>NC_074674.1:13331172-14007005 GCF_029448725.1 Salvelinus fontinalis
CTGCCACCCCTGTGCATCACGGTTGTATTGGTATTATTCGGCTTGCAAGTCTCCCCCTTTTTCCTCCAAACATAACAATGGTCATTATGGCCAAACAGTTATATCTTTGTTTCATCAGACCAGAGGACATTTCTCCAAAAAGTACGATCTTTGTTCCCATGTGCAGTTGCAAACCGTAGTCTGGCTTTTTTATGGCGGTTTTGGAGCAGTGGCTTCTTCCTTGCTGAGCGGCCTTTCAGGTTATGTCGATATCAGACTCGTTTTACTGTGGATATAGATACTTTTGTACCTGTTTCCTCCAGCATCTTCACAAGGTCCTTTGCTGTTGTTCTGGGCTTGACTTGCACTTTTCTCACCAAAGTATGTTCATCTCTAGGAGACAGAATATGTCTCCTTCCTGAACGGTATGACGGCTGTGTGGTCCCATGGTGTTTATACTTGCATACTATTGTTTGTCCAGATGAACGTGGTACCTTCAGGCATTTGGAAATTGCTCCCAAGGATGAACCAGACTTATGGAGGTCTACAATTTGTTTTCTGAGGTCTTGGCTGATTTATTTGGATTTTCCCATGATATCAAGCAAAGAGACACTGAGTTTGAAGGTAGGCCTTGAAATACATCCACAGGTATACCTCCAATTGACTCAAAAGATGTCAATTAGCCTATCAGAAGCTTCTAAAGTCATGACATCATTTTCTGGAATTTTCCAAGCTGTTTAAAGGCACAGTCAACTTAGTGTATGTAAACTTCTGACCCACTGGAATTGTGATACAGTGAATTATATGTGAAATAATCTGTCTGTAAACAATTGTTGGAAAAATTACTTGTGTCATGGACAAAGATGATGTTCTAACCGACTAGCCAAAACTATAGTTTAACAAGAAATGTGTGGAGTGGTTGAAAAACGAGTTGTAATGACTCCAACCTAAGTGTATGTAAACTTCTGACTTCAACTGTAGTGTAATGCATAATATAACCATAATATAATAGTCACTAAAATAATTACAATATGCAGTAGTATTAATAGAAGCAGTAGCCAGGCACTTGCATATGAAAGCACCTATTAGAATATGCCACTCAGAAGGATGCAGAGAGACTTATTTTACAGAAATTATCGGGTTGTTAGTTTTAACAAGTGCATGTGTCGTAAAGTGGCCGAGGAGCAATAATCATTCATCATTATTTAGGCACAGGGACAGCTTAGCCATTCAAGCCACAGGAATAGGAAACAGATTTTGAGATGGGGGGATGCGTGTTCGTGTGTGCGTGCATGTTCGGTCCCCGAGTGCAAGGTGTTGTGCAATTTGCCTTATTGCGTAACCCCCCCCCACACTAAACCCCTGTGGACTACGCCTTAGTTTTAATTGCTGTAACTTCCCTCACCCCTCACCCCTCTGCTTCTCTTGCCCAACCTCAAAAGTAGATGGATGAGTAGTGGTGTGTGTGTGTGTGTGCGTGTGTTTGGTTGGCGGAGCTGAGCTCTGCGGTACCCTGCCTCTTCCATCCTACCTGGCTGAGATTCGCCACCCCTGGGGCCTCCCCTTAGACTCCAAACTGGACCCCCCCCCCCCCCCCCCCCCCCCCCGCCCCCCCCGAGCTTCAACCCTCTTTTTTCACTCAGTACGTCAAACCCATCTGACACATTGCCCAGGCCCTAATACAGTTCTCACAGCGCTTATTCTCCAGACCCTGCCTGCTAACATCAATGGGGCCAGGGGGGTTGCAGGTAGGAGGAGAGTGGAGCAATGGTAGCTCACAGGGGCTTAGTGGACTAACCTCCAGCCTCGCTGGGCCCAGTTTGGCCACAGATAATTGGGCCCAGGAACGGTTCCCTGACCAGATGGGTACATTCTCACACATATAAGGCATATAAGGGGCACACAAACACATGCATGCATGCACGCACACACCCACAATGTTCACACCCACGCACTCAACCACACACTTAGAAATCAGAATGGGGGCCAGATGCCGGAGGGATAAAGGGAGGACGGGGGTCAGTGTGTAGTATGCCAATCAACAGGAGTGTTATCTCCATGTGTGTCTATTTCCTTCAGCACTGCACAGCACACCTCCTAACCCCTAACTGACCCAGTGTAAAACCTCAATAGCAACTAAATGTGACCACCACATAAAAAAAGAAAACACATCCATATGAAATGTTGATCTGGTTGTTTTTTTCAATATTTGCTGAGGGAAAAAGTGATTTTAGCAAATGTATATAATTGCAAATCACAGTAATAAAAGTAAAAAAATATATAAAAGGGGGATTAATGTCTTCACTCCCGGTAATTAGTAGTGTAGCCTGCCCCCCGCTTTCCAAACCTCTCCACATAGTCCCACCACCCCCACACCCCTCTCTCTCTCATTAAAAGCATTTCTCACTCATTAAAGCATTTCAATGGGTGTCCAACATCGGCCGTCGAGTGATGAAATGCTTTAATAAAAGGCGGCCATATTGCTACTTCATTACAAGGAGTGCGGCGCTTTGCCGAGGCCCCTCATTAGATGTAATAACACAGGCAGCACTCTCATTTGTTTCAATGAGACTCCTTTTACACAGTTATGGATTTTAAATGACTGCCAGAGCAGCCACTCGGGCCCTATTGGCCGGTAGGGGAAAAGCAAAACATGCGAAATGGATGAAAAAGGGATGGGGGTGGGAAACAGAAATCACAAGGGGAACGTAGGCTCAAGTAAGTTACTGCCAGAGAAGCCACTCGGGCCCAACTGGCCGGCAGAGGAAAAGTCAGTGCCTTTAGAAGATAGCGATAGGCCAATGGCAGTGACCTCTGGAGCATTACACGTCCAAAGGAAACGTCGTCTCGAGTAAGTCGCTCTGGATAAGAGCATCTGCTAAATGACTCAAATGTAAATGTAAAAACTTCAGAAAGCAGCGTGGCTATTTATGTTGTAATTGTTCAGGTTTTATTGCAAATGGGCCCTGAAGGGAACTAGGATTTCTGAATGCAATAATGCTCAAGTCCTGAATACTTTACTCATTCAATTCTCCCATAACTTTCTCAGTCGCTTTCAGAGATACAAACTAGATTAAATTAAAGCTACCCAGCTAGATAAAAGACGAGCGGTGTTGAGGGTGTAGAGTGCAGGGGGGCCGCGGGGTGCCTGTCCTTAAGGGTTGAATTTCAAGTAAGTCTTCCTTCGCACACATGACCGTGGAGTTAATATATGGACACATTTTATCAAAAATAAATACAAGGGTTAATGTTTTGCAAATCCAGAGGGGTGAAAGAACCAGCAATTATGGAGCGTGTCTTTTCTCTCTCATTTATTGTCACGTTCCTGACCTGTTTTCTGTTGTTTTGTATGTGTTTAGTTGGTCAGGGCGTGAGTTGGGGTGGGCATTCTATGTGTTGTGTCTCTATGTTGGGTTTAATGTGTTGCCTGATATGGTTCTCAATTAGAGGCAGGTGTTTGACGTTTCCTCTGATTGAGAACCATATTAAGGTAGGCTGGTTTCACTGTTTGTGGGTGGTTGTCTTCCGTGTTTGTGTCTGTGCACCACACGGGACTGTTTCGTTTGTTTCGTTCGTTCGTTTGTTGTAGTCTGTTCCTGTTCGTGCGTTCTTCGTGTTGTATGTAAGTTCTCATAGTTCAGGTCTGTCTACGTTCGTTTTGTTATTTTGTAATCATTTCAAGTGTTCTTCGTGTTTCGTCTTTGTTTAATTAAAGTCATTATGTATTCATCACCCGCTGCGCCTTGGTCCACTCATTCACCACAAGACAAGCGTTACATTTATTCTCTGTTTTGAATCAATCCATCCTGACCGAAGCCAGAAGAAAAAGAGCGAGGGAGGGCAATGTGTGGCTACCTCCACATGGCAAATCCTCACGGGGAGGTTAGGGACAGAAGTACACCAGCAAGGTGATAGGAAAGGGTGGCAGATTCAAACAAAACGTGTCAATAGTTAGCTTATGTATCTTTAAGATAGCTACACAACATGTCAACATATCAGTAGGTCATCATCTACTTGGGAGGAACATGAACCACTACAGCGTTCACGGGCTGGTTTCCTGAATCTCCTGAATGCCTAGCCTTGACTTGACTCTGGATCCAAGAATCCGACCCCTTGGTATTTTATTAGGATCCCCATTAGCTTTTGCGAAAGCAGCAGCTACTCTTCCTAGGGTCCACAGAAAACATGAAACATGATATAATACAGACCAATAATAAGAACAGCTCAAGGACATGACTATGTACAGTGCATTCCGATAGCATTCAGACCACTTACTTGACTTTTTCCACATTTTGTTACGTTACAGCTTTATTCTAAAATGGATGAAAAAATAACAATTCCTCAGCAATCTACACACAATATCCCATAACGAGAAAGCGAAAACAGGCTTTTAGAATTTTCTGCAAATGTATTAAACTCAAAAAACAAATACCTTATTTAAATAAGTATTCAGACCCTTTGCTATGAGACTTGACATTGAGCTCAGGTCTATCCTATTTCCAATGATCATCCTTGAGATGTTTCTATAACTTGGAGTTCACCTGTGGTAAATTCAACTGATTGGACATGATTTAGAAAGGCACACACCTGTCTATATAAGGTCCCAAAGTTGACAGTGTATAAATGAATAAAAACCAAGCTTTGAGGTTGAAGGAATTGTCTGATGGTCACTCTGACAGAGCTCTTGAGTTCCTCTGTGAAGATGGGAGAACCTTCCAGAAGGACAACATCTCTGCAGCACTCTACCAATCAGGCCTTTATGGTAGAGTGGCCAGACAGAAGCCACTCCTCAGTAAAAGGCACGACAGCCTGCTTGAAGGCACATAAAGACTCTCAAACCATGAGAAACAAGATTCTCTGGTCTGAAGAAACCAAGATTGAACTCTTTGGCCTAAACGTCAAGTGTCACATCTGGAGGAAACCTGACATCATGCCAATGGCGAAGCATGGTGGTGGCAGCATCAAGCTGTGGGGATATTTTTCAGTGGGATGACTGGGAGACTAGTCAGGATCGAGGCAAAGACGAACAGAGCAAAGTACAGAAAGATCCTTGATGAAAACCTGCTCCAGAGCGTGCAGGACCTCAGACTGGGGCGAAGGTTCACCTTCCAACAGGACAACGACCCTAAGCACACAGCCAAGACAACACAGGAGTGGCTTCAGGACAAGTCTCTGAATATCCTTGAGTGGCCAGCCAGAGCCCAGACTTGAATCCGATCAAAAATCTCTGGAGAGACCTGAAAATAGCTGTGCCGCAACACTCCCAATCCAACCTGACAGAGCTTGAAAGGATCTGCAGAGAGGAATGGGAGAAACTCCCCAAAAACTGCTTGTAGCGTCATACCCAAGAAGGCTCTAGGCTGTAATCGCTGCCAAAGGAGCTTCAACAAAGTACTGAGTAAAGGGTCTGAATACTTACATAAATGTGATATTTTGCATTTGATTTTTTTAAATAAATTTGCAGACATTTCTAAAAACCTGTTTTTGATTTGTCATTATGGGGTATTGTGGGTAGATTGATGGGGGAAAAAACAATTTAATCAATTTTAGAATAAGGCTGTAATGAAACAAAAGGTGGAATAAGTCAAGGGGTCTGAATACTTTTCCGAATGCACTGTACATTTAAAAACGGCACACATAGCCTGAATATCAATACATACAGTACTAGGGAAGTTCCCAATGAGTTGACTGGTCGATTATTTGTTCGATAGGCTGTTGGAGATTTTTTGTTGTTGTTGTAGCAAATATATATACTAAGGTGACACAAATAGGGACTTTGGAAAATTGCATTTGGCTCAGAACAGGGCAGCATGGCTGGCCCTTAAAAGTACACAGAGAGCAGCCTCCCGGGTGGCGCAGTGGTCTAAGGCATTGCATCGCAGTGCTAGCTGTGCCACGAGAGACTCTGGGTTCGAGCCCAGGCTCTGTCGCAGCCGGCCGCGACCGGGAGGTCCATGGGGCGACGCACAATTGGCCTAGCGTCGTCCGGGTTAGGGAGAGTTTGGCCGGTAGGGATATCCTTGTCTCATCGCACACTAGCAACTCCTGTGGCGAGCCGGGCGCAGTGCACGCTGACCAGGTCACTAGGTGTACGTTGTTTCCTCCGACACATTCCACCTCCAAATCGATCCCACTCCAGAGTACATGCCTCAGTGTAACGCTCATTCCTTTGACGATAAACGTGAATCCGACCTTCACCCCTGGTGAGACAAAACCGTGACTCGTCAATGAAGAGCACATTTTGCCAGTCCTGTCTGGTCCAGCAATTGTGGGATTGTGCCCACAGGCAATGTTGTTGCCGGTGATGTCTGGTGAGGACCTGCCTTAATACAGGCCTACAAGCCCTCAGTCCAGCCTCTCTCAGCCTATTTTGGACAGTCTGAGTACTGATGGAGGGATTGTGCGTTCTTGGTGTAACTCCGCAGTTGTTGCCATCCTGTACCTGTCCCGCAGGTGTGATGTTCGGACTTACCGATCCTGTGCAGGTGTTGTTACACGTGGTCTGCCACTGCGAGGACGATCAGCTGTCTGTCCTATCTCGCTGTAGTGCTGTCTGTCTTAGGCATCTCACAGTAGGGACATTGCAATTTATTGCCCTGGCCACATCTGTAGTCCTCATGCCTCCTTGCAGCATGCCTAAGGCACGTTCACGCAGATGAGCAGGGACCCTGGGCATCTTTCTTTTGGTGTTTTTCAGAGTCAGTAGAAAGGCCTCTTTAGTGTCCTAAGTTTTCATAACTGACACCTTAATTGCCTACCGTCTGTAAGCTGCTAGTGTCTTAACGACTGTTCCACAGGTGCATGTTCATGAATTGTTTATGGTTCATTGAACAAGCATGGGAAACCGTGTTACAATGAAGATCTGTGAAGTTATTTGGATTTTTACGAATTATCCTTGAAAGACAGGGTCCTGAAAAAGGGACGTTTCTTTTTTTGCTGAGTTTATATGGAAAAATACACTTAGAAAAAATTCTACCCATCGAATGGTTGAAAGAACAGACAACTTCAGGTAGACCAAGATTTTAAAGAGTCAGGGACAGCCCTAACACACAAACACGAAATACACTACATGACAAAAGTATGTGGACACCTGATCGTTGAACATCTCATTACAAAATCATGGGCATTCGTTTGGAGATGATCCCCCTTTTGCTGCTTTAACAGCCTCCACTCTTCTGGCAAGGCTTTCTTCCATTCAGCCACAAGAGCATTAGTGAGGTCATGCACTGATGTTTGGCGATTTGGCCTTGGCTCGCAGTCGACGTTCCAATTCATCCCAAAGGTGTTCGATGGGGTTGAGGTCAGGGCTCTGTACAAGCCAGTGAAGTTCTTGCACACCGATCTTAACAACCCATTTCTGTATGGACCTCGCTTTGTGCACGAGGGGCATTGGCAATCTGAAACAGGAAAGAGTCTTCCCCAAACTGTTGCCACAAAGTTGAAAGCACAGAATCATGTGGAACGTCATTGTATGCTGCAGCATTAAGATTTCACTTCACTGGAACTAAGAGGCCTAGCCCAAACCTTGAAAAACAGACAGCCCCAGACCATTATTCCTCTTCCACCAAACTTTACAGTTGCCACTATGTATTCTGGCAGGTAGCGTACTCCTGGCATCCGTGTGATTCATCACTCCAGAGAACGCATTTCCACTGCTCCAGAGTCCAATGGTGGCGAGCTTTACACCACTCCAGCCGACGCTTGGCATTGCGTATGGTGATCTTAGGCTTGTGTGTGGTTGCTCGGCGATTGAAATCCATTTCATGACGCTCTCGATGAACAGTTCCTGTGCTGACGTTGCTTCCAGAGGCAGGTTGGAACTCGGTAGTGAGTGTTACAAATGAGGAAAGATGATTTTTACGAACTACGCACTTCCAACACTCGGCGATCCCATTCTGTGACCTTGTGTTGCCTACCACTTTGCGGCTGAGCCGTTCTTGCTCCTAGACGTTTCCACTTCACAATAACAGCACTTCATTAAGGTTGATGGGGTAGCTCTAGCGGGGCAGAAATTTGACGAACTGACTTGTTGGAAAGGTAGCATCCTATGACGGTGCCAGGTTGAAAGCCACAGAGCTCTTCAGTAAGGCCATTCTACTGCCAATGTTTGTCTATGGAGATTACATGGCTGT
This sequence comes from Salvelinus fontinalis, assembly GCF_029448725.1. Classification (NCBI taxonomy): domain Eukaryota; kingdom Metazoa; phylum Chordata; class Actinopteri; order Salmoniformes; family Salmonidae; genus Salvelinus; species Salvelinus fontinalis. The sequence continues at coordinate 13,339,284 of NC_074674.1, forward strand.
GTGCTCAATTTTATACACCTGTCAGCAACGGCTGTGGCTGAAATAGCCAAATCCACTCATTTGAAGGGGTGTCCACATACGTTTGTATATATAGTGTATCTAGATCAAATAGGGGAAAGGCGTTGTGCCGTGACGTGTTGCTTTATGTTTTTTGAAACCAGGTTTGCTGTTCATTTGAGCTAAATGAAATGGAAGGGAGTTCCATGTAACAATGGATCTATATAATACTGTACGCGTTCTTGAATTTGTTCTGGATTTCTGGACTGTGAAAAAAACACTAGTGGGATGTCTTGTGGGGGAAGTGTGTGTGTCAGAGCTGTGTGTAAGTTGACGATGCAACAATTTGGAATTTCCAACACATGAATGTTTCTTATAAAAAGAAGAAGTGACGCAGTCAGTCTTCTCAACTCTTAGCTAAAAGAGACTGGCATGCATAGTATTTATGTCAGCCCTCTGATTACAATGATGAGCAAGACGTGACACTCTGTTCTGGGCCAGCTGCAGCTTAACTAGGTCTTTCCTTGCAGCACTGGACCACATGACTGGACAATAATCAAGATAAGGAAAAACTAGAGCCTGCAGGACTTGCTTTTTGGAATGCGGTGTCAAAAAAGCAGAGCATTTCTTTATTAAAAGACCTCTCACCATTTTTACACCCATTGAATCTATATGTTTGGACCACGGACAGTTTACAATCTAAGGTAATGGCAAGTAATTTAGCGTCTGAATAACCTAAAGTTAAAGACAAGTAAGGCTTGTATCAATAATACACTCTGTACTGGCGACCCAGAGTTGAGCCACAGACATATTTAATTACCCTGTCATATTTTTTTATTCCGTGTCAGGAGGGGTAAAGTCATTTTTGGGGGGGCAAATCTCCACAAGACCTCGTAGTAGGGCCCTGATGTATATTTCTGCCTCTTGGAAGTCAGGATGGTGTTCATTAGGCACAAAACGTTAGAAAGCAGACGGACAAATGGAGGGAGTAACTGGACTGCTTCAATACGAACCTCTCATTTTCCATAAAAAAATGTTTTTTTGTAATCCTTTTTCTCCCCAATTCCGTGGTATCTAATTGGTAGTTACAGTCTTGTCTCATCGCTGTTACTCCCGTACGGACTCGGGAGAGGCGAAGGTCGAGAGCCGTGCGTCCTCTGAAACACAACCCAACCAAGCCGCATTGCTTCTTGACACAATGCCTGCTTACCCAGAAGCAGTGCATGCGCCTGCACAGGAGTCGCAAGAGCGTGATGGGACAAGGATATCTCTGCCGGCCAAACCCTCCCCTAACCCGGACGACGCTGGGCCAATTGTGCGCCGCCCCATGGGTCTCCCGGTCGCGGCCGGCAGCGACAGAGCCTGGACTCGAATCAGGATTTCTAGTGGCACAGCTAGCACTGCGATGCAGTACCTTAGACCACTGCACCACTCGGGAGGCCACAAAGTGATTTTAAATGTTTCCTGTTGCATTCCCTAATGAACACTACCCAGGCAAATACATTGGGAAACAACCACTTGCCCCTCCTGCTCTCTCTCTCTGTCCCTCCCTCCATCGCTCCCCTCCATCCCGCCCTCCCTCTTCTCCTGCTCCAGATGCTTAACTGTTGCTTTCACCTATGCGGTAGCTGACACCATATGTGCAGCCAGGTGTCCCAAGGACCTGACGCCAAGCCACTCCAATGTGAGCCACAAATTAAGAAATACAGCCCAGACCGTCAGACAAGCACCTGGAAAACCTCATCACAATTATCTCCCAGGATGAAGACGCAATACGCAGACAGATTTTCCCCACACAGGGTAATGACGGGTTTACTAGTGCGTGGGAATAACCTTGGCTTTGCAAATCTGGCATCAGGTCGAGGTGTGATTCTATATTCATCCTAAACATAGAGCTCGGATTAATGTGTAGGGAGTAAGATATAAAACTGACCTGAGGTCAGTTCTTTGGGGAAATGTAATCATACACAACAAATCTCTCCTATTTCACATGGGTTTGACAGGTTGCTGGTGTTGGTGATATGGTGTTGAGCTGGGTATATTTGTTAATTATATCCAAACTCAACTTTTTCTTCAGAAAGAGATTACTTTGTCTAAAGTGGATATTTGGGCAGCAGGTAGCCTAGCGGTTAAGAGCGTGGGCCAGTGGGTTCTCTAGTAAATTGGTAGGTATGCCTCACCCCATGTTCAAGAATGGCCTGTTTCCCTTTATTTCAGATTACACCTGCTCACTTTCAGTTGTTTGAAAAGGAAATAATCTCCAAAATGTTGTTATTTTCTAAACAAGCCTCAAAAAGTTGGTTGCAATTTCAGTTTAATCCGCCTATAAAGCCAGAACAAATAATACAACAAATATTGTGGTTAAACTCAAATATACTAATTGATTAAAAAAAATCAAAAATAAGCATATTTTTCGATGAAATGTTTAAAAAAGGTATAATTTTAGTGAATGATATCATACATAGAACTGGTGGAGTTATGTCGATGTACCCATTCCATGGCACATGGTTTTTGAATTGACACGCAAAACAACACCGGATTCGAAAACGTAGAATATTTCTATTTAAATTTCTCGACAAAATTCTTGCAACCAATATTATGTTATATATATTGGGGGACACAATCTTCCAAGCTCTGCAGATTTTGCTGTGAGGAGGCAGAGTCATTAGATCATTTATTTTGGTACTGTCCATATGGTTGTTTAGGAAAATGATCCCGTGATCGGGATCTGTGTGCCAAGCATGAGTCTTCAATATTCCCAGGTAATAAGTTTTAGGTTGTAGTTATTATCGGAATTATAGGACTATTTCTCTCTATACCATTTGTATTTCATATACATTTGTTAATTGGATTTTCTTATAGGCACTTTAGTATTGCCAGTGTAACAGTATAGCTTCCGTCCCTCTCCTCGCCCCTACTTGGGCTCGAACCAGGAACACATCGACAACAGCCATCCTCGAAGCATCGTTACCCATCGCTCCGCAAAAGCCGTGGCCCTTGCAGAGCAAGGGGAACAACTACTTCAAGGTCTCAGAGCGAGTGACATCACCGATTGAAACGCTATTAGCGCGCACCCCGCTAACTAGCTAGCCATTTCACATCAGTTACACCAGCCTAATCTCGGGGGTTTATAGGCTTGAAGTCATAAACAGCTCAATGCTTGAAGCACAGTGAGGAGCTGCTGGCAAACGCACAAAAGTCCTGTTTGAATGAATGCTTACGAGCCTGCTGCTGCCTACCACCGCTCCGTCAGACTGCTCTATCAAATTTCAAATCATAGACTTAATTATAACATAATAACACACAGAAATATGAGCCTTTGGTCATTAATATGGTCAAATCCGGAAACTATCATTTCGAAAACAAAACGTTTATTCTTTCAGTATTTTATCTAACGGGTGGCATCCCCAAGTCGAAATATTGCTGTTACATTGTACAACCTTCAATGTTATGTCATAATTATGTACAATTCTGGCAAATTAATTACGGTCTTTGTTAGGAATAAATGGTCTTCACACAGTTCGCAACGAGCCAGGCGGCCCAAACTGCTGCATATACCCTGACTGCTTGCACGGAACGCAAGAGAAGTGACAATTTCCCTACATAAAAGAAATTCATGTTAGCAGGCAATATTAACTAAATATGCAGGTTTAAAAATATGTTGTGTATTGATTTTAAAGAAAGGCATTGATGTTTATGGTTAGGTACACATTGGTGCAACGACAGTGCTTTTCTCGCGAATACGCTTGTTAAATAATCACCCGTTTGGCGAAGTAGGCTGTGATTCGATGAGAAATTAACAGGCACCGAATCGATTATATGCAACGTAGGACAAGCTAGATAAAATAGTAATATCATCAACCATGTGTAGTTAACTAGTGATTATGTTACGATTGATTGTTTTTTATAAGATAAGTTTAATGCTAGATAGCAACTTACCTTGGCTTCTTGCTGCACTCACGTAACAGGTAGTCAGCCTGCCATGCAGGCTCCTCGTAATCGGCCACAATCCGCGTAATCGGCCACATTCGGTGTCCAAAAATGCCGATTACCGATTGTTATGAAAACTTGAAATTGGCCCTAATTAATCGGCCAATCCGATTAATCGGTCGACCTCTAGTACAATTATCTATGTCCATAGTAAAACGAGTCCTATATTGACATAGCCTGAAAGGCCGCTCAGCAAGGAAGAAGCCACTGCTCCAAAACCGCCATAAAAAAGCCAGACTACGGTTTGCAACTGCACAAGGGAACAAAGATCGTACTTTTTGGAGAAATGTCCTCTGGTCTGATTAAACAAAAATAGAACTGTTTGGCCATAATGACCATCGTTATGTTTGGAGAAAAAAGGGGAGGCTAGCAAGCCAAAGAACACCATCCCAACCGTGAAGCACGGGGGTGGCAGCATCATGTTGTGGGGGTGATTTGCTGCAGGAGGGACTGGTGCACTTCACAAAATAGATGGCATCATGTGGATGGAAAAAATTATGTGCTCGCGTCGTGTGCATTTTGGATTACTGGACTAAACACGCAAACAAAGAGGAGGTATTTGAACATAAATTATAGACTTTATCGAACAAAACAAACATTTGTTGTCTAACATGGAGACCTGGGAGTTCCATCAGATGAAGATCATCAAAGGTAAGTGATTAATTTAGACTCTATATCTGACTTTTGTGACACCTCTCATTGGTAGGAAAATGGCTGTATGGTTTTCTGTGACTAGGCGCTAACCTAACATAATCGCAAAGTGTGCTTTCGCCGTAAAGCCTTTTTGAAATCTGACAGCGGTTGCATTAAGGAGAAGTTTATCTTTAAATGTATGTTAAACACTTGTTTCTTAGATCAAGGTTTATGATGAGTATTTCTGTAATTTGATGTGGCTCTCTGCACTTTCACCGGATGTTTGTTTGAGACAATGAATTTCTGAACATAATGCGCCTGTCACGCCCTGACCTTAGAGAGCCTTTTTATTTCTCTATTTGGTTAGGTCAGGGTGTGATTTGGGTGGGCATTCTATGTTTTCTGTTTCTTTGTTTTTGGCCGAGTGTGGTTCTCAATCAGAGGCAGCTGTCTATCGTTGTCTCTGATTGGGGATCATACTTAGGCAGCCCTTTTTCCCACCATTAGGTTGTGGGATCATGTTTTCTGTTTCGTGTCTGTACCTGACAGAACTGTGCGCTTTCGTTTTCACTTTGGTTATTTTGTTTGAGTGTTTTTTGAAAATAAAAATCATGAACACTTTCCACTCTGCGCTTTGGTCCACTCCTTTCGACGAGAGCCGTAACCGCGCCAATGTAAACTGAGATTTCTGGATATAAATATGAACTTTATCGAACAAAATATACATTTATTGTGTAACTTGAAGTCCTATGAATGCCATCTGATGAAGATCAAAGGTTAGTGATTAATTTAATCGCTATTTCTGACTTTTGTGAGCCCTCTCCTTGGCTGGAAATGGCTGTATCTTTTTCTGTGACTAGTCGCTGACCTAACATAATCGCATGGTGTGCTTTTTTAAAGCCTTTTTGAAATCTGACACTGTGGTTGGATTTACAATAAGTTTATCTTTAAAATGCTGTATAATACTTGTATGTTTGAGGAATTTTAATTATGGGATTTTTGTTGTTTTGAATTTGGCGCCTTGCAATTTCACTGGCTGTTGTCGAGGTGGGATGCTAGCGTCCCACTTGTACCAGAGAGGTTAAGGACAACAAAGTCAAGGTATTGGAGTGGCCATCACAAAGCCCTGACCTCAATCCTATAGAACATTTGTGGGCAGAACTGAAAAAGCGTCTGCGAGCAAGGAGGCCTACAAACCTGACTCAGTTACACCAGCTCTGTCAGGAGGAATGGGCCAAAATTCACCCAATTTATTGTGGGAAGCTTGTAGAAGGCTACCCGCAATGTTTGACCAAAGTTAAACAATTTAAAGGCAACGCTACCAAATACTAATTGAGTGTATGTAAACTTCTGACCCACTGGGAATGTAATGAAAGAAATAAAAGCTGAAATAAATCATTCTCTCCACGACATTTCACATTCTTAAAATAAAGTGGTGATCCTAACTGACCTAAAACATGGAATATTTACTAGGATTAAATGTCAGGAATTGTGAAAAACTGAGTTTAGATGTATTTGGCTAAGGTGTATGTAAACTTCTGACTTCAACTGTGTATATGTATGAATGTTTATGTATGTACATGTATGGGTATGTTCGTGTATGTATATGGATATATATATATTTACCATAAAAAAATATATGGGTGATTGGAAATGATGCAGACAATTACATTGATGTAAGCAACAATCTTTCCGCAATATTAAGCTGATCCACCCTGAAAAAAAAGAGCATAGGTCAGTAGCCGAGAGGTGGCTGGTTCGAATCCGCGAGCCGGCTAGGTGTAAAATCTGTTGATGTGCCCTTGAGCAAGGCACTTCACCATAATTGCTCCTGTAAGTCGCTCTGGATAAGAGCATCTGCTAAATGACTAAAATGGAAATGCAGATTTGCCATTAGATAAGAGCTTTTAATCACTATTGCAGGTTGTTGATAGATTATGTACCTGCATCACCAAGGTCTCCAGGTGAGGTTGTCATGGAGATCAGGGGTCATGATTGTTGGTTGGTTACGGGACTATACATGACCAGCAACACACCACACACACACACACACACACACACACACACACATACATTACACCATTGTAGTGTCAGCCAGCATGTAAAAAAATGTACACATCAACAAAAACTGTGCTCATCCTACGGTATCAAGGGCAGAGCACATCAATGAGCTGCAGACCAAAGAGAGAACTTCAAGTCGTTTGTGTGTGTGTTTGCGTGTGTGTGTGTGTAAATGTGAATATTTAACACCCCTGTTTACTCTCCCTCCAATTTCCCTTTCTACTTGTCCTTTTGGTAGAAGGTCACCCCCATTTGAATATTCCCTCATTAAAAGCACCACGATTCCACCCCCTTTGCCGGGGAAGTTAAAATGGTCTAGTGGCACACGGCGTGCTACATCAAAGCCAGCCGACTTCAAAAAATGATCTCTCTCCATTATGGGAAAAATGTATCTCATCGCATTAAGTTGAGGAAAACAGGCAGCAGCTGCCTAATTTGAAGGATTCAAAGCATAGGTGTCACTGCGATGTGGCTGTGTCAAAGAGAATGGAGAGAGAGAAAACGAGGGAGAGAGTGAGTGTGAGGAGAGAAGAGACTCGGGCGAGAGCTTTGTTATAATTACGAGCGAGGGAGCGGTTGGAGAGAGAGAGAAAGGAGAGAAGCGAGGGGAGTCGTTCCATGTCATTTCAGCAAGACATCACACCCACCATCTCAGATTGTTCTGAAATCGTTTCTGCAGTTAGATACAGATAAGATCAGCAGTCCTGAAACATTATTTTGTTGACGTTGTATTTGATCTTTGATAAATTAAGATATTTGATTGCACTCAAATTGGCCCTGTCACGCCCTGGCCTTAGTATTCTTTGTTTTCTTTATTATTTTAGTTAGGTCAGGGTGTGACATGGGGAATGTTTGTGTTTTGTTGGTTTTGGGTGTTTTTATGGTAAAGGGGTTGTTGGGTATAGTATATGGGTTTGTGTGGAGTACATGTGTCTAGTGTTGTCTATGTATGTTTAGTTGTCTAGGAGAGTCTATGGTTACCTGAATGAGTTCCCAATTAGAGACAGCTGATTTCGGTTGTCTCTGATTGGGAGCCTTATTTAGGGTAGCCATAGGCTCTCATTGGTTGTGAGTAGTTGTCTATGTCAGAACGTTTGTAGCCTGTTGTATGTGCACGACGTTTATTAGCTTCACGATCGTTTGTTGTTTTGTTAGTTTGTATTAAGTGTTTCGTGTTTATTTTTTCGTCATCTTTAAAATAAAAGAAGATGGCTTATTTTCCAAATGCTGCGTTTTGGTCCGTCAATCCGCCACACGATCGTGACAGAACTACTCACCATTATAGGACCAAGCGGCATGGAAAGCGGCAACAGGACCTACCTACACAGGATTCATGGACATGGGAGGAGATACTGGATGGTAAGGGGCCGTGGGCACAACCTGGAGAATATCGCCGTCCTCGTGAAGAGCTGGAGGAAGCTAAAGCCGAGAGGAGGCGATATGAGGAGGCAGCACGGAGACAAGGCTGGAAGCCCGTGAGTACAACCCAAAAATTTCTTGGGGGGAGCCTTAAAGGGAGTGTGGCGAAGTCAGGTAGGAAACCTGCGCCTACTCCCTGTACTTACCGTGGAGAGCGAGAGTACGGGCAGACACCGTGTTACGCAGTAGAGCGCACGGTGTCTCCTGTACGCGTGCATAGCCCGGTTCGGTACATTTCAGCTCCACGTATCGGCCGGGCTAGACTGAGCGTTGAGCCGTATGTCATGAAGCCGGCCCAACGCATCTGGTCACCAGTGCGTCTCCTCGGGCCGGCGTACATGGCACCAGCCTTACGCATGGTGTCCCCGGTTCGCCTACATAGGCCGGTGCGGGTTATTCCACCTCCCCGCACTGGTCAGGCGACGGGGAGCATACAACCAGGTAAGGTTGGGCAGGCTCGGCGCTCAAGGGAGCCAGTACGCCTGCACGGTCCGGTATTTCCGGCGCCACCTCCCCGCCCCAACCCAGTATCACCAGTGCCTCCTCCACGCACTAGCTATATGGTGCGTGTCTCCAGCCCTTTACCACCAGTGTCTAAACCACGCACCAAGCCTCCTGTGTGTCCCCAGAGTCCTGTGCGTCCTGTTGCTGCTCCCCGCACTAGCCCTGAGATGCGTGTCCCCAGCCCGGTGCTACCAGTCCCGGCACCACGCACCAGGCCTACAGTGCGCCTCAGCCGGCAGGAGTCTGCCATCTGCACAGCGATGACTGAACTGCCCGTCTCCCCAGCGCCATCTGAGCCATCCGTCTCCCCAGCGCCATCTGAGCCATCCGTCTCCCCAGCGCCATCTGAGCTATCCGTCTGCAATGAGCCTGCAAGGCCGCCCGTCTGCCATGAGCCTGCAAAGCCGCCCGTCTGCCATGAGCCCACTGAGCCGTCCGCCAGACAGGATCTGCCAGAGCCGCCAACCAGACAGGATCTGCCAGAGCCGCCAACCAGACAGGATCTGCCAGAGCCGCCAACCAGACAGGATCTGCCAGAGCCGCCAACCAGACAGGATCTGCCAGAGCCGCCAACCAGACAGGATCTGCCAGAACCGCCAACCAGACAGGATCTGCCAGAGCCGCCAATCAGACAGGAGCAGCCAGATCCGTCAGCCAGCCATGAGCAGCCAGATCCGTCAGCCAGCCATGAGCAGCCAGATCCGTCAGCCAGCCATGAGCAGCCAGATCCGTCAGCCAGCCATGAGCAGCCAGATCCGTCAGCCAGCCATGAGCAGCCAGATCCGTCAGCCAGCCATGAGCAGCCAGATCCGTCAGCCAGCCATGAGCAGCCAGATCCGTCAGCCAGTCATGAGCAGCCAGATCCGTCAGCCAGCCATGAGCAGCCAGATCCGTCAGCCAGCCTTGAGCAGCCAGATCCGTCAGCCAGCCATGAGCAGCCAGATCCGTCAGCCAGCCATGAGCAGCCAGATCCGTTAGCCAGCCATGAGCAGCCAGATCCGTTAGCCAGCCATGAGCAGCCAGATCTGTCAGCCAGCCATGGGCCGTCCCTCAGTCCGGAGCTGCAGTCCCTCAGTCCGGAGCTGCAGTCCCTCAGTCCGGAGCTGCCATTCCTCAGTCCGGAGCTGCCATTCCTCAGTCCGGAGCTGCCATTCCTCAGTCCGGAGCTGCCATTCCTCAGTCCGGAGCTGCCATTCCTCAGTCCGGAGCTGCCATTCCTCAGTCCGGAGCTGCCATTCCTCAGTCCGGAGCTGCCCCTTATCCTGGTGCTGCCCCTTATCCTGGTGCTGCCCCTTACCCTGGTGCTGCCCCTTACCCTGGTGCTGCCCCTTACCCTGGTACTGCCCCTTACCCTGGTACTGCCCCTTACCCTGGTTAATGTGGAGGGGGGTCATTTGGAGGAAGCCTAGGTGGTTAGGGACTGTGGTGACGTGGGGACCACAACCAGAGCCGGAGCCGCCACCGTGGAAGGAAGCCCACCCAGACCCTCCCCTAGACTGTGTAATGGTGCGCCCGGAGTTCGCACCTTAAGGGGGGGGTTGTCACGCCCTGGCCTTAGTATTCTTTGTTTTCTTTATTATTTTAGTTAGGTCAGGGTGTGACATGGGGAATGTTTGTGTTGTTTTGTTGGTTTTGGGTGTTTTTATGGTAAAGGGGTTGTTGGGTATAGTATATGGGTTTGTGTGGAGTACATGTGTCTAGTGTTGTCTATGTATGTTTAGTTGTCTAGGAGAGTCTATGGTTACCTGAATGAGTTCCCAATTAGAGACAGCTGATTTCGGTTGTCTCTGATTGGGAGCCTTATTTAGGGTAGCCATAGGCTCTCATTGGTTGTGAGTAGTTGTCTATGTCAGAACGTTTGTAGCCTGTTGTATGTGCACGACGTTTATTAGCTTCACGATCGTTTGTTGTTTTGTTAGTTTGTATTAAGTGTTTCGTGTTTATTTTTTCGTCATCTTTAAAATAAAAGATGGCTTATTTTCCAAATGCTGCGTTTTGGTCCGTCAATCCGCCACACGATCGTGACAGGCCCTTAAATTTTTTAGGATTCACATAATATTCATAGTAGAGGTCGACCGATTTATGATTTTTCAACGCCGATACCGATTATTAGAGGACCAAAAATAGCCGATACCGATTAATTGGCCGATTTAAATAAAACAAAAAAAGAAATAAATGTAAAGATAATTTGTAATAATGACAATTACAACAATACTGAATGAACACTTTTATTTTAACTTAATATAATACATCAATAAAATCAATTTAGCCTCAAATAAATAATGAAACATGTTCAATTTGGTTTAAATAATACAAAAACAAAGTGTTGGAGAAGAAAGTAAAAGTTTAATATGTGGCATGTAAGAAAGCTAACGTTTAAGTTCCTTGCTCAGAACATGAGAACAGATGAAAGCTGGTGGTTCCTTTTAACACGAGTCTGTCAATATTCCCAGGTAAGAAGTTTTAGGTTGTAGTTATTATAGGAATTATAGGACTATTTCTCTCTATACCATTTGTATTTCATATACCTTTGACTAATGGACTAATCTTATAGTCAATTTAGTACTGCCAGTGTAACAGTATAGCTTCCGTCCCTCTTCTCGCCCCTACCTGGGCTCGAACCAGGAAAACATCGACAACAGCCACCCTCGCAGCATCGTTACCCATCGCTCCACAAAGGCCGCTAACTAGCTAGCCATTTCACATCGGTTACACCAGCCTAATCTCGGGAGTTGATAGGCTTGAAGTCATAAACAGCTCAATGCTTGAAGCATTGCGAAGAGCTGCTTGCAAACGCACAGAAGGGCTGTTTGAATGAATGCTTACAAGGCTGCCGCTGCCTACCATCGCTCAGTCAGACTGCTCTATCAAATATCAATATGGTCGAATCCGGAAACTATCATTTCGAAAACAAAACGTTTATTCTTTCAGTGAAATACGGAAGGAACCGTTCCGTATTTTATCTAACGGGTGGCATCCCTAAGTCTAATTATAAGAAATTCATGTTAGCAGGCAATATTAACTAAATATGCAGGTTTAAATATACTTGTGTATTCATTTTAAAGAAAGGCATTAATGTTTCTGATTAGGTTTGGTGCAACGACAGTGCTAAATCATCACCCGTTTGGCGAAGTAGGCTGTGATTCGATGAGAAATTAACAGGCACCGCATCGATTATATGCAACGCAGGACACGCTAGATAAACTAGTAATATCATCAACCATGTGTAGTTAACTAGTGATTATGTTACGATTGAATGTTTTTTATAAGTTTAATGCTAGCTAGCAACTTACCTTGGCTTCTTGCTGCCCTCGCGTAACAGGTAGTCAGCCTGCCACGCAGGCTCCTCGTGGAGTGCAATGTAAGGCAGGTGATTAGAGCGTTGGACTAGTAACCGGAACGTTGCAAAAACGAATCCTCGAGCTGACAAGGTAAAAATCTGCCATTCTGCCCCTGAACAAGGCAGTTAACCCACTGTTCCTAGGCCGTCATTGAAAATAAGAATGTGTTCTTAACTGACTTGCCTAGTTAAATAAAATAAAAACTGTGTCCGCAAATACCGATTTCCGATTGTTTAATAAACTTGAAATTGGCCCTAATTAATCGGCCATTCCGATTAATCGGTCGACCTCTAATTCATAGTACCCAACATCATATTTGAACCAAACTTCTTCCTACCACTGAGTAAGAGCAATCGAATAAACGGGCAAAAGCCACCCACGGACCCCCCACACCCCATGCCAATCCCACCACAACAACCAGTATATAGTATCATTTCTCTATGTCACTCTCTGCGAATCTGGTGATGTTTTTTTCCCCTGTTCATTTAAATAGCCATTGAAGCCGCATGCATTATTTACCACAAATGTGAAAGTACCAGGATTTGCCCACTACTTGGCACTGTTCCTGCTACTGCCACAGCCTTTTCTCCATTTTCCTGGCCTCTTGTGTTTTTTAACCTGTTGAGGATGGGGGCGCTGTTGAGACTATTTATGCTAATTGGGTAATTTTTGAAACGGCTTCCCACAAAATCCTTGATCGTACAATATGCATATTATTATTATCATTGGATAGAAAACAGTCTATAGTTTCTATAGGAGTTGAAATTTTGTCTCTAAGTGGAACAGAGCCCATTCTACAGCAATTTCCCTGACATGGAGTCAGATTTCAGAAATGTTGGCCACTGTTCTGAAGTCAGTTAAAAGGGCACTGTTATTGCTATGACTATACGGACACTTCTTACGTCTTCCCCTGGATGCCTTTACGTGATGACGATTCCAATGGGGTCGATTGCGCGTTCACAGGCCCTATAAATTAAAAAACCCTGTAGCTAGCAAGTCTTTTCTTGGTGCGTAACGCGCGTGGAGGACACCGACCGCTCCTGTTCCAAGCGTTAGTTTAGCCTGTTATATTTCTCCGGTCATCTTTTAACTCGTTATAGGAGTTAAAAACATCATAAGGTAGTTAATTTAAAGCGTTTTATAGCAATTTATATCCGTTTAGTGCGATTTTGGGACATTTATTTCTTTAACGCTGTGAATAGCTGGGCACGCTTTCAGTTCATCCCGAACGCAGTTGGCATTTCCACATGGCAAGAGGACAGCTTTCCACCAAAAGACGATTACTCCCAAGAAAGGATCCTTTGCCCAAGATACTGATGGAAGAACAGCTCAAAGTAGGACATTTTTATTATGATAAATCGTGTTTCTGTCGAAACATTTTAGTGGCTTAGGACGCCATGTTTTTTGACGTAGCTTCGCTTGGCGCAAACTGTATTGAAAAGTAAGGATAAATTAAAAAATGTAATTCCGCAATTGTATTAAGAATTAAATTGTCTATCAATCCCTGTCCACCCTATATTTTTTAGTCACGTTTGAGTATTTATGTATAAGAGTAGATCACTGTCTAAGTGGCGCAAGGACATTTTCTGACCAGCTGAGCTACATTTCACATTGTCTAACCATGATTTTGGTGGCTAAATATAAACGTTTTCGATCAAACTCTATATGGAATGTGTAATATGATGTTACAGGAGTGTCATCTGAAGAATTCTGAGAAGGTTAGTGAAAAAATTAATATATTTTTGGCGATGTTGACGTTATCGCTCACTTTGGCTAGAATCAATGCTGGGCTGCTATGTGCTATGTGCTATGCTAATATAACGATTTATTGTGTTTTCGCTGTAAGGCACTTAGAAAATCTGAAATATTGTCTGTATTCACAGGATCTGTGTCTTTCGATTCGTGTATGCTGTGTATTTTTACGAAATGTTTGATGATTAGTAAGTAGGTAAACACGTTGCTCTAAGTAGTTTTTCTATTCCATTTGTGACGGTGGGTGCAATTGTAACCTATGCCATCTACCTGAAATATGCACTTTTTGCTAACAAAACCTATCCCATACCATAAATATGTTATCAGACTGTCATCTGATGAGTTTTTTTGTTGGTTAGGGGCTATAAATATCTTAGTTTAGCCGAATTGGTGATAGCTACTGGTGTTGGTGGACAAATAAAAGATGGTGGATTATGCTAATGTGTTTTTAGGTAATAGATGTACATCTTTACATAGTGTCTTCCCTGTAAAACATTTTAAAAATCGGACATGTTGACTGGATTCACAAGATCTGTGTCTTTCATTAGCTGTATTGGACTTTAATGTGTGAAAGTTAAATATTTTAAAAAAATATTTTTTTTGAATTTCGCGGCACTGGTTTTTCAGTGGGGGGGGGGGTGCCGCTAGCGGCACGCTGATCCTAGACAGGTTAAAAACAGAACACAACATTTTCAACTTTGAGTAGAAAACCAATAGCTTTAGCTCATGATGAAAATGCATTGTGCTCATGCACAAGTCAAGCCAGTCGTCCATGTGCTATAAGCCCGATTTTTAGCTAGCTAGAACAACGAGATGTAACAATTCACGTTTTTTTCTGTCAAGAATGACGTTTGGCTTGTGATGTGATTGGTCTGATGCCAAATCCAAACTGGCTTCCCTTGTCATTTTTGTTTTGGTGCGTCAGGATCATTCACAGCTGAGCTCACTCAATTTAGCTCTACGCTGAATGGCTATATATTTTTTTTCTATTATCAAAAGGTGGCCTAATGCTCGCTGGCTTTTCTTACATTCAGGGCAACGGCGGCAACAACATCATACTCTTTCTTACCACATATGTATGACATTGTATGATGGCACCATAGGTATATTAGATGTCTTAGTCGTTGTTAGGAAGAATTATGGTTCAAATCGGATGTTAGGTACTACATTTATTTACGATTTTAGGAATTCAATCAATTTAAATGGCCATTTCGGGTGCAATTAATTCGCTTATTTTCTCAAAAATCGAAATATATTTAAAAGAAATTATCTGCTAATCTGTTTCTAACTACAGAACCAATTTCAGTACAATCTGAGATCCCAACCATGTTGAAATCCCTCAGAATCACATCAATACAAGAGGATGTCTGCAAATGAGGATAAAGACGAGTTTACGGAGGTACGGGATCAGTTTGATGCATATTGTTCACCTAAGAAGAACGAGACATATGAATGGTGAAGGTCAATGTGCTCGTGAAAACAGAGGAGCCAACAGACTGGGTCAATTCCATGGTGTGTGTTCAGAAAAGGAATGGAGATCTGAGAGTCTGTATGGACCCCAAGGACCTTAATAAATACACTGCTCAAAAAAATAAAGGGAACACTTAAACACACAATGTAACTCCAAGTCAATCACACTTCTGTGAAATCAAACTGTCCACTTAGGAAGCAACACTGATTGACAATAAATTGCACATGCTGTTGTGCAAATGGAATAGACAAAAGGTGGAAATTATAGGCAATTAGCAAGACACCCCCCAAAACAGGAGTGATTCTGCAGGTGGTTACCACAGACCACTTCTCATTTCCTATGCTTCCTGGCTGATGTTTTGGTCACTTTTGAATGCTGGCGTGCTCTCACTCTAGTGGTAGCATGAGACGGAGTCTACAACCCACACAAGTGGCTCAGGTAGTGCAGTTCATCCAGGATGCGAACTGTGGCAAAAAGGTTTGCTGTGTCTGTCAGCGTAGTGTCCAGAGCATGCAGGCGCTACCAGGAGACAGGCCAGTACATCAGGAGACGTGGAGGAGGCCGTAGGAGGGCAACAACCCAGCAGCAGGACCGGTACCTCCACCTTAGTGCAAGGAGGTGCACTGCCAGAGCCC
Organism: Salvelinus fontinalis; assembly: GCF_029448725.1. Taxonomy (NCBI): domain Eukaryota; kingdom Metazoa; phylum Chordata; class Actinopteri; order Salmoniformes; family Salmonidae; genus Salvelinus; species Salvelinus fontinalis. The sequence goes on from NC_074674.1 coordinate 13,355,087, forward strand.
TGCAAAATGACCTCCAGCATGCTCTGGACACTACGCTGACAGACACAGCAATGGACATTGTAATGCCAAGAGTCGGCTGGAGTGGTGTAAAGCTTGCCGCCATTGGACTCCGGAGCAGTGGAAACGTGTGCTCTGGAGTGATGAATCAAACGTCAATATCTGGCATTCCGACGAACGAATCTGGGTTTGGCGGATGCCAGGAGACCGCTACCTATCCGAATGCATAGTGCCAACTGTAAAGTTTGGTGAGGAGGAATAGTGGCATGGGGCTATTTTTCATGGTTCGGGCTAGGCCTCTTAGTTCCAGTGAAGGGAAATCTTAATGCTACAGCATACAATGAGATTCCAGACGATTTTGTTCTTTCAACTTTGTGGCAACAGTGTGGGGAAGACTCTTTCCTGTTTCAGCATGACAATGTCCATGTGCACAAAGCGAGGTCCATACAGAAATGGTTTGTCGAGATCGGTGTGGAAGAACTTGACTGCTCTGCACAGAGTCCTGACCTCAACATCGAAGACCTTTGAGATGAATTAGATCACCGACTGCGAGCCAGGCTTAAATCGCAGAACAACAGTGTCCGACCTCACTAACGCTCTTGTGGCTGAATGGAAGCAAGTCCCTGCAGCAATTTGGTTTTATATATACTTAATTATCAAATGTAAATGTAAATTCTACAATATACTTAAGTATATTTTCAAACAAAATCCTCATATTAAGCAAACCAGACAGTGTTTTTTTAATAGCCAGGGGCACATTCCAACACGCGGCAGGATAGCCTAGTGGTTAGAGCGTTGGGATAGTATCCGCAAGGTTGCAAGTTTGAATCCCCGAGCTGACAAGGTACAATTCTGTGGTACAATTCTGCCCCTGAACAAGGCAGTTGTTCCTAGGCCGTCATTGAAAATAAGAATTTGTTCTTAACTGACTTGCCTAGTTAAATACAATTTACAAAGCATTTGTGTTTAGTGAGTCCTCCAGATCAGAGGCGGTAGGGTATGACCAGAGATGTGCTCTTGATAAGTGTGTGAATTGTACCATTTTCCTCTCCTGCTAAAGCATTTGAAATGTAACGAGTACTTTTGGGTGTAAAAGAAAATGTATGGAGTAAAAAGTACATTCTGTTCTTTAATAATGTAGAGATGTAAAAGTTGTCGAAAATATAAACAGTATAGTACAGATACCCCAAAAAACGACTTAAGTACTACTTACAGTGGGGCAAAAAAGTATTTAGTCAGCCACCAATTGTGCAAGTTCTCCCACTTAAAAAGATGAGAGAGGCCTGTAATTGTCATCATAGGTACACTTCAACTATGACAGACAAAATGAGAAAAAAAATCCAGAAAATCACATTGTAGGATTTTTAAAGACTTTTTTGCAAATTATGGTGGAAAATAAGTATTTGGTCACCTACAAACAAGCAAGATTTCTGGCTCTCACAGACCTGTAACTTCTTCTCCTCTGTCCTCCACTCGTTACCTGTACTAATGGCACCTGTTTGAACTTGTTATCAGTATAAAAGACACCTGTCCACAACCTCAAACAGTCACACTCCAAACTCCACTATGGCCAAGACCAAAGAGCTGTCAAAGGACACCAGAAACAAAATTGTAGACCTGCACCAGGCTGGGAAGACTGAATCTGCAATAGGTAAGCAGCTTGGTTTGAAGAACTCAACTGTGGGAGCAATTATTAGGACATTAAAGACATACAAGACCACTGATAATCTCCCTCGATCTGGGGCTCCACGCAAGATCTCACCCCGTGGGGTCAAAATGATCACAAGAACGGTGAGCAAAAATCCCAGAACCACACGGGGGGACCTAGTGAATGGCCTGCAGAGAGCTGGGACCAAAGTAACAAAGCCTACCATCAGTAACACACTACGCCGCCAGGGACTCAAATCCTGCAGTGCCAGACGTGTCCCCCTGCTTAAGCCAGTACATGTCCAGGCCCATCTGAAGTTTGCTAGAGAGCATTTGGATGATCCAGAAGAAGATTGGGAGAATGTCATATGGTCAGATGAAATCAAAATATAACTTTTTGGTAAAAACTCAACTCGTCGTGTTTGGAGGACAAAGAATGCTGAGTTGCATCCAAAGAACACCATACCTACTGTGAAGCATGGGGGTGTAAACATCATGCTTTGGGGCTGTTTTTCTGCAAAGGGACCAGGACGACTGATCCGTGTAAAGGACAGAATGAATGGGGCCATGTATCGTCAGATTTTGAGTGAAAACCTCCTTCCATCAGCAAGGGCATTGAAGATGAAACGTGGCTGGGTCTTTCAGCATGACAATGATACCAAACACACCGCCCGTGCAACGAAGAAGTGGCTTCGTAAGAAGCCTTTCAAGGTCCTGGAGTGGCCTAGCCAGTCTCCAGATCTCAAACCCCATAGAAAATCTTTGGAGGGAGTTGAAAGTCCGTGTTGCCCAGCAACAGCCCCAAAACATCACTGCTCTAGAGGAGATCTGCATGGAGGAATGGGCCAAAACACCAGCAACAGTGTGTGAAAACCTTGTGAAGACTAACAGAAAACGTTTGACCTCTGTCATTGCCAACAAAGGGTATATAACAAAGTATTGAGAGAAACTTTTGTTATTGACCAAATACTTATTTTCCACCATAATTTGCTAATAAATTCATTAAAAATCCTACAATGTGATTTTCTGGATTTTTTTTCTCATTTTGTCTGTCATAGTTGAAGTGTACCTATGATGAAAATTACAGGCCTCATCTTTTTAAGTGGGAGAACTTGCACAATTGGTGGCTGACTAAATACTTTTTTGCCCCACTGTAAGTAGATTACACCACCGGTGACTGATACCTAAAAGTAGTGTCCTACATAGAGAAAAGGGTTCCATTTCAGATCTACCCTATGTCCTTGATGGCCCGGCTGAAACTTGACTGACGCCTATAGAAGATTTGCTCAGAGATGTAAAGGATCTAGTGTGGGCTGGGTGCGGTCGGGGGGGGGGGGGGGGGGTAGATAATTAAGAACCCACAGATGAGAATGTGACTGGTACTAGCTTAACCCTCTTTTGTTCCAGCCATCTTTCATCTTCTCCCTCTGTTTTTCTCTCGCTCTTCTCCTCTCCTGGGCCTTGCTCCTCTGTCGTTCCGTGAACTACAAAGAGGGTGGTGAGAGGAGGAGTGTGGCATTACGGCTCAAGGGAAGCCAAAGGGTTAGCCGTCATTAGCCCTCCTCTCTTTTTCACTTGCTTTCGCACTCTTTCACTACCTAACATCTCTCCTCTCTATCTAACGTTCTCCCTCTCTACTTCTTGATCTTTCTTTCTTACTCTCTAGCTGTCTTCATCCCCCACTCTCCATCCCCTTCTCTCCCTTTCACCCCATCCGTTCCCGAGAGCTATGAGCAACGTAGGCCCGGTTTTCGAGACAGATTCTTTACTGTGCGGACTACGGAACAAAGGTGGCCCGGGATGAAACATCCACTAACAACAAAGAATGTTGCTTTTCTTCTGCTTCAAATAATTTCACAAGAGGGAAAGAGAACTAGAGAGAGAGAGAGAGAATAGGGGGAGGTTGCTACGCTTGGAATAAACAAGGCTAGGTGATTAGAGTGTGTGTTGTTGAGTGTGTGAACTTACACGAGTGTGTGTGTGCACTTACGTGCGTGCATGTGTACGTGTGTCCCTCTTGGTAAATATAATGTCTTTTTCCCAACTAACAGGGCAACCTGAATTCATGTTTGGCATTTCGTCTCTTTAAAGAGCACACAGGACAATGAGATCCAGTTGCTACCTCTGAGGATTCTATGGGCACAGCTCTATGGTAACATGCGTAGGATCCAGGTCAATACGCCATTGATTTAACATAGCCCTGGATGCTTGAGAAATGAAAGGAATTCATTTTGAATTAGTGAAAACACGCACCCTCCTAGTCAAAATGACCTTTTCTCAGGCAACAGCATGTAATCCTTTGTGTAATAAGCAAACAACAAAATATCTACAGAATAGTTCTGTTTTTGTGCGAATATACACTGTGTAGGCTGACAAGATTTCAGAGATATGCCAAATATGAATATATCAAGGAAGCATATGGCTATGGTGACTGACGTCGCAATTAGTCAACGGAGAGGAGCTCGACACCCACTCTCTCGTACCTCGGCGAAGTCACAAACGAAGCCACAGAAACAGGAGACACCTGCAAACAACAAAGATGTATTGTTGTCTGAGGAAAGTTAAAGCTCTCAAACAAACAAACCGAGAAAGCAAAAAACCAACAAAGATCTTCTCTTTCAAAAAAGAAATGGCAATTTCTCAAAAACAAAGAACGTTTTTTTTTGTCAAGTTTGTATCAAGTTTAATTATTTAGCTTTATTATTTGTATTTTGTGAGCCACAATTCATTTATGAAGCTGCATGTGTCCGTCGTGTCCCAGTACACAGTGGTAGTGTAGTTTTTCAGTTAAAAAAGACGCACACACACACACAGACACACAGAGAGAGAGAGAAAGAGAGAGAGAGAGACAGGGGGTCAAACCGCCAATTGGTCCCATTTTCCACAGTGCGCCCATAAAAAAAGACCCCAAAATGGCAGGCGTTTAAAAATAAAAGGAGCCGATGAGCACACACACAAAGAAAGACGACATCAAACAGCAAGAATCAAAATAGACCATACCAAGAAAAGTGAGAGAGAAAAAAATGTGAAAGGAGGGGGGGGGACATAAAGCAAAAGGCAAAAGAAAGGAAGAAATAGATAGTGGTGAAAAAAGGAAGGAGTAAGGGTGAAAGAGGAAGAGAGAGAAAAGAAGAAGTTAATTATGCATTCCGAACCTGGTCGATGTAGTCCTCGGGGAATCGCCTCCGCACCTCCGGATCTGTAAATAATTGACAGATAATATTAATTGGCTTTGGATTAGTGAGCAGACCGAGTAGAGTACATTAATATTTGATCAGAGGATGATAGGGACCCTGGCAGAGGATCCGAGGAGGGCAGCTGAGGCTGCCTGGCTGATTAGGGGCCAGAGAGGGAGGTGTTACTACCCCTATCCTTCCCTTCCTCCTCCACCCCCCCACCAAGGCTCCACCAACCCCATCCTCATCCTTTTCAGGAGAAAAAAAAGAGGAAAAGGAGAGGATTTAATCCCCATTTCTCCATTGGGGGGGTGGCCATGTGGGGGGGGGGGGGGGGGGGACTTCGCTGTCTTGCTTGGCCTCCTACTGGCACTCAAGCTCATAAGGGACGAGAATGGGGGGGGGGGGGGGGGGTATTTTTCTTTACGTCAAAAGACTGCTAATTATTTTATGATGGGGTCTTTTCGTTTGGGTGTCCGCCGGAAAATCTGCTGCCACTAAATCAAAGCCATTTGACAAATGTTTTCAACAACCCGAAGAAGTGTACAACCCAAAACCCTCACCCTTGAGAGGGCTGAATAGGTTCCATCAGTCTACTAAACTAACCACAGCCACTAGACTTATAGGCTACATTACTGAAACCCTGGGGATCTGCTCAATACATTGAGGTTCCAGCGCCCCTACACCACCAAAAAAGCTTCCAAACCAGAGACGCTTCATTCAGACAAACGGCCTTCCCAAACTCTGAAAGACGTTTAACTGTCTGGTACATTTGACAAGTAGGTCATCATAAATTCTATCTCTAGAATCAGTCAGGACATCCCCAAAAGAAAACATCAGTAGGCAAACTAAAATAAGCCTCTAGGTCCAAATGTCTAAATGACATGAGCATTGTGTCCTAAATTCACCTGCTTGACTGCCACTACATGTCTGAAGAGTGAGACTGTCTGAGGTAACTCAGACATACGGAACCAGACAAAAGCTTGGACACACCTACTCATTCAAGGGTTGTTCTTTATTTGTACTCTTTTCTACATTGTAGAATAGTAGTGAAGACATCAAAACTATGAAATAACACATATGAAATCATGTGGTTACCAAAAAACTGTTAAACAAATCAAAATATACATTACATTTGAGATTCTAGTAGACACCCTTTGCATTGATGGCAGCTTTGCACACTCTTGGCATTCTCTCAACCAGCTTCACCTGGAATGCTTTTCCAACAGTCTTGTAGGAGTTCCCACATATGCTGACCACTCGTTGGCTGCTTTTGACTTTTGACTGGTACTGTATGTCTTCAGTATCTGCCATGTGTGTCTAAGCACTTGGCTACCTGCACGTCAAACAAGTCTAACATTCCTGCCCGTCTGCTCATTTTGAGGGTCAATCTGCCCACTGCATCTCAGGTGTGAGTCAGCTGCAGCTGTATAGGCAGGCAGAAGTAGCACTGAACGGCAACTCGATGGGCTAGCTGTGTTGCTAATGAATGAGAGAAGGGTATATAGTAGGGATGGCTAACAACAACAGGGCTGATGTGTTTGCTAAGGATAATTCCAAATGATGGATGGTCTTCGGTCGTGAGAAACTAATTATGTCACTGATAATGTAAGGAATAATTTGAGTGTTTGTTTATGTTCAAAATGCAAAATGATGAATCGTTGCAAAATGTTACTTTCGTCCTCACAAGTTAGGATGACTGTATACTATAAGTTGTCTTTCCTGTAATTGAGTTACTCCAGATAGTGTAATACTCGTCAAACAAACGTAGTCTTTGGCAAACAAGTCATTGAATCTACATTGAAACAAAATGCTTAATAAGACCCCGCACTGAGGTAGTGCTTTCTCAGCTCAGCTCACTCAACATGTGTCACCACCTCAGACTGAGACAGAGCATCAAACAGGAGTGTGGGCGTTCCGTGCTTGGCTAATGACCATGACAGCCTTATGCCGTGCCAAAATAGATGTTTTGTTTTCTTGTAAATCGACCCCAGGTTAGCTCAGAGGCAATGAACTTGAGCGTGCCAAAAGTTAAGAGACAATGAGCTGTGATTTTGGTGATCTATCAAATCTATTAATTTGAAAGAAAGCATACAGGATTTGCGTTTATACAGATACTGTTGTTTGATTGTACACGATTTAAGAACAAGCTAATACAGTCAGGGCTCTAGTGCAGCCACTTTCGCCACATATATGACTAAATACTAACCACAGGCACTAGACTTATAGGCTAAATGACTGGAAACAATGGTAAGAAACTGCTAGCCATTGACTGCTAACAGCTGAAAACTGCTAGTCTTAATCAAGCACAAAACAGTCAACTTCGGGAGTACAGAACCCTTGATATCAGCTGATTACCCTCTAGTGGCGAAAGTATGAACTGACACAAATGCAGTCAAAGTGGATAATAATTATTCTGTCAAGGACGTGATACAGTGTGTAAATGATAAAATAATGCATGAAATTAAGAAAACTTGATGAAAATGCTGGAATCAAATAATTAACTGAGCAAAAGCTGTATGCATTAAGGAAATAGATGCATGGCTCAGATAGAAGCCCGTCTGTAATAAGCGAGTGGCTGTTATGTTCAGTGATTTTAAGCAAATGAATGCCCGGGTAATTAACCCTCTACACGTATGGGAATTGAAATGTTTGCGTGTGCCGCAGCTAATTCTCTTCACAATAAACAAACATCGGCTCATTCTGCTCAGAACAACCCAGGGTACGACGCCATGTCATCTTGTAAATGTACATCAACATTGACACTGTACATGACACTCACAGGTGTTTGGCTTGCTGGTATTACATCAAAGTAAATACATGTATTATAATCCTCAATGTCTAATATTTCAAAATATATAGTAATCTTAATTTACAGCATTTCCCTCACTCAGACATCAAAACATTTGCAAAAGTTGTCCAATTACCCGGAGGGATGGGGCAGCATCTTGTCTCCCGCTTCAGAACGGCTGTCAGAAAAACCCATTACAGCGCTGTGAAGCGCAGAGCCAGACCTCTGACGTCATGTACAGCATGTTACTGTACAGCCACTATGTTAGCCCAAATCGTATTAGCCCAAATCTGCCATTTTAACCCATTTGGGTACAGTTAATTTAAGTTTTACGGTAATCTAATATTCCACAAATTACTTTATCCATTTCAATGACAGGTATTTGTATCAAAATGTTGGCTTTTTATGATACACAGTTGTATTTACAGGGTTACATATTAGTTTGTAGGGCTCAACATTTGCTAGAATTCTTAATCTCAATCGATTAAAACAACAACAAAAAATCTGGTGCTCCTACGTTTTATGTTGTGCTCCTAACTTTTTTAAGTTGGGAGCACCAGTGCCATCAATGAAACATTTTAATTTAGATCCCTGAATACAGTAGAATAAAATGCACTTCAACAGTGAAAACTGATTAACTAAAACAGCTTAGCTGGGAATAATCTTGGAATTCCTTACCAAGCTACACACACACACACAGAGAAAAACATGGATGTTATCCACTGGAGGGATAGCATGGTTAGCTGAGCAATGTTTTTAAAAAGACTGCAGAAAAAGAAGAGATGAGATGTCCTTTGGCCCACAAGAGAGAGAGAGGAGAGAGAGAGAGAGAAAGCGCACGAGATTGTCTCACTTCACAGGCCATGAAAAATGCATCCTCCTCTTCGGATAGAGGGAGGCCAAAGTTGCTGAGAGAGGACCCCCTTTTGTCTGAAGGGCTCTGCACAAAAATCTGCTCCAAGTGAACTTCCTCTTGCATCGCTTTAGAGTTAACACACACACTAATGTACACACACTCACACACACATTTGATTGGTCTCAGGATTCACTTTAAGTTCCTCCTCCACAAAAGTATGTATGAAGTCTCGTATCAATACCTGTGACACTACAGTATGAACTCATTAACGCATCACGTAAAAACGCAGTTTCGGTTTGAGGTCAACAAATCAAATCGATCAAGAACAGTTGGTGGGAGAAAATAGGTCAAATGAATGATTAAGAGAAATGCAAAGAAAGATCTGAGTATAAAGTGATGATATATCTTTGTTACGTCTGCTGCGAGAACACAACTGTCGCACAAACACAAAAAAATCTGAGCTTACACATTTTTGGGAAATTGAAGCTCATTGGTTGCATTTCGATACAATTTTTAAAAAAAATGGAAAATGGTATTTGGGGAACAACAGAAACAAACAGAAATGACCACAGCCATTAATTATCACCTCAATATAAGGCTTAAATGTCTGTGGAACAGTGTGCACAATGTCAATCACTACTCAACCTCATCATAAATTGACTCATTTACTTGTGGAGCGGTGCACACAGTGCAACATGAAATAGATGCTTAATACACGCTATCGGGTCACAACAAGTCCGACTTCAAATGCTGACATCAACGTGAAAGTAACCGGTGAATAAAACAGCTGACCACGAATGAAAACTTGTCCACATACAGTTGAAGTTGGAAGTTTACATACACTTAGGTTGTATTATTTAAACCCGTTTTTTAAACCGCTCCACACATTTCTTGTTAACAAACTATAGTTTTGGCAAGTCGGTTAGGACATCTACTTTGTGCATGACAAGTCATTTTTCCAACTATTATTTACAGACAGATTATTTCACTTATAATTCACTGTATCACAATTCCAGTGTGTCAAAAGTTTACATACCCTAAGTTGACTGTGCCTTTAAACAGCTTGGAAAATTCCAGAAAATTATGTAATGGGTTTAGAAGATTCTGATGGGCTAATTGACATAATTTGAGTCAATTGGAGGTGTAGCTGTGGATGTATTTCAAGGCCTACCTCCAAACTCAGTGTGTCTTTGCTTGACATCATGGGAAAATCAAAAGAAAATCAGCCAAGACCTCAGAAAAAAAAAGTCTGGTTCATCCTTGGGAGCTATTTCCAAATTCCTGAATGACCACGTTCATCTGTACAAACAATAGTACGCAAGTATAAACACTATGGGACCACGCAGCCGTCATACCGCTCAGGAAGGAGAGGTGTTCCGTCTCCTAGAGATGAACGTACTTTGGTGCGAAAAGTGCAAATAAATCCCAAAACAACAGCAAAGGACCTTGATGATGGAGGAAACAGGTATCAGAAGTGTGATTGACTTGGAGTTACATTGTGTTGTTTAAGTGTTCCCTTTATTTTTTTGAGCAGTGTATATCCACAGAGTCCTATATCCTAAATTTGTGGAGTGGTTGAAAAACAAGTTTTAATGACTCCATCCTAAGTGTATGTAAACTTCAGACTTCAACTGTAGATATACACTACCGGTCAAAAGTTTTAGAACAACTTCCAACTACAACTGTACAGTGTACCATGCCAGTGTCATTGTCTCCTGCGCTTCCTGCTCATTTTTGCATTTGATTGTCTGCATTATTCTGCAAAGAAGGGAAACATTCTGCGAATGTTGAAGCATTGTATCAACGAGGTAGCTCCGAGAATATTGATTGTAACATAGTTGCCAACGAGGGGAAAGCTCACACACATTTATCCCTGGGACAGCTTGGCTCTGTCTGATATTATTGTGTTGCCTACACAGCAGTTGCACAATCTGGGTGCACATTATATACTTTTTGAAAACACAGCCCTACATCCACTCTATAGCTAAATAACTTAGCAATATTTAATGACATTTTGCCAGCAAAAAATTGACCTGTAAGAATATCACATTTTAATTGAGGAAGATGGACAAGCAGGGATGCAGGCCGAGGATGATGACGAAGTAGGCCTACAGCAAGAAGTAAAAAAGTTAGCCCCACTAAGTAATCATTAAGAATTTGCATTACTTCAATGAGGCCGATCATTCTGCCACTGCATGACAATGCACATTTGTTGTAGCCTATTGTTGTCTTTAAAGCTAAAAACAGGACATGTATTTTGGGGAAATGTTCTATATAGCAAGTTATTCAACCAATACATGAAACCAAAATTGCACTAGCCTACTAGGCAAATGAATGAGAAAATAAATGAGTCATACAGCTATCACAACCTCTATTTTACTAGCAATAAAATAGCTTTTGGTTTCGAATGGTCACCAAAAAGGAGGGATCCCCCACCCTCCCAATTCCCAATTTTGTTGTTGCCTAATTTACATTTTTGGTCTTGAGCTAGGCTATTGCAACTGACACCCCCGCCCAGACCCCTTTCAGATTTTTCCCGGCTTAGAAGATGGGAATATGTAGCGGATACAAATTAGAAGGAGTAACGTCAAGAATGCCATTCCTCCAGGGCTCCCATTTGAGGTATGACCGCTTTATATCTATTCATAACAAAGGCCAATTGGGATACTTTCAAATCCATCCTTCGCTTATCCATTGCTTCCCTCCTTCCTTGCACTGAGGTAAGAATAACCTGCACATGCTTTGCGTCCACTGGACCAGGACTGAGGAACACTGGCCTAAAGGCTACTAGGAAGATGGACCTGAAAAACATAAAAATAAAATCATGTAAAAATCATTGTTTTTGCTCGAGCAATCTGGTGTTAGGCAAAAGCCTCCTCTCCAAAAAAACACACAAAATATTCCACACTTCAATCTTTCTATATGATTAATGGCTCTTTCTGTGCTTTCTCATCCCTTCTTCCCTCCTCCCACCCTGTGTAAATAGAGAGGTCTAGGGTTGGTTAGCGCTATAGCCTGTGCTAGGAAGAGAGTGGGAGGCAGGGGACCCCAGAGATGGGGAGGGATGTGTGTGCGATCTGTCCAATGATCTGGGCCTAATCCCCCAGGGCTCTGGGACCGAGGCACTACCACCCCTCCTCCACAAATTGAGTCAACAGAGGACTGCTGACCTTGCTCGCAAGCAGGTAACAATTCCCCAAACCCTCCGCAGCAGCTCCACTTAAATCACTAGGTCTGTGTGGAGGTGGATAGAGTGCAGGTATAGTACAGATATGCTTTTCTAGGGTAGGTTGGAACATGTCAAAGGGGATGAGATGGGTGCTGCGAAATTCAGAGACAAAATAGCTAGGATAACACTGCTTGCACTCAGTAGACATTAAAAGAAACTAACCAAGATATACAATCTCCAAGATACGTGTTCAGAGGGATTACCAGCATGTGCGGACCAACTGGCAAGTGTCTTCACTGACATTTTCAACCTCCTCCTGACCGAGTCTGTAATACCTACATGTTTCAAGCAGACCACCATAGTCCTTGTGCCCAAGATAAGCGAAGGTAACCGTAACTCACGTCGGTAGCCATGAAATGCTTTCAAAAGCTGGTCATGGCTCACATGAAGACCATCATCCTGGAAACCCTAGACCCACTCCAATTCGCAAACCGCCCCAACAGACCCACAGATGACGCAATCTCAATCGCACTCCACACTGCCCTTTCCCACCTGGACAAGAGGAACACCTATGTGATAATGCTGTTCATTGACTACAGCTCAGTGTTCAACACCATAGTGACCACAAAGCTCATCAATAAGCTAACACCTCCCTCTAGAACTGGATCCTGTACTTACTAACGGGCCGCCCCGAGTTGGTAAGGGTAGGTAACAACAAGTCTGCCACGCTGATCCTCAACAATGGGGCCCCTCAAGGGTGCTTTCTTAGCCCCCTCCTGTACTCCCTGTTCACCTACGACTGCGTGGCCAAGCACGTCTCTAACACCATCATTCATTTTGCTGACGACACAACAGTGGTAGGCCTGATCACTGGCAACGATGAGACAGTCTAAAGGGAGGAGGTCAGAGACCTGGCAATGTGGTGCCAGGACAACAACCTCTCTCTCTCAATGTGAACAAGACAAAGGAGCTGATCGTGGACTACAGGAAAAGGCAGGCCGAACACGCCCCCATTGACATCGACGGGGCTGCCGAGAGTTTCAAGATCCTTGGTGTCCACATCACCAACGAACTATCATGGTCCAAACATACCAAGACAGTCGTGAAGAGGGCACGACAAAACCTTTTCCCCCTCAGGAGACTGAAAAGATTTGGCATGGGTCCGCAGATCCTCAAAAAGTTCTACAGCTGCACCACCGAGAGCATCCTGACTGGTTGCATCACCGCCTGCTATGGCAACTGCTTGGCATCCATCTGTAAGGTGCTACAGAGGGTAGTGCATGTAGCCCAGTTCATCACTGGGGCCAAGCTTCCTGCCATCCAGGACATATATACTAGGGGGTGTCAGAGGATGGCCCAAGAAATTGTCAAAGACTCCAGTCACCCATGTCACTGCCTGTTCTCTCTGCTAAGGCAAGCGGTACCGGAGCACCAAGTCAATTTGAACTGGAGGACTATCTATGGGTCAAAACAACACAGACGGATATTATTATATTTATAAAGGACTTGAGCAAGTATTTCAATTACTAAATGAATGATCTTTCTCACTCGTAAAAAAAATAATATTCTAATAATAATGGGCCCATTATTTTTTAAGACCGGCATAAAACGTCCTGCACCTTTGCTGAGTGCTTCCTTGGGGTTCTCTCGGGGAGGGGGATTCTGCGGGGTGGTGTTAGGGAGTGAATGGTGACGGATCCCCGGAGTGCTCCTTCAGCTCCGCCGTGGCCCAAACCTGACGACAGTTGCCAGGCGACAGGTCTCAACAAGGTGCAACAGCAAGCGGCAGCAGCTGGCATGGCCTTCTGAGCAGCCGGGGGGGGGGGGTCAGCCCCCTGACTAGGGGAGGGGTGAGGGGGAGCTCTGGGAAGCAAGGAGGGAGGCTTTGAGTGGGAAGGAGGTAGTACCCCCTTGTCTCACCCGTCATTACTCCTCGAAATACATCAGTGTAAAAAAAAAAAATCACAGTGGAGAGTGCGTGTGACGGTGTGAGTGTATGTACGGCTGGCTCTGTGGTTTCCCTCCACTTGGCCAGTCTCTAAAAACAATGGCACAGGCTGTTCGTTTGAGACCGCATGGGTTTAAAAGACGGATAAGGGACATTTTAAAAATCCACACGTTTCCTCAAAGCAACGGCTGGGAGGCTTAAATAGACGAGCAGTGCCCACACGCTCAAGTTGATCCTGATCTTCCACCTAATACTGATGTCATGGGTGTTCGCTCCCAAAGACTTTGCTTAATAACGCACTAGGTTTTTTGGCACGGCTGGGAACGTCAAGCACTTTGGGAAAAACACAAGTGGTGATGGAATGGTTGTTCGGATCATTTGGAAAAGACGAGGACTACATTTAAAAATCCCTCAACCCAGAACAGATGATGCCCAGCCAAGAATGATTTAATGGTGAAAAAAATCCCCAAGTAAAAACACTTGCGGTTGTCAATACTCGAGTGAGGTTAGGGCTTTCCGCTGAGAAAGCATTAGTGGATGAAAAGTGTATTGGTTTGTGCATATAGACATTATGTGGTGTCATTGCAGTACATACTTGTGAAGGATGCTGCTACCTACTATGATCAACTGAGTGACAGTTTTCAGAACAGAAGCTTTAGCAATTGAGAAAGAGACATGGACATGGACATAAAGCACACAAAGTAGGTTGAGGTTTGTGACCCATTGGAGCATTTAATCTGCTTTCCTTCATTTGCAATTGAGCAGGACAGGTGAAAGCAATTCTATACCACCTTATAGAACTGAGTCACACCCATGATCTAATACCTGGACAGAAAACACAAGCAATAGCAGTCACGAATGCAGGGCAAAGGAAGAGGTGTACTGTCAAAGATCACTTGACAAAACCTGTACTTGGAAATAACTCTGATATCAAGAGTCAAGACACAAGCTCCAAGCATCTAACCTGAGAGCCACCAAGACCTGTACAACTCAGGGCATGGGTCACAAACAGGGAAACCAGACTACAAAGAGGTTCAAGCAAACGATCAAAGGAAAAATAATCTGAACAAAGTTGAGGCCAATCGGGGAAAGTTCTTCATGCTTTCAAGGGAAAATCTGAATGGCGACTTTAGTTTGGACTGTGCAGAATGAGGGTGGGGAAGAAGAGATGAGGGGGCATCAGATTAGTCCGTGTGTGTGTGTGTGTGTGTGTGTGTGTGTGTGTGTGTGTGTGTGTGTGTGTGTGTGTGTGTGTGTGTGTGTGTGTGTGTGTGTGTGTGTGTGTGTGTGTGTGTGTGTGTGTGAGAGAGAGAGAGTGCCCACTGTTGCCAGCCGCCTGCTCAGGGGGGAGAGCAGAGCAGATTTGCATAGCGCTCTAACAGGATATTGCAGAAGGCCTCCCTGAGGGGCTAAGCCTTGGGGGTAGCTTTAACACACAATCCAGCTTAACCGTGAGCCATCCCTCCGCTCCAACACTGGTAGGTTGGCTCTCAGCAATGAGAGATGAAAACTAAATGGGTAAATAAATGCGCTTGTCTTTTCCTTTTCTTTTTCATTTTTGTACTTGCTACAATTGAGATATGTTGTCTCACCTAGCTATCTGGGTGGGAAAATTACTTTTTGATCCACCAGCCACTGTGGCATTTTTTCATACCAAAAAAAGCAGATGAGCAATGCTTTCTAATGTGTCTAAAACCAGAAAAGTATTACCACACTGAACAAAAATATCAACGCAACAGGCAACAATTTCAACAATTTTCCTGAGTTACAGTTCATATAAGGCAGTGGTCGCCAACCGGTCGATCTTCAAGGCATTCCTAGTCGATCACCAAATATTTCTGTAGAAAAGCCAACGAATGATAAAGGCTTGCGCTCCTTTTTTAAAAATCATGTTGAGCTGTTGCCGGTAGGGGCACTTGATTCATTCACTTGATGGGACAAACTCTGCCTAACCAGTGGACTGGCAAATCTGTGACTAGCTTCGTGATTTGACCTCGTTGACCATCAGATGCAGGTACCATCAGTCCAGTAAAATAAAAAAGCTAATTATTTCAATTCATGCTCCACAGTGCCTCACAAGTGCTAAACCAACTGATCTATTTTGTTATCAAAACTCGAGTTTTGAAGTATAATATGGTCTGATGAACAATATTGGCAGGCCAACCATATAACCAATATGCTGTGATAATGTATTAGGCCTACTGCCCAAACCTCATTCCTACAAAACTGTTTGTGTGAGGTTAATGCAAAATTCAAAAGGCACTCGCACATCTGAGCAAATTTTTTGCAGGTGCATGGCAGCAGTTGAACAAGAATGATGAATGAATGAATGAAAAAAATGAATGGATGAATGAAAAAGGAAACCGCACACTGCTCTTGATAGTATCACTGATCTTTAATAAGCTTATGTACCGGCAGAGCTTTTGTGAATTATTAAAAAATCAGCACCCTTATGTAGACCTAGCCCCACCCACATCCGTTCCACGCATAGAAAGGGGTTGGAGGCGAAGGAAAAACAAATTAAGTGCTTCCAAATATAGCAATATGCATTTCATAAATATTCAAATAAAGTGTGTAAATAAGACGTATTAAACACGTCTGTAGCTCTGACGAAGGCCGCGAGGCCGATACGTAAGTTCATTAAAGATCAGTGATACAATCAAGGGCAGTGTGCGGTTGCCTATTTCATTCATCGTGAGGTTAAAGTTAATTTTTTAAAATCTGAGCAGTAGATCTCAGCTTGCTTTTTGACTGCGAAAGTGATCTTGACTCAGAAAAGGTTGGTGACCACTGATATAAGGAAATCAGTCAATTGAAATCAATTCATTAGGCCCTAATCTATGGATTTCACATGACTGGGAGTACAGATATGCATCTGTTGGTCACAGATACCTTAAAATAAAAGTAGGGGCATGGATCAGAAAACCAGTCTGTAGCTGGTGTGACTACCGTTTGCCTCATACAGCGTGACATATCTGTATGCAGGCCATGGAAGCACTGGGACATTCAGCTTCCAGGAATTGTGTACAGATCCTTGCAGCATTACCATACTGAAACATGATGTGATGGCGGCGGATGAATGGCATGACAGGATCTCATCACAGTATCTCTGTGCATTCAATTTGCCAACGTGTTCGCTGTCTGTAGCTTATGCCTGCCCATACCATAACCCCACCGCCACCATGGGGCACTCTGTTCACAACGTTGACATCAGCAAACTGCTGGCCCACGACGACACCATGCACGCTGTCTGCCATCTGCCCGGTACAATTGAAACCGGGATTCATCCGTGAAGAGCACACTTCTCCAGCGTGCGCCAGTGGCCTTCAAAGGTGAGCATTTGCCCAATGAAGTGGGTTACGACGCCAAAGTGAAGTCGGGTCAAGACCCTGGTGAGGACGACGAGCACGCAGTGAACTTCCCTGGGAAGGTTTCTGACAGTTTGTGCAGAAGTTCTTCGGTTGTGCAAACCCACAGTTTCATCAGCCGTCTAGGTCGCTGGTCTCAGACCGTCCCGCAGGTGAAGAAGCTGGATGAGGAGGTCCTGGGCTGGCGAGGTTACACGTGGTCTGCGGTTATGAGGCCGGTTGGATGCACGACCAAATTCACTAAAACAACGTTATGGTAGAGAAATGAAAACGACATTTTCTAGCAACAGCTCTGGTGGACATTCCTGCAGTCAGAATGCTAGCTGCACTCTCCCCTTAAAACATCTGTGGCATCTTTTACTTCAGCTCATGAAACATGGAACCAACACTACATGTTGCATTTATATTTTTGTTCAGTGTAGTAAGAAGTTATGGGGTATATTACTTAATTTCATTTCATTTTTGTGACCTCGATCTTCAAACCAATATTTGTTCAAATTAATCATTTAGATACATTAGTTAAAACAGATAAACAGTTCTACAACTGAACATCAAAAATCAATAAAGTGCCCGCACTGCCACAAAATGCTGAGTGATACGGCTTATTTCTTATTACAGTTCAAGGCTCTACGCTGACATTTTTACAAGTACATGATGTGCTCCTAAGTATAAATGTAGAAGCATCTAGGAGAAAAATTTAAATATTTGAGTGTTTGACAAAAAGTGAATGAATAAATGTTTTGGGGAGTGATCCATACTCAATCAAGCACAATCATTTTGTGATCAAAAAAATTCAGCTGCCCCTTTAACACTTTTTTGGTTACTACATGATTCCATGTGAGTTATTTCATAGTTTTGATGTCTTCACTATTATTCTACAATGTAGAAAATAGTAAAAAATTAAGAAAAACCCTTGAATGAGTAGGCGTGTGTCACGTTCCTGACCTTATTTCCTTTGTTTAGCCTTGTTAAGTTGGTCAGGACGTGAGCTGGGTGGGCATTCTATGTTATGTGTTTCTATGTTGGGTTCATTGTATTGGCCTGATTTGGTTCTCAATCAGAGGCAGGTGTTTGTCATTGTCTCTGATTGGGAACCATATTAACTTCTACTTGGTCACAATCCCGGATCCGGGAGCACCCCCATCAGTAAAAAAGCTGACTAGCATAGCCTAGCATAGCGTCACAAGTAACTACTAGCATCTAAATATCATTAAATCACAAGTCCAAGACACCAGATGAAAGATACACATCTTGTGAATCCAGCCATCATTTCTGATTTTTAAAATGTTTTACAGGGAAGACACAATATGTAAATCTATTAGCTAACCACGATAGCAAAAGACACAACTTTTTTTTTTTCCACCATTTTTTTCCTGCATAGGTAGCTATCACAATTTCGACCAAATAAAGATATAAATAGTCACTAACCAAGAAACAACTTCATCAGATGACAGTCTGATAACATATTTATTGTATAGCATATGTTTTGTTAGAAAAATGTGCATATTTCAGGTATAAATCATAGTTTTACATTGCAGCCACCATCACAACTCTCACCAAAGCAACTAGAATAACTACAGAGACCAACGTGAATTACTTAAATACTCATAATAAAACATTTATGAAAAATACACAGCGTACAGCAAATGAAAGACAAAGATCTTGTGAATCCAGCCAATATTTCAGATTTTTTAAGTGTTTTACAGCGAAAACACAATATAGCATTATATTAGCTAACTACAATAGCCAACCACACAACAGCATTGATTCAAGCCAACAATAGCGATAACGAATAAACCAGCAAAAGATATTAATTTTTTCACTAACCTTCTCAAACTTTTTCAGATGACAGTCCTATAACATCATATTACACAATACATATAGAGTTTGTTCGAAAATGTGCATATTTAGCAGCACAAACCGTGGTTATACAATGAGAATAGTAGCCAAGCTGCCAACAATATGTCGGGAGAAATCTTGGGAGAGGCACCTAATCTAATCAGTAACTAATCATAAACTTGACTAAAAAATACAGGTTGGACAGCAAATGAAAGATACATTAGTTCTTAATGCAACCGCTGTGTTAGATTTTTAAAATTAACGTTACTACGACATACAGCGTGCGTTAAAGCGAGACCGCACCGAAATTAATGGCGGAATATGAGTTTTACATTTTTCAACAGAACAACGAATTAACATCATAAATAGTTCTTACTTTTTGATGAGCTCCCATCAGAATCTTGGGCAAGTTGTCCTTTGTCCAAAATAATCGTTGCTCGGTTGTAGATTGTTGCCTTCAACTTTGGAATTAGCAGTAAACATTAGCTATGTGGCGAAGACGTGTCCAACTCACTATAACGCAGCACAAATAAAATACCGAAAATCGCAATATACTGATATAAACTGATATAACTCGGTTTAAAATAACAACATTATGATGTCTTTAACACCTATATCGAATAAAATCAGAGCCGGATATATCTAAGGGCTATAACGGGAGCTTTCTAGAACGCCATCCTGAGGTCTGTCTTGCGTCATGGCGAATGAAGGAAAGACTGGACCCCACGTTCCCAGTCCATTTATATGGCCTCAGATCTGCCTAGCAACACCATTCCAATTCTCACTATTTGCTGACATCTAGGGGAAGGCGTATGCAGTGCATCTCAACCAATAGAAGACATGCAAATTAATAAACTGACCTCAGAACAGCCTGGCTGATTTCAGATTTCTCACTTGCTGACAGGAAGATTGCTCCAACTCGAGTTCTGTTTTACTCACAGATATAATTCAAACGGTTTTAGAAACTAGAGAGTGTTTTCCATCCAATAGTAATAATAATATGCATATTGTACGAGCAAGAATCGAGTACGAGGCAGTTTAATTTGGTGAACGAAATTTTTACAAAGTGAAAACAGCACCCCCTATTGAGAAAAGGTTTTAAGGTAGACTGTTTCTCACTGTTTGTTTGTGGGTGATTGTTGCTGTGTCTGTGTTTGTTTCGCCACACGGTACTGTTTCGTTCGTTTGTTCCTGTTCGTGCGTTCATGTTTTTTATGTTCTCAAGCCAGGTGTGTTCACGTCGTTTATTGTTTTGTAGTTTGCTCAAGTGTTTTTTCGTCTTCATTTAATAAATGATAGTATGTATTCAAACCACGCTGCGCTTTGGTCTGATCCTTGCTCCTCCTCAGGCGAGGAGGAAGACGAGCGTTACAGCGTGTCCAAACTTTTGACTGGTAAAGTTGTTCTTTTTGATTTTCTACATACATTATTTTTGGTTTTAGTCATTTACAATTACACTGAAAACATTTTATCATCATTGGTGTCAATGATTTAGCAGTGCTGCTGCTAAATGAATGCAGGGTAAACACTGGACATGCTCTTTCAATGTCTCATCTATCGTGAACTGTCACAGAGATCAGGATAAACCTTGAGATACTGGCTCAGATTCAGTCTCTAATGACTCTTTGACTGTATGTGCAATGTGCATTGTAGATGGTCACGGAATTGTGGTTAAGTGTGCATGATTAACGGAAGCCGTTGTATTCACATTAGTGCTTCAAACAACTAATTGACCGAGGGTCGACTCAATTATTTGAATTCAATTTTGTTCCGTTTATTTTCAGTGAGCTCGATGTGCAGTTTCTGTAGAGATAAATTAGATGAAGCCTGGACTGTGTGATGTAGTAGTGAGTTGTAGTTTCCAACATACTACAGGCCAATATACTACAATGACCGTAATCCATTGCGCGCAGGCTTAAACTTGTCCTGTCTGTGCAGACAGAGATTGAGAGAATGCAGGATTGAGAGGGATAGAAAGCAGTTGCTTCGTGAGCCTGAAAATACATCATCTAAGAAGTGATTCATAGTTGGTATTCAGCAGTCATAAAAGTATGCCTTATTTACTTTGAAGAAATACTCAAATGGGGATTTTGTCAGACAGCATAGGCAGCAGCGCTATAGAGATGAAATGACTTAAAAGTAATCAAAAGTAATCAAATACAACAAATACACTGCTCAAAAAAATAAAGGGAACACTTAAACAACACAATGTAACTCCAAGTCAATCACACTTCTGTGAAATCAAACTGTCCACTTAGGAAGCAACACTGATTGACAATACATTTCACATGCTGTTGTGCAAATGGAATAGACAAAAGGTGGAAATTATAGGCAATTAGCAAGACACCCCCAAAAAAGGAGTGATTCTGCAGGTGGTGACCACAGACCACTTCTCTTCCTATGCTTCCTGGCTGATGTTTTGGTCACTTTTGAATGCTGGCGGTGCTCTCACTCTAGTGGTAGCATGAGACGGAGTCTACAACTCACACAAGTGGCTCAGGTAGTGTAGTTCATCCAGGATGGCACATCAATGCGAGCTGTGGCAAAAAGGTTTGCTGTGTCTGTCAGCGTAGTGTCCAGAGCATGGAGGCGCTACCAGGAGACAGGCCAGTACATCAGGAGACGTGGAGGAGGCCGTAGGAGGGCAACAACCCAGCAGCAGGACCGCTACCTCCGCCTTTGTGCAAGGAGGAGCACTGCCAGAGCCCTGCAAAATGACCTCCAGCAGGCCACAAATGTGCATGTGTCTGCTCAAACGGTCAGAAACAGACTCCATGAGGGTGGTATGAGGGCCTGACGTCCACAGGTGGGGGTTGTGCTTACAGCCCAACACCGTGCAGGACGTTTGGCATTTGCCAGAGAACACCAAGATTGGCAAATTCGCCACTGGCGCCCTGTGCTCTTCACAGATGAAAGCAGGTTCACACTGAGCACATGAGCACATGTGACAGACGTGACAGAGTCTGGAGACGCCGTGGAGAACGTTCTGCTGCCTGCAACATCCTCCAGCATGACCGGTTTGGCGATGGGTCAGTCATGGTGTGGGGTGGCATTTCTTTGTGGGGCCGCACAGCCCTCCATGTGCTCGCCAGAGGTAGCCTGACTGCCAATAGGTACCAAGATGAGATCCTCAGACCCCTTGTGAGACCATATGCTGACACATGCACATTTGTGGCCTGCTGGAGGTCATTTTGCAGGGCTCTGACAATGCACCTCCTTGCACAAAGGCGGAGGTAGCGGTCCTGCTGCTGGGTTGTTGCCCTCCTACGGCCTCCTCCACGTCTCCTGATGTACTGGCCTGTCTCCTGGTAGCGCCTCCATGCTCTGGACACTACGCTGACAGACACAGCAAACCTTTTTGCCACAGCTCGCATTGATGTGCCATCCTGGATGAACTGCACTACCTGAGCCACATAATGCATAGTGCATTTAATGTCCCAAAAAATTCTCTACCAAAATCAAAAAACATTATTTTTTACCCACATAATGCATAGTGCATTTAATGTCCCAAAAAATTCTCTACCAAAATCAAAAAACATTATTTTTTAATTGTCGAACCAAAACTGAAACAACCTCAAATCTCTCAGCACTAATTCACATACAAGTCTTACTCTGTATGTTTGTGTGTTAGTGTAGTTGGTGTTTTGCACTCGACACGTTCAGACGTTAGATCCCTCCCTTTCATATACGGACGTGCAAAAGGATTTCTGTCCACACTCTTATGCGCTTGTGTGTGTTTTTGTTTGTGCACTTGTGTGTGACATGCATCTGCATACGCACACACCAAGAATGGCTTCGCCGTTTGATTCCTCACCTCATGTGGATGTTTTCTCCCGTTTCCACAATCCCCAGTGCCGGCTTTCTCTCCTTAATTACCGCATTCACAGTCCTCTGAGACCCCTGTCTGCAGTTGGTGGAAAAGCCCCCCCGTTCCGTTCCCCACCAACTCTGCTCACCCAGCAGCAGCCCTATTAGAACACACAGACCAAGGCTGCAAATCTGTTCCCTTTTACAAAGAGCACAATTAAACACAGGCAGATCAAAAAGGACCGGGGAGGTCTCGCAGCGCCCGGGATACCTCTTAAAAAATGCAGATGGTCATATCGACGGCTGTCATGTTTTCTTCACCCTTTT
Organism: Salvelinus fontinalis; assembly: GCF_029448725.1. NCBI lineage: Eukaryota > Metazoa > Chordata > Actinopteri > Salmoniformes > Salmonidae > Salvelinus > Salvelinus fontinalis. The sequence continues at coordinate 13,378,012 of NC_074674.1, forward strand.
CTTTTTCCTTTTTCTGTTATGATTGGTCTGGACAGGGCTGATGGTTGGCGCTGCCTCAGCAGTTAGATTCCTTTCATCTTTTTTTAAATTATGTTCTTCTCTTGGAGTTCAATCTCCTGGTCAGGTGTCTTTTGTGATGGAATGGGCTTTTTTCTTTTTATGTGTAAGACTGAAGAGTGTCTGAATGGCTGTATGTGAACTCACTAACCATCCTTAGTAGATGGCTGTTAGTCTTTGCTCCCAAGACTCAGAAAAGTTCTCAATTAGCAATGAAAACCACTTTTCCTCTATCTCTGGAGTTTGCCAAATCGAGGCTTCTTCATTTGCCCACAAATAGGAGCACTCCAATTTTGGTCGTTTTAATGATAATAGGTGCTTTTACATGACTACAAGGAAGACTGATGAAACAGGGTGAAAAAACCTGAAACACAATTGGGGGTGTAATGTTTTGTACTAGATTACACTACCCTCACAAGCACATTAAACACAATTACCCCCCCCCCCCTCCCCATCAACTTGAAAATGCATGGTGGGGCAGAGAGAGGATTGCCTCGTCTCCGCTGTTTTTCTGTTGCCCTGACTTATCCTTAGAAATCGTGTCGATCATGAGAAGAGAAACTATCGACGTGCGGTCAGAATGTGCATAGTCCTAGCCCGACATCTAATTCCTGTCATCATTCTATTCTGTGCATGGACATGTACCATACACAATAAACTACATACAATTGAGATTGGAGTCATGAAAGTGACGTGTCATTTTCCCCGTCATATAATCGTCCCACTACTTTTCAATGGCTCTATGTAGTTGCTGGATATTGACGGGAACTGGAACACGCTGGCGTACAGGTCGATCAAGAGCTGGTGTCTGGTGAGTACGCAGGCCATGGAAGAACAGCCATTTTCAGCTTCCAGATATTGCGTACAGATCCTTGTGACATGGGGCCGTGCATTGTCATGCTGAAACATGAGGTGATGGTGTTGGATGAAATGTACGACAACGGGCCTCAGGATCTTGTCACGGTATCTCTGTGCATTCAAATTGCCATTAATGGAGTGCGGTTTCAACATGGCTATGTAAAGACGTGTTTCCGGGGCCTATCCACTAAGGGTTGATACTTTTGTGGTTTAACATTTTGGTTCTTAACCTTTTGGATCTAGCAACATTTGGGTGGCATTCTTGGATATGTCTGGAACCGGGAAAACGAGACGAAACGGTAAACAAGAAGACACGACGAAGACTAGCAACAAGGCGACGGATGCTAACGTTATGGAGATGCTAGTCACCATCTGCGCAGAAATGGGCTACACTATGCTCTGATTTCATGACAGAACTTCGTTCCCTGTGTCAAGCCTATGAGCTGAAATTATGACAGAAGTCCAGTCAACTATAATGACACTACAAACAACTATAGAGACACAAACCCCAAAAATAAAGTATATGGAAACATCGTTGACCGACATCGATAAGCGGATTACTGAATTGGAGACCAAAAACGACGAGCTTACCTCCGAGAATGTGAAGCTAAAGGTTAGTCTAGATGAACAGCAAAACCGTTCCTGGAGACAGAACATGAGTGTGGTAGGAATCCCAGAAGGGACGGAAGGGCCTCTTTCCTGCAAGACGTCCTCGGCAGAGACGTTTGACAGGCCCCCAGTCAACGACAGGGCGCATCGCACTCTAGCGGCAAAACCCAAGCCTGGTCGCCCTCCCAGAGCAATGCTGGTCCGCCAACATTACTTCGAGACCAAAGACAATTCTTCAGTCCTCCCGCAAAAGAGGACAGCTGAACTACAATGGCAAGCGGATCCATATCTTCCCAGATTTCTCGGCAGACCTTGCAAAACACAAAGCAGGAGTTCGATTTGGCCTGATACACCCGGCTAAATTGAGGAATACTTTCCAGGGGGCTAGCCACACATTTAATGACCCCCAGTCTGTGCTCACCTTCTACCGGGACAACATCCACTCATCAGCAGCACAGAACCCAGATATGGGAAGGCTGCTAATTATATTTTTAGGGTGCATACATGGTCAGTTTATGGACGTGAACGGTAGTAACTTTTATTTGCCCTATTTGGGCAGTCCATGCACCGCCTCAAGCTCTGTCAGGTTGGATGGGGAGCGTCGCTGCACAGCTATTTTCAGGTCTCTCCAGAGATGTTCGATTGAGTTCAAGTTCGGGCCACTTAAGGACATTTAGAGACTTGTCCAGGAAGCCACTCCTGAATTGTCTTGGCTTTGTGCTTAGGTTCATTGTCCTGTTGGAAGGTGAACCTTCCAAGATTTCTTTGTACTTTGCTCCATTCATCTTTCCCTCGATCCTGACTAGTCTCCCAGTCCCTGCCGCTGAAAACATCCCCACAGCCCAATGCTGCCACCACCATGCTCTGCCATAGGGATGGTGACAGGTTTCCTCCAGACGTGATGCTTGGCATTCAGGCCAAAGTGTTCAATCTTTGTTTCATCAAACCAGACAATCTTGTTTCTCATGGTCTGAAAGTGTAGAAAGGCCCATGGGGTTGGTGGAATCATGGCCACTTGTGCAGCTGGGCCAGGGCGCTTTAATTAGGTCAGGTGGAAATGTCCAACAGATCTCAACTCATTAAAAGGAGGAAATCCCCACCGCCCGACCTCGCTGCTTTCTCTTCTTCCACTGTGTCCACGAATCAACGTAAGTCCACAAGTGAGACCAGATTTACCTAAATGTAGCCGACTTCTGGTGTAAATCAAAGGTAAGTTTCTCTTGGGGTAGAATAGCAGAAGCTTGAGAGCCACATTCTCGCAGATGGTACTTCAGGTGTGGACCATAATAACAATATGCACATTTTTGGCTACGTAAACAAGGGTATTGAAAAGACGTTAAGAGTCAGGGTCAAACAACGTCACAATCAAAGTAGAGCAGGCCGCTCAGCAAGGAAGAAGCCACTGCTCCAAAATGGGTCTTCCAAATGGACAATGACCCCAAGCATACTTCCAAAGTTGTGGCAAAATGGCTTAAGGACAACAAAGTCAAGGTATTAGAGTGGCCATCACAGAGCCCTAACCTCAACCCTATAGAAAATTTGTGGTCAGAACTGAAAAAGCGTGTACGAGCAAGGAGGCCTACAAACCTGACTCAGTTACACAAGCTCTGTCAGGAGGAATGGGCCAAAATTCATCCAACTTATTGTGGGAAGCTTGTGGAAGGCTACCTGAAACGTTTGACCAAAGTTAAACAATTTAAAGGCAATGCTACCATATACTAATTGAGTGTATGTAAACTTCTGACCCACTGGGAATGTGATGAATGAAATAAAAGCGGAAAAAAATATTCGCTCTACTATTATTCTGACATTTCACATTCCTAAAATAAAATGGTGATCCTAACTGACCTAAGACAGGGAATTGTTACTAGGATTAAATGTCAGGAATTGTGAAAAACTGATTTTAAATGTATTTGGCTAAGGTGTATGTAAACTTCCGACATCAACTGTATACTGAGATCATGTGACACTTAGATTGCACACAGGGGGACTTTATTTAACTAATTATGTGACTTCTGAAGGTAATTGGTTGCACCAGATCTTATTTAGGGGCTTCGTAGCAAAGGGGGTGAATACATATGCACGCACCACTTTTCAGTTTCTTATTTTTTTAAACAAGTTATTTTTTAAATTTCACTTCACCAATTTGGACTATTTTGTCTATGTCCCTTACATGAAATCCAAATAAAATACTATTTAAATTACAGGTTGTAATGCAACATAATAGGAAAATTGCCAAGGGGGATGAATACTTTTGCAAGGCACTGTATGCCAGTCCCTCTTCACTTACAGCATGGCATCTGTCACTCACGCTTTGACAAGAGGTTAGACAAAAGAGAAGCCTGGTGCTCTGCCCTACCCCTCTGTGTAAACTCATGTACAAACTTTGATGCCTCATTTTTGCTGGGTTAAATGCTAAATTGTTAATCTGTTCTCCCTCCCTCCTTTTCCTCTCCTACCTCCATTTTATTTACTCTACCTACCCTCTGCAGTAAAGCGGTCGTTGTGGTCCTGTATTTACATGGATTAAGGGTTTTCACAGGGAAGTATAGACGGTTTGCTGTAAAGCCCAATACAGACGCTGGTTACCTCGCCAGATTGGCCACGGTTAAGGCGTCTGCATGCTTCCTAGCCGAAACAGTTCAGAAGAGTTGTGAGGTTTTGGAGTTTGGAGTCAAACTCTTCGCCCCTTCGTTGGTTACTGGTTAACACTAGGGATTCTTCAATAAAGTCTTTCATTCAACGAGAGACGACTCGTTTTCATGAACATTTTTTTTTTTTTCATTGAGAAATACTGCACCAAACATCTTAGTTAGGTGTTTGGCAAAAACGTCAACTTGTCATCTTAGATTAATTCAGACTATTTTGACTAAGTGTATACTGGCTATGGCGTCTCAAAATAGACATATGGCCGTTTCTTTTCACCTTTTTCAAGCGAAGGTCTTTAAGGGAGTAACCAAGCACACTCGTTTGGCTAGGCACCAGCCGAACTGAAGCATGCTGACACCTTTATCCAGCTCCCATCAGCCCCCCTTCCCGGAGGACAATGTCTATATTGTGCCTCTTGGGAGCGAGGATCAATTCACATGCCAGCGATTCACATGGCACATTACAGATCCAACAGGGCCAAAGAATAAGCCTACCAGCAGCTCAGATTCTCAATGTTAACACAAATGTGCAGCCTTGGTGAATTTGTTTTACTCAATGGAGGCTAATATTAAAAATGTATAGTTTTTGTATCCCCATTTTGGTTAAAGTTAGGATTTTGGCAATCTCAACAATTTACTGTGTTTATTTTTTTAGTTTATTTAACTAGGCAAGTCAGTTAAGAACAAATTCTTATTTACAATGATGGCCTACCAAAAGGCAAAATTCTCCTGCTGGGACGGAGGCTGGGATTAAATTTTTAATATTTGTGTTATATACGTATATATATATTAAATAAGTATAGGACAAAACACACATCACGACAAGAGAGACAACACTACATAATGAGAGACCTAAAACAAAAACATAGCAAGGCAGCAACACATGACAACACAGCATGGTAGCAACACAACATGACAACAACATGGCAGCAACACAATGTGGTAGCAGCACAAAACATGGTACAAACATTATTGGGCACAGACAGCACCAAGAGCGAGAAGGTAGAGACAACAATATATCATGCAAAGCAGCCACAACTGTCAGTAAAATAATCCATGATTGAGTCTTTGAATGAAGATATTGAGATAAAACTGTCGTGGTTAGGGGTCACTACCTCCAGGCAGCAATTGTGGAGTCCAAGCCTCCACAACGTCTCGGACAAGGACTAACAAATTGGCGACTGGATAAAAATGCCAGAAAGCTTTCGCCAAAAGGGGGACTGGGTGGTTGGGGTATGTGTAAGGGGGTGTCAGATATTTTCATGGTATGAACAATAAAACGTGGACAAAAAGGGGTCGCCCTGGTCTCGCTTTCAAGCGAGTGGAACAAATCCAATTTCTGACTACAGCGCTTGCGCATCAGCCTGCCTGGCATGGCGTTACTCAAATGTTCTTGGCTTCCTTTTTCTGCTCAATAAAGCGCTGAAGAGCAAATAAGTGCAGTCTTCCAGCTGAAAGAGCCAGGAGCTCTGCAAACAAAACATGCCCGGGGGGGGGGGGGGGGGGGGGGGGGGCGGGGAGCCAGTTTCCGTGGTCAGTGGATGGGCTTAACACGAGCGACAAGAGGACTGCAAATGGCCCTAAATCATGCAGAACACATTGATTGTCAGCTGTAGGGTGCCCGTGTGCCATGCAAGGGTCACTACAGCTCGGCATCACTTTGATTGCATCGGCGCATATTGGACAAATTGGGATGCGGTGCAGGCGCAGCATTGGGGCAGCCCGTTGACCTAGCATCTAGTGGAGATATAGACACACACACACCACGCATACACAGTTCTAGAAAAAAACAACAGGGCTGTCATTCGTTGACAAGGCCTTGTTAAATTGAACAACAGATGTATCTACTTGGGCTTGTAGACCTTTATGACAGGCATTGTGATACCAATGTACCAATGTAGCAAGATGTAACAGAAGAGTCTTGGCCTTTACAAGGATTGGCCTAGTGTTTCTGGCATTGACACACACACACACAGATGCAGACCGACACACACACATCATGCTGCCAACACATAAAGCCACAAAGATGCATATACGCTAACACAGACAATAATATACACCATACACACAACCCCCCCCCCCCCCCCATCTGTACACCAAATACAGTACAGCAGATGAGTGAACAAAGGGAGAGAGAAGAGAGAACCCATGCCAACTGCATCTTGAAAAATCGCTCCGTTGATGAGAATTTTGGTCCGTGGTGTGAGCAGCAAACGTTAAAACACTTCAAACACCTCAGCCACACACGCAACCAATGGAAAGATTGAGTTTCCCAGCAATCACGGTCGAGACGAAATAAAAAAGAACAATTCAAAAAAGGCCTAGTTGCAGCCGTGTGCAGTATAACGAACTGAACTCATCCTCACAGAGAAATGCCACACGACCGACTTTTATCATCGTGGCTCTAACTGCCGCTTGTTGTTTACACGGCTGCTTTTGGATAAACCTTCCAATTACTATCGACTGTTGTCTGCTGAGGCAGCGAAGCCAGTTACGTTCATATGTTGTTTCTACCTACCTTTCTCTATTTCATTCTCCCTCTCTCCCTGCTTTGCTTTCTCACTCTCCATTCTCTCTTTCTCTCTCTCCCAATCTTCTACACTCTCTCTCTTTCACTTTCTATCACACTGTCCCACCCTCCCTTCTCCTAACTACACCATAGTTATTCAACGTTCCAATATCCATACTAGCATGCCACTTGCAAACCTAATACATGACCAATACATTGCTTCACTCTACGAGGTATATTAGAGTGGATATTAGAACAGTGCCGTATTAGTCGCTTGAGCAAATGTGGCCTCCATCTCCTGTAAATTAATGGGAATAGAGCGGTCCTATGTAGCGGACGGCAGCGGCTGATTCAGGTGTGTGTGTGTGTGTGTGTGGAGGGCAAGTCCTACTCAGGATATAATAAGATGTTCGCCTTTGCTGGAGGCTGTATGCTGGACAAGGACGGAGAAAGGAGTGAGGGAGGGAAAGAGAGAACAAGAGGGAGACAGAGAAAGGGTAATAGTAAGAATGTAGAGGGAGAAAGAGGAGAATGAAAGAGCGGAATCCAAAGAGTAAAGGAGGGGTGTTCTGTAGGTGGTTTGAGGTTTGACAAGAATAGGGGAATTCTCATTGTTCTGTAAGAACAGTAGAGTACGGTAGTAAGAATGAGTGAGAAGATGTTCGGTGTTTGTCCAGGCATTTCTATGTTACTAGCGTAAATCCCTAACATTTACCATAGCCTGGTCGTGATGCTTTGCTCGCATCATAGCAATCACTAATTAGGTCTAATGCAAAAATGAGTGACAATTAGTTGCAATGGGAAGGACATTTTGTCAAAACTGTTATTTACTCCAAGACCTTGTGGTTTGAGGAGGCATGATTGGGATGGGAGGCGGTCTAGCCCAGTTCATAGTGGTGAATGTTTCATGTTTCATGTCAGATTTCAAAAAAACTTAACGGAAAAAGCACACCATGTAATAATCTGAGTACGGCGCTCAGACGACAAATCAACCCAAAGAGATATCCGCCATGATGGAGTCAACAGAAGTCAGAAATAGCATTATAAATATTCACTTACCTTTGATGATCTTCATCAGGATGCACTCCCAGGAATCCCAGTTCTACAATAAATGTTTGTTTTGTTTGATAATGTCCATCATTTATGTGCAAATTCCTCCTTGTTGTTCGCGTGTTCAGTACACAATCTAAACTAGCGTGCAAGTCCAGCGGAAAGTACGGACAAAACCAAAAAGTTCCGTTGCAGTCCGTAGAAACATGTCAAACGATGTATAGAATCAATCTTTAGGATGTTTTTAACATAAATCTTCAATAATGTTCCAACCGGAGAATTCCTTTGTCTTCAGAAATGCGATGGAACGCAGCTAACTCTCACATGAACGCGCATGGTCAGCTCATGGCACTCTGGGAGAGACCTTACTCAATCTCCTCTCATTTGCCCCCACATAACAGTAGAAGCATCAAACAAGGTTCTAAAGACTGTTGACATCTATTGGAAGCCTTAGGAAATGCAACATGACCCCATTTCCACTGTATCTTGGATAAGCAAAGAGTTGAAAACCTACAAACCTCAGATTTCCCATTTCCTGGTTGGATTTTTTCTCAGGTTTTTGCCTGCCATATGAGTTCTGTTATACAGACATCATTCAAACAGTTTTAGAAACTTCAGAGTGTTTTCTATCCAAATCTACTAATAATATGCATATCCTAGGATCTGGGCCTGAGTAGCAGGCAGTTTACTCTGGGCACGCTTTTCATCCGGACGTGAAAATACTGCCCCCTACCCAAAAGAAGTTAAGGAGAAGTGGATCTAAAATCCCATGTATAACAATATTATTTTCATCAACATTTATGATGACTATTTCTGTAAATTGATGTGGCTCTCTGCAAAATCACCGGATGTTTTTGAACTACTGAACATAACGCACCAATGTAAACTCTGATTTTTTTATATAAATATGAACTTTACCGAACAAAACATACATGTATTGTGTAACATGAAGTCCTATGAGTGTCATCTGATGAAGATCATCAAAGGTTAGTGATTAATTTTCTCTTTCTGCTTTTTGTGACTCCTCTTTGGCTGGAAAAATGGCCCTGTTTTTCTGTGACTTGGCTCTGACCTAACATAATTGTTTGGTGTGTTTTCGTCGTAAAGCCTTTTTGAAATCGAAATCGGGCACTGTGGCTGGATTTACAAGTATATCTTTAAAATGGTGTAAATAGATGTATGTTTGAGGAATTGTAGTTTTGGGATTTCTGTTGTTTTGAATTTGGCGCCCAACACTGGCTGTTGGCGAGGTGAGATGCTACCGTCCCACATACCCTAGAGAGGTTAAGCCAGATTCTCAGTGTGAGAATCAATGAATTCGTTGCCCAATAGAACGATTTGAGGATAAGGAGGGAAATGCAGTGGAGAAGTCTTTAAAAAAATTAAGAGAGAAAGACAAATAGCCAGACATTTCATTGTGTGTCACGCCCTGGCCTTAGTATTCTTTGTTTTCTGTAATATTATGGTTAGGTCAGGGTGTGACAGGGGGATGTTTTGTATGTATTTGTCTCGTCTTGGGTGGTTGTATTGTATTGGCGGTTTTGTTGAGTGTATGGGGTTGGGTTTAGTATAGTTGTCTAGGCAAGTCTATGGTTGCCTGAATGGTTCTCAATCAGAGACAGCTGTCATTCATTGTCTCTGATTGGGAGCCATATTTAAGGCAGCCATAGACAGTAGGCTTTTGGTGGGTAATTGTCTATGTGTAGTGTCAGCACTATTTGTTGGAATAGCTTCACGGTCGTCTGTTGTTTTTTTGTTTGTTCGTCTTCAAAATAAAAGAAGATGTCTTTCTATCACGCTGTGCCTTGGTCCGCTTCTTATGACGATCGTGACATTGTGTGTGTGTGTGTGTGTGTGTGTGTGTGTGTTATTTCTGTTAAAGGGAATAACACTGAAGGGGATTCTGAAAAGCTTCACGAACCTCACCAATCCCCAGCTGAAGCAGCACATGGAGGCGGCCATCAACATCGGCGTGGATGATCTCAAAGCCAGGTTTGGTGGTTTGCTGAAGGATGAAGGTGTCCAGACCCCAGTGGAGTCTTTCAGAGTGCTAAACCCTGACACATGACCAGAAGACCAGGCCAGCCTTCTCACCTTTGGTGATGATGGTGTTGTCAGACCTGATGAGGCATTTCAAGGAGCCTCTAAAGAGGTAATAATTTATTTGACACTGCATTGCCATATGAGACAATGTTATGTTTGCATATTTGAAAACTCACTTGCTCTGTTCAATCCTGCAGATCAGGGTGCAACATGGCTGCAATCCAGGATGAGTGGCAAGTGTCACGCCCTGGCCTTAGTATTCTTTGTTTTCTTTATTATTTTAGTTAGGTCAGGGTGTGACATGGGGAATGTTTGTGTTTTATCGGTTTTGGGTGGTTATATGGTAAAGGGGGTGTTGGGTGTAGTGTATGGGTTTGTGTTGAGTGTATGTGTCTAGCTGTGTCTATGTTGGGTGTAGTTGTCTAGGAGAGTCTATGGTTGCCTGAATGGGTTCCCAATTAGAGACAGCTGATTTCTGTTGTCTCTGATTGGGAGCCATATTTAAGGTAGCCGTAGGCTTTCGTTTGATGTGGGTAATTGTCTATGTTGAACGTTTGTTGCTTTTTGTGTGCACTAACGTTTATAGCTTAACGGTCGTTTGTTGTTTTGTTAGTTTGTAAAGTGTTGCTTCGTTTTTTCCTTCTTCAAATAAAAAGAAGATGTCTTATTTTTCACATGCTGCGTTTTGGTCCGTCTCTCCTCCACACGGTCGTGACAGCAAGGGGCTGAAAATCCTTGTCAAACACAATTTCAAGGACAAGTCCTACAGTGGCCTGTGGGAGACCATGTTGACAAAGGACCCCTACAGGCATGATTACAAGGTAGACTAACAGTCCTGAGTGGTTATGTATGGTATCCTATGGTTGGTTTAGATAAGTTAATGGTAAGAGTTTAAATGAAAATGAAAGATATAATATTTTCCCTAGAACATACTGGAGTTGGTGCAGGTTATGCTGCTGCTGCCCATTTCAGCCGCCCAGTGTGAGCGAGTCTTCTCTGTGCAGAACTGGATTAAGAATTCAACAAGAAGCTGCCTTGGGGTCTCCACCACCGAAGACCTGATGAGGATCAGCCTGGAGGGGCCTTCTGTCGAGGACTTCGATCCCACTCCTGCCGTGGACCGCTGGCTGACCTCTAAGCGTGCCAGACGGCCAACATACACAAGCAGCTGGACAGCTGATATTCTTCGCGTCTAGTAGGCATGGGTCAATGTGTGATTTTGGTGGTATGTGCTGTTGCACAGATGTGTGTCCCTTAGTACACGCTCACACACTCACACACGCAGTATAAATATGTATGTAGTAAACTCTGTGTTACTTGAACATTGTTCACTGTGCTCCTACATTTTTTTCATTTAGGAGCACATGTACTCCTTGGGAGAAAGGTAGCGTAGAGCCCTGAGTTCTCGTGTGTATTTTCGATATGAAGTACATCAGGACTTGCCAGGCAGTGAAATATTAAAGTGAGTGACTCGTCAGTAGCCTACCGAATTGCATTGGTAAGAGAGCTGTTCATTTTGCTCCCCAATTTGCATACTAGAAGGCTTTTTAGCGATTATCTGCAGATAATTCATGAAAACATTTCTAGATGGTGAATCCTCTTCACTGCAGGAACAATAGGTCGGCTAGTGGAGAGAGAGCCTCACTCTGGTCCAAAAATATGATAAGAAAGCAGATTTGATTATTTTAAAAGCTAATGACATTGCTGTATGTCTACTGATTTAATCAAAGTGTTGACAATTGAGTAGTTAACTGCTGCTTTCTGTGTAGCAAAGCCCATGTTTAACACCTGCTTCATTCTTCAATTCTACCTTTATTGCAGAAAGCTGAGAAAATGCCTCTTAAAAGGAAGCTTGAAGCCAGCAGACTCTTACAGGATTCTTTTAAGTGTTTCCTATCATCTTGTACAACAGCTGAAGAAACTAACACTGTAAAAGTGTTAAAAAATGTGATCAGTGTTATATCCTGATAGTTGCTGGTTGAAAATACAATCTAGCATAAGGATGTACCACAGTCCACCAAAATATACCTTGTCTTAACCCGGAGGGGCAAGCCACCCAGGAACCCCCAGCCCAGGGGAGCCTGGCTTGCTACTTTCCTATTTGGCTGGCTACTCCATGTGCCTTTGAAAAACACTGACACACACTTTAACACCTGATACATCCACCATCCCACAACCACAGACTCTAACATATTTAACCTTTATTAAACTAGGCAAGTCAGTTAAGAACAAATTATTATTTACAATGACGGCCAAACCCGGACGACGCTGGGCCAATTGTGCACCGCCCCATGAGACTCCCAATCATGGCCGGATGTGATACAGCCTGGATTCGAACCAGGGTGCCTGCAGTGCCTTATACCGCTGCGCCACTCGGGAGCCCATACCCAATACACTCATCAAAACACACACACCCTTCACCCCCCCCCCCCCCCCCCCCCGCACACACACAGTCCATTAAAAGCACTGTTGCTATCAGTCAGAGGTTTTCCCTTCCCTCTGGGTCCCCGAGTATAATGGAACAGCTGTGTGTGAACTGATACAGTAAACACAAGTTGCCGTGCTGCACGCCACCACACTGACTTGGTGGCAGGGACACCATTCTCACAGCCACGCCTATAACTGAACACACACAGAAACACTAACATGCATACACACACACCGTGGACAGGTCACTTCATGCCGATGCATCCCTATACGTAGGTTAGTCAGGTCAAGTGCACTGCTAGCCTACCATTGCTACAGGTTTAAGATAGGCTAGAGTCTTGTGACCTCATGTCACTTTCTCTAACTTTCTCTTTCAGCAGCATTTTAAACGCCTGATCATTTTGCTCTATGTTACACGTGATAAAGTCACGTGTAACTTTATCTGACATGTAGCCTTTGTAGCCAAAGGCGGACCACACCCACAATGAGTACGTTTACATGCACACTAAGAATTTGATATTAAAATGATTATGGCAGTAGGTTGAGTATGGCATTAGTCATGTAAACACCTTGCTCTGCTTATCCTAATCGGCGTCAGGTCATAATCGAAGCAAGCATACGCTGATTAAATCACCTGGTTTTCTGAGCAATCTTTTTTGAATTATTAGGACATGTACACACCGTAATCAGAGTTCCAGCGGTGTATTTGATCCGTGCATGTGCCAGCACCAGCAGAGTGAGCCTCCCTCTTTAGTGCTAGTGAAGTGTGTTCGGGAACAACTGATAGTATGCATCTTATAATTCATTTTTACATACAAACTTTATAAAGCTGAACTCCGAATCAAATAGGCTTCCCAAAAATAACATGGTTGCTGTGGCAGAATGTTTCTTTTGATTCTGCATTTATCAAAGTCCCATCAGGTAGCCTGATTTCAGATGTGTCCATGTAAACAAGATTATTTAGGGAAATTGTTCTTCTTGCAAAGCATGTAAACACTTTCATCTAACTTTTACAGGGGTCTTCAACCTTTGTTATCCCAGGAAACCCCTTCCAGACCTGCGTGGCAGCGGCACCCCCAGCCCCGTGGACTCGATGGCAGCGTGATTGCGACACCCACACTGCTCAAATGATAGGCAAATGCTCTTTTTTTTTGCCAAATAATGATATTGGCAGGTAGGATATAGACCATTATGGGTTCTTGATAATTAGCTGCTCTTCAGTAGCTAACTATAAATACATGTACATGTACAATCAGGGCTCCCCCTAGAATTTTCTGACAAGGCGGTGCTGATGTAGACCCTAAGGTTGGGTAGAGGGGAAGTCCGGAGGGGGTCAGTCAACTCCCCCCTCAGGAAGTTGGAGCATTTAGCATTTTTGAAAAACCTGTGCCATTTCCTGAAGCCTAGTCTTAAATGATATCAAACAGTGTAGCCAACATAGAAGTGTTGTGTTTGATCGTAAATGAAATTGAGGGGGTCTCAATGACGCTTTCATATTTTTCAAGGTTAAATTTGGGGGTAATGATTATTCTAATTAATAGGTCAAGAGTCATAAGAAGCGGTAACTCGTTTACGTGTGAGACCTAAATAGTCTATTGTATATGGGAAGTAGTCTGAGACTATGAAAAGTAGCGATAGATATATTCCTCAGTCGGGAGTCGCAAAAACGATAATTCGCTCACGTGTGAGACCTAATAACTTAGCAAAAGTCACAATAGTAACTATTTCTAAATTCGGAGTAGGAGAGAAAAAAAAAGTCAAGAGAGGAAAGGAAGAGAGAGAGAGTAAGGAGAATCATCGTTGGAGAAACGCCTTGGACCTTAAAATTAGGGCAAGTTCTCTGGGAATTGTCTCCGTAGACCGTGACTGATTTTACGACTAATTAGACAATTATAAATAGGGTTATTCGCGAGGAGTTTTCATCATTTCAATAGTGTTGGTGGTGCAGCGTTGGAACTCTTGCCTGCAACGCGGGAGACTCGGGTTCGCATCTGACTATGCACCAATAGACTCAAATTAATTCTGATTGTAATTCAACTATTGATATGTGTTGCCTGGAAAGATACGATCGCTAGTGTTTGGATAATATATAAATTGAATGTTTTAATAGCTTGTTTAGGTTAAATTGAAAGACTCATCCATTCTAAATAATAGCGAGTCAATTTCGATGGAAAATGTTGTCTTGCCTAAATGGTGCGCTGGAATAACGTATTAAGAATGGAGTCGTATTTAAAAAGCTGAATCATAGAAGAGACAGTTACCTAAATCCAGTGAATTCTAAATAAGTACGGAGAGATAATTGCGAAAGAGTTGTGCCCATCGAATTGTGTTTTTATTCTTAGGGATTGACTGATGTAGGTTATACATTTTGGCGATTTACAAATTACTTTTAAGGCTGGAGATTCAGGTCTGAATAGTTGAATCGTAAAACTTTCTTGATAGTTTCTGGTGATTGATTCTTGGTTTGATTGTTTAGGTAACATCAGTGAATTGGAACAGAAAGTTAATGTATTCGAACATTATAATCTGTTTCCATTACGTGGTAAAGGGGATTGCAGGTTGGGTTAATTTTATTTTAAAGGGACAGTGCACATTAATCATAGTTGTGTGTGTCTAATGGCAGGGTATTCCTATCAAGAATTTGGGGAGACTGTCTGCAGACAGACTGAATGGGTTTCACATGTAAACATTTTGTTTGTAGTCAACGTTTGGGATACTGAATCGGGGTAGTTTGGCAAAGTGTTTTTTCTGGAAATGCTTTGTTTGTTTTAAGACTTTGGGTTTGAGGACATTTTCCTAGAGACACGATATCTTAAAGGGGTACATACATATTGAATATTAGAAGTTTTAAATTCTGAGTTTTAATTAAAAACATGGGAATCCTATAGAAAAAGGGAATGTTTTGGAAACCTGGGATACAACATGTAGAAAATGTTTGATGGTTTTTCTTTAACTTTTTAGGGATAGGGGGCAGCATTTTCACTTTTGGATGAATTGTGTGCCCATAGTGAACTGCCTCCTACTCTGTACCAGATGCTAATATATGCATATTATTGGATAGAAAACACTCTGAAGTTTCTAAAACTGTTTGAATTATGTCTGTGAGTATAACAGAACTCATATGGCAGGCAAACTTCCAAACAGGAAGTGGAAATTCTGGGGCTGGTTGATGTTAAACTCATCGTCTATTCACATTCCAGTAAGATATGGATCTGTTCGCACTTCCTACGCCTTCCACTAGATGTCAACAGTCAGTATAACGTGGAATGAAGCCTCTAGTGTGATGTGGGGCCGGATGGCAGCTATTTGAGTCAGTGGTCTGGCAGTATGCTAGTTCCAGGTCATGATATCGCCATGCGTTCCATTACTCTGTAGACAAAAACGAATGCTCCGGTTGGAACGTTATTGGATATATATGATAACAACATCCTGAAGATTGATTCTCTACTTAATTTGACCAGTTTATTCGACCTGGAATATAACTTTTTGAAGTTTTCGTCCGAGTCCGCATGGACCGGTGCCAGCGTTTGGACATGTGAACTAAACGTGCTAGCAAAAGTAGCTAATTGGACACTAGTAATGGACATTATCGAACAAAACAACGATTTATTGTGGAACTACGATTCCTGGCACTGCATTCTGATGAAAGATCATCAAAGGTAAGGGAATATTTATGATGTAATTTCGTATTTCTGTTGACTCCAACATGGCGGAGAAATGTTGTGTATTTCTGAGCGCCGTCTCAGATTATTGCATGGTATGCTTTTTCCGTGACGTTTTTTTAAAAATCTGACACAGCGGTTGCATTAAGAACAAGCGTATCTTTAATTATATGTAAAACATGTATCTTTCATCAAAGTTTATGATGAGTATTTCTGTTATTTGAAGTGGCTCTCTGTAATTTCTCTGGATATTTTGGAGGCATTTCTGAACATGGCGCCAATGTAAACCGAGATTTGTGGATATAAATATGCACATTATCGAACAAAACATAAATGTATTGTGTAACATGATGTCCTATGAGTGTCATCTGATGAAGATTATCAAATGTTAGTGATTCATTTTATCTCTATTTCTGTTTTTTTGTGAAAGCTATATTTCACTGGAAAAATGGCTGTGCTTATTGTGGTTTGGTGGTGACCTAACATAATCGTTTGGTGTGCTTTCGCTGAAAAGCATATTTGAAATCGGAGACTTTGGTGGGATTAACAACAATATTACCTTCAAAATGATATAAGACACATGAATGTCTGAGGAATTCTAATTATGAGATTTCTGTTGTTTGAATTTGAATATCCATTTGAATATCATCCCGGGAGCGGGATTGCAGCCATAAGAATTAATAACTTCTTATGGCTGCAAGGCAAAGTGTTGAGTAGCCAGTGAAATTGTGCCCATTTCAAACTGCCTCCTACTCAAATCTTGCTCGTACAATATGAATATTATTATTCTTTTTGGATAGAAAACACTTTCTAGTTTCTAAAACAGTTGGAATTATTTCTCTGAGTGAAACAGAAGTCCTTCTGCAGCACTTTTCCTGACCAGGAAGTGAAATGTCAGAAATCGATGCTCTTTTCAACTTGATGCCTATACATGGTCTTGACACTTAGGAGTCTGCTGACACTCTATACGCCTTCCTATTGGTGTAAAGAGGATGTCAGAGAATACATTTTTGTGCTCATCTTGTTCTGTGGTGGAAAAAAACCTATTTCTTTGACGTGACCGTCCACTTCCGGTACTCTGAAGGAAGTGGGATTGACTTCTGTTTTGCTGCCGTAACGAACGGCTAACATCTCCGGCTCGAATTTTTTTTGATACATGTGACCATATCATCGTAATGTATGTTTTTTCAATATAGTTTAATCAGATTATTGAAACTTTATTCGGGAGTTTTGCCGTGTTCCGTCCTCTGACTGTTTACGTTGGAGAAATTTATGCCACTCGGCTAGTGCCAATGCTAATTGAAGAGGGAAATTTGCCATTCTGAATCGAAACAACGACTCATCTGGACAGAGGACACCTTCTTCAACATTCTGATGAAAGATCAGCAAAAGTAAGACCCATTTTATGATGTTATTTCATATATCTGTCGTGCATGTGAACTGGCCGTGGGCGCCCAATTGTGTCTGTCTATTGTAGCTACGCTAATATAGCGATACATTTTGTTTTCGCTGTAAAACATTTAATAAATCGGAAATATTGTTTGGAATCACAAGATGCCTGTCTTTCAATTGCTGCAGACTATGTATTTTTCAGAAATGTTTTATGATGAGTAATTAGCTATTTGACGTTGGTGTCTGTAAATATTATGGCTGCTTTCGGTGCAATTTCGGATTGTAGCTGAAATGTAAACTATGGTTTATACATGAAATATGCAAATTTTTCTTTTCGAACAAAACATATGCTATACAATAAATATGTTATCAGACTGTCATCTGATGAATTTGTTTCTTGGTTAGTGGCTATTTATATCTTTATTTGGTCGAATTTGTGATAGCACCTGATGGAGTAAGAAACTGATGGAGTTAGAAAAGTTGTGTCTTTTGCTAACGTGGTTAGCTAATAGATTTACATATTTTGTCTTCCCTGTAAAACATTTTAAAATCGGACATGTTGGCTTGATTCACAAGATGTGCACCTTTCATCTGGTGTCTTGGACTTGTTAATGTGTGAAAGTTAAATATTTTAATAAAATTGATTTTGAATTTCGCGCCCTGCACTTTGAGTGTACCGGTGTCGGGCTGCCCCCGTAAAAGGTTAATGACTAAATAATTCATCCTGACATATCAAACATTATATGGAAACATTAATATTATACAAGAATATACCAAAACAATGCATGTATTTACATTCGATTCCTCATCAATGACTGTTCTCGGGAATAAATCCAATTATAACTCTTCCGTTTTAGGATTTTCATCATAATCTTCATGAAATGAACAGCCTTTAACTAAACAATTGAAAACAGTCTCATCTAACATTGGCACCTCGTAATTAAAAGACACAGAGTTTTCTCCTAGGCCTGGAAGTCTGTATTCTTCATCCAACTGGTCGGAGCTTGGAATCGTTCCGTATCTCACCATCTGTTGCGTCATCCACCTCTCCAGAGTCCTGGAAATGAGACCTCACATACACGGAATCAAACACTCATAAAGGTGAAAGTGAACCACAACACAGTGATTATGACAATTTTCCATTTCCCAAACATACTATCAAACCAATTTGTAAGAGAATTATCCACCCCAGAGTTCTCTGCCAGGGCCTTGGTCACTGATCCGTCTGGAGCTGTGTTACTTAAAACATAAACGTACAGCAATGAATCCCAATCATTCTACATACCCCGCACTTTTCTGCCAATTTACATATCGAGAGTCAGTCTATTTTACCAGGCCATGAGGGAGGTGGTGGATACTTGGTTTTAGAACCCCTTTACTGCATCCCCAGTCTTATTCAGAAATCTCTGTTGCTTATAATAGATGTCATTAATCCAATCCACATTTTTATTTATTGTCAACCACCAATATAATGTAGTGGTTAATTCTTCACCTATTTGATCCATAGCTTTGTATTAATCTGTAACTTCCCTGAGGATGCCAATAGCATCCATCTAAACTCCCATCCTGGTCAAAACTCCTCCTGTGCCTACTTTAGCCTCCTATAACTGGCCTCTGATGACTAACTCGAACTGGTTTGACCAATAACCCCGGGGCGCAATTTCCTGACCACCCTTTTTGGTAGTTTTTGTCGTATGCGTCCTTTGCTGGTACGAGCCCACCCTACATCAGTTATAGGTGCTGTGAGGTTAAGAATTGTCTCCTGTCCTTCCAAACCTAAGTCAGTCACATTAACGATTACCTTTCAGCCATTCAAATCATCTAAGTTCTCGGTGCCATTCTTGTATCTCTAACACTGGCACTCATCAGAAGTTAAAGTGAACCGAGGTGGGTTGGCCGAGTACTTCAATCTGGCCATATCAATCCCTGTACAGCTATTTGCTTTCCTAGGGAATTGTTTAATGTTTACTTTAAATCCTACATCTTGATCTTCTTTGACTCCTTATTTTGTTAGTCACTCATCAGTGAATTATATAGTTTATCTTTTACTTCTTATCAATGACAATGGCGTCACGTAATTAGTACCGGCAGGTGGTGGATTTGGATGTATCAGAAAGGTTTCAAAGACTAGGATGCAGCTCAGAGCCCCTACTCTTCCCAAAAACCGCCAACCCTCACCTGCCCTTAGTCGGTCTGCTAGGTACCACCCCATACTCACACTTCTAGGATCACCCACAGTGATCTTCGTTAAAGAGGTAACCCCGGACCCTGTTGGTACCCGGTTCTTCTCCTAACTCTCTGTGTGATCAGCAGTGCTTATATGGGTACAAACCTTCTGGCAGTGGGTAACGTGGACCCAAGTGACTCTCTCTGCTTTTCTAATGGCAAAGGCGGTGGTTTAACTTCTTTGGTCTGCAAGCCCGAAGCCGGGCACAATATGACAACAGCCACTTCAAGTGCAGGGCGCGAAATTCAAAATATATTTTTTAGAAATATTTAACTTCTTCTGGCTGCAGGGGCAGTATTGAGTAGCTCTGATAAAAGGTGCCCATTTCAAACGGCCTCGTACTCAATTCTTGCTCGTACAATATGCATATTATTATTACTATTGGATAGAAAACACTCTAGTTTCTAAAACCGTTTGAATTATTTCTCTGAGTGAAACATAACTCATTCTGCAGCACACTTCCTGTCAGGAAGTGAGATTTCTGAAATCGAGGGTCAGTTCTAGGGTCAGTTTATAAGTCCCCATGTAAGCTATGGGGCTACATGCACTGCATACGCCTTCCTCTAGATGTCAGTAAGCGGTGAGAATTTGAATGGAGTGGATTGCACCATCTGGGGCACTATAAAAGCTCATGGAACGGAAGTACCGTTCTTTTCAACGGGGCGCCTGGCGCAAGAGGGACATCACAATGGCGTCCTGAAAAGCTTTCGTTTTAGCAGTTCTATATCTCCGGCTCTGATTTAATTAGATTTTTGTCTTAACTTCATAAGGTAGTTAATTTAAACCGATTTATAGCCGTTTATATCAGTTTATTGCGATTTTTCTGGAATTTCTTTGTCTTGCGCCATCGCGAGTTGGACACCTCCGGTGGATGGCTAGCGTTAGCTGCTATTTCTACAGAAGAAGAGGACATCTTTCAACCAAAAGACGATTGTTCTGGAGAAAGGACACCTTGCCCAAGATTCTGATGGAAGCTCAGCAAATAGTAAGCAGTCTTTATGCTGTTAATTCGTATTTATGTTGACAAATGTCAAATAATAATTCCGCCATGAATTTCGGTGCGGTCTCGCTTTAGCGCACGCTGTATGCGTAGTAACGTTAATTTTAAAAATCTAACACAGTGGTTGCATTAAGAACTAGTGTATCTTTCATTTGCTGTCCAACCTGTATTTTTAGTCAAGTTTATGATTACTTATTGATTAGAATAGGTGCTTCTCCAAGATGGCGCCGGACAGATTGCTTGAAGTTTGGCCACTAATCACATTGTATAACCACGATTTGTGCCGCTAAATATGCACATTTTCGAACAAACCCTATATGCATTGTGTAATATGATGTTACAGGACTGTCATCTGATGAAGAATATCAAGGTTAGTCAATTATATATCTTTTGCCTGTTTGTTACGATCGCTAACCTTTGCTGCTGGTAAATGGTTTGTGTTTCTGGCTATTGTGGTAAGCTAATATAATGCTATATTGTGTTTTCGCTGTAAAACACTTAGAAAATCTGAAATATTGGCTGGATTCACAAGATGTTTGTCTTTCATTTGCTGTACGCTGTGTATTTTTAAGAAATGTTTTATGATGAGTAATTAGGTAATACACGATGGTCTCTGTAGTTATTCTAGTTGCTTTGGTGAGAGTTGTGATGGTGGCTGCAATGGTAAACTATGATTTATACCTGGAAAATGCAAATTTTTCTAACAAAACATATTTATTGTATAGCATATGTTATCAGACTGTCATCTGATGAAAGTGTTTCTTGGTTAGTGGCTATTTATATCTTTTTTTGGTCGAATTTGTGATAGCTACCTATGCAGGAAAAAAATGGTGGAGTAAAAAAAGTGGTGTCTTTTGCTAACGTGATTAGCTAATAGATTTAGGTATTGTGTCTTCCCTGTAAAACATTTTAAAAATCAGAAATGATGGCTGGATTCACAATATGTGTATCTTTCATCTGGTGTCTTGGACTTGTGATTTAATGATATTTAGATGCTAGTATTTACTTGTGACGCTATGCTAGGCTATGCTAGTCAGCTTTTTTACTGATGGGGGTGCTCCCGGATCCGGGTTTGGGAGGAAGTAGAAGTTAACAAGTCCAATGCAGCAAGTGAAAGGTACACATCTTGTGAATCCAGCCAACATGTCCGATTTTTAAAATGTTTTACAGTGAAAACAGCACGTATATTTATGTTAGCTCACCAGCCAATACAAAAAAGGACAGACATTTTTCACAGCACAGGTAGCATGCACAAAGCCAACCTAACTAACCTAGAACCAACCAAACTAACCAACAAACAACTTCATCAGATGACAGTCTTATAACATGTTATTCAATAAATCTATGTTTTGTTCGAAAAATGTGCATATTTCAGGTATAAATCATAGTTTACATTGCAGCTACAATCAGAAATTGCACCGAAAGCAGCCAGAATAATTACAGACACCAACGTCAAATACCTAAATACTCATCATAAAACATTTCTGAAAAATACATAGTGTACAGCAAATGAAAGACAAGCATCTTGTGAATCCAGCCAATATTTCCGATTTCTTAAGTGTTTTACGGCGAAAACACAATATAGCGTTATATTAGCTTACCACAATAGCCAGAAACACAAGCCATTCCCCAGTAGCAAAAGATATATACTTTTTGACTAACCTTGATAAGCTTCATCAGATGACAGTCCTATAACATCAGGTTATACATACACTTATGTTTTGTTCGAAAATGTGCATATTTAGAGCTGAAATCAGTGGTTATACATTGTGCTAACGTAGCATCTTTTTCCCAGAATGTGCGGATATTTTTATGACACTCAAACTATTCTGACCAAATAACTATACATAAACGTTACTAAAAAATACATGTTGTATAGGAAATGATAGATACACTAGTTCTTAATGCAATAGCCGTGTTAGAATTCTAAAAATAACTTCATTACGACATCCAGCTTAGTTATAGCGAGAGAGTACCCAAAATCTGGGCGCAAATGACTATTTCACATGTTCGACAGATATATGAAACAGCATCATAAAATGGGTCCTACTTTTGATGATCTTTCATCAGAATGTTGTACAAGGGGTCCTTTGTCGGAAACAATCGTTGTTTGGATTTAGAATGTCCTCTTCTCCAGTCAATTTGCACGGAAAGCTAGCAAAGTGGCTCGAAGCTCTCCTTCCTGAACAAAGGCACACAACGCAACACGCCTAACGTCCCGAAAAAAATGCAATCATCTAATAAAACTATATTGAAAAAACATACTTTACGATGATATTGTCACATGTATCAAAAAAAATCAAAACCGGAGATATTAGTCGTCTATAACGACAGCTGTACAGAAGGCAAAACCAGGTCCCTTCACGCGCTCTCCAGAAAACAGGAAACTGGTGACACGTCATACAAAGAGCTTTTGTTCGACCCCAGATCAAGTTATTCACTCCATTTCTTCTCTCACTGCCTGTCGACATCTAGTGGAAGACGTATGAATTGCATCTATACTAATAAATATCAAGGACATTAATAGGCAGGCCCTAGAAGAGAGCATCGATTTCAGATTTTCCACTTCCTGTTAGGAAGTTTGCTGCAAAAGGAGTTCTGTTTTACTCACAGATATAATTCAAACGGTTTTAGAAACTAGAGAGTGTTTTCTATCCAATAGTAATAATAATATGCATATTGTACAAGCAAGAATTGAGTACGAGGCCGTTTGAAATGGGCACCTTTTATCCGGCTACTCAATACTGCCCCTGCAGCCCAAACAGGTTAACCTATGTCTGAACCGACCCAGCTATAACTCTGGGGAGATAAGATAAGACAGGGAGAGCCCCTCCAGGTTTCCCGTATATGGGGGGGGACTGGAACTGTCAGCTGAGTGGTAATAAACTGTATTGAGAGTCCAGGATGAAAAGAGAGAATCCAAATGTATGTGCGTAATTTAAGAGAAGGAATAAAAGGAACTTTTTTGTATATGCACGGCAGAGCTCTCGCCAATAAAATTGTATCTGACTAATTGTGAGATGGGAATTCTGTCTGTTTCATTTAAACCAGTACTTTACACCCTCTGGGTTTCAGAACTATAAAGATAACTGCAATTTATGAACATTGATTACTAAATTACATACCAGTTATGTCCTTCATGGAGTTATCAGAATTGTACGGGAAGGTCTGCTCAATCCAAGAGAACAACCAATTGATTACGGCATTGCCCCAAAAATGGAGGAGGCAGGTGGCAACGGGAGGAGGTAGGGAACTGGTCTGTCTGCTCAATATTAAACATCAAAACTGGCAGAGGAATAAAAATAGCATATATAGGAAAGTATACCAGTTTAATTTGAGGACCAGGATGTTGACAACTGTGCCATACAGATTGCAAAATAGTTGGGAAGAGATTTTTGATGTTCCGATTCCATGGTACAGGGTGTATGAGTTGATATATAAAACAATGCAAAATTCAAGACTTTGTGCTTTTCAGCTAAAATTATTATATAGAATTCTTGCCACCAACAAAATGTTGAATATTTGGGGCATAAAATCATTGAAGCTCTGTAGCTTGTGTTGTGAGGATACAGAATCAATAGCCCATTTATTTTGGTATTGCCCTCAGGTAGCCTGTTTCTGGTCTCAGGTTCAGGAATGGCTGAAAATGCATAGCATTGATCTAAAATTGACCCTTGAAATAGTACTGTTGGGGGATCTGGAGAGACCGGGTCAGTCAATTACTAATATACTAATACTCTTAGTTAAAGTATTTATCTTCAACACGCAATCTGTAGATTCTATTCGATTAGATAGATTTAAATTTTACGTTAAACATCATAGCATAGTTGAAAGATATGTGTTGCCTAGAAACACTGCTAGCAGAGATAGATGGGAGGGGCTGAGGGAAGCTGAGGGTTGGTATGTGGAATTGGAGAAAAGTAGAAGAGGAGTTGCTGTTTGAGAGAGAGAATGATGCTCAAAAGATAAAGGGAAAAAAGTCTAAATAAAACCTAATAAAAGTACATCTGAATGACACTAAGGGACAGTGTTTTTTTACAACTAATGCCGGTTTGCCTGAGGCTGATGCCGTACAGGTGTTTGTACACATGCAAATACACACACTCTCATTCAAATAAACACATACAAGAACACACACATACATGTAATAGTGCCAGACATGCACACAAACATATAAAGTAGGTATTGCTGTTATGATTTCAGTTGTCCTTGATGTCCTTTGTTTTAAATGTATTATCTTGTTTTTAAAAAATTGCATTGTTGTTTGGTGTTTTCTTTTGTCTTTTCCTTTTTTCTCTTTTGTTCATTATCTTGGTTGTTGGTGCATTGGGGGGTTCTTGGGGGTGGGGAATGGAATTAATTGTATTATTGTTTTTCTTCCGGACGGGGGGGTCTCAAATGGTTGAGGGACAGCTATTGGGGAACTGTGGGGGGGGATCTTGGAGGGTTCGAGTTTCACAAGTTTGTGATCATGAAAAAGGAAACTATGACATATTTTATGTCACTGTTGTGCACACAAAAGGATGACTCTGTTGCGGAAAGACTGATACATGTCTGATAGTGTCTTGATGCTGTATTTTTTGTCCTTCATGTTCTAATACTTCAATGTTACCCCTTCCTTGTGTTTTTTGTAATTAATAATTATATTTAAATAATACACTTCCTAGAGCTGGTCGCCCAGCCAAACTGAGCAATCGGGGGGAGAAGGGCCTTGGTCAGGGAGGTGACCAAGAAGCCGATGATCACTCTGACAGAGCTCCAGAGTTCCCCTGTGGAGATGGGAGAACCTTCCAGAAGGACAACCATCTCTGCAGCCCTCCACCAATCAGGCCTTTATGGTAGAGTGGCCAGACGGAAGCCACTCCTCAGTAAAAGGCACATGACTGCCCGCTTGGAGTTTGCCAAAGGCACCTAAAGGACTCTCAGACCACGTGAAACAAGATTATCTTGCCTGAATGCTAAGCGTCACGTCTGGAGGAAACCTCGCACCATCCTTACGGTGAAGCATGGTGGTGGCTGCATCATGCTGTGAGGATGGTTTTTAGCGTCAGGGACTAGGAGACTAGTCAGGATCAAGGGAAAGATGAACGGAGCAAAGTACAGAGAGATCCTTTCTGATCTCCAGAGTGTGCATGACCTCAGACTGGGGCAAAGGTTCACCTTCCAACAGGACAACAATCCTAAGCACACAGCCAATATGATGCAGGAGTGGACAAGTCTCTGAATGTTCTTGAGTTGCCCAGCCAGAGCCCAGACATGAACCCGATCCAACATCTCTGGAGAGACTTCAAAATAGCTGTGCAGCAAGGCTCGCCATCCAACCTGACAGAGCTTGAGAAGATCTGCAGAGAACAAAAAACTCCCCAAATACTGGTGTGCCAAGCTTGTAGCTTCCTACCCAAGAAGACTCTAGGCTGTAATTGCTGCCAAAGGTGTTTCAACAAAGTACTGAGTAAAGGGTCTGAATACTTATGTAAATGTAATATTTCAGTTTTTTTGCTAAATGTTATAAAAACGTGTTATTTCTATGTCATTATAGGGTGCTGTGTGAAGATTTATGAGGGGGTGGTTATTTTAATCAATTTTAGAATAAGGCTGTAACATAACAAAATGTCAAAAATGTCTGAATATTTTCCGAATGCACTGTAGATATTGGGACCCCAGTGATGACTCCCCTCAACATAACATAAGCACCAGGGACATGGCTTTTAGTCTTCTTCCCATTAAGCTTTTCCATGACCAGAATCTTCTCTTGCTGAGCCTGGCTACCACAAAATATTAACTACAATTTGCAATGAACCAAGCTAATTTGACTTCACCTACCTCGTTCTCCACAGCATTAGTTAGTTAGGCCTTGTGGTCTCATCAAACACCATCATCACTTAACACAACAACACATTATTACTCTGTATCCTACCTTGGCCTTCGTTATGCCTTCTTTACTAGATGCTCCACTGCTTTCTCTATCATGATTTCTCTTCTTTCTATGTCTTTCCACTACAGACCATTCCGGTACTTGACTCGCATCCTCGCGCTCCATACCATCAGAACTGACACCCATATTGTTTGCGTTCCAGCATAGCTGTTGCTTCTC
The DNA here is from genome assembly GCF_029448725.1 of Salvelinus fontinalis. Classification (NCBI taxonomy): domain Eukaryota; kingdom Metazoa; phylum Chordata; class Actinopteri; order Salmoniformes; family Salmonidae; genus Salvelinus; species Salvelinus fontinalis. Next base: position 13,404,588 of record NC_074674.1, read on the forward strand.
CAACCTTCTCTCCATTTCCATTTTCCACATCCCTTTCCTTGTTTTTTTGTTTTACCCCTTTTTTCCTCCCCAATTTTGTGGTATCCAACACACAACCCAACCTAGCGGCACTGCTTCTTGACACAACGCACATCCAACCCGGAAGCCAGCCGCACCAATGTGTCAGAGGAAACACCGTACACCTGGCGACCTGGTCAGCGTGCACCGCGCCCGGCCCGCCACAGGAGTCGCTAGTGCGCGATGAGACAAGGATATCCCTGCCGGCCAAACCCTCCCTAACCCGGACGATGCTGGGCCAATTGTGCGTCGCACCATGGACCTCCCGGTCGCAGCCGCAGCCAGAGAATCTCTGGTGGCACAGCTAGACCACTGCGCCACCCGGGAGGCCCCATTTCATCCATACTACTCACCACCATTTCGGCTACCCTGTCTCGATCCCATCTCTCTCTTTTGTCCGTAATAATACATTTGATACCAGCCTACGGGAGATTTCATAACTTTGAAAACCATGACCAGAGAGACTGTCAAAGAATACAGCCAATAGCAGCTGTTTTTATGAGTGAGTTCATAAAGTTTTATTCAGCACTGTTAACACATAAAACACAAGTCTCTCTACTTCCACTGCAACTGCAATGAATGAGTAGGCAAGTGTCTCGATAGCCCTGCGTTTTTATCATTATTAGCAGCTCGTCGTATCTATTTTAATATCTAGGAGTATTTCACTTTCTCTGATCATAGGAACAACATGAATTTGTGCCTGAGGCAGATGCAGTGTGACTTGAGTTTCGCCATCAGGTGGTAGACGGTGTCCCCTCTCTCGTGTCAGTGTCACCAGAGGAAAGGATGGAGAGAGCGGGGACCTTGAGAGGCGGGCCCTCTGCTTCTCTCTCCCTCCCTCTGCTGAGACTAATGCCGTGTTCAAAACAACTGGGAAGTCGGGAAATCTCAGACTTCCGTGCGTTCAAGACAACTGGGAACTCGGGAGAAAAACACGATTTGACTGGGGAAAATGGTTTTAAACGGTCTTCCAACTAGGAAACTCAGGCATCTTTATAGAGCTCCGGTTTTCCTACCTGAAGGTCACTGGCGTCATGATTTGACCACATTTTGTTCGAGTTCCCATTTGTCTTGAAATCACCATGACCATCAGATCCAGTAAAAATTTAAAAAAATAATTATTAGCAAATTATTTAAATTCATGCTCACCTGTGCCTCACAAGTGTTACACCAACTGATGTATATTGTTGTCAAAGCTCAAATTTTGAAATATAATATTTTCTGAGAATAACAATATTGGCAGGCCAGGCATGTAGTCGATATGTTGTGATAATGTATTAGGCCTACTGCAAAAACCTCCTTCCTTCAGAACTGTTTTTATTAAGTTACTGTTACATTTTCTTAAGTCATTATTCTTTTTTTGCTTTTCGACTGCGAAGAGATCTTGATTCAGAAAAGGTTGTTGACCACTGATATAGGCCATCCTACCAGCACTGTATCTCCAAGCTGTTGGCTAGACTGCAAATGCCAAGACCAGAACGTGTCAAGACCAGAGTGGGCACATTCACCATAAAACACAACTTTTTTATGTTTTTGTGGATCAGTAGAGTTGAAAATGCAATGGAAACCTATTTAACTTGTATATTTTATTCGGTACATGGGAATTTAACCGCAAAAGTTATTTTTATGCGCACTACGTCATCAAGCATAGCCTTTTATACGCAACAGGTCAATTTGATGGAGACATATCTGGTGGTATCAGGGCATATTATTATTATGCAGATTTTAGAATATTCACATGCAAATCTGTCTCCAATTGAATGGAAGCCTAGTTTCTGTGATTTATCTAACAGCCGAACCAAATGACCTGGATTGCAGTTGAGATTAGGCCTACATTAGGCATACAGAACGGGTGGTGCCAGCTCTGCGCTCGAGACCACCAGTGCGCCTCCACGGCCCAGTGTATCCGGTGCCTCGGCCAAGGAAGAGGCCTCCTGTGTGTCTCCCCAGCCTGGTGAGTCCTGTGCCTGCGCCTAGCCCGGAGACTCCAGAGACGGCCTCTAGTCCGGAGCCTCCAGTGTCGCCCTCCAGTCAGGAGCTTTCAGCGACGCCCTCCAGTCCACAGCCTCTAGTGTTGTCCTCCAGTCCGGAGCTTCCAGAGGCGCCCTTCAGTCCGGAACTTCCAGAGGCGCCCTTCAGTCCGGAGCTTCCAGAGGCGCCCTTCAGTCCGGAGCTTCCAGAGGCGCCCTTCAGTCCGGAGCTTCCAGAGGCGCCCTTCAGTCCGGAGCTTCCAGAGGCGCCCTTCAGTCCGGAGCTTCCAGAGGCGCCCTTCAGTCCGGAGCTTCCAGAGGCGCCCTTCAGTCCGGAGCTTCCAGAGGCGCCCTTCAGTCCGGAGCTTCCAGAGGCGCCCTTCAGTCCGGAGCTTCCAGAGGCGCCCTTCAGTCCGGAGCTTCCAGAGGCGCCCTTCAGTCCGGAGCTTCCAGAGGCGCCCTTCAGTCCGGAGCTTCCAGAGGCGCCCTTCAGTCCGGAGCTTCCAGAGGCGCCCTTCAGTCCGGAGCTTCCAGAGGCGCCCTTCAGTCCGGAGCTTCCAGAGGCGCCCTTCAGTCCGGAGCTTCCAGAGGCGCCCTTCAGTCCGGAGCTTCCAGAGGCGCCCTTCAGTCCGGAGCTTCCAGAGGCGCCCTTCAGTCCGGAGCTTCCAGAGGCGCCCTTCAGTCCGGAGCTTCCAGAGGCGCCCTTCAGTCCGGAGCTTCCAGAGGCGCCCTTCAGTCCGGAGCTTCCAACGAGGGTGCCCAGTCCGGGGGCCCGCTACGAGCGTGCCCAGTCCGGGGTCGGCGGCGAGGGTCCTCGCTCTAGAGGCGCCACCTAAGCCAGTCGATATCGATTAAAAGAAAACTGGAACAATAGATTGTGCTACAGTATGTACAACTCCAGTTTGCCTATTGTCCCAACAAATGTCAATTATACATTTCTACATACGTCAGAGTGCATTTTCCTTTATAGCTCTGCTTTCAACGCCATCCTTACTCACAAACTGGTTGGCAGGCTCTAGGTGTGAATCCTGTAATAACAAATTCGATTTTTTTACATATAAGAATGTGTATCCCCAGAATGGACCCGACACTACCATGGTACACATGAGTACTTGAAGGAACTGTGGGACCTGACATAATGGTGATAGGACAACAGTCTCAGCATAAGCAAAACAAAGTAGATGGTGATACTTGACCATTCTCCCATCTACTGTACATTGACATGATCAGCAGCTTCAAGTTCCTGGGCACCCCAATATCCTTTTCTGCCCCCAGTTACTTTGTTACTTCACTCAAAGTCCCACTTGTGCTTCTCCACTACGACCTATGTACCAACTACAGTGTCATATTGCCATAACACATGTAAATGAAATGTCCATATTTACTGTAAGATTTATTTATGGTAACATTGCACATATTGTAACACAGTCCCTTGACATGCATGACTTAACTACTTTGCATAATGCTCAGTTTACCGACTAAGAAATCATGCATTTATTTAAATATTAAAGCTGCGTTATCTATTACTGTGTCAATTGATTTCTGGCTGGTTGTAATGTTTTTGAAAACTTTCACTACACAACTTGTTTTTGCTGATGGACCATCCTGTCGGAAACTTTCGCAATATCAATTATTTTGGGACACATCAATTAACATTGGCTGCAGTATTCCGAACTTACTAGGTGGTCATGCAATGCACGTTTTGGATAATTTCCCTTAAATGAATTCTTTAAATCAAATCAAATAGTATTTGTCACATGCGCCAATAGGTGTACAATACATACAATAGGTATAGACCTTACAGTGAAATGCTTACTTACAAGCCCTTAACCAACAGCGCAGTTACAAAAAAACGACAAAAAAAGTTAATAATTAAAGAGTATCAGTAAAATAACAATAGCGAGCCTATATACAGGGGATACTGGTACAGAGAATGTGCGGGGGCACTGGTTAGTCGAGTTAATATATACATGTAGGTAGAGATATTAAAGTGACTATGCATACATAGAGTAGCAGCAAATATTCTGGGTAGCCATTTGATTAGATGTTCAGTAGTCTTATGGCTTGGGGGTAGAATCTGTTGAGAAGCCTCTTGGACCTAGACCTGGCGCTCCGGTACCTCTTGCCGTGCAGTAGCAGAGAGAACTGTAGCTGGCAATCCCAGCCTAGGAATGCTGAAGCCCCCAAGTGACAATGAAAACCTTCTCCATGGTTTAAGGGTATGTGTTCCCCCCCTAGAAAAAAAAGGAAAGGGGGGACATTAAAGTCCATAAGAATAACTTGTTGGAGAACACAATACTCTTAAGTGAAAGTAGTTTGGGATTGAATGTATCTATTACATTCTTAGGGGGCCCATGGAAGAATAAGGCTACAAAATGCTGTCCCAGAGTTGTGAGAGTGATTAAGTGATGTTTTACTGATGTGGGCCGTGTTACTTCAATGATCATGGTTTTGCATCTAACCTTCCACCTCCAGCAGCCAGTCCCTCCAGAAACATATGACTCTTCTCTCTATTGCTCTTTGATTGGTACCAGGTGGGGAGAGCACTGCTTTAAAGAGAGCAGCTATGTCTTTGGCCAAAAGAGATTTCTCAGCGTAGGTGAAAACCTCTCTGAAGAGGCTTGAGTGTCTATTCATGTAAGGCAGGAGCCCAAGACACTCCAGACCCTCTTTGAATCTATAAAGTAAAAAAAGTCAATGAATTTGCCCTGAAGAATTTAACTAAACTTGAGATTCTTTAGATATATGGAAACTCACTGCTCAAGAGCATCCCGTATCCTGCTTTCTAAGTAGAACGTTGTGGCTGACTCCACCAGGGCATCCCTCTCCAATGTATCGCACTGGATCCAACATGACCACTTCCTGTGCCTCGTCAACAGTTTGTGCTACCTGGATCTTAGATTGTTTATTGAACTGTGTTTTGGGACAAATTAGCAAAACAATAAACTGATTATCACTACCCTTAAAGATTGACTGCCAACAATAATAAACCAAATCCATGTGGAAAAGTTCTCATGAACTACAACCCAATTTTTTTTTTTACTTAGTGCAAATTAACAGTAACATAACATCCATCACAGTATAAAGTACTTACCTTCTCCAACTTCTCTCTGAAGTCCTATTCTGCAATTTCTTTCAGTTCTGGCACAGGAGGTTGTAGGCCACACACTTGCCTGTATAGCCTCTCTGAAAAAAAGAGCTCAGTGACTTTCAATGTGGCCCCGTCATAGGATGCCAGCTTTCAAACAAGTCAATTGATCAAATTTCGGACCTGCTAGAACTGCCCTGGTCAACTGTAACTGCTGTTATTGTGAAGTGGAAACACCTAGGCTTGATTCTGTGCTTCCAACTTTGTGGCAACAGTGTGGGGAAGGCCCTTTACTGTTTCAGCATGATAATAACCCCATGCACACAGCGAGGTTCATTCAGAAATGATCTGTCGATCGTTGTGGAATAAATTTTGAATTATTATTATTTTTTTACCCCTTTCTCTCCCCAATTTTCATGATATCCAAATGATAGTTACAGTCTTGTCCCACTGCTGCAACTCCCCAATGGACTCGGGAGAGGCGAAGGTCAATAGCCATGCGTCCTCCGAAACACCACGTTGTGTAAGTACTTGACTGGCCTGCACAGAGCTCTGACCTCAACCCCATCAAACACCTTTGGGATGAAACGCCGACTGTGAGCAAGGACTAATCGCCCAATATCAGTTCCCGACCTCACTAATGCTCTGTGGCTGAATGGAAGCAAGTCCCCGCAGAAATGTTCCAACATCAGGTGGAAAGCCTTCCCAGAAGAAGCAGAATAGCAGAAAAGTCCATATTAATGCCAATTATTTTGGAATGAGATGTTCAACGAGCCGGTGTGCACGTGCTTTTTGTCAAGTAGTGTTTTTTTACACTACCGGTCAAAAGTTTTAGAACACCTTGACACGCCCTGACCTTAGAGAGCCTTTTTATAACTCTATTTTGTTTGGTCAGGGTGTGATTTGGGGTGGGCATTCTATGTTTTGTTTTCTATGTTTCTTTATTTCTATGCTTTGGCCGGGTATGGTTCTCAATCAGGGAAAGCTGTCTATCGTTGTCTCTGATTGGGAATCATACTTAGGTAGCCCATTTCCCCTCCTTTCAGTGTGGGTAGTTAACTTTGTTTGTGGCACTAAGCTTCATGGTTGTTTCTTTCGTTTGTTGTTTTGTTGGCAACATTATAAATAAAAAGGAAAATGAAAACCACGCTGCACCTTGGTCCAATTGTTTCAACGGCTGTGACAGAACTACCCACCACCAAGGGACCAAGCAGCGTGGCCGGGAGGAGCAGCGCTATCTGGAGGAATGGACATGGGAGGAGATATTGGAAGGCAAGGGACCCTGGGCACAGGCTGGTGAATGTCGCCATCCTAAAGAGGAACTAGAGGCAGCTAAAGCAGAGCGGCGACGCTACGAGGAGTTGGCACAGCGGAGTAAGCACGAGAGGCAGGCCCCCAGAAAAATTGGGGGAGGATCACGGGGAGAGTGGCTGAGTCAGGGTATAGACCTGAGCGAACTCCCCGTGCTTATCGGAAGGAGTGTGGTACTGGTCGGGCACCGTGTTATGCGGTAAAGCGCAGTGTCTCCAGTTCGCTCTCATAGCCCGGTGCGCTACATCCCAGCTCCCCGGATCTGCCGGGCTAGGGTGAGCATCCAGCCAGGACGGATGGTACCGGCTCAGCGCGCCTGGACTTCAGTGCGTGTTTTCGGTGCGTCTGCACAGCCCAGTGCGTCCTGTGCCAGTGCCCCGCATTTGCAGGGCGAAGATAACCATCCAGCCAGGATGGGTTTTGCAGGCTCTATGCTCGAGACCTCCAGTGCGCCTCCACGGCCCAGTGTATCCGGTGCCTCCGCCAAGAACCAAGCCTCCAGTATGTCTCCCCAGCCTGGTGAGTCCTGTGCCTGCTCCACGTACCAGACGGCCCATAGGTCTCTTCACTCCAGTGATGATCCATGGCAAGACGCCTCCAGTGATGCTCCATGGCACAAAGTCTCCAGTGATGATCCATGGCAAGAAGCCTCCAGTGATGACCCATGGCAAAAAGCCTCCAGTGATGATCCATGGCACGAAGCCTCCAGTGATGATCCACGGCAAGAAGCCTCCAGTGATGATCCATGACAAGAAGCCTCCAGTGATGATCCATGGCACGAAGACTCCAGGGATGATCCACGACAAGAAGCCTCCAGTGATGATCCATGGCAAGAAGCCTCCAGTGATGATCCATGGCAAGAAGCCTCCAGTGATGATCCATGGCACGAAGCCTTCAGTGATGGTCCATGGCACGAAGCCTTCAGTGAGGAGTCATGGCACGAAGCCCGCAACGAGGGTGCCCAATCCAGGGCCCGCACAGAGGGTGCGGTGGGCATTCTATGTTTTGTTTTCTATGTTTCTTTATTTCTATGTTTTGGCCGGGTATGGTTCTCAATCAGGGACAGCTGTCTACCGTTGTCTCTGATTGGGAATCATACTAAGGTAGCCCTTTTTCCCTCCTTTCAGCGTGGGTAGTTAAATTTGTTTACATTTACATTTAAGTCATTTAGCAGACGCTCTTATCCAGAGCGACTTACAAATTGGAGAGCGACTTACAAATTGTTTGTGGCACTATAGCCCTGTAAGCTTCACGGTTGTTTCTTTCATTTGTTGTTTTGTTGGCGACATTATCCAAATAAAAAGTAATGTACGCTCACCACACTGCACTTTGGTCTTCCTTCAACAAGGGCTGTGACAGTAAGTTTGTTTTATGGCGCTTTAAAAGGGATCCCTTAAAGCGCCAATCCTGTTAGCGGGATAGACTTGACAACATCCGGGGAAATTGCAGAGTGCTAAATTCAAACTACAGAAATATCAATATTCAACATTCATGAAAATATAAGTGTAATACATCAAAATAAAGATTAACTTCTTGTTAACTTCTCTAGGATAGGGGGCAGCATTTTCACGTTTGGATGAAAAGCATACCCAAATTCAACTGCCAGCTACTCATCCCCAGAAGATAAGATATGCATATTGTTTAGTATATTTGGATAGAAAACACTCTGAAGTTTCTAAAACTGTTTGAATCATGTCTGTGAGCATAACAAAACTTATTTAGCAGGTGAAACCCCAAGGACAAACCATTCAGAATTTTTTTGTTGTTGTGGTCACTCTCTTTTCAAGGAGATTTCATTGGGAAACCAGATTTCTAATTGACTTGCTTGCAGTTCCTACCGCTTCCACTGTATGTCAACAGTCTAGAGAAATTGGTTGAGGTTATTCCTTTGTGTAATGAAGAAGTACGGCCATCTTGAACGAGAGTCACATTAAGTTTCCTTTTAGATAGAAGTGCGTAAACCAGAAAGCTGGCTATAGTTGGTTTTAATCCTGTATTGAACACAGATTATCCCGTCTTCAATTTTATCGATTATTAACGTTAAAAAATACCTAAAGTTGTATTACAAAAGTAGTTTGAATTTTTTGGCAAAGTTTACAGGTAACCTTTGAGATATTTTGTAGTCAAATTGAGCAATTTGGAAGCGGTGTTTTTCTGGATCAAACACGCCAAATAAATGGACATTTTGGATATATATCGACGGAATTAATCGAACAAAAGGACCATTTGTGATGTTTATGGGACATATTGGAGTGCCAAAAACAGAAGCTCGTCAAAGGTAAGGCATTAATTATATTTTTATTTCTGCGTTTTGTGTTGCGCCTGCAGGGTTGAAATATGCTTATCTCTCTTTGTTTACAATGGTGCTAACTCAGATAATAGCATCGTTTGCCTTCGCCGAAAAGCCTATTTGAATTCTGACATGTTGGCTGGATTCACAACCAGTGTAGCTTTAATTTAGTAACTTTCATGTGTGATTTAATGAAAGTTAGATTTTTATAGTAATATATTTGAATTTGGCGCTCTGCATTTTTACTGGCTTTTGGCCAAGTGGGATGGTAGCGTCCCACATATCCTAGAGAAGTTAATCCAGCCGCTGTGTCAGATTTCAAAACGGCGAAAGCACACAATGCGATTATCTGAGGACAGCGCCCCACATGCAAACACATGAAAATATTGTTGTGTGGTTGAGGTCAGTAGATGTCTTTTTCAGTAGTTGTGGTTAATAGTTGTGTTGTTGTGGTCAGTATTTGTGTGATTGTGGCCAGTAGTTGTGATCAGTACCTGTATTGTGGTATGTAGTTGTTGTCAGTAGTTGTCTAGTCAGTAGTTGTCTGGGTGGTCAGTAGTTGTGGTCCGTAGTTGTGTGTGGTGAGTAATTGTGGTCTGTAGTTGTGCTCAGTTGTTTTGAGGTTGTAGTCAAGAGTTCTGTGGTTCAGTAGTTGTGTGCTTACAATGTGTGTGGTTGTAGTCAGTAACTATGTGGTTGTGGTCAGTAGATATTGGTCAGTAGCTGTGGTCATTAGTTGAGTTGTTGTCAGTAGTTCTGTGGTAAGTAGTTGTGTGGCTGTGGTCAGTAGTTGTGTCGTTGTGGTCAGTAGTTGTGTGGTTGTGGATAATAGTTTAGGTCAGTAGATGTTGTCAGGAGTTTGTGGTTGTGGTCAGTACATGTGTAGTTGTGGCCAGTAACTATGGTCAGTAATTGTGGTAATTAGTTGTCGTCAGCAGTTGTGTGGTTGTGGTCAGGAGTTATAATCTATAGTTGTGCTGTTGTGGTCAGAAGTTGTTTGGTCAGTAGTGGTGTTGTTGTGGTCAGTAGTTGTGTGGTTGTGGTCAGTTGTTGTGTGGTTGTGCTCAGTGTAACGGATGTGAAATGGCTAGCTAGTTAGCGGGTACGCGCTAATAGCGTTTCAATCAGTTACGTCACTTGCTCTGAAACCTAGAAGTAGTGTTTCCCCTTGCTCTGCAAGGGCCGCGGCTTTTGTGGAGTGATAGGTAACGACGCTTCGTGGATGACTGTTGTTGATGTGTGCAGAGGGTCCCTTGTTCGTGTCGGGGTGAGGGGACGTCCTAAAGTTATACTGTTACATCAATAATTGAGGTCAGTAGTTGAGGTCAGTAGTTCTGTGGTTGTGGTTTGTAGTTGTGGTCAGTAGTTATGGTCAGTAGTTGTGATAATTAGTTGTGTTGTGGTCAGTAGTTGTGGTAAGTAGTTGTGTTGTGGTCAGTAGTTGTGGTAAGTAGTTGTGTGGCTGTTAGCGGCACAAATCGTGGTTATACAATATGAATAGTAGCCAAAATGCAAACAAAATGTCGGGAGAAATCTTGGGAGAGGCACCTAATATAAGCAATAACTATTCATTAACTTGACTAAAAAATACAGGTTGGACAGCAAATGAAAGATACATTAGTTCCTAATGCCACCGCTGTGTTAGATTTTTAAAATTAACGTTACTACGACATACAGCGTGCGTTAAAGCGAGACCGCACCGAAATTAATGGCGGAATAGTAGTTTAACATTTTTCAACAGAACAACGAATTAACATCATAAATAGTTCTTACTTTTTGATGAGCTTCCATCAGAATCTTGGGCAACTTGTCCTTTGTCCAGAAGAATCGTTGCTCGGTTGTAGATTGTCGCCTTCAACTTTGGAATTAGCAGTAAACATTAGCCATGTGGCGAAGACGTGTCCAACTCACTATAACGCAGCACAAAGAAATATCAGAAAATCGCAATATACTGATATAAACTGATATAACTCGGTTTAAAATAACTACATCATGATGTTTTTAACACCTATATCGAATAAAACCAGAGCCGGATATATCTAACGCCTATAACGAGAGCTTTTCCGAATGCAATCCTGAGGTCTGTCTTGCGCCATGACGAACGTTGAAAAGACTGCACACCCGGTTCCAAGAGCTTTTGTACGGCCTCAGATCTACCTAGACACCCCATTCCAATTCTCACTGCTTACTGACATCTACGGGAAGGCGTATGCAGTGCATGTCGACCCATAGATTACATGCAAATTAATAAACTGACCCTGGAACAGAGTGCCCGATTTCAGATTTCTCACTTCCTAACAGGAAGTTTGCTGCAAAATGAGTTCTGTTTTACTCACAGATATAATTCAAACGGTTTTAGAAACTAGAGAGTGTTTTCTATCCAATAGTAATAATAATATGCATATTGTACGAGCAAGAATTGAGTACGAGGCAGTTTAATTCGGGAACGTTTTTTTACAAAGTCGAAATGGCGCCCCCCTATTGAGAAAAGGTTTTAACTAACACAACGTGACATTGGAACACAGGAGTGATGGTTGCTGATAATGGGCCTCTGTACGCCTATGTAGATATTCCACCAAAAAATCGACCGTTTCCAGCTACAATAGTCATTTACAAGATTAACAATGTCTATACTGTATTTCTGATCAATGTGATGTTATTTTAATGGACAAAAAAATGTACTTTTCTTTCAAAAACAAAGTGACCACAAACTTTTGAACGGTAGTACGGAAATACATGTTCTTCACAGAAAATGAGCCAAGGTCAATGAGTCTCAGGTTGAAAAAATAATGAATTGCATCATTTTTATTTTAGTAAACATTGAGTATGGGTCCTACAGACCCGAACACCATGAAAGGGTTAACGACCAGCCTGTTTGGTAAACCAACTCAGTGGTTAGCTAGTCAGCCCTGAGATTGGAGTGTTGTGAGTTCAATCCCTGGCTATCAAAGACTGTAACAATGTCACCTGATGTTTCAAGCTGCCCCATGCTACAGAAACAGGAGATAGGCTTTGTAAGTGCAAGGCAAGGCTACTTACTTTTTGGTTAGCAACTTCAGAACTAACAACTGGCTTTGCCTGGACTATATCATCTAAAGGATTACATTTTACAAATTCACTCATTAAAATAATTTTTTTCATGAAAACATGTCATTCATATTTAATTTTTTGTTGCCAACTGTTTTATAAAAGCAATAAGGCTATCGAACCCGGGAATTATTGTGTAATAACTTCAGACTAAGGGCTGTTCTTAGGCCTGAGGCGAAAAGGACTATTCGTGGCCCTCGGTTCAGTCTGCTTTTCAACAGACACTGGGAGACAAATTCACCTTTCAACAGGACAATAACCTAAAATATAGGGCCAAATTTACACTGGAATTGCTTACCAAGAGAATGTTGAATGGTCTTGAGTTGCCTAGTTACAGTTTTGACTTAAATCGGTGTCACGCCCTGGCCTTAGTATTAGAGAGATTAAAGTAGATGTCACACGTCAAGATTTGATGGATGACCCTATGTGAGCCTATGTGACCGCTATGTGAACCTAAGGGGCTGCCTGTCATGACATCCTGGCAGGGGTGGGGGCTGGTTGGGTAAGGGTCCAGTTGTCAGGTCAACCGGTAATGATTTATGACCCCAGCCTGATTTATGACCCTATGTAATGATTTATGACCCCCCTGATGGTTAGGTGGGGGTCTTTGGGTAAGGGTCCAGTTGTCAGGTCAACCGGTAATGATTTATGACCCCAGCCTGATTTATGACCCTATGTAATGATTTATGACCCTATGTCCTGTTGTAGCAGGCATGTCCATATTTGGGCTTCCGGTCAGGACATCCTGGCCGGGGTGGGGGTCTTTGGGGTAAGTGTCAAGTTGTCAATGTCGTAAATCAGAAAAAGATCATGATTTATGACCCTATGTAGTGATTGATGCCCCAATGGTTTGTAGAAGGGGGGCATGCCCATATTTGGGCTTCCGGTCAGGACATTCTGATGGTTAGGGGGGGCTTTTTGGGGTAAGTAAGTGACCAGGTGTCATGTCAAACTGTTCCTGGATGTCTAGTGTTGGGGGTTGTTAATGAACATTTCAAAGAGGCTGGCTTTGCAGAAGCCTTATAAAGCCCCAAAACAATTCCTGTTTAAGACTGTACAAGATCTTAAGAATAACCATGGAATTTGGGATCGGTGGCAAAGCGGTGATGACTGTAACAACTGAAGCGGGTCCTCGGTTGGTACATAGAGCACGGGCCAAGTATCAACCCGCAATATATGATGCTCCAAAAAAACGTTTTTTAAATGTGTATAGAAGCCAAATACCTCCATCAAATGCGCTGAAAGATCAAGTGTTGATGTCTAATGGACAGCTGTGGGGGTATCGGTTTGATTACGTGGCCTGTAGAGTGACCCTCTATACGGTCGCTGAAGGAGAAGAATATACAGACCAGACTGTAGGCTTGGACTATGGTGTTGAAGACTGGTCGGTTTTTCGCAAGGTTGTGTGTCCTGAACTGCGCCTTATCACCAAGGGGTATAGTGTGTTCACGGGGCACGAGACCCGTTGGGAAGGTACCCCTGACTCCTCAGGACGAATATTTCACAGGGTGAAAATACAAAGACAGAATGGACGTCCCTGCGGCGTGGAGTTCTATATCGGCACCCAGGAAATCCGAAACCAAAACCTTCGGGAGGGGGGCCATACTGGGGATACCAGACTGCGTCTGCTTATTCCTTTTAAAAGTTGGGATGTACTGGAATTGAACATGTTGAAGGCGTTGGATGATCTCTTTGTACAGAGCCAACAGAGGCAGAGCCTTGTGCATTTAAAGAAGTGCATAATATATACGAATCTTGAAGATTACGTTTCAAAAAAGCCTCAAGAAGATACAACTTCAGAAGAAAACTAAGTACGGGGAGTCTTTAACCACGCCCAGATACCCAAAGGCGGGGTTCTACAATAAAAGCAAAAGCAGCCGGTTCTTCATTTCATCATAGACCATGGATATCCCTACCTTCTACGAGGACTCCGCTACGTCATGGGGCCCCGAAACTAAGGACTCAATGCCTCGCAGCCCTACACTCTACTCACCCCTGGCAAGACCCGCGACACCCCCTACATGTACCCAGCCTGAGGATGTGTTTGATGGGGTGGTCAGTACTATTTTTGTGGATACCATCAAGGCCTCTGTAGCTACACTTTTAGACTTGGTGATTGGCGACTATATAAGAGAAAAATGCATCGGCTGTGAGATCAATCATCCCAGCCAGCGTCGTCATCCTTGCCTATACGACCCTCCGAGATACTACTTTTTCAATCATTTTGAGGAGCTGGTGAAAAGACTGTGGTCCCGCAGGTTTATACCATCGCTGGTCAGCGCCCTGGAGTCTATGGGTCTTGTGCCGTCTATCCCTAGAGTTTACGGGGTAACCGAGGCCTTCCTACATGAACTGAAGGAGGCAATTTTCATCCACGAGAAACTCAAAGAAATCCGACACACCCTGGTGACCGACAACAAATACCGGGAAGCTGTGGTGGCTGATGTGGTGCTTTTCTGGCTCAATAAATCCCAAGAGACCGAGTGACATTTTGTTATTTAGAGCTATGGGTAACTATGTGTCTACGATGTTGGAGCGAATAAATACATTTTTTCTTTTGAGAGACCTTACAAATGTTATGCATCAGATTATTGAAAATAAAGTGAATAATGTATCGTTCTACACGACACACAATACCTGGGCTAATGTCGAGCGTTTGTTGAAAATGGAACAAATCATGAATCATGTACGACATACGGGTGGGAGTTTGCAATGGACACAAATGGTATCAAGAATTGTTGATGAGTCTGAAGAGCTAGAAGTAACTTTGGCTAAGATTTTGCATTATTTGTTTGAACCCCCATTTAATGTGAACGTGTATCATATTTGTTGTTTATATACTTATATATCCGACGTGTGTGTTTTAAAAATTCAGCGACACAAACCTGTAAATCTAAACCATATATACAAGGTGTTGCATGATGTGATTGTTGAGAAAACTGGGACTTGTATCTTGCAACAAATCCTGAATTGGTTGTATACGTAATACTTGGTGTTAAAAAAATAAAAATTCTCAAACTGAAATGTTGTCGTTATTTGAAAGTTGCTCATTAACGTTATTGTCCCTCAGAGAGGCAAGAAGGATGGCTGAACAGCTGTTGAAAAACATTTATTATAATCCCGCTAACCCCGGGTCTTATGGTGGTAAAGAGCGTTTACAGAGAGCAATAGCCGAAGAAACAGGTAGCCTGTTAAGCGATGCTAAAGTGAGTGAGTGGTTATCAGAGCAGGATGCCTATACTCTCCATAAATCTGTAAGAAAACATTTTCCAAGAAATATAGTTTTTTCTACGCATCCCTTATCCCAATTTCAGGCGGATCTATGCGACATGCAGGCCCTTGCCGATAAAAATGATGGAAATCGCTACATGCTAACGGTTATAGATATTTTCTCTAAAGTAGCCTTTGTAAGGGTTTTAAAAAATAAGAGCGGGGCCGAGGTAACCAGGGCCTTTGACTCGATCTTGAAGGCAGGAGGAGCACCCAATAAAGTGCAGACTGATGGCGGAAAAGAATTCTTCAATAAAACATTTCAGAAGCTGATGAATAAGTATAAAATAATACATTTTGCTACAGGCTCGGATTTGAAAGCTTCGGTTGTGGAACGCTTTAATAGGACTTTGAAGGAGCGGATGTGGAGATATTTTACAGCTCACAACACACACCGATATCTCGATATAGTTCAGGATTTAGTAACGGGCTACAATAACAATTATCATAAGAGTATAAGGATGAAGCCGTCGGAGGTGTCTTCTGAAAACTCTTTTCAAGTCTTTAAAAATCTGTATGGTTTGTTCCCCGTTCGCCGTAAGAAAAAAATTAACTTTAAATTCAACGTGGGTGACTTGGTGCGTATATCTAAATTGAGGGGTGTTTTCGACAAAAAATACGAACAAGGCTTTAGCTCTGAGTTGTTCACCGTTACAGAATGTCTGCCACGCATACCCTCTGTCTACAAATTACAAGATTATGACGGGGAGCTAATAGAGGGATCTTTTTATGAAAAGGAATTACAGAAGGTCCAGTTGGGTAAAGACAAAGTCTTTCACGTGGAGGAGATTCTAGATCAGAAGAGAGAAAAGGGTAAAAAATGGTTGCTGGTCCGCTGGAAAAACTGGCCCCAAAAGTTCAACAGTTGGGTATTGGAGCATGATGTGGTGGAGGCAACGGGGATTAACTTAAACCCACAGTCCTGATAACTAGCTCCTCATTCTCGTGTACACACGAGTGCATCATGGAACACAGCGGCTTCTACCTGACTCTCCCCAGTAATGCGTCTGCACATATATATCGTAATAATCAGAGTTCGAATTATACAACCAATTTTCCAAAGCCTATAGAGTTATCAGAGGCTTGGGAAGTAGGTCTCAGCGAGATTACATACCCCCATAGTTGGTATAATATCAAAGATAAGGACCGTGATTTTTATTGCAAAAAGTTATCGGAACCTGCGAAACTTATTAAGCTTAAAAAAGGTTTCTATAGAACCGTCGACAGGATCGTCTCAGAGTTGAATGAACACCTAACCCTAAACAAGATGGAAATATTCCTATTCTACAATCCAATCCATAAAAGGATACAAATCTCAGGGCCTGCTAACGGGGGTATAAAGACCAGCGGTAATTTATCCTACATGTTGGGGATGGGTCCCAATAAATGGACGTATGTGAAAGATAAATTATTCCCATTCCCTGCGGATATCCATGCAGGCTTTTACAACATATTTGTGTATACCGACATCATAACCTATCAAAGGGTCGGAGACACATGTGTGCCCCTCCTGAGAACAGTTCATATAGACGGAAAGGATGGGGACATCGTCACTGTCAATTATGACAAGCCGCACTACGTACCCGTCAGCAAGAAATATATTGAAAACATTCTGGTTGAGCTTAAAACGGATCAGAACGAAAACATTGAATTTACTTATGGTAAAACGATTGTAAAACTACACTTTAGACCCACCAAAACCTCTCTACATATATAATATTTGGTATTATATTTATAAACATAATACCAAATAAAAGGGTTATGGAGCCCCCTCAGCTCGACCCCAACCGTTATGTTTCATACTATGTGGATCAAGTTGGTAATGGACTACCAGGATATCATGGAGCACCGACAATGTATGGTGCGGGGATAGGGGGTATATTTCGTAACCTCTTTAGGATGGTTTTACCGTTTATGAAGAGAGGCTTCAGCATAGCCAAACCCCACTTAAAATCCGCGGCTAAAAATATAGTAAGTGAGGTTGTAGCAAATGCTATGACCCGCAGAGCGTCACCAGAGGTGGAGCATCAAGAAGGCTCTGGTCTTATGATATTGTCTCGAAGGCCTAAAAAGAGACCCCCAGGTTTAAGACGCAGGCCTGCACCTAAAAAGCGGAGGTTAACTGTTAAAAGAACCTCAGTAAGTCAAAGACGTGGTAAAGTGAGGAGGTCTGGACCAAAAAGAATACTAGGAAGTATTTTCTAAAAGAATAAGTGACATGGCTCTTTTACACCGAATGTCCTCTGAAGCTATAAAGACAGAACTCGATCTTTTCACGGCACCGTTAACGCAGCATTCAATAGACAGGTCCAGTTATGTGGAGATAGCCCCCCTCTCGGCTATTACAGATAACGGGCCTATCGAATTTTTCATACCAGGCCACGGTGACAACTATCTGGACCTCAACAACACCTTGGTGCATTTACGTCTAAAAGTGACCAAAAGAGATGGGTCTAATATTGCAGGCGATGCCAAAGTGAGTCTCATTAATTACCCCTTGGCCACCATCTTCTCCCAAGTGGATGTGACTTTGGGTGAACGCCTAATCAGTCAAAGCAGCGCCACATACCCATATAGGGTCCGAGCCATCATGGAGTGTTTGCTAAACTACTCCGAAGACACTCTCAAAACACAATTTAGCGCCGGGTTGTTTAGCAAGGATACTGCAGGAGTCTCTATGGAATCGACAGACCCTTCCACCGGGGCGAACAAAGGCCTGGCGGCACGCGCTCGCTACTGCGCCGAATCTCGAGAGTTTCATTTGCTAGGCCCTATACACTCTGACATTTTCTTTCAAGAACGGTTGCTCTTAAATTCTGTTGATTTAAGATTAAAATTAACCAGGGCCAAGGATGAGTTTTGCCTGATGTCTCCCCTAGACGGGGATTTTAGTTTGAAAGTGTTGGGGGCCACCCTTTTTATTAAAAAAGTGTCTGTATCTCCGGCAGTACGCCTGGGTCACTCACATGCTTTGATGAAAGGAAATGCCCTTTACCCTCTCCAAAGAATTACCATGAAAACCTTTAGCATACCTGTGGGCAGTAGAATCTGCAGTCAAGAAAACCTATTTCTAGGCCCTTTACCTAGATATGTGGTTATAGGTCTGGTTGATCACGCCTCTAATACGGGGAGTTTAGATAAAAAAAACTTTAATTTTCAACACTTCAATGCAGAGTATGTAGCTCTCTGTCAGGACGGACGTCAGGTTCCTGCTAAGGCTTTCCAACCCCAATTTAACAACAACATATCTGTGCGAGAATTTTACAATCTATTCCTGGCCACAGGGAGGCATCTAAAAGATCTCTCTTTGCCTATTGACAGAAATGATTTTGCAGAGGGTTACACTTTGTATGCTTTCAATTTATCACCTGATGATGACACCTCAGGAAATCTGTCTGTGATGTCCCAAGGTAACCTCAGGCTGGAAATGCGTTTCCGTACACCTTTAACCTGTACAGTTAGCATGATTGTTTACGCATGCTCTGATTCAATCTTGGAAGTGAATGCCCGAAGACAGGTCTTAGTGGATTATTATTAAGGACCTTTGAGCAAAGACATGAATACCCAAGAGTTGGAAGGGCTCATGAGCCGCTTGATTGGAAAACAATTTTGTGGAGTGATGGCTTGTGATGAATTACCTATTGAGATATGGCCTGAGAGGCCTGCAATGTTTATTGTCAATACCCATCCTAAACACATGCCTGGTGAACATTGGCTAGCTATGACATTAGAACAGGAAGGTGGAAGAAAAATCTCAACTTTTTTTGATTCCTATGGCTTTCCCCCCGGTTTTTCACATTTCCCTAAATCTATTAAAGATTTTTTGACCCTAAACGGTTCAAAGATCTACTACAGCATCAAACAAGTGCAAGATAACCTTTCCACTACATGCGGTCACCACTGTGTATTTTACCTGTGCCAAAGAGCCCGGGGAGTTTCTTTTGAAGATGTTATGTTTCTTTATAAGGATGATTTAAGAAGTAATGACAACTTTGTATCTTGTTTTGTTAGAAAATATCAAAAGTGTTCAAATGTGTGTCGTTTAAGAACGCGTAATCAAGGCGTATGCTCACGTCATATGTTTCAAGAATGCCACAAATGTTAAATTGCTTATTTTTCAAATAAAACATTTTATTGAATTTAATCATAGTCATTCAAAAGTCATTTTCAAAAGTCTAACCACGCCGAGAGATCGGGATTAGGAAAAGGTCCTGAGACGTTCATGGGTGTAAATGAGTTAGCATCATCGCTTTCATAGGGGGGAGGTGTCGTTGGGGCATCTTTAGGGGTGCTGTATCTCGTTAAAGGCTTTTGATTTAAAGCTTGAATCTGTTGACGAAGCTTATGGTTGGGTACACCCGAGAGGGGAATGTTCAGGATTGCCAGGGCCTTAAGAAACTGACGCCAGCCGGGAGGCCTTCGGTCATCAGCAACCTTGTGGGCAGCCGTGGTACTTTTAAGTAAGTCCACCATATGGGAACCCCTAACAACAGCGCCCTGAAGTATAAACTCTCCAGAATCGTTCCAAGCAGCTAATCCCTTTGAGTCTTTTATCTTGTTCATAATGTATTTAACATTCTTCCGGTTACGTAAAGGCACATGTGTCAGTAGGTCATGCATAACTTTATCTTCAAAAGGCATTTGAGCTTCACCAGACATAGGATCTTCACTAGGTAAGAGCGCCGGTACAGGCCTTACCGGGGCCTGGCTATCGTTAGGTTCGACATCTGTTAAAGGGTCCGGTAGGGAAAGTGTTAAATGGTTGGTCTCTCTCTCCCCTTGCTTTACCAGAGTCAAATATCTTTGCATTAGGTTTGTGTATTTTTGGATCTTATCATAAGGGTTCAATCCTTTTCGGTTCAAAACATCCTTCATGGCCGTATCCAAATCATTTTCAGCTGTTTGTCTGATATTTTCAGGACCCTGCATTTGATTTTTAAGTCTATCCAACTCTTGTTGTGGCACCAAGTACATTTTAGTGGCCATCACACCGCGTGTTCAACCCCCACGTCTGGCCGCAATAAGGCTGGTGATGAAGGGCACAGCTATGCTGAGTAAAGGTATAAGAAAACCTCCAGACTGTTGTATACTATGTCTTTTCTTTTGAAGACTGGCCCTTTTATTGGCAAAGAGTTTGATCGCGGTCTTTTGTCTCTTTAATTTTTTCAATTGGTTCAGGGTGAGTGGAATGCGTCCTTTGAGAAGATTCAAAGCAATCTCACATAAGGCTAATATGAGATCTGAAGAACAACTACCCAAGATGGCCTTCCGTCCTTTAGCTGTAGACCCAACTAGCCTTGTCAAGAGGGGCAGGTTTCTTTTTAAACGCAGAGACATAGCGTTTACTTTTTAGGAAGGTATGCAGCAGGCCGCTCCCACGGAAACAGACCTGTACGTAGCCTAAGGTGTTCTGGAGTATTTGCTTTTAAATCCACGATTAAATAAGAAAATGGCTCTTTGGTAGCGTCCTCATAGCTCTCCATAAAGTATGATTTCCTTCCAGGGTACATCTGCTGTGCTAGAGTGCTAATTTGCAGTTTGTCTCTAGGATTTTTAAACAATACCATGTAGTTGGCATTCAAGCTAATGGTACGGCTATTTTTACCTTGGTGAAACACATTCTGGACCAAGTAAAGCACGGACAGGTTTCTATGATGAGTATATTGGGTAAAAGCTCTTGCAATTTCTGGATGTTCGCTACCAGCAAATAGCATATCGTCCAAAACAAGCAGATTGTGTATATGTGGGGGGAGAAGTTGATCATCAGACAGAGAATCGGGTATTCCTTCAACAAACTTGATTTTTATTGTCTTCAATAATTCATCATACAGAGGTTGGTAACAGGAATAACACCATACAATATTGTCAGGCTTTTGAGATAACACATGTTCAGAATTCTCTAAAATACTTTTTACAAAAAAAGTTTTACCACTGTTTGATGGGCCTGCAATTAAGGCCGAAAAGGGCAGTTTTAAACGGGGGTCAAAATCCTCGACAGCCGTCATTATATCTTAAGCTTTAAGACACACTGGGGCTTGTAGCCTAAGTCAGTAGCCAAAGGGCAATGTGGTACCGTCAGGCAATAGCCGTCTCTTGTCATAGACTACCCTGAATCTTTTAGTGAGTGGGGCGTTTCTTAGATGGAACCCCTTTTTATCCCTCACTATTTTGTTGTAGGAGGTCAAAATCTCCAAGTCACTATTCTTGTCATTTACGAACCCGTCGACCAAACGCGTGATTGATTCCAAGTTAACACGCGGTGCATTTTCGTAGTTTTGAGTCACGCCTTTGGCTTTCAACACCACGTGATTGTCTTTAGTCCTAAAAGCATAGCTTTTGGGCCCACATGAGGACCATTCTGTGATATGGTCACCCTCGGCGAGTTCACTAGTTAAACCCCCAAGATAGTTGCTAAGTGGGGGGTTCCAATCCCCCGGCTTGCTTACATAGACCACAGAGTCTGTGTCGTGGTAAAGAACCCGCCGCTGAAGCTGTTCCATGAGGGTGTACAGTTCAAGTCGGGCATAGGCTGTGGTAAATGCTGCAAGAAACACATTTACATTACCTGGGGGTAGAACCCACTTTGGGTTGCGACGCCATTGCACCAAGGCAATGTCTTGACTCAAGAATGAAAAATGTGAAATTTCGTATTGGTCCGAAAAAACAAATTCCAAAAATTCTTCCGGGTCTTTAATGATCGAAGTTGTTAGCATATTGCTTCTCTGCGCTAACTTCCCCCAAAGGGAGTTCAAGTACAATTTCGAAACATTTCTTTTGGTTTTGTTGACCTGTATTCTGTCAGGGTCAAGAAGTATGCCTTCTCTGTCATGGTAGTCTTGAATGTACTTCTCTTTACTTTCTTGATCTGTGACCGATGCTGGATAGCCTGAAGCCATCTGCTTGCATCTCAAGAAGTTCTTGATGTACTCTTTAAAAAGTGTGTCTGATTTCCTGGAAAAGTTCCACACTTCAAAGATTTTGGCCACACGATATCCCTTCTCCAAAGCCTTAGAGAATTCAACGGTGACCCAGACACCTGTCAGGGCTCTTTCTTGATCTGAGTGATCACATGGATTTTCCTGGTTGTTGTTTTCACAGCATGTGCGACAAAGGGGAAAGAAAAGTTTTCCTTTAGACCCCTTGTAAGGCAGCACAGGTATAAACAGACCCCTAGGAGGGTAGACAGTCGCTTTGATTAAACCAAAATAATTTTGGGGTTCGTCAAAGTCGCTGTGAATAATTTCAGGATGCCCTATAGGATAGCATGAGGAACTCATTACATGAGGATATAGGGATGTAAAATCTACATAGCCTATTGTCTCGTCGGGTTGAGCTACATAACGCAATGTCAAAGCATTGGTCCTGCCTCCAAACAAGGCCTGTCTCGGTTCCAGGGGCTCTGGAGGGTCATATTGGGTAAGGAAGGCCTGAACATGAGGATCCGCCTTTTTCAGGGCTGTCCATTCGTGTTCCCACAAAACCACAACTTTTAACCCGTATGTAGCCTTTAAAGAATTCAGTTTGTCTTGAAACTCTTGGTACATTTCCCCAAAAGTCTTTTGGGTTAGGACACACATGGCCTGGGGGACAAAGCATAATTTACAACCGTGGAAGAAACAACCGTTGTACTCATACACTGTCTCAACACCGTCAATCTGTGTGTATCCATCTACATGGTAAGGCCCAAAAGCCTTCTCCCCCCGATTCAAAGCATGTTGGATAAAAACATTTTTATCCTGGGCTAGGTACTCCAACCATTGAATGGAGCCACTAGAGTAGGCCTTGAATTGTCGTCGGTAGTTGTCTGGCGATGGGATCGCTATAGATGCTGGAGTTAGATAGTGTGTACGATAGGTTTTCATGCACGCGGATGCAATAGTTGTACAGCTCCAGGGGTCAATGCCTGCATCTTTGATAACCTCTTCTCTGAATCTGAGGCATCCTTCACGTAGTATAACCACGTCATTGTCACAGTATGATTCCATCTCTTTATGAAAATCAAAAGTTCCATGTCTTACTGTCTCGTACCAAGTCATGAATTTCTCACGCTCCTTGGTAGACATTTGATCACAACCGTACATTTCGGGGGCTGGATAAGCTCCTATATAATGTAGATTCTCCTCAGATGTGAAGAAGTGGGGGAAATAGCCTTTGACCGAGTTTTCAAAACCCAAGGCCTCTGGCATTTGAGCCAATCTCATGGGTAAGAAGCTTAAACTGTCAATGTATCTCTGTTTGAAGGCGTGGTCAACAAAACATAAGATTTTACTCCCTTGAGCAATGACACTGGGCGCCACGCCTTGCTGTATCAAAGGGTTCAGAAGCAGATAGGAGTCATAGGCGCGCGCATTGTGAGCTATAAACGTGAAGTTTCTGTACTGGGCCTTTCTAAAATGTTTTAGAAAGAGTCGGGCGCAATCGGGCCCCTCGGCCGACCACTTTTCACCGGTGAAAGTCATGGTAGATACAAAAATAGGCAAGTGAACCCCTGATTGCTGATTTGTCTCAAAATCATAAAAAACATATTTCTCTGTATGTTCATCTTCAGCCAGGGGCTGAATGTAACACTCATGTGGTACTTCTTGAACAACTTCTGCGTCTCTGCTTTTCAAGGGCCCTTTACAGATTGGGCAATGTATGATTCCACAAACATGGGGTTTAGGGCTGTCTATTTTAAGGTTGTAATTGCAATGACATTTTGGACATTTCTTGTTAATGTCACAAATGCTTACAGATTTACAGGCCTTGGGGTGCCATGTTTCAGTTTTGTGTTTTTCGTAACAGTAGGCCGAACGACATGTGCGGTGACAATCCTCACAGGGTGTCAAGTTTAGCGGTTGCATAGGGCAATGTTTATCCAGACATACTGAACAGTTATAACGGCACGAGTGCCCCCCCTTGCGGGTGTAGCCGGTATGACAGGCTGGACAGACATATGGGGCGCCTAAAAATGCTGTGATGTTAGTTACGGCATAGTAATGCTCATTTTGCACATAAAAGTACATAGTCTTAGGGTGTGGCTCTTGTATATTTTGGAACTTCAGGAGCGCGTCATTAGCCCTGCTGTGGTACAAAACCACAATCTTGATATTCAGAAAGTTTTCAAATTTGCCTATGTCGGAGAAAGCCACAGCCTCCTGTATACCTAAACCCACAGCCTTTTGTAGCTCTTGAGCTTTCTGTAACGCTTCGCGCTCTGTACATCCTGGGCTGAGTAAGTGGGCCAAACCTATGGCAAAGCATAGCTTATTACCATGATTGTGAACGATTATGAGGTAGGCCTTTTTATTGCTTATGATTTCGGACTGCATCAGGCTATCGAGTTTACGTCTCTGCCCGCCGCCCCCTTGTGGTGGCCGGACTAATTGTACTACAAGTTCGAGGGTCCTATCTGCTAGCACGTTTAAATTTGACTGAACAAGGCGTTCTAGCAGGTTAACAAATTGTTCAAGATCTGCTTCACCCCTATTTAAAATAAGCGACACACGGCTCTGCAGACTGTCTCCAAAGATTTCCAACTGTAAGGTATCCCTTGGTTGGCTATAAGCTCTAACTCTATCTACCAGTTCATTCAAAGTGTCCATAAGCATTACGTAAAACACAGCATATTCCCGAATCTGACCCCCCCATGCGAAATTGAAAAACTGTCGAACCTCAATATTGTGGAATTTATTTCGATACAAAACATGTTCACTGCGATCAAGACCATCCCCATCCTGATTTGCTAGACAATTGTCCAACTGTTCAAAAACATCGTATTGGGTTTCAGACTCTTCAGACATGGGTGTTAAAGGCTGGCTTAGAGGTGTAGGTGGTGCAGAATTAAACCTAGGGCTTTCGTTCTGTACATTGTGATCAAGACCTTCCCGCTCCAGATTTGATAGACATTTGTTCAGCTGTTCAAAAACATCGTATTGGGTTTCCTCTTCGAACAAGGGTGTTAAAGGATGGCTTAGAGGTGTAGGGGGTGCAGAATTAAACCTTGGGCTCTCGTTCATCTGGGTAATTAAAGATATGATTGATTCGGGTATCTGTGATAACCTGTTTTCATCTGCAGACCCTGACTCATTCATACGTGTAATAATTTCAATGAGTTCGGAGGGAATCTGTGATAATAGGTTTTCATCTATAGCCCCTATGTCAATTAGCCCAGAATCATTCATATGGTTAATTATATCTTGGAGCTCTGTAGGGATTTCCGCTAAGAGGGTTTCAATTGTCTCGCTTAGGTCTATAGGGGGCGCCATTTCTCTACTTAAGGATGTGTGTGCTTGTGTTTTTTTACATATGTGTTTTTTAACGGAGGTATTTGCTTGTTTTAACCCTACTGTTGTTTAACATGCGGGGAAGCTCTCTACGCCAGAATGACACATCCTGATTGTATTGATGTTCGAATAGAATACCCATACGACGTTGAAGTAAAGCCTTTCGTGATTTTAAACCCTGTGTAAAAGCCTTGAAAAGCACGGCTTGGTCTATTTCACAAGAGGCTGTTGCCCCACCAGAATTGGCCGCTTCAATAAGGTTGGCCACTTCACAGAACATCAAATCGTCTACCTCAGAAATGTCATTTAAAACTTTGAAATCATCAGGCTTCGCTGTTCTGGTGACTGGGGTCTTTGGCGCCTCCTCGGGATCTAGATGTGTAGCTTCTTGGAGGTCTTTATAAGCAGGCGAGGAGTCTGCATTAAAAATAATACATACAGAAAAATAGGTTATTAACCCTAAAATATGTTTGATAAAAATGTAAAATACATTTCAGATATAAGCCTATATATTAACAATACATTAATTAAATACCTCGGCTTTTTTGAAGAGGGCTGTTCTGAAGAAGCTCTGAGAACTCGGGAACATGTCTTTGGGCAACCCTAATTATAGCATCTGCCTGGTCTGTAGCTTGTGAGCCTGAAATTTAAAAAAAAAAAAAAAAAAACATCATTAGTACATGTTTAAACATATTCAGGCATAAAAATAAAATATATATATATAAATTATAATTGATTCATACCTTGTCCTTGTAACGCTGTCTCGTGAATACCCTCCCAGTAGTATTGTTCGGGTGAAGCGGACCTGTGGATCTGGGCCCTGATTGTCCGTTGGTGTTTAATAGGGGGCGTCCAGCGGTCCTGGGTCAGGGGAGTTGACAGGCCGTTTAAAGTCTCTGTTTGCGGCTTGTGTGTAAATACATCCTGGGAGTAGGGCACAATTGTCTCGTAGGCATATCCTTCACAGAAACCGTGTAGACTCCCTATGGCACCCGTTCTAGGAGGTATTTCCGCTGTAAACACATAAAATAACTTTTAATATAAGATGCCGATACTTTTTGTTTTTAAGGTATAAATATTCTTACGGAATTCTTGAATCTTACTACAATTCAGGGTCGGCGTTGGGATGTAAGCAATTTGTTCCGGAGACCCTACGGCCGGTTCGAGTTCAGTTATATCTCGGAGAATCTGAGTGAAGGTTTGAGAATCTAAAAAAAAACATTAGATAATATTAAAGCTCTAATCATTTTAGCTAATATTGACATTTTATACGTTAAGAATCCGGGCCCTAAGGCCTGTTTAATATTTCTATAACATACAACGTTTTCAAACAATTCCCAAGAACAAACAAATCTAATATATAACATATGTAAATATTTATTTCAAGAACTAACCTTGAGAAATATCCATGAGGAGGGTTTTTACCAGATGATCTTTTTTAACGGGGTCCGTCCGATAACTATTCCTGGGGGAATGCTGTAGGGTAAATGCGCGAAAACGAAGCTAACAGGGGGGACCTGTTTTGCTTAGCTTTTGTAGCCGTATGACTCGCGTGGTGTCGTATTTTTTCGCGCTAAAAACAGCCTAAAAGTTATCTTTGAAGCCTAAGGCATGTGGTTCAAACACCAGCCATTTGGTTCAAACATAGGGTATTGGGTGGTGTCTAAACATTAGGTATCTTTTGATATTCTAAAATCTCCGGGGGCTAGCATCTAGATGCTGGGGTGGGGAGGTCTCGACAGGGCTGGGCTGAATGACTTTTAGACATCTGTTTGGCCTGATAGTGTAAAGAGAGAGAGAGAGAGAGAGCCTTGAGCGCAGATGCAAGGGTATTTTTTTAACAAACACATCGCCCCCTTTTTCTGTTTTTGAAACACACACACACACACACACACAGCCACTACAGCACACGCACGCCCATACGCGCGCACATTGCGCAAGTTTTTTTTTTTTTCTCAGGGACAGACTGCGCTAAGAGTGAACAAACGCGAGAGTTCATAACGTGGTGAGATTCTGCTTTTAAAACCATTTTATTTCATTCAAAATATTTAGTACATACATTTTATAGCCTTACATTCTTAAGGTATTTTACGAAGCCTTTCTTACAGATCCAGGGATCTGATGCAACCACCCCCCATTGTCAGTGTCCAGTTGGTCATCAAAATGCCGGGATCTCTTGCCAGGCTCATCAACACTTGGTAAGTTTTCACTCCAGGGGTACATCCTACGTCGGGCCTTTTGGTCCTGGCTATGTCTCAAGAAAAGTCGAGGCCAG
Source organism: Salvelinus fontinalis (assembly GCF_029448725.1). Taxonomy (NCBI): domain Eukaryota; kingdom Metazoa; phylum Chordata; class Actinopteri; order Salmoniformes; family Salmonidae; genus Salvelinus; species Salvelinus fontinalis. Next base: position 13,432,201 of record NC_074674.1, read on the forward strand.
CGCCTTAACTGTTCGCGATTTTTGAAGAGAATGTCCAGCTTATTCATAAGTGTTATGAAAATTGGATAATCCACCCATTTAAAACTAAACACAGGAATAAAAAAGTTGACATCTTTGCATGCTCTGGATGCTACTGGAGAATTGACAGACTTTGTAGCATTACCCGCATCATAAACTTGACAGGCTAAAATTGTCACTTTGTTGTCCGGGTTATAGTCCATTGAAGCAATTCTTAGAGCCTTGAGATCACTGCGTCCGAAGACCTGTTCTTCCAACGCATAGCCTGGCACAGCTGTGCCACTCAGGACCTGTTCAATTTTACAAAGAGCCAGCCTGATGTTTAGCCATTCTCTCATGCCCAGAGCAGGAGAAAAACTCCCAGGTTTTGCCTGATAAACGGGTTTGGGGCCACTGGCGTTGAAGATCTTTACCGTAGAATCCTCCGGCTGGAATATGTAAGACATATGGCCCTCACTCGTACCCAAAAATCCTTTAAAACATTCTGGAGCTTCACACAGAACTTCCTCAATGCTTTGTTCACTGGGTTCATGACAAGCCGAGCATAACATACCATAAATTGCCAGTTGGGTCATTTTTGTTTAATATTCAGGGGGTTTATCTTGTACAATCTTAAACATGCATTGTTTTGGGGCTTTATAAGGCTTCTGCAAAGCCAGCCTCTTTGAAATGTTCATTAACAACCCCCAACACTAGACATCCAGGAACAGTTTGACATGACACCTGGTCACTTACTTACCCCAAAAAGCCCCCCCTAACCATCAGAATGTCCTGACCGGAAGCCCAAATATGGGCATGCCCCCCTTCTACATTTACATTTACATTTTAGTCATTTAGCAGACGCTCTTATCCAGAGCGACTTACAGTAGAGTGCATACATTTTTTATTACATTTCATTACATTTTACATACTGAGACAAGTATATCCCTACCGGCCAAACCCTCCCTAACCCGGACGACGCTATGCCAATTGTGCGTCGCCCCACGGACCTCCCGGTTGCGGCCGGCTGCGACAGAGCCTGGGCGCGAACCCAGCCCAGCCTGGGCGCGAACCCAGAGACTCTGGTGGCGCAGCTAGCACTGCGATGCAGTGCCCTAGACCACTGCGCCACCCGGGAGATCCGAGATTCTACAAACCATTGGGGCATCAATCACTACATAGGGTCATAAATCATGATCTTTTTCTGATTTACGACATTGACAACTTGACACTTACCCCAAAGACCCCCACCCCGGCCAGGATGTCCTGACCGGAAGCCCAAATATGGGCATGCCTGCTACAACAGGACATAGGGTCATAAATCATTACATAGGGTCATAAATCAGGCTGGGGTCATAAATCATTACCGGTTGACCTGACAACTGGACCCTTACCCAAAGACCCCCACCTAACCATCAGGGGGGTCATAAATCATTACATAGGGTCATAAATCAGGCTGGGGTCATAAATCATTACCGGTTGACCTGACAACTGGACCCTTACCCAACCAGCCCCCACCCCTGCCAGGATGTCATGACAGGCAGCCCCTTAGGTTCACATAGCGGTCACATAGGCTCACATAGGGTCATCCATCAAATCTTGACGTGTGACATCTACTTTAATCTCTCTAGTATTCTTTGTTTTCTTTATTATTTTAGTTAGGTCAGGGTGTGACATGGGGAATGTTTGTGTTTTGTCGGTTTTGGGTGGTTATATGGTAAAGGGGGTGTTGGGTGTAGTGTATGGGTTTGTGTTGAGTGAATGTGTCTAGCTGTGTCTATGGTTGAGTGTAGGTTCTAGGAAAGTCTATGGTTGCCTGAATTGGGTCTCAATTAGAGACAGCTGGTTATTGTTGTCTCTGATTGGGAGCCATATTTAAGGCAACCATAGGCTTTAGCTGTTTGTGGGGAATTGTCTATGTCGAAGTGTTTTGTGTCAGCACTTATGTTTGTATAGCTTCACGGTGTTCTGTTTGTTGGTTTGTTTTTTCCTTCTTTAAAATAAAAGATGTACTTTCCACGCGCTGCGCCTTGGTCCTCTCTCAGTCCCGTTGACGATCGTGACAATCGGATTGAAAATCTATGGCAAGACCTGAAAATGGCTATCTAGCAATGATCAACAACCAACTTGACAGAGCTTGAATAATTTTAAAAAGATGAACGTGCAAATACGGTACACTACAGGTGTGCAAAGCTTTAGAGACTTAACCAGAAAAACGCACAGCTGTAATCGCTGCCCGGGGGATTCTAACATGTATTGACTCAGGGGTGTGAATACTTCTGTAAATTAGATTTGTCTGTATTTCATTTTTAATACATTTGCAAAAATGTCTAAAAACATGTTTTCAATTTATCATTGTGGAGTATTGTGTGTAGATTGGGTGAGAAAAAAATCGATTTAATCCATTTTGAATTCAGGCTGTAACACAACCAAATGTGAAATACAGTATGTCAAGGGATATAAATCAGTCAGTGCCGTTTATGATGAGGGAGGACCATTTGTTTTTCATGAGCATGGCCTTATTTCTATTGCAGCATATTGGATGACTCTCATTCATATTCCATTTACCCAGTTAAATGTAACAGTGATAGGGTTAGGCTACTACATCATACTCAAACTTTCCCTATACCCATCATGAGGTTGCTACCACCTAGCCTATAAATGAAAATTTACAACGTAGGTGCACACAGGCCGAGGGAATAATTTGAGATGACAGACAGTGACACATGGACAGACAGTGACACATTCACTACTGCCTTGCACACTCTTGCCTGCATCTAGCTGATCTAGGGTGTAATCATTAGTCCAACAGCTGCAAACGAGAGTTTCTATTGGACAAATTCGGCTGTTTTTATCTCCGTTTCGTTTGCTTTCGTTTAAAAAGCGTCTTTCAACAGAATCGATGGAATGAATACAACCCTGATCATGCATTAACACAGTTCACTCTCATAACAGCCAGGTTGTATTCCTTCTCTTCCTTTTGTTTGTGGACTTCAATGCACAACACATCAGCTGTATGTTACCAGGTGAAAACACCTTTCCAAGCCAAACCATGTCATAACCGCTACACACAGCCTACATCGTTGTCCCCATATTAGCTAAAGTAATGTCCTAGTCAGCATAGCTAATGTGTTAGTAAACCCGCTACAATCATGTAGTAACAGTAGGATGTATAGTTAGTTAGCAGTTACACCGGCAATCCTCGGTGGCAATTTATTAATAAAACCAAAAACTTACCTTGACTTGGAAGAGTTCCAGTGGGGGGTTGGATAGTCATAGCCAGTAGCTAACATAGCATCCCTCTGTTTAAGCTGGGTGTTTTAGTAACTAAACTAGCCAGCTGCATTTTCTAGCTAAGTAAGTGAAAAAGAAAGTGAAAAAATGACAAAATCTATCTCTCTCTTGCTTCTCCTTCATTTTTGAAGAAATGTATTTGTTGAAAATTGTTCAACTATTGTCTTTCTCTCTCTTTGAGTCAACTACTCACCACATTTTATGCACTGCTTTGCTAGCTAGCTGTAGCTTATGCTTTCAGTACTAGATTCATTTTCTGATCCTTTGATTGGGTGGACAACATGTCAGTTCATGCTGCAAAAGCTCTGATAGGTTGGAGGACGTCCTCCGGAAGTTGTCATAATTACTATGTAAGTCCATGGAAGGGGGTGGGAACCAAGAGCCTCTTAGGTTTTGTATTAAAGTCAATGTATCAAGAGGAGGATGGAAGGTAGCTGTCCTCCGGCTACACCATGGTGCTACCCTACAGAGTGCTGTTGAGGCTACTGTACTGTTTAATCAATAATTTGGTGACGTGAATATATTTCTTATAGTTTTATATAAAAATGATAACTTTTTCAATGTTCTAACATTTTTATTTGTATGAAATTCACTGAGGAAGATAGTCCTCCACTTCCTCATCTGAGGAACCTCCACTGGTATAAATACTTTCTAAGGGCACTGTAACTTGTAACTGGAGATTCCTTCAAAACGATTGCCTACAGTTACCATGTATGGCACTGCACAGTTGGGTGCCTCATTGCGAGTGTGACCATGGGCGTCTGGGACTGCCTTGTGTGGGAATTCATGCCTTTACCAACCAAGGACGACTCGAGGGCTATCGCTGCTGGCTTTGAAGAATGGTGGAACTTTCCTCATTGTCTGGAATCAGTGGATGGCAAGAATGTGTTCCTGCAAGGCCCCCAAACTCCTGCTCCCTGTTCCACAACTACAAGGGGACATTTTCCATTGTCCTCTTGGCGGTTGTGAATTCCAATTACCTTTTCCAGGAAGTGGATCTCGGCAGCTACGGAAGGACGAGTGACGCAGGCACTCTGGCCAACTCTGCCTTTGGTCAGGCCATAGACTACACTATGCACAACCAAAGGCTCTTTTAAGAGCCACCCACATTGCAATAAAATAGCTAAGTACATGGAAGAATGCTATGTCAACTGCAGTTATTCAATTCCCAGTTTCCCTCCCTTTGATTTTTACTTCTCAGTTGAGGGTGCGCCCATCTGACATACAAATCATTAAAATCCAGACGGAAAATATTTACACAAGAAGCCACCTAATATCACACAGTCAAACTCTTCAGTCATTTAGTAAAATCACCATTCTGCGATTTCTCATCGTTTTAAACATCGCATTCAGGTAAGGGTGATGCTGCACAAAAACAAAACAGGCTCTTTTAAGAGGCTCAGGTGTGTGGGCTGTGGCTTCTTCCACCTTCCAAGAATAGGCAAGAGGACCAAACATGGAGAATAGTAAGACACTCCATTATTTATATAACTATATTGTTTGTGTTCATATGCTGTATGTGTGTGTGTGTCTGTGTATGTTTTTCAGTATAAAGTACTCTGCAGCCACTCAATGTGGACACTGTGGACACCAGGTGAGGACACAAACACACACACACACACACTTTAACTACCTTTTTCAATAAACAGTCTCCCACCCCTCCTTTCATCCCTCTCCCCCTTTCTCCCTAAATCCTCTAGATTATATCAGCTGTGTCGGTGAACCCCTATTGCTTCTGAACTGCCTGACACATAGAGGGCACAGCATGATCAGAGGTCAGAGGTCACTTGGTTTGGTCCAACAGGAAGTATTATTAAAAAGAGATGCTTTACATTGAAATACAAATAGAGATGTAATAGTCCCAGAGTTAATGTCCAAGGTGAGTTTTGCATTTGTGCACCTTGTGATGATTATGATGACTGACAGTGACAGCTTAATGAAGGCTTAATCATGCCAGCTCTCTCCATCTGTCTCTCATCTGCAGGTGTGTTTTGATGTGGATGATGCCAATCCCCAGTCCTGTCATCGCCACCAAAGATAACCCTCGGGCCAACTGGGGGCCTAAGGCTGGTTAGGAGACACCTCTAGAGACACTATTATGTAATTGTGATGACCTGAGAGAATATGAAGTTTAGTAGCACTGTGATTCATTCCTCATACGCTGTCTTCCCTGCTCCTCTGTTCTTACCTCTTTCCCTTTGTCTGTGTTTGACACTCTTTCACACTCTCCCCATCACAAATCAGCCTTTAACTAGTTATAGTCCACTGTGTTCTAGTCTACTGCAGAGTTACAATATGTAATCAATGATGTTCCAGGGCAAGGATTGGTAAACACGGTAGAAGTGCATCATTATAATAGATAGGCCTACGTGCAGACACAGCATCATTCAAAGACTGATGGCGGCGTAGTGTGTTACTAATGGTTTTCTTTGAGACTGTGGTCCCAGCTCTCTTCAGGTCATTGACCAGGTCCTGCCATGTAGTTCTGGGCTGATCCCTCACCTTCCTCATGATCATTGATGCCCCGCGAGGTGAGATCTTGCATGGAGCCCCAGACCGAGGGTGATTGACCGTCATCTTGAACTTCTTCCATTTTCTAATTTCTAATTTCTAATTGCGCCAACAGTTGTTGCCTTCTCACCAAGCTGCTTGCCTATTGTCCTGTAGCCCATCCCAGCCTTGTGCAGATCTACAATTTTATCACTGATGTCCTTACACAGCTCTCTGGTCTTGGCCATTGTGGAGAGGTTGGAGTCTGTTTGATTGAGTGTGTGGACAGGTGTCTTTTATACAGGTAACGAGTTCAAACAGGTGCAGTTAATACAGGTAATGTGTGGAGAACAGGAGGGCTTCTTAAAGAAAAACTAACAGGTCTGTGAGAGCTGGAATTCTTACTGGTTGGTAGGTGATCAAATACTTATGTCATTCAATAAAATGCAAATTAATTACTTAAAAATCATACAATGTGATTTTCTGCATTTTTGTTTTAGATTCCGCCTCTCACAGTTGAAGTGTACCTATGATACAAATTACAGACCTCTACATGCTTTGTAAGTAGGAAAACCTGCAAAATCGGCAGTGCATCAAATACTTGTTCTCCCCACTGTATCTATATCTCAAACACAGACCAAATGGAAGCTTACCTTGTAAGATGTTTGCTCTTTGGTGAAAACATTGTGTAAAATAAACATTTTGACTATTGGGGATCAATAACGGTAGGTCACAGGCAGATGAATAAGATATCCTCATGATCTGTGGAGGCCCGGCTTTCAGTGTGTATCAAACTATTCCGTGTTTATTTTGTTTACGCTTCACAACGCTAACCAGAATGTAGGTAGCAGCTATCTTGAAATTAGGTCATTGGCTCGGCCTGCCCTTATACATTCATATGCCCATATATGATAGTACGTCACACGAAAGATTTGAAGGCCCCAATCAATAAGCCAAGATATTCAGCTATCCGCAGACAACCTGCTTTTGCAGACAGGGGCTACCGTTCTCATACCAGACTGAATTGAATCAAAAATATATAATAGGGTCCTCCCAAAAAATGGGGACTTTACATTTAAGAGGTTTAACCCGAAACACCAGGTGGCAGCCTCTAAAATTATATCAGTCCCGATTCTCAATCCCTCTGTTCGTCATGTGACCTTGCATTGAAACATTTACTTCTTCAAATTACTAAAGCATTGGATTGTTAGAGTGCTATCTGAAAGCCACTAATATTACCATTTACATACTGTTAACACTAATAAAATGTGACATTGACTGATTCTATTTTACTGTCTTAACCACTGTCTTTGTTTACTTTCACTAGTCTCCATACCGGGGGTGATGTGATGTGGGCTGGCGTGGTTAAAATGCCAGGGCTGAATTTTTTTACCCTGCCAACATCTAAATCAAATGCACATTGGTCCATATTCTGCAATTGTGGCTTGGTAGCCTACTCTTGTGGCATGCAAATGGTAAGGGAAAGAGAGATAGCTAGTCAGTTGTACAACTGAATGCGTTCAACTGAAATGTGTCTTCCGCATTTAACCCAACCCCTCTGAATCAGAGAGGTGCTGGGGGGGCTGCCTTAATCGACATTGGTGTACAGTCTGTTATTCTGTCCGAATATGAATTCAACTGTAAATTGGTTATAGGCTTTGAAGATGCACATTTCATATGAAGGGATATAGGACCTTGTTTCTAATGCCAGTTTATTGATGAAAATGTATACTTTTTAGTACTTGCACGTAAATTAGATCATTTTACAGTGCAAATCAGGGAAAAATAGTACAAATGGGATGTGATCATACTTAATTGGCTTTTATCTTATATTAACGATGCAGTCCGGGATCTTAAGCACAACAAATTCCTAACATATCATATGAGTCAGATGACCCGTTTTGGCTAATGAGTTCCATTTTAAAAACTACTGGCTGAAATGATACAAATGTTCTGGAGCGTCACGTTAAACAATTAAACATATGCATATATATTTAACCCTTAATAAATGCATTGTTTGTGCGCTTATACCCACCCACCACCCCCAAGATGCCCCCTCTCTCTCCATTAGTCCCTCTCTCTCATCTCTCTTTTTTCCATTCCCTACCTCTCCCTCCCTGTCTCTCGCAATCTCTCTCTCTCTCTCTCTCTCGCAATTCAATTTAATATGAGGGGCTTTATTGGCATGGGACACATATGTTTACATTACCAAAGCAAGTGAAATAGATAATAAACAAAAGTGAAATAAACAATAAAAAATACACTGTAAACATTACAAAATAATAAAGACATTTCAAATGTCATATGTCTATCTATATACAGTGTTGTAATGATGTGCAAATAGTTAAAGTACAAAAGGGAAAATAAAAAAACATAAATATAGGTTGTATTTACAATGGTGTTTGTTCTTCACTGATTGCCCTTTTTTGTGGCAACAGGTCACACATCTTGCTGCTGTGATGGCACGTTGTGGTATTTCACCAAATAGATATGGGAGTTTATCAAAAGGATTTGTTTTCTAATTATTTGTGGGTCTGTGTAATCTGAGGGAAATATGTTTCTCTAATATGGTTATACATTTGTCTGGAGGTTAGGAAGTGCAGCTCAGTTTCCACCTAATTTTATGGGCAGTGTGCACATAGCCTTTCTTCTCTTGAGAGCCAGGTCTGCCTTTGGAGCTTTTCTCAATAGCAAGGCTATGCTCACTGAGTCTGTACATTGTCAAGCTTTCCTTAAGTTTGGGTCAGTCACAGTGGTCAGGTATTCTGCCACTGTGTACTCTCTGTTTAGGACCAATTAGCATTATAGTTTTCTCTGTTTTTTTTGTAAATTCTTTCCAATGTGTCAAATAATTATCTTTTTTTTTTCTCATGATTTGGTTGGGTCTAATTGTGTTGCTGTCCTGGGGCTTTGTGGGGTCTGTTTTGTGTTTGTGAACAGAGCCCCAGGACCAGCTTGCTTAGGGAGCTCTTCTCCAGGTTCATTTCTCTGTAGGTGATGGCTTTGTTATGGAAGCTTTGGGAATCCCTTCCTTTTAGATGGTTGTAGAATTGAACAGCTCTTTTCTGGATTTTGATCATTAGCGGGTAGTGGCCTAACTGTGCTCTGCATGCATTGTTTAGTTTTTTACGATGTCACTCTCTTTCTCTCTCTCTCTCTCTCTTACACACACACACACACACACACACACACAGCACACACACACACACACAGAGAGAGATACATCAATCCAACGGTTCCTTCATTTCAGTTTTAGATTCACTCACAAACGAGTTAATCAATTAAAGAAAACATACATATCGAATAACGATATCTGGATGTAACCTAGTCAATGTCATTTAGGCCTACAAACAAAAGAGTTGAGTTGATTCCTGATTGTAACCTAAGCAAATTAGGCTAGTTTATAGCAAAAAAAAAGGTGGCTCCCGGCGTTGATAATACAGTACATTTAATTGATGTATTTTTTATTCCATTTGAAATCGTTGAATATTCCGTATGTTATGAGTATGTTATTATTAATTAGAATCTCCATATGAAGAAATATAAAGTATATATTAGCATCGGAATAGTACAACTGACATACGAATACACTCGACGCAGACCTTGCCACTGTGCCATATCTGGAGTGGAAACGCGCACGCGGTCATCATGAATCCACAGACCCCTTGCTAAAGCCTTGGTGCCAAGGTGCATCGCAAATTACGCGCGAAGGGAATCAAAATTGACTTTGACTTCTAGCGCAAAGGAGATCAGAGCAAGCCTTTTGAACACACGCATTGAGAGATTAAACAAAGCAATATCACTAGAGATAAACAGCAACATGAATACATAGAATACATGAATAACGGTTTTTGAAAGAACGTTATACTTTTACCAATAACACATGAACTGACAAACAGGAGACGAAGCTATTACTGTGGTGCTGGGGTGACGTGTGTAAAGGTCGACCGAGGTAGTCTCTCGTTTATCCACAGGTGATTATTTATTTAAAGAAGACAAGAGCAAATGTCGGAAAGCGAGGATACAAGATACCACTAAACTCTGTTCAAGTGAACCTCACAATATCATATTTCATCCATGAGCACAGACGTGCTGGGCAACGCTTTGTTTAATGCATGAGCTTATTCCAGACAGACGACGTAGTTGATAAATATGCATTTATTCAATTAAGGGTATTACATGAGTTTTTATTTGCATACGGATTTAGGACGTACCAAGGCTCTTTCGTGATTGTGCTGCGACGGGGCCTTTTCTGCACCACGCTGTTTTAATTGAATAGATTCTAGGCTCTATGTGTAACTACATCCTACCATGGTGCACCTTCATACACGTCGAAATCACGAGGTATTTGAGTTTAGGTATTCAATGTAAAGTCATTTAGAAATGTTGTGACGGTTTCTTTTAAACTGTTCTCGTTTCATTGTTACAGGTTAATGTATTCCACTGTTCTTCATTGGGTTCTTTGTTAAGCCTGCCTGCATAAGCTGTTGTAATAGGCTATACTACATATTGTTGACTGAACATAGAGTTAATTCATTAGCAAGTGATATCCGGGTCCCTTTTACCTCAAACAAGTGGAAAGGATTCGAAATGCTATTTCAGTTTAATCAGAGATTTGCTTTAAAAAAAAATCCGTCGTGCATCAAGTGGTTTTTGTTTGTTGTTTTGCAACGTCTTTCCAAGGCCAACTTTTATCCTAATAAGTCAAACTTGACATTATTCCATATTTTAGTTTATTGTCCCCTCTTTAAACTACGGAGTAGACTAGTTGATAGCTGAAAATACGCACATGACTTTTAACATCTCACATTCAAAGGCTTAGCCAATCAATGAAAAAACCACAAACGCGATATAGACCCACACGTTTCGTGTCTTGGAATTAACATACAGAGTAGGATGAAATGAATATTCGATCATGCAAACAAACATGCATTATGTTTTGAAACAAATCCAATAATTTAAATAATCCATGCTGTGTCATTTGGCATCCTGCAGCAGCCAGCTATTTCCGCAATATCACTCCTTATGAGCGAGAAATCCAGCCGCTGGCCCCCGCAGATCTGGTCTCCGATGCCAGCCTCCTATGCCAGGGCTCACCCCTGTGTTCAGTGGGTGACGCTGTTGCTTCACACACACGCACACACACACACACAAGCAGTAATTATTCATGTCAGAAACGAGTGGTTGAAGTATTCAATGAAGAGGGAAATGATAAGCTACAAAAAGACGTCAGTTCACGTCGATTTGGAAACCTCAAGACACAGGACATATTAAGGGCAAAAAATAAGTGTAATTTGCATCAAGCTGTTTGTTTAAGGATTAGTTCCAAAAAATGTATTGCCACATCAAAACTACATCATTGTTACATCAAAACCCAAGTAAAGTGTGGTAGGCCTAACTCTTGTTGTGTTGAATGGTTGGATAAAAGCTTCACGAGTCATTATTTTTGTTTGTTTTATCCTTCTCCAACGCCGTTATTTTCTCAGACTCTTCGGGGGAGGTTAAGTGATACACAATAACATATCCTTTGAATATACGACCTAAAATATGGCATGTGCTTCGCTAGTCTTGGCACTGGCAGCATGCACTAGCGCCCTTTGGCAAGCGCAAAGACTCCAAGCCTGCCAAAGTGAATGTGTTGGACATGCTTAAATGTTATGCCTGCGGAGCAACACAGAATCAAAAACACGTGTAACCTATCAATGCATTCACATCACAGACCAATTCTCTCGTTTGACACCGACCACGCCTACTTGAATAGGCTCAACCAAACAAATAGGCTAGTTCAGCAACATTTTCCTCAGTGATTTGGCAAAACGTCATATTGCGTTTCCCCGCCCTTTCTTTCTCTTCACAGACGGGAAATCTTCCCTAGATCGACGTTGACTAAATATGCAGGAAGTTAATACCCCACTTCCCCGCAAGATCACAGATCCTGCTTGAAGCGCGAGACCTGATAAATAAGGACCGGAGCGGCACACAGGCCACTAAGGAGGCTCGAGCTCTAGCTTATATTGTCTGAGAGGTGACGTTTCTGAGTTTGAAGAGAGTAGAAGAAACGTAAACAAGGTGGTGGACATAACTGACATTAATCCACATTTAAAGTGGCAATCTGCATTTTTAAACAATAACTGCCACTGCCACTGTTTTGGTAAAAAGCTGAGCGTTGGAGCTGGAGAAATGTAACCACTCTCAAATTCATAGAGGATACAAGGACTAACTAGCCATGCAATTAAAATGATAGCTTTCACCGTGTTTATATTTACTTTGTTTAGAAACATTGGAATAAAACCAGCTTATATTTGGGGTTCTGATGGGTTACAACAGTTGAGCTAAACTCATGAGGCATTTATAAGTTATATCCTTCAAGAATCACTTAATGTCATGACATGGACGATGTAAATATGAAAATGACCCCAATTAGAAACTCATGTTGTAGTCTAGGCTATAGCTTCCCTGATACGCTCGTGATATACTATACATCATTAAATACTTGAATGTTGATAGCCTACTGGAGCAAGTCATTACAGTGGTGATATAGGGAAAATGTCTCGTGTGTGTTTTTTTCCGCTAGATGTATGATAGGACATGATATTTAATGTGACATTAAATTGACCTAGATTCTGTATAAGGCAGATGATGGGGTATCTTCAAAATATTCGATTAATTTGAGAATTATGAAGTAGCAAAATACGAACTATGCCTCGCTGTTAATTTATTTACCACGAAACTGTAAGAAAATAATGCAAATTAGCCGATAAGTTTGGTTATAGCATAACCATGCAAATAAATAGGCTATAACATGGAAATACATAAATATAATCTACTACTATAGGCTATTGAAAGCCGATGTTTCATTAAGTAGATTTTGTTATAACAAAATTGTTATTAGCTATTAGTAGAATATGATGGATATTATCAGCGATTAGTATGCTGAAACTATTATCTTTATGAGTCGTTGTGTTGACTGTGGTCGCTTCTGTGAAATGTAACTAATTGCAATTTAAAGGGTATGCAAGGTCATGGATATTGAGATAGCAGGGTCGTGAAGTAGCCGTATGTGCAATGTTCAGGGACTGCAGTATTGAGCACATGAAATAATGGTGGTTGTACAAATAAGTTATGGTGTAGGGAGAGGAGGGGTAAAAGTCCTTGAGATGTCAATTTCTGTTTTTGTTTGTTCATGAATGTGAATGTTTTATGTCATGAATTCGTTTCCTATCGCAGTGCATTTTCTTGTACGTAAAACAAATAGCAGAACTGTGAAAAATCAGACACTAAAGAAATACCTAATCTATCTAATCTACTGAAATGTAACATGTTATTTATTTGTAATTGTTTCTAATTTAAAAATATATATAAATAATAATATAACTATATATTTTGTACACAAAGAAAATAAATGACGGGACAACATCAAAATATTGCTCCCAGCGTTGATCAAAACTCAGAACGCTTATATTCTCAATCTGACAGTACTAATCGCGCCTGCCTTTGCAAACAAGGGATATCATGATCAGTGGTTTTTCGTTATATTCCCCTGCGGATGATTGGCCTTTTTTGCAGCACATTCACCACTCTCTCAAACGGTTTACTCCGCCCTCTCGCGGCACAGACCGAGAGCCTGAGATGTAAAACGAACAACCCCAGTTTGCGGTTGGCTCAATACCTTGAGACGCTGGTGAGAGTTTGTTGGCAAGATGCTGGACAAAAGACAATTTTAAAACCATACTGCGACTGCTGCCATGGCTACAGACATCCCCTAAACAAAGAAAAACCGACTCTCGGAGAATGAGTGCACAACTGGTAAATAGTCGCTTAAAGATACAGTATGTCAGTCAGGTGGCTAGCTTCCGGCAGAGACTTCTATTGCAGTAATGTTGAGGGGTCTGGCTAGCTTTACTTAGCCAGCTAGAAGGATGAACGAAGTAAGAAGCTAAAGTTGACATTAAACGGAGCCTCCTATCTGAGCAGGAGCAAAAAATATGCTACTGTACTAAGTTCACATAACTTTGCTTTACGGAGAGTAGGCTACAACAGGGGGGGTGGAGGGGTGGGGGGGGGGGGGGGGGGCGCTGAGGCAAGCTACACGCAAGCAGAGAGAGGTTTGTACAGTGGATCGCAAACTCGGGGTCTTTTTTTGGCGTTCCCTGAGAAAATCTGTACTATTCTTAAAAAACAAGTTAGGAACTTAAAAAGAAGATAGGCCATGTGAAGATGTTGATATTGAAGAATATCTTCCCTATAGGCCTACCTTACAAGGCAATCAAAATGCAAACAGTACAATTCTAAAAAAAAAAAAAAAAGTCGTACATTTTGGTTTGTAGTTGATGCTAGGTGTTGTATAGGCTAGAATGGCTTAGGGTTAAATGCCCAACCTCCCTCCTGTAATTCTCACAGAAACCACATTATGTCACCAACATTTTTTTCAACACTTTCCCTGGATGCCACTAGTCTAAAAATGGAATTTGTCTCATCTCAACATTTTAAGTCACTCCAACAAAACGATTTTGAGGTACACTGATATTATATTTTGTCATTTGGAAAAAGTTATATATATATATATCTTTATCTAAGGAAGTTAGATCAATATATGTTTTAATATATACCGCTAGGGGAGCCTAAAGATTAGAGAGAAAACATTTAATCCGTTTTTAATATATGTAGTACAATTTAAATTATATTTGGGGCAGAGCTTGCAGGTGTAGAAAGTGGATGTGGAGATCCTAGACTGCAGTTGTGAAGCCGGTTGGATGTACTGCTGAAGGTGTCTTATGGTAGAGAAAAGAGAACATTAAATTCTCTGGCAACCGCTCTGGTGGACAATCCTGCAGTCAACATGCCAATTGCGAACCTTCAAAACTTGAGACATGTGTGGCGTTGTATTGTGTAACAAAACTGCACACTTTAGAGTGGCCTTTTATTGTCCCCAGCAGAAAGTGTACCTGTGTAATGATCATCTGCTTCTTGATATGCCACACCTGTCAGGTGGCTGGATTGTCTTGGTAAAGGAGAAATGCTCACTAACAGGGAAGTAAAGAAATATGTGCAAAACATTTTTAGAAAAAAGCTTTTTGTGTGTGTGAAAAACTTCTGGGATTTTTAAAATTTAAACTGATTAAAAGTGGGACCAACACTTTCAATGTTGCGTTTATATTTTTGTTCACTACACTTTTCTAAATTGGCACACGAGCGCGTTTGTGTCAATCGTAGGCTCCCAGCCTCACGTGACTAAACAAAACTAATCCTCACATATCAAGCAAAGTAACACCTTTTGGTTGAGTGATAGGACTCTTCAAATCAAATGTTATTTGTCACATGCACCGAAAATAACGGGTGTAAACTTGTCATGAAATGCTTGCTACCTGCCCTTACCAATGATGCAGATTTTAAACTAATTAAAACTGTTACAAAAGAGGAATAAAATACACAGGAATGCAGCTATCTATATCCAGGGAGTATATAGAGTATACCAGTACCCGATCAATGTGCAGGGGTACAAGGTTTTTGAGGTAGATATGTACATAATGGCCCGGGTAAAGTGACTAGGCACCAGGATGGACAATTAATACAGTATAACAGTAAAATAAAGAACAGAGTAGCAGCAGCATTGTGTGTGTGTGTGTGTGTGTGTGTGTGTGTGTGTGTGTGTGTGTGTGTGTGTGTGTGTGTGTGTGTGTGTGTGTGTGTGTGTGTGTGTGTGTGTGTGTGTGTGTGTGTGTGTGTGTGTGCGTGTGTTTCGGTATGCATGTGAATGTGTGTGGGTTTTGTGTGAGCGTGTCAGTGAAGTGTGTGTGAGTGAGTGTGCATAGTGTGTATATATAGTATTGTGAGTGTGCACAGTCAGTGCGAGATAGGGTCAATGCAGCCAGTGCGGGTAACCATTTCATTAACCCTCCTGTTGTGTTCCTTTCATGTTAATTAAATCTGTGTTCCTGTCCAAAATGACCACCCTATTATAGCTGATTATGTATCCATAATAATACATATATTATCACCTAATGTTGTGTTAGATCTTTTTATCAACTTATCAAGTTCTTGTGAACATTACAAGTTTTCAACTTCTATTTGCTATTTATGGCCTGTAGGCCACATTGATCTTTTATTTTTTGTTTTAAAAAATTGACCTGAGCTCATACAACACATTTTTGAGTAAAAAAAGCATTATTTTGAGTATAACAAATACTCAGATGAAATATATTGTGCTATATATCACAGACTATTTTGTGTCAGAGTTAACAAGGACTCTCTCCTCCTCACCAGTGTCATGATCAAAGATATGATCAAGAGCCTCACATACAGTATATCGTTTGGTCATTGTGCTGCCACAGAATGAATTGTGAGCAAGGCCTCAAAAAAGCTTTATATACCAGAGCTGCGAGAAAAGTTCTATATATTATTGAAACAATGTTGCAATTGTTTGTGAGAATGGTTCCAGTGGAGGAAAGAGTATATTTGGGAAAGGTTCCCGTGGGGGTTGCCATGGAAGCCAAGAAGGGGAGTGAGGTGTGTGAGTGTGCGCTCAAACACACATGCATGTGAGGGTCTGGGAGAGGAAGTGTGTCCATCTGATGAATGGGCATGTGCCTGAACTCAATTTTATACACTAATTGTAGTCTCACCCATTCATTTCTAATGACTGGTCATTTTTGACCGTGAACTCCATAGGTGTACAAAATTTAAATAAAACACTCAAAATGTAATGAAAATCATCCAAATGTATTTTGTGTGTTCAGATGCTCCGTGTGTACAAAGTCATGGAACCTTATGACAATCACATTAAATGAACTACATTTTTCAGAGAGAAAACTTGTAAATCGGTCCAGTTCGACCGGAACACAGCAGGAGGGATAACTATTTAACAGTCTTATGGCTTGGGGGTAGAAGTTGTCTCGGAGCCTGTCGGTCCGAGAGCGGATGCTCCTGTACCGTTTGACGGGACGGTAGCAGAGTGATGGCTTGGGTGACTGACGTCTTTGGCCATTTTTCGGGCCTTCCTCTGCAATAATCCTCAATAGAGACAACATGACAGTGACATTAACAGGCAATAGGCTTATAGGCAATGTTTATGTGCATCAAATGAAATGAAAGTTAATTTGCATACTGACGTACCAATGTAAATTATAATAAAAAAAACTAAAAAAACGTTTTTAATGTCATTGACTCATTTGGCCATGAGTCCCAAAAAGTTCACCAATATAGCCACTCTGACAGATGAAGAAATATGGAGGTAAAACCAGTGTAAGGCAACGCTCAATGGCTATTACATGGATTAAACAAAGTATTCCGCTGCAGCCTCCGCGCTGGTGGTAAAATGTCTGGGGTGACAGAGAGCCCTGTCCCCTGCGGCCGAAGGCGTTGTTCTTTGTTAGAGTTTAGTCACGGCTGTAGCGAAGGCGCTGGTCCAGGCATTGTGTTGTCCAATGTGCTGGTCGGGGTTGCTAACAGATGGTACAGGAGTCAGCGGCTGCAGCGAGAGGATGACGTTGCTAAGAGGTGCAGTGAGGTAATGGAAGACCTGTGATTTGTTCACCTGTCACTTTCTTTTTGTTGAGATGAATGGCGCTCCACCGTGGAGTCAGACACTGGCCGTTTGTCTGGGGTGTAATCTGCCCTATAGTTGAATTTCGATTTTTGAATCAGTCTTCTATCACACAATCAGTTGGCTACAAAGGTACAAATAGGCATCATTATTTAAAGTAATTCAAACAGCAATGGTGTTATTAATAATGTAGCGGTAATATGAATTACAATGACATAACAAGACAAGCGAAAGTCAAGCACACACACACACACACACACGGTCCACGGCACTGTGCCAGCCATGATATAGTGCACTCACCGTCCAAGATGATAAGCTCAGAAAGCGTGATAACATCCAATTTGAATCAGAGTCTTCTGGGTTCAAATTCAATCAGTAGGCTTGATATGAACTCACTGTAAACAGTATTCTATTTTCAGTCAAATACAATTGTTCGTAAGTCTATTTCTAGACTAGTTAGACCCCTCATATGCCTCTAGTGTAGTTAGACAAAGACACAAATGGGAGTGTGATTGAATTCTAGCAGCTATAAATTACTAATATGTATAGCCTTTGGTTTAGTGTATCGTTATGGCGGTATACACATTGGCGATCTATACGAGCTGAATTGCAGTGTACAGTCCATATCTAAACAAATAATTAAATAAACAAACATTGTTTCTGCTGTAAGTGTTGCAAATATATGTTCTGACGCCACACAATTTCCAATAAGTGAACGAGACATCACCATTATATTTTACGCGCAAAATACATGTTTTGAATAGGTTATTAATGTTTGCTAACTTGTATTCATTGTAATGTAAACATTAGTCTAAACGTCCTGAGATTAAATTTCATGAAATTACAAGTTTTTGAAAATGGTCAAAACACAACAATGATCCTTATGCTATTATAGAAATCCTAATAAAGGTTTCTGACTCATCGATGCCACCACATAGGCTGTTTTCAAAAGAAGAATTTGCTTTATCGATTCAGTCGCTTTTGATTCAGCCGCTCGAGCTACAGCACATGTAATAAGGATCGTTTTGGTGACATTTGTAAACCAATGAACGACTGAAAGGGCTACGTGACGTAGTCTACGAGTCCCGGTAGAAAGGCGCGGAGTGTAGTTATAGGTACGGAGGTGCGAAGCAAAACGAAGCTGAGACCGCTTTCCGTGAGTCTTGACAAGGGATTTGTACACATCGAATCAATAGTGAACTCCTCCCCCTAAATTGCACACACACGTAGGGCTCAGTGCTCGCCTTGCTGAAGAGCTGGATACCCGTAGGAAAACAACGTATGTTTTGCAATAGCCCTTGGATTCGAACAATTGTGTGTTTTTATGCATTCGTTCGTCGTCTTTGCTATTCTTTTATTTTCGATTGACATTCGTTTTGGGTGTTTTGCGTCAGCATCCACGTGTAGCATTGAACGTCGCTGTTATGATTCGAGGCTTGGAGCAACTCAAGAGTGGAGACCAGGATACCCACCACAAGTCATCTACAATTCTGCCGTGTTTTTAGTCCCCCTCTTTCTCTGTTGTTTCTTGGAATACTTATTTACTCCTTCATTTTGTCCTAATGCAAGTTGAACGCTTGCAATAGCTCTCGACCACTTTTGTCGGACGACAGAGTGAAATTGGTGCATTTTTGTGCATCCTGAAATCTGCAAATTGAGAGAGATTATTTGATTCAGAATTCACATTGGGGTTTGCTGGTATGTTTATTTAATTCTTCTCATCTATTGGTTGTAAATAGTAGGCTATTTTGTATTTGATCGCTTGTTCAAATATGGTGTAAACTATAGCCTATACGCCATATAGAAAACGTAATATTTACTATAATCATGTCTGAAATTAAAGGCCTATATTTGAATAAGAATCGAAATCACAGTGTTGGAAAGGAAAATATGTTTTTTGTAGCCTACCATCTTTCTTGGCTTGGATTTTTTGACTTCCTAAACCAGTAGATGGGAGCCATTCACTTTAAATGCATGGGCGAGATTTGCGTCTCATGGAAGTTTTGGCTTGCAGATCTGAGGGAGACGCTTGCAAGTGTAGCTCTCCAGCCTCCACGATGCTCTTCCACGGGCTGCTCGGAGGCGAGATGCAGGGGGTTATCTACGAGATGGGCCGGAGGGCGAAGGGCGATTCTACCGCCATCAGTTCGGCTATAGACATGGGAGAAACGGAGACGGTGGGTAAATGCTTTATTAAAGAAGGACCTGTGCTGTTCAAACATGTGAAAGCACAAATAAAACGTTCATTTCGAGGCACTACGGTCAGAAAGTAAACTGCGATTCAAATATATTTATTCATAAGCTAGAAAGCAGTACATTGCTTGCATGTTAGGGTTCACGTGTGCTAACCGTGTGTGCGTAAAGTGTAATTATTCATGGGCTACTGGCTACTATTTCGTATTCCTACGAAACAACATGTTACAATAACTTTAGAATTTTATTCACGAAGTTTCCTTTCAGATGCATGTAGACTACATAGGCCCACTTAGATAACAAAACAAATAGACATAGATTATCTGTTAGAATTAATTATTGGGTTATGAATGAACATGCATGGTCTTAAAACGGGCAGACAGACATACCATGCAGTGTAAAATCAAATGTTCGGAGTTTTTACTGTATATGTCTGCCCGTTTTAAGGCCATGCATGTTCATTCATAACCCAATAATTCATTCCAACAGATAATCTTGATCACTTCGATAGCCTATTTATGTATGTTATCTAGGCCTATTGCTATCGCAGGATACAGGCAATCACTGTCATTGATAAGGGGAACCTAGCAGGGCACGAAACATATAGGCGTAACTTCTAAAACATAAACAGGCTTCTCGTTTGTTGTGAAAAAACGAACAAATCGTTTTTCAATAGGCCTAGCTCACGTCGATTGTCCACTAAAACATGTCTTAAAGTTGGACATGCTCATGTCCATTCAAAAATACGTTTATTTCACAGAAGCATTAGAATTATAATGCTTAATCTGTGATGATTTTTTTTATTCGTTTATTAGGCCTAATCAAATACGTTTTTGCAATATTTTGGCTGTCAACAAGATTCATTAATTGATGATAATATTAAGTGTTTCACGTGAATAAATGCGCGTAGGAAAAATATTTGAATTTGACATTTTCCTTTTATTTAGTTGTTATAATACATGTTGGACATGCCTCAATAAAATTAAGGTTTCTATTGCGGCTACACGTTAGGCCTACGTGTTACGTCATGCCACATTTAGGTTCTATCGAGTGTTCCCATTTTATCTATCGCTTTCATGACTGCAAGTAGACAGACGTATGGAATATGTGTGCGCAAAATATCCACTGTTGTACAGTATTAGCCTTGACGTCTCTTGGTGGCATACTATCGAAAGTGTTCTTATTGTAAACATACAACTGATTTCCCTTTCCCTCTTCAGGGTATGAGGTCCATCAACAGCGGCCGTGTGGCCTTATGCGCGGGCTGCGGGGGGAAGATATCTGACCGCTACTACTTGCTTGCGGTTGACAAACAGTGGCACATGCGCTGTCTCAAGTGCTGCGAGTGCAAACTCAACCTCGAGTCCGAGCTTACCTGTTTCAGTAAAGACGGCAGCATCTATTGCAAAGAAGATTACTACAGGTAACCATGATACAAGGCTACAGCTATAACAACAACAACTGGCCAAGCAAGCATAGAAACGAGAGATATCCAATTAGAATACTAGCTGTAGGCCTAGACCTATCTAGGCTACTTATTGCAACTCCCCAGCTGCTGCTACTCCATTTACAATCCTGAAACCAATTTCAGATAGTCAGTGCTGGTAGGCTAATCTTCCCAAAACATGGTAGCTTGTTATGCACGAAGGCCATACATTATTTACAAATTACAACAAATTAGCCAATATGCTACTATTCCATTTCTCTGGTAGGCCTATTCTTGTTTTTGATGCTCTACTTAGTCTAAACCAAAGCATCATATTTTGAAGTGGCAAAAGGACAAGAATGAAACAAAAAAAATATGAAGAAAAGAAGGCATTTAGCATTTAACGCGTGATCATGAATATGCCTGTATTGCTTAATAACAGCTTTACATCAACGTTCTTCGTCAGAATGTGCACGAATTACAGTTTGTTGACCCTGGATTGAATCTATATTCTGTACGTGTTTGTGTCATCCGCTCTCTTCTCCCAAGCAGGAGGTTTTCCGTCCAGAGGTGCGCCCGTTGCCATCTCGGGATCTCGGCGTCGGAGATGGTCATGCGGGCGAGGGACTTGGTCTATCACTTGAGCTGTTTCACCTGTACAAGCTGCAACAAAATGCTCACGACCGGAGACCACTTCGGAATGCGGGACAGTCTTGTGTACTGCCGGCTCCACTTTGAGACACTCATACAAGGGGAATATCAAGAGCATTTCAATCACGCGGGGGATGTAGACTCGGGCAAAGGACTTTGCGCGGGCATCGCGGGAAACTCCCCGGGGCTGCCCTACTACAACGGCGTCCGGACGGTGCAGAAAGGAAGGCCGAGGAAAAGGAAAAGTCCCGGGCCTGGAGCAGATATCGTGGCTTACAACGCAGGTAGGACGAGTTTGTACCGGTTAGCCATTAATGGTTATGGTCATTTAAATCTACAAAAAGTGCCACGAAAATAAAATCTCACTATTGTAGGACCCTATTTTATTTCACAGTGTGTGTGATATCTCTATTGGAATGAAAGATAACGCGCAAAATAGTGGATTGTTGGACTAATTTCAAATAGTTTGGTTTGATTCTAAATCTACCCTTATTTCGATAGGACTGGGTTACTTACTTTCGATCAAAAATTACAGGCCTATTTTGTCTGCACCGTTTTGGGAAATTTAGAATGGGCTTTTTGTCATTTTTAAACAAAGTTAATCAGTTTGATAAACTAAATGGTTACTTTTTATTTTTTCAAAACAAAAATATTTTACGCCATAGCAAATGTATTGCGCAACGTTGTGCTTTGGACGTGTTTATGCGCAGACTAGGCCTGACATGTTTTTAAAACGGATCGATATGTATATGTTGATTTATTGAATAATTCACCTTTCTGAGACAGCGTCATTTTAACAAGATTTAATGTTTGCTCAAAGATGTGAGGGAAAAGTGAGAAGTTCAATGGAGGCCTCTGTTGATTTGTGGAATGGGAGCGCTTGATCCACTTCCAATCTAATATATTTAGATAACATATCATAAGAGAAATATGCTAGATGAACACGCACAGACCACTAACTAACGCATTCAAGAAGAACCTGCTTCTGACTGTCTACCCAACTCTGCATGTCCCATTATAGGCTACAGAGAGACGGCTTGCGTAATAACAACATCTCTTGAAACACTCCATTTCATTCTTTAAAAAAAAAAAGTTTCACTTTTCCCACTGAACATTTCATTTGCAAGCACATACACAGTCAATTTAGTCTTGTCAAACCCATCTCAAAACTTAGAACTTGGCTACATAGAAAAAGAGAGTACTGAAAGATTTTTTAGAAGACGACAGAAGCAGACAAGTGGAAAATAGCTCAGATGGGGGCTAGGACTTCAAAAATGATGAGCGAGAGAGATGATCGAATTTTCCCCAGTCCCACTTCACTTGTTGAGTCTCGCAGTTTGTTTGGTTTTTGGGTAAAAAAAAAAATCGGGGGTCGGGAAATCAATGACGGATTCCTTGTAAAACATGGGAGAACCTGTGTAGAATCCTGAATAAAACACTCCCCTGTGAGGTTTCGAGAGAAAGTCTCCCGCCGCCAGGAATATGTTATTCCGTCATAAATAAAGGACCGACTTGAGCGAGAAGCTCTTGGTGTGTAGTACTTTTGTGCGAGAGAAACACTAGATTACTTTGACATCTTGGTATTATGATTAGGCATTAAGCAGTGTTTATACTTGTTATAGGCGTATTGTCATTCCTTTTAATAATATGAGTAGGAGTAGGCAAGGATAGGCCTAATAAGGATAGGGCTAGATTGGTATAAACCTGTCGGTTTTTCGAGAATAAAGGATTTAATGATACAATTCCAGGTCGCTATAGCTCCATATTGTGGTGGCATATGGTGATTTGAATAAGAAAGGCGAATGGCAGAAAGCTTTAGTAAGCACGTGAGTTAAACATGAATGGTACGGCTAATATTTAAAATATTAGGCCCGTTCTCTGCATTCCGCTTTGGGGAACGAGAAATTGGATTATCGTTTCATAAACATTTAGAAATGTACCGTTCTGAGTGTGCTTCAATAACTATGAGCATGCAAATGTAATTACAATATTTATACATTATTGTCAAGGACTGTTTCATAAACAACTTCCTTTTTTGACAGGGTTGTCTGGTAAATGGTTACACAAATGGGAAGGATTAATTGCACAATTTCCCTCCAAATCTAAAATAGCCAACATAAATAAACGACATATAAAAGAAGAAAGCCTAATTACATCAAATAAAATAAGGATTTCAATCTTAAACCAACTAATACTGTATATAGGCTTAGACCTATCTTTCTTCGCATACTATTTTGCATTGTCCAAGATAACTTTTACCCACTTTTCCAAAATCTCATATCTAATGAAATTCGAATTAAATTATAGCCTGCAGTGTTATAAAATATTGAATAAGGCACAATGGAGAGGAACATATTGCATTTTCTTTCTTTCTTTCTTTCTTTCTTTCTTTCTTTCTTTCTTTCTTTCTTTCTTTCTTTCACCTTCCTTTCTGTCTGTTTTGGAGCTTTGCTGCCACCTGAGGGCATGTGTTGGCATTCCTTTCACTATCATCTGGAATGGCAGGTTTTCTATCAAACCCTGACTGCACTGCATAACACTGTGAAAATACATGCCAATTTTATCCTATATAATATATTATGCAATCAATCAATCAAATGTATTTATACAACCCTATATACATCAGCCAATGTCACAAAGTGCTGTACAGAAACCCAGCCTAAAACCCTAAACAGCAAGCAATGCAGGTGTAGAAGCATGGCGACTAGGAAAAACTCCCTAGAAAGGCCAAAACCTAGGAAGAAACCTAGAGAGGAACCAGGCTCTGAGGGGTGGCCAGTCCTCTTCTGGCTGTGCCGGGTTGAGATTATAACAGTACATGGCCAAGATGTTCAAACATTCATAGATGACCAGCAGGATCAAATAATAATAATAATCACAGTGGTTGTAGAGGGTGCAACAGGTCAGCACCTCAGGAGTAAATGTCATTTGGCCTTTCATAGCCGAGCATTCAGAGTTAGAGACAGCAAGTGCGGTAGAGAAAGACATTCTAAAACAGTAGGTCCGGGACAAGGTAGCAGGTCCGGTGAACAAGTCAGGGTTCCATAGCCGCAGGCAGAACAGTTGAAACTGGAGCAGCAGCACGACCAGGTGGACTGGGGACAGCAAGGAGTCATCAGGCATGGTAGTCTTGAGGCAAGGTCCCAGGAATCAGGTCCTCTGGGAGAGGAGGGAGAGAGAGAGAATTAAGAGGGAGCATACTTAAATTCACACAGGACACCGGATAAGACAGTTATTACAGACTGACCCTAGCCCCCCGACACAAACTACTGCAGCATAAATATTGGAGGCTGAGACAGCAGGGGCCGGGAGATACTGTGGCCCCGCCCGACGATACCCCCGGACAGGGCCAACCAGGCAGGACATAACCCCTTCCACTTTGCCAAAGCACAGCCCCCATACTACTAGAGGGATATCTTCAAACCACCAACTTACTACCCTGAGACATGGCTGAGTATAGCTCATGAAGATCTCCCCCACGGCGTGAGCCCGAGGGGGGCGCTAACCAGGACAGGAAGATCACGTCAGTGACTCAACCCACTCCAGTGACGCACCCCTCCCGGGGACGGCATGGAAGAGCACCAGTAAGCCAGTGACTCAGCCCCCGTAATAGGGTCAGAGGCAGAGAATCCCGGTGGAGAGAGGGGAACCAGCCAGTGCTTTTCTGTTCATAGTGTGGTGAATTCCAGCATCCATAACTATTGGCAAAAGTTCTTGACATGCAATTGACATTTTACTTCTTTTTTTTACTCACTTGAATATTTTGACATATGAATTTGTTGTCCCCGTTTTTTAAGGAATTATTAGTAACACTTTAGAGTCATTATTCTAGTAAATACAATACTTACTGTACTTACAGAAGCAAAAAAGGGAAAAAGTGAGTTCCAATAATGAGCAAATGCGATACTTTTAACACTGCACTACTTACAAAGTAATAAGAACACTAATGGTAAGGTATTTGTTGTGTCCAGTCAATCTTGTGGGTTCACATTTTATTGATTTATTTTGTTATTTTCACTCAGTGTTGTGGGTATTTAGGAGTAATCACATTGTGATTCTTTTTGCATTCAGTTTTGCAACTAACATGCTTGCTAATTTCGAGCTTCCGGAGTACTGGTAGATTGTCAGATGTTTTGTCAGTGTTTTGCAGACAGTTTTGCCCCTGCTGTAAACTACAGAGTGTAAACATATAGGTCATGCTCTTGCTTTGATTCAATTTGATACAAACGTTGTCATTATGAATTCATTGAAATTAGCACAACAGTTTATAGATATAGATAACTGTACTGTTACCAATACAAGTAATAATGATAATAATATAATCTGATTAGCTAGAAAGAAAATATTCTAGTGCATAGATTGCACTGTAAAAGTACCCCTTTAATGCATCACTTGCTCATTTTGACTTACATTTTCATTTTACATTTTAATCGCACAAGAATCAAAAATATTTCAGTTTGATGAATGTGTCCATTTAGCCTCCATTAACCACAACCTTGTAAAGTCCAATCCGTCATGAGCTTTCCTGTCAACAAATAAGACACGCGGTCCGTCTGCCATAGCGTTCACAACGGCAACAAAACAACACCTAGGGATACTCTGAATACGTAATCCCAATGTCGACATGATCGTAACCCTAAACTAAATTCCATGAAAATGGTCACCAAAGTATTGTGTCATATTGTACTGTATCGTACCGTAATGAATTGTATCATCTCTTAACCAGAAACTAACCCGTGTGTGTTGTCCCTCCCCTCCAGCATTAAATTGCAATGAGGATGGGGACCACCTGGACCGGGACTCCCACTACTCCTCCAGCGCCAAGTCCAAGCGCATGCGGACCTCCTTCAAACACCACCAACTGAGGACCATGAAGTCCTACTTTGCCATCAACCACAATCCAGACGCCAAGGACCTGAAACAGCTGTCCCAGAAGACGGGTCTCTCCAAACGCGTGCTGCAGGTGAGAAAGAAGATTCCCTCCATAAGGATAATTATTTACCCACAGGTAATGGTAACTGCCAAAATAATGGCTACCATAGCTATGTCCCCATAGGATGACAATGCCCCCATCCACAGGGCACGAGTGTCACTGAATGGTTTGAGGAGCATGACAACTATGTAATCCATATGCCATTGGCAACTCAGTCATCAGATCTAAACCCAATTGAACACTTATGTGAGATTCTGGAACAGTGCCTCAGACAACGTTTTCCACCATCATCAACAAAACACAAAAGAATGGAATTTCTTGTGGAAGAATGGTGTCGCATCCCTCCAATAGAGTTTCAGACACTCGTAGAATCTGTGCCAGGGTGCATTGAAGCTGTTCTCGGTCACGGTGACTCAACGCCCTGTTAAAACACTTTATGTTGGTGTTTCCTTTATTTTGGTGTTTCTATTATTTTTGTATATTATTGCCCACTTCTGGGCTCATATTGAAAAAGTGTCTCAGAGTAGGATCAGTTTGTTCTTTTAGATAATAATGAATAAGATGATATGGATAGGGGGGACCTGATCCTAGAGCAGCAGTCCTACTCTGAGACGAATACTTGCACTGATGCTCATTTGGATAAATGAAATCTGCATCGCATTTCACCAGTTACAAATACTGTAAATCATCATTTTTTGCTCTGGATATCTGTATGTTTCGGTTTAGTGCAAAATTCCATCTAATTAAATATACCATTTAATTTTTTTTATTACATCATTACAATCCAATGCAAGTCACTATATTAGCATTTTTTGCACTTCATGTCCAATTGATCCCTAAGTATCTAAAATGGATTGTGTATCTCAGCAAAGTTAGTATTTGGAAACAATGTCCAGTTAAACAAAACCAACGCATGGAGTGCTGTCATAACTTGTCCATAGACTGCTTACAGTGATTTTGTAGTTTTGGGTGAACTATCCCTTTAACTACTAACACACAGCATTCACACAGAGAGAAAGTGATTAATCAGTATAACAATAAAGGAATTAGTTTAGTGTAACAATGTTCCTTTTGGGAAACAGCTTGGATGCTAACGATGCAACTGACTGTAGGATCTACAGTAATACTTAACTTAAAGCTGCAACATGTAACTGTTTGGGACACCCGACCAAATTCGCTGTAAGCACAACCCCCACCTGTGGACGTCGGGCCCTCATACCACCCTCATGGAGTCAGTTTCTGACCGTTTGAGCAGACACATGCACATTTGTGGCCTGCTGGAGGTCATTTTGCAGGGCTCTGGCAGTGCCCCTCCTTGCACAAAGGCGGAGGTAGCGGTCCTGCTGCTGGGTTGTTGCCCTCCTACGGCCTCCTCCACGTCTCCTGATGTACCGGCCTGTCTCCTGGTAGCGCCTCCATGCTCTGGACACTACGCTGACAGACACAACAAACCTTCTTGCCACAGCTCGCATTGATGTGCCATCCTGGATGAGCTGCACTACCTGAGCCACTTGTGTGGGTTGTAGACTCCGTCTCATGCTACCACTAGAGTGAAAGCACCGCCAGTATTCAAAAGTGACCACAACATCAGCCAGGAAGCATAGGAACTGAGAAGTGGTCTGTGGTCACCACCTGCAGAATCACTCCTTTATTGGGGGTGTCTTGCTAATTGCCTATAATTTCCACCTTTTGTCTATTCCATTTGCACAACAGCATGTGCAATTTATTGTCAATCAGTGTTGCTTCCTAAGTAGATAGTTTGATTTCACAGAAGTGTGATTGACTTGGAGTTACATTGTGTTGTTTAAGTGTTCCCTTTATTTTTTTGAGCAGTGTATATTGAAAAAAACAGACGTAAAACACGGATTTAATGAACAAACTGAAATTGCTTTGATGAATTCCATTTTCATGTTTGTCATTTTGATTTGAACCCCCCTTTCCTTCGGTATTTCTCTGTTTCTAAACCTTTCCCCCCACAGCCCAGGCTTCGGTTCACCACACTAACACTATCTATTGAGCATCTTTTCTCTTTCTTTCTTTGAAGGTTTGGTTCCAAAACGCCCGGGCCAAGTTTCGACGGAACATTCTACGTCAGGAGAGCACAGGGCTGGACAAGCTGTTGGATGGGTCCACTCTATCAGGGGGGTCGCCTTCAGGCCCCCCCTCCGAGCTGTCCAACTCCTCAATGAGCCCTTCCAGTACCCATACCACCCTCACGGACCTGACCAGCCCCTCTATGACATCGGCTAACCCTGTACTGACCGCCGTGCCGGGGGGCATGGACCCCCATGACTCCATGAGAATAAGCCCTTCCCAGAACACCCTTACCAGCCTTTTCTGATGTCACCCACCCCACCCGAACCGCCCCTAAACCCATCCAACAGCTCATTCAAGAGGGAGTCATTTATATAAATGATATTCCCCCTGGACCCTGGACCTTAGGCTTCTACCCTGTCACTCCATCCTGACCATTCTGTTTCTAGGTAGGGATTTGTAAAAAAAAAAAAAAAAAAAAAAAGGTAAAAGCATTGGGGAGTGTAAAATGCAGATGCAAAGTACTGTAGCAAGGTTATCCGGCAGACTCTAGCGTGCCTTATACATTTGAACCACACTGAGGAACCCCTGATCTGATAAATGTCTAATCTAGGTGGCATATTTCTTAAAGGATTTTGTGAAAGGACGGTTGCCCCACTGACAACTGCATTTGCTTACGACGTGGCCATCAAAGCTGATCTACTTTACAATGCAGTCTGTACAGAGTAAGGGGCTGATGTCAACAAGAACATGTATATTGATAGAGATAGCATAGATGAGAATTAGAATTAAACGGAGACAGTTAATATAAAGATATCATGATCACTATCCTTTAGACTCAGACTTTGCTTGAATATTTTGTAACAATAAACTGTCATACACAGAAATGAGATATAATATATATTGATATCTGACTCATTGCTGATGGAATTGCGTTGATTCTATTTGCAGTCACCATTTAATATCTCAGTAACACATATACATTTTAAGCAAAAATATCTATTACAACATATCTAGTGCTTTTTCGAGCATCACACTGTTTGGATTATGAATTGATAGGAGTAACATATGGATTTAGATTGTGGAATAATGTCTGGCTATTTGAGTATTGTCACATTCATTACTGCATTTGTAGTTTGTTTCAGCACTTGTGTACCAGATGCAGTTCTACACGGCAGTCATGCACGCACGCATACGCACACACCATACTTACCTCAGTCTAAATGTCTTTCTATGTTCTTGCTTCTGAAACCCAGCACTCTGATTTTGGGTTGATACCAAGGTTATGGCTCTGTTTGCGTGGTATCACATTTTGAAATTCTAAAAGTCCATACAATGTAGGAATTTAACACAAAATAAATGCATTTAAAACTTAGATGCTGTATGGGAGCATCCAGCAATGGTACCAGCAATCCAAAATAAATCCAAGAGACCACTTCTAAATACTTATTTGGAATTGTCCCTACAAAACTGTTCCTTGTGGGGACCTGCCTGTATATTGGTGTTGGTACAGAGAAACTAATCAGCGATTTGTGTAGTTGGCAAATAAACCAACTTTACCTGGGTCATGCTCATTAGGACCGTACAGTAGCAACATGTTTTGTAATGGAAAACGTAAATGAGTGTTTCTTATTGGACAAATTCAGATAGTACCTCCTTGTTTCAAACTGTTTTCTTCCGCTTGGTGCCTACAGAATATTACCCTGGAAGCTTGTAGGACTATGAGGTTTTCTGACATGGAGAATAAAGCTGCCTTCCTTTTGACTGTGATCACCTTCACTCATGGATGAGGAGGGTGCTCTTACTTAATCTTTACCCTTGTGTACATGGAGAACTGCTGTTTGGGATTCATCATCCCTTTAACCACAGTCTCTTGTTTGTTTGTCCTCCCATTCTTGTAGAGTTGCAACTTTTTGATGTGCAGCTACACATTCATTTATTTCAAATTGTAAAATGGTGAGCAAGACTTGACCTGGTCTCTGTTGTTTAAAAAAAAGTTAATACCTATAGGATATGATCATATGACAAACGCACACATGTACAGTTGAAGTCGGAAGTTTACATACACTTAGGTTGGAGTCATTAAAACTCAATGTTCAACCACTCCACAAATGTCTTGTTAACAAACTATAGTTTTGGCAAGTCGGTTAGGGCATCTACTTTGTCCATGACACAAGTAATTTTTCCAACAATTGTTTACAGACAGATTATTTCACTTATAATTCACTGTATCACAATTCCAGTGGGTCAGAAGTTTACATACACTAAGTTTACTGAACCTTTAAACAGCTTGGAAACTTCCAGAAAATGATGTCATGGCTTTAGAAGCTTCTGATAGGCTAATTGACATAATTTGAGTCAACTGGAGGTGTACCTGTGGATGTATTTCAAGGCCTACCTTCAAACTCAGTGCCTCTTTGCTTGACATCATGGGAAAATCAAAAGAAATGAGCCAAGACCTCAGAAAAAAAATTGTAGACCTCAACAAGTCTGGTTCATCCTTGGGAGCAAATTCCAAACGTCTGAAGGTACCACGTTCATCTGTACAAACAATAGTACACAGGTATAAACACCATGGGACCACCCAACCGTCATACCGCTCAGGAGGAGACGTGTTCTGTCTCCTGGAGATGAACGTACTTTGGTGCGACAAGTGCAAATCAATTGTAGAACAACAGCAAAGGACCTTGTGAAGATGCTGGAGGAAACAGGTACAAAGGATTCTATATCCACAGTAAAACAATTCCTATATGGCTATAACCTGAAAGGCCGCACAGCAAGGAAGAAGCCACGGCTCCAAAACCGCCATAAAAAAGCCAGACTACGGTTTGCAACTGCACATGGGGACAAAGATCGTAATTTTTGGAGAAATGTCCTCCTGTCTGATTAAACCAAAATGGAACTGTTTGACCATAATGACCATCGTTATGTTTGGAGGAAAAAGGGGGAGGCTTGCAAGCCAAAGAACACCATCCCAACCATGAAGCACGGGGGTGGCAGCATCATGTTCTGGGGGTGCTTTGCTGCAGGAGGGACTGGTGTACTTCACAAAATAGATGGCATCATGAGGAGGGAAAATTATGTGGATATATTGAAGCAACAGCTCAAGACATCAGTCAGGAAGATTAAGCTTGGTCGCAAAAGGGGCTTCGAAATAGACAATGACCCCAAGCATACTTCCAAAGTTGTGGCAAAATGGCTTAAGGACAACAAAGTCAAGGTATTGGAGTGGCCATCACAAAGCCCTGACCTCAATCCTATAGAAATTTTGTAGGCAGAACTGAAAAAGCGTGTGTGAGCAAGGAGGTCCACAAACCTGATTCAGTTACACAAGCTCTGTCAGGTGGAATGGGCCAAAATTCACCCAAGTTATTGTGAGAAGCTTGTGGAAGGCTACCTGAAACGTTTGACCCAAGTTAAACAATTTAAAGGCAATGCAACCAAATACTAATTGAGTGTATGTAAGCTTCTGACCCACTGGGAATATGATGAAAGAAATAAAAGCTGAATAAATAATTATCTTTACTATTATTCTGACATTTCACATTCTTAAAATAAAGTGGTGATCCTAACTGACCTAAGACAGTGAATTTTTACTAGGATTAAATGTCAGGAATTGTGAAAACTGAGTTTAAATGTATTGAACTAAGGTGTATGTAAACTTCCGACTTCAACTGTATCTAATATTGTCTATGTATCTCAAAATCATTGTAGTGTAGTTAACCTTAAAAATGAAAATTATTCAAATCCAATAGACAAAATTCAACCAAAAGGTCTCACTTGACCGTTGCGTCTTTTCCACAGTGAATGACTAGCCTTGGCCCGTTACGCTATGAAATCACACACTATTGCAGAGACTTTGATATTACCTGACCCAATTGATATGGTGAAAACCGTGCTTCTACTCCTGCATTGCTTGCTGTTTGGGGTTTTAGGCTGGGTTTCTGTACAGCACTTCGAGATATTAGCTGATGTACGAAGGGCTATATAAAATAAACTTGATTTGATTTGATTTGAAAACAATGTGTGGGGAGGCAAAGGCACAGAAACTCACGTCAGTACCATTGTTAGTTAAGTAATGTGTTATATTGCTAGCTATCAAGAGGAAACTCTGTCTGAACATCTCCAAAGCTCTCCAGCTTATGCTCTCCAAATGGACGTTAGTTGTGAGGGCCGAGATACCCATGCATTGACTTTTGTTCGCTATACATGTCGGGGGATGCTATTTAAGAGGACATATTGTTTTGTCTCACAATTCCCAAGCATGAAACAGCATTGGGGAGGTGCAGTGTGCTGCGTGGCTATATTGACCAAAAACAGATTCCATATGGGATTGAATGGTGGGCTTTTGCACAGATGGGGTTCCATCTATCACGGGACTGCGGGCAGGTCTCTGACCTCTAGTTATGAATGTGTCTCCCTCTGCCATTGTATGATACACCAAGAGCAACTGCCGACAAAAGAGCAAAGCGCAGAACTCGGAGATATACTGCAGCAGGTAACGTTGATTGTAAACGACATCACACGACATCCACTGCGTGCGCCTGTTCGAAAAACGATGTGGGAGGTATAGGATCAGAGCAGGACAATGTTCTATTTCGCACCGAGGCTTGGCGGTTATCGAGGGGGAGTGTTGGAAAGATTTTTCGCTTTGAGAGAGAAACTCTTGCCATTCACAATTGATGTGTAAAAAAACGGACTTGTTGACTCTCCGTGTAATGAAAATAAAATCCCAGAAAACAGCATCAGGAAGTGTGCCGCGGAGTGATGACTGGTCACCTCCAATGCTTGGAAGAGCAGTTTGGGATGGACCTACTTCCCAATCCATTTGACTGTGATCCTGGCTCAGTTGACTTGCTGGTTAGGGGAAACGAACAGCTGATCGAGCTCTCATATGGCCGAATGCGTCGGACAACACATTCACGGGTCACAACGGAGGAGTTTTGGTTCCTGACTCAAAGGGAATACTCTGCCCTCTCCCTCTAAGCATTATTGCTGAGATCAAAACAACTGGAAACTGGGAACTTGGACATTTCTGACATCGAACTTCAGTTCAAGACAACTGGGAACTCGGAAATAAACGAGCTCCGACTGGGAAAAATATTTTTGAACGGTCATCCAACTCAGAATTCCAAGTCAGGAACTCAGGCTTCTTTCTAGAGCTCTGACTTTCCGACCTACAGATCACTGACGTCATGATTTGACCTCATATTTTTCAGAGTGCCCAGTTGTCTTGAAAGCGCCATGAAACTCATGGTAGGATACCCTTCACCAGCTCATATCTGTGTGAAGCTGGATTCAGTGCTCTCGTCTGCATTAAAACAAAATATCGATCCCGGTTGGATGTGACAGCAGAGAAGAGGTGCGCACTGTTGACCAATCCCCTGACTTTGAGAAGGCCCGACACAACATGCATCAAGCACACCCATCTCATTAGTGGTGGTGAGATAATGTCTCTTATGTCAGTCAGACTCATTTGCAATTGACTGCCCCACATTAAAAGTATGTGATGATGAGTTGAGAAGACAATCATCAATACTGTTAGACTTTTTTCAATTGACTGCCATAACCCTAAATAAAAAAAGTTAACATTGACTATTAATTATCCCCCCCCTCCCCAAAATGTACATGGGTGTGGTCTCGAGAAGTTTCAGATATTGAAATGGGGTTGTGCTTGTGTTTGTGATGGTAGCGGGGTGAGCAGGCTGTGGCTCGGGTCGTCTTTGACGTAATTTCTTATCATTCTTGGAAACGTTATGCTAAAGGACCTAAATTCCCACAGAAAAACGCTGTTTCTTAACATTCTTGGAGCAATTTGAGAACATTACTTTAAATATAACCATGAGGAAACCTGTAGGAAACATTATGCTGAAGTGTTGAAATTCCCACAGAAGAACGTTGTTTCTTCTCGTTTAGAGTACTATATACTGTAGGTAGAGAACATTGAACAGAACAAGGCTATGTCAATAACACAATTTTGACAAAATGCAGATAACACCTTTAAGTCCCAAGCTATCGCATTGTCAAACCAGTTGGAGAACGTTCCTAGAACATTGCCAAAATGTTAGTGAAATGTAACCATGTTTGAACATTTAGGGAACGAGATAATGAAATTCCCCAAAAATGTTTTTTTTTATTAAGTTGCTTAAATGTTCTGAGAACGTTCCAAAACGAAGCAACTGTCTTCCACCATTCCCAGAAAGTTGAGGGAAGGTTGTATGCTAAATAAATAACCATAGGACAACCACTCTCTCATCAGCTCTAAGAAACATATGGGTCTCAGAACGTTATGTGCTAGCTGGGATCTTACTGGGTGTCACGTTCGTCATAAGGAATGGACCAAGGCGCAGCGTGCGTAGAGTTCCACATATTTTAATAAATAGAAACTCACCAAACAAAACAAACAAGCACAAACGAAACGTGACGTTCTGGACTACTCACAGGCAGCTACACAAACACAAGATCCCACAAAGCACAAAGGGGAAATGGCTGCCTAAATATGATCCCCAATCAGAGACAACGATAAACAGCTGCCTCTGATTGGGAACCATAACAGGCCAACATCGACATATAAACGCCTAGATGACCCACCCTAAATCACACCCCGACCGAACCAACATAGAGAACAAAAGCTCTCTATGGTCAGGGCGTGACACTGGGCAGGAGGATGAGGAGCAGATGAAGAACGGGAGAGAGGGAAGGACCCCACCCCCCGGTCCTCCTACCCTTTCACACACACACTATCACCCAACCCCCCCCCCCCCTCTAATTACCCAGGGTGACTGGCGGTTGGAGAGACTTTGAGCCCCGTCCAAGTTTCACGTCACTTGCCTTGGCCCTTGATTCCTAGTGAAAGGGCATTGGGGTGGAGGAGGAGCGCCTCATTTCCCGTGTGACAGATATTTTCAGAAT
Organism: Salvelinus fontinalis; assembly: GCF_029448725.1. Classification (NCBI taxonomy): domain Eukaryota; kingdom Metazoa; phylum Chordata; class Actinopteri; order Salmoniformes; family Salmonidae; genus Salvelinus; species Salvelinus fontinalis. The sequence goes on from NC_074674.1 coordinate 13,467,673, forward strand.
ACGCCGGGCCTGGACGGTGTGGGTAGCAGTGTGGTTGATGGGGGAGGCGAGGGGGCATAGTGATAAGCACTGCTCAGATCACAGCAAATGTGATGTGATCCCTGCTCCACACACACACTCCTGTGGGGGAATGATACACCAAGTGCAGGGTGTTTTGATGCCACCCTGAGTGGTGCACCGGGAGGATGGGTTGATGCAGTTTAGAGGGCTATTATTGTGGTTCTCAACTTTCAGCGTTCCATAGACTGAGTGTATGCGTGTGTATGTCTGTGTGCAGTCGTGTGCATGCGTGTGTATGTGGTCGCAGTTGACATTAAAGTGACATAAATAGTTGAATGTGCAGAGACCACAGTAGGTTGTTTTATTTGAGCCCCGAGAGCCACAGGGTCTACTGGTTTCATTGTCAGCCACTGTACTCAGGCAGCCTCATTTCATACAGGCAGAAAGTTCTAGCTAACCTGGATTTGGCTCGTGACAATGACATTAGATGGCATTGTGTTTTGCCTCACAATGGCGGTCTTCATGTCTAGCTATTGGACGTACAGTAAATTGTGATTTTACCCTTTTGTCTTCTGATCCCTGGTCAGATTGTCATCTTCCTCTTTTTTATTCTGTGCTGAATCCAGCAATATCTCCACAATTGTTCTGGCCTTAATGCATATACTTGAGCAAACGTGATTACAACATTTTAATTGGCTAGTGTACCAATGGTTGTAATTATGAAGGTCCATGTCAAGCGAGATGTTAAACAAAACAACACATTTTTAATATGAAATGGCTGATACTGCAGCTATCAAACAGCTGAACAGCAATGATATATCTCAAGGTCTAATTTGTATAATCTAGTTGTTTCAGTAGGGTTAAACCAGCTTCCTGCTCCCGAAAAATGTAGACAGGTGTTAGTACCACTACCATTGTTTTGCACTCTGTAAACAAATAGCTGACTCACCAAGGCTGTGTTCATTAGGTAACGCAACTGGAAACTAAAATTGAGGGTCCAGGTAGTCAGTCTTCCATTTGGTGTCTAATAAACAATCGGGGTCCATAGACTACTTCCTTGGTATCCATAATATGAGGTAGATTTCTAATTTAAGTGGATCCAAATCCTTAGAGAGGGCCTTCTTAAACACCCATCCTACCATATCAGTCAATCATATGCATTTATAAAGCCATTTTACATCACCAGATGTCATAAATTGCTTATATAGAACCCAGCCTAAAACCCCAAAGAGGAAGCCATGCAATATTACTACACACTGTAAACAACAGCCTCTTGTAATAGTTTGGTAACATTCAAATCAAATCCATTTTTATTTGTCACATGCGCCGAATACAGCAGGTGAAATTCTTACTTACAAGCCCTTAACCAACAATGCAGTTTAAGAAAAATAAGATAAGTAAATTTAAAAAAAAAGTTACAAATAATTAAAGAGAAGCAGTAAAATAACAATAGCGAGGCTACATACAGGGGGTACAGGTACGGAATCAATATGCGGGGCCACCGGTTAGTCAAGGTAATTGAAGTAATATAGTAGGTAGAGTTAAAGTGACTATGCATAGATAATAAACAGAGTAGCAGCGGTGTGAAAGGGGGGGGGGGGGTGTAATGCAAATAGTCTGGGTAGACATTTGATTAGCTGTTCAGGAGTCTTATGGCATGGGGGTAGAAGCTGTTAAGAAGTCTTTTGGACCTAGATTTGGCGCTCCGGTACCGCTTGCCATGTGGTAGCAGAGAGTAAATTCCATGACTAGGGTGGCTGGAGTCTGACAATTTTTAGGGACTTTTTTTGGGACCGCCTGGAATAGAGGTCCTGGATGGGAGGAAGCTTGGCCCCAGTGATGTACTGGGCCGTACGCACTACCCTCTGTAGTGCCTTGTGGTCAGAGGCCGAGCAGTTGCCAAACCAAGCAGTGATGCAACTAGTCAGGATGCTCTCGATGGTGCAGCTGTAGAACTTTTTGAGGATCTGATGACCCATGCCAAATATTTTGTGTCTCCTGAGGGGGAATAGGCTTTGTCGTGCCCTCTTCATGACTGTCTTGGTGTGTTTGGACCATGATAGTTTGTTGTTGACGTGGTCACCTGCTCCACTATAGCCCTGTCGATGAGAATGGGGGTGAGCTCGGTCCTCCTTTTCCTCTAGTCCACAATCATCTCCTTTGCCTTGATCACGTCGAGGGAGAGGTTGTTGTCCTGGCACCACACGTTTAGGTCTCTGACCTCCTCCCTATAGGCTGTCTCACCGTGTCGGTGATCAGGCCTACTACTGTTGTGTCATCTGCAAACTTAATGATGGTGTTGGAGTCATGCCTGGCCAGTCATGAGTGAACAGGGAGTACAGGAAGGGACTGAGCACGCACCCCTGAGGGGCCACCGTGTTGAAGATCAGTGTGGTGGATGAGTTGTAGTATGCAAATTGGAATGGGTCTAGGGTTTCTGGGATAATGGTGTGGATGTGAGCCATGACCAGCCTTTCAAAGCACTTCATGGCTATAGACGTGAGTGCAACGGGTCGGTAGTCATTTAGGCAGATTACATTAGTGTTCATGGGCACAGGGACAATGGTGGTATCTGCTTGAAACTTGTTTGTATTATAGAGTCAGTTAAGGACAGGTTGAAAATGTTAGTGAAACCATCAAACAGGCAAAGCATCAATACAGGACTACACTAGCTCCGATGCACGTCGGATGTGGCAGGGCTTGCAAACTATTACAGACTACAAAGGGAAGCACAGCTGCGAGCTGCCCAGTGAAATGAGCCTACCAGACAAGCTAAATTACTTATATGCTCGCTTTGAGGCAAGTAACACTGAAACATGCATGAGAGCATCAGCTGTTCCGGACGACTGTGTGATCATGCTCTCCGTAGCCGATGTGAGTAAGACCTTTAAACAGAACAACATTCACAAGGCCGCAGGGCCAGACATTACAAATAATGCGAAAAATCACACACAATAACACAATTGGTTAGTGGATCGTAAAACGGCAGCCATCTCCTCGGGCGCCATTATAACACCCCGTGTCAATCGTGTCGTGTTACCCCGTGTCAACTTGCAGAATCCTTCCAAGATTGAACCCACCAGATGGGGACTGTCATGACTGTCCTGTGAGGATCCAGATGGGCAATAAATAACTTCAGCCAGACCCCCTCACACCCTGTTGTAAATCCAGAATTAGAACTTTCAGCTATCTCCCTCTCCAAATCCACACAGGAATGTGCCTTTGTTTCACAGACGTTTGCCCGCCCGCCTAAACTCTAAAGTGAATAGTGGAACAATATTTCTAAAATAGAACGGGGGGAATGGTCAGAGGTGATCTAAAGCATAATAATGTATTTTCGGTTGTTATTTTGTGATGTCATTAAAAATGTTATAAAGGGAATACTGTAACTTGAAAAGTATATACACTACATGTACGAAGTCCCCATCCTCTAGGTTGTGTATGAAATATTAAACATTATGAAAGTGTTTTTGTTAAGAGAGGGATGTTATCTTGGAAACTATAAACAATTGTTTCAATCACTGTACAAGTGAGTAGTCACTGCCCCTTGAGTGAGGTCAGAGAGTGTGTCAGCCTCACGAACCACCACTTTTGAATGAACTGTAATAAACGGTCAGTTAAGAATTAACATATAAAAGTTGTTCGAACTCTGAATATCAACGGTAGAGGCGAGAAGTGAATTTAAGTGGGACCATTCTACGCCTATCTTCAAACCATCATATTCTACTACTCTCATCACCCCACTGGGAACCATAGACACGGCTGGGTAGCCTATCTTCAATAATCAGCTTCAGGAGCAAATGGAAAGTAGAATAAGCTCTATAGTTCTGTTCAGGACTACACGACAAGTCAACGGATACCGGATGACGGCGGAGGAGGACAACAGTAGAAGACGGGTGGGGACACCTTTTGGACAATCAGAGCATTACAAGCATGCCACGGAAAAGCCCAACCAAACCCCTTTCTAAGAAGGCTTGGTTCCGACAGCGGGACACGGAGAACTAAGGCATTTACACCTAAATACATGCATGGTTTCTTACTCCAAACGGTCAGTGGTTCGTGTCCTTCTCTCTCTCTCTCTTGCCCTCTCCATCTCTTATGTAACAAGCCGTCATATTGTGTCGGTGTCACGTCCTGACCTTAGTTCCTTTTTTGTGTCTCTATTTTAGTTTGGTCAGGGCGTGAGTTAGGGTGGGCAGTCTATGTTCTTTTTTCTAGGTTGTTGTTTTTCTATGTGTTTGGCCTGGTGTGGTTCGCAATCAGAGGCAGCTGTTTATCGTTGTTTCTGATTGGGAGCCATATTTAGGTAGCCGGTTTTCCATTGTGTGTTGTGGGTGATTGTTTTCCGTTTCAGTGTTTGCACCATTCGGGACTGTTTCGGTTTTCATTTTGATTCTCTTGTTCTTTTTGTATTTTGTATTCATTCTCATTAAACGATATTATGGATACGTACCACGCTGCACATTGGTCCGATCCTTCATACTCCTCGTCTGAAGAGGAGGAACATCGTTACAGTCGGTCCGCTAGGGACCTGATTTAATGTATTAATTGTGTATGTTTATCCTGTGTTACCATTTAGTTAGTAAATTAATAATTAAACCAATTTGTGTAGTACTTTGTACTACTTGGTGTCCACCTCAACAACAAACTATAATGGTCCAAACACGCCAAGGCAGTCGTGAAGAGGGCACGACAAAGCCCCTCAGGAAACTAAAAAGATTTGGCATGGGTCCTGAGATCCTCAAAAGGTTCTACAGCTGCAACATCGAGAGCATCCTGACTGGTTTCATCACTGCCTGGTACGGCAATTGCTTGGCCTCTGACCGCAAGGCACTACAGAGGATAATGCGTACGGCCCAGTACATCACTGAGGCTAAGATGCCTGCCATCAAGGACCTCTACACCAGGCGGTGTCAGAGGAAGGCCCTAAAAATTGTCAAAGACTCCAGCCACCCCAATCATAGACTGTTCTCTCTACTACCGCATGGCAAGCGGTACCCGAGTGCCAAGTCTAAGACAAAAAGGCTTCTCAACTGTCTTTACCCCCAAGCCATAAGACTCCTGAACAGGTAATCAAATGGCTACCAGGAGTATTTGCATTGTGTGCCCCCCCAACCCCTCTTTTTACGCTGCTGCTACTCTCTGTTTATCATATATGCATAGTCACTTTAACTATACATTCATGTACATACTACCTCAATTGGCCCGACCTACCAGTGCTCCCGCACATTTGCTAAACGGGCTATCTGCATTATGTCCCGCCACCCACCACCTGCCAACCCCTCTTTTACGCTACTGCTACTCCTTGTTCATCATATATGCATAGCCACTTTAACCATATCTACATACACATACTACCTCAATCAGCCTGACTCACCGGTGTCTGTGTGTAGCCTCGCTACTTTTATAGCCTCCCTACTGTATATATGTCACGAGAATTTTCAAACCCAATGATGATAACAATCACTATAGCTTTGACCAATTTCCCCTAGGTTGTAAAGCTAGGGTTAATAAGAATTAGGCAAAGACTCTGCAAAAGGTTTGTTGTAGTTTATTCATGAGAGCTCTAAAAATCATATAATGCGCATAGGCTTTTATATAACTCCTACAAGTCTACAAGCGCATCTGGTCCTCCCTGGGTGGAGGAACTTTATCTCCTGTCCTTGGTCTCACAGTACCAAAACATGTCTGTTGTCAGTTCCTCTTTATCACACACAAACACAATGTTCCCACAATCTCACAATATTCTAGTATTATGTCTAAACACATTGTCTAAGCTTCTGTAACTATTAGGGTGAGATACTTTAGTCATTACTCTTAATGTCATTCAGATTATCTTATTATTACTTTAAACATATAAATACCCTTATCAATATAGCCTGTCTTTTTACTGTTGTTCAATTTCTTTACTTACCTTTTGTTCACCTAATACCTTTTTTGCACTATTGGTTAGAGCCTGTAAGTAAGCATTTCACTGTTGTATTCTGCGCACGCGACAAATAAACTTGATTTGAATCATAAGTAAGGCTGTTTCTTTTGCAGATGCAGGAGGTTACAACTGTTCAGAATGATGATATGATACAAGGTTATGATTAATACGTTGACTGTTTAATGGATGTGATAAGTAAAGACCTTTAGAGTTTAATTCGGGAGATGGTAACTCTTTAAACAACCGCTCTCATGGTGCCCCAAATTCCTAATGAGTTAATTGTTACATGATTAATTTAATTGGGTAACAATTAAACAAAGTTAGTTGATGAGATAATTAACATGACAATAAAAACAGCCTTACCAGCTCTACTAAGGCAAGTAAAATGGTCATTGTGGGCTGTTCTAGTGAGCTGTTCCGTGCTTCTACACCTGCATTGCTTGCTGTTTGGGGTTTTAGGCTGGGTTTCTGTTCAGCACTTTGAGATATCAACTAATGTAAGAAGGGCTTTATAAATACATTTGATTTGAATTTGATTTGATTTGTTTTGTTCTATCATTTGTGTCTGGAAGTACCTAGCAAGCTAGCCAATGTTAGCCAGTTAGCTTCGGTGCCTGACTGCTGTTGTTAGGTCAGAACGCTCTGATCAATCCTACTTTTCGCCCAGAGCATCCAGTGTGCGCTCTGAACGCCCCGAGAGCGAAACACTCTGAATTTAAGAACAACCAATCTGACAACGCTCTGAGTTTACGAATGCCCAGAGCACACTCCGGCACTCCAGATGAAATGTACAAACACACCCGTAGTATAAACCAGCCTTTAGTCTTGAAATCTTTGTTTTTTTTAGTGCATAGCCTCACATGTGAATCCTTAAAGAGATGGGTGGGGCTAAAGGTTAAAAGGGTGTGAACGATGCTGAATGGGTGTAAACAGTGCTCTCCAGTAGGTACCAAAAGATTCAAGGGACATTTTCTCAAAAGTGAAGTTACAAGTTTATCAACTATCAAAGCAGAATTACTTTCCCATTGTTCCTCAACTGCAGTGTATGATATACCATTTTCTATCTCTGAGCCTCTACTTTTATCCAAAGTAAAAAAAAACACAGTTTCAACTACATATGACCGAATCGAGCCGGTTAGTCACAAATGGGGTTTTAAAATGCTTGGGGACTTTGGAGGGGGAGTTTATGATTTGGGCAGCGGTGCCATTTAGTAAGCTCTGAAATGTAAACTGATTATGAAGAAGTAGGATTCTATTCTGAAAAACATTCTGTATCAGCTTCCTGTGGATCACTCTTTGTTGAAGGTGTAGAGAGCTGTAAGGTGAAGACAGACACCTGCAATTTGTCAGGCCTACATCTGGGCATATCATTTTCAAAAGCTTCAACATGTGATGCATGTAAACCGATACCAGGCTGACATCTCCTGTTGTAATATATGACTATAGGTCCATCAGCATACTCTGTGGAAACATCCAGAGAACAACAGTGAAGAAAAATGCTATATAACCTCTCATTAGGATTTAATTGGTCTTCTGCTCAGTATCATCATATACAAATGTCGGATCTTAATTTGACCCGTTTCGTCGCAGGAGGAAAATAATCCTGCAGCAGGAGGATTTGAATATCTGAAGAAATATTTAGACGCACCGACAGGGGGCAGCTGGAAGCAGTCCACTGGGCGCCAAGTAGCTAATGTAACTGTGGAGGCTGGTAGGATGCTATATAGGAGGAGGGACTCATTGTAACGGCTGGAATGGTATGAATGGAACGGCATCAAACATATGGAAATTACGTTTGACTCCGTTCCATTTATTCCATTCTAGCCATTACAATGAGTCCATCCTCCTATAACTCCTCCCACCAGTCTCCTATGATATTTAGGCTACATGCAGGCTACAGTGCATCTCGTGTGAATTCTTATGTGGATTATAATAAATTCACGTATTTGTAGGGGGTAGATTTATCTCTCGTTAGGGGAGACTCAACTTTTAATATACAGTATGTTCAAGGCAAACCATGGGTGGCCTCGGTGCCTGTGTGGTCTAGCGGTTACAGCCGCTGACCCCACTACACATATGCCAGAGTTGGCATGGGTTCGAATTTGGCCCACTGCCCTTCGACTCACCTCCCCCTGTCTTTCCAACATCCGTCTCTTCAAAAAAAAAGCAAAATAATTACCTAAATTAGTTTAGAGAGACTATAGCCTACATTAGGCCCACAAGTTAATTGCATTTATTTAACTGTTTTTAATAAGTAAAACCAATAGTCTGATCATTTACAGGTGTCTCAGCTCAACAAAATCATCTTTGGAATGGCTCAAATGCATAAACATCTTACCACCTTTATGAAATGAAATATTAAAGCCACCCATTACAGGCTTTCAATCCGCAACAAGGATGACTTCAAATGCAGGCATCAAACTGAAAGTGCAATAGGCCTATGCATAACAGCTTAGCAATGGAAATTACACCTACTGTAAGGGCCATGCACACCAAAGATCCTTAACCATATTGACAAATTATACATAGCCTAACTATAAAACGTGGAAGAGCATCCACACCGGAGTAGAGTTTATCGTTCTACAGTAGGCCTACATCTGTCAATCAACTGATGGCCCAAATCAGCTCATCAACTCAGCCAGGGAAACACAGTAGCATATCGGTTTTCACACCGTTAATTATGTGACAATGGGTAGGCTAACGGTAGCCTACAGAATGTATTGGGATATAATCAAAGAATCAATACGCAACCTGTTTTGGAGTACTCTGATACCTAGCTAGTAACTGAGATTAACTAAGATTAAGCTACATACAATATGTTTATCTTATATGCACATTACCATAAATCCAAACATCGGGGTATGACAATAATTTTGTATTTGCAACAATGAGATAATCAAGCACATTTCCACCGCATTTTCAACGGCATTCTAACTAGCCTAGCATGTTGTGCTCGATGGTTTCAGGTATCCTTAGCTTTTCCATTCCGCTCTATGTTCTATCTCAAAACCAATACACAGCAGGGGTGAAAGAGATGACAGAATGAAATCAATGCAAATCTCCTTAAGCCTATTGTCATGTTAAACTCTCTAGTTCAGAGGCAAGAAAGGAGAACAGACTGGACATTAGAAATGCACTGAGCCTTAGGTCTCAGCTCACTACTACCATTGTGTAGCTTTGTGTAGCGGATGGGGGCCATGGTATAGTGTAGACACACACACACAGAAGCACCCACCCCACACACACACACACACACACACACACACACACACACACACACACACACACACACACACACACACACACACACACACACACACTACAGGACACACACTAGGGGGGGGGGGTAAATCTGCATTGTCAGTCAAGCACGCAGATGTAGCTGAAGAGTCTACCCCCCCCCCCCCCCCCATCCCTTCACCCCTTCACTGTCCACTGGGCCCCAATCATGTGTATATAAGTATGAGGGAAAAGAGAGAGGGAAAGAGAGCATGGCCCCAGCAATTAAAAACCCTGGCCGCCCAATTGACTGTGCTCATAGAAGAGGGGAGAGAGGGGGTGGACTGGGTCCTGGAGTCTAATGCGTGATGATAAAATGAGGGTGTATGCAGATCAGGGGGCCGAGGCCATTAACTGACCATTTAGTGGCGATTAGGACTCTTATCCTCCAAGCCCCCGAAGGTTTCCCCTGACCCCTGGGTTCATTAATTAGAGACCCCAAGTAGGCACGCACACACACACAGACGTGCTCCAACCTACAACCCAGAAACACAAACACGTGCGATAGGGTTATGTGATGCATACATACAGCCTTGAGAAAATGACAATGATAAATTGGTTTTTGGCACACAGCCAAGCAGTTTTACGATTCACCCTCCTGTCATATCGATGACAATCTCTGGGCGGGACAAGTGATCGCGGTGGCCCTCCGAGTGGGACTGAACCCTAGGAGGGGAGGCAGTGTTTCGTTAATGGCAATTATGCCTAATTAGGTGAGTGGGCCATTCCTGTAAGGGACTAAGGGAACGCACCCTATTTTGGACTACGCTGATACCTAGCTAACCAGTAGGGTGTGGGTCCGGTCACTTTTGCACAGGAGAGGTGGATTCTTGCACATTTATCTGCATGCTATCAGAATGTCTGCTACAGTTTTTTCTTGCTATGCTTTGATCTTGACATTGCTTGCTTGTGATTTTTTTGTCCACTCGCAATAACGTCTATGCAATACCATAATTATTGGCATTGCATGTATGGCTAACAGATTAGAATCCTTTCTACACACAATAGTTCATACCACATGCATTGGTTTGAGAAGTGTGTTGACACTGTACGTGGTGTTTGTGTCTATCCAGTTATGCACAGAGTTGTTATGCTTGTCCATACTCTTCTGTTCTCCCACTGTTCCCTGCCTTCAGTCATTAGTGACGTCTCGTGTATTAGTGCTGAGCTGGAGATTTTTTTGTTGTTGCAACATGGTGGTGAAGTAGAGAAACACTGCCGTGGAAAGCCTCCTCTTGCATGGTGGTGTATCATCCAGTAGCTGCAGGCAGTAGTGTTGTCTTTGGGCTGTGTTGAGATGCCCTCTACTGGTCTACTGGGTGAATGACATCACCAAGGCCAGGGCCCAAACTCAGGGTTTCAGATTAGGAGTGCTGACCTAGGATCAGTTTTGCAGTTTAGATCATAATGAATGATATTATACGGACAGGGTGGAGCTGATACTAGATCAGCACTCCCAGTCTGAGACGCTTTATGAATACAGACACAAAGCTCAGATACTAATGAGTCAGGGGTTCCAAGCTCGGATGAATTCTCTAGTCACCAAACGGAAGCTAACGGGGCGAAACATGGAGGAACCAACCTGAATTTGTCCAATTAGAAACTCTCATTTTGGTTGCAATTTTTTTTCTACGGTTTGATGTAGTGTACACTAGAGAATACACCCAAAGGTTTTTAGAATGGTCAAGATTTAGTTGTTTCACAGTATTTACAGGATAGCGTTAGCTGTTAGCTGTTTACCTAGCATTGCTCATGCTTAGTGGAATGCACCATGAACAATTGTTTCTATAGATTTCTTCTATGCCAAACAGGAGAAACAAAGCATTTCTATTCATCAAATCAGTTGCCAGTCCGATAGATAACTACAAGAAATGCCATCGCAAGAATCATATAAAACCGGTAGTTTATCAGGAGCTTGTTGGCCCATTATAAATCAATTGAACTAGCGACACATGAACTTTACAGTGCACAAGATTTAAAGGCCATAGGTATACAGTGCCTTCGGAAATTATTCAGCCCCTTTGATTTTTTTACACATTTTGTTACGTGACAGTCTTATTCTAAAATGGATTCAATAAAAAACTCATCCTGAGCAATCTGCACACAATACACCATAATGACAATGCAAAAGCAGGTTTTTATAAATAACTGTTATGACATTTACATAAATATTCATACCCTTTGCTATGAGACTCAAAATTGAGCTCAGGTGCATCTTGTTTGCATTAATCATCCATGAGATGTTTTGACAACTTAATTGGAGTCCACCTGGACATGATAGATTCAATTGACTGGACATGATTTGGAAAGGCACACCCCTGTCAATGTAAGGTCCCACAGTTGACAGTGCTTGTCAAAGCAAAAACCAAGCCATAAGGTTGAAGGAATTGTCCGTAGAGCGCCGAGAGAGGATTGTGTTGATGCTCAGATCTGAGGAAGGGTACCAAAAATTTCCTGCAGCATTTAAGGTCCCCGAGAACACAGTTGTCTCCATCATTCTTAAATGGAAGAAGTTTGGAACCACCAAGACTCTTACTAGAGCTGGCCGCCCGGCCAAACTGAGCAATTGGGGGAGAAGAACCTTGGTCGGGGAGGTGACCAAGAACCCGATGTTCACTCTGACAGAGCTCTAGAGTTCCTCTATGGAGATGGGAGAACCTTCTAGAAGGCCAACCATCTCTGTAGCACTCCACCAATCAGGCCTTTATGGTAGAGTGGCCAGACGGAAGACACTCCTCAGTAAAAGGGACATTACAGCCCGCTTGGAGTTTGCCAAAAGGCACCTAAACGACTCTGAGGCCATGAAAAACAAGATTCTCTGTTCTGAGGAAACCAAGATTCAACTCCTTGGCCTGAATGCCAAGCATCACTTCTGGAGGAAAGCTGGCACTATCCATACGGTGAAGCATGATGGTGACAGCATCATGCTGTGGGGGTGTTTTTCAGTGGCAAGGACTGGGAAACTAGTCAGGATCAAGGGAAAGATGAACGTAGCAAAGTACAGAGAGATCCTTGATGAAAACCTGCTCCCCAGCGTGCAGGACCTCAGACTGGGGCGAAGGTTCACCTTCCAACAGGACAACAACCCTAATCACACAGCCAAGACAACGCAGGAGTGGCTTCGGGACAAGTCTTTGAATGTCCTTGTGTGGACCAGCCAGAGCCCGGACCTGAATCCGATCGAACATCTCTGGAGAGACCTGAAAATAGCTGTGCAGTAACGCTCCCCATCCAACCTGACAGAACTTGAGGATCTGCAGAGAAGAATGGGAGAAACTCCCAAAATAGAGGTGTGCCAATCTTGTAGCATCATACCAAAGAAGACTCGAGGCTGTAATTGCTGCCAAAGGTTTTTCAACAAAGTACTGACTAAAGGGTCTGAATAATTATGTAAGTTTGATATGTTTTTTTTCTTATTAACAAATAGGTAAACATTTCTAAAAACATGTTTTTGCTTCATCATTATTGGGAATTGTGTGTAGAGTGATGACAAAAAACAAACCATTTAATCAATTTTAGAATAAGGCTGTAACCTAACAAAACGTGGAAAAGTCAAGTGGTCTGAAGACTTTCCCGAAGGCACTGTAGGGGTCTCTCTCTCTCTCGCAGTGCATGCTGGGAGTTTTTTGGAGTATGAGTGTTTGGTGTGGTGGGCTCTGTCCTAACTAACTTTCTTGATTATTTTATTGGTATTTTCTTTCAATTTTATTTTCTATGGTGGAGGGTTAATGCAATATTTGTTTTAGCGGTATCCACAGTTTTTTCAAAGTTAGGGTGGAAGAGGACAGAGTAAGTTTCCTGGGGTTTGGAAGGTGTGGTGTGCGCGATGGCTTCTCAGCCTAGCGCGGAGGAGACGCTGTCGATACGGCAAGGATTCAGGTGTGTTACTGAGAATGGAGTTAAGGTTGAGGAGGTTCTGTTCGCAGTCAGATAACAGGTAGGAGCTGAATTTATACATTCTGCTTCTAGATTGAACAATGCTGTGGTTGTGTTTATGAAAATAGCAAATTTGGTTGATAGGCTAATTGCTAGCGGAATATTTGTAAGGAGTATGTTGGTGCCAATTTCACCTCTCTACCCCATCGACAAGAGTGGTAGTTGAAAATCTGCATCCGTTTATTACGGCTGATCAAATCAGGAAAGAGCTGAGTCGTTTTGGTAAGTTTGCTAGGGGTTTTCATGTACTGTCGGCAGGTTCAGGCAGATGCCGTTAAGCACGTGGTTTTGTTCCGGAGGCAAGTGTTTGTTTCTGAATAACAATGAGCAACAGCTAAATGTGCATTTTAAAGTGAGGCATGGGGAGGGGCTCTATGCAGGGTTTGCCAGCACAGATAGTCTACGATGTTTTGAGTGTGGGGATTTGGGGCATAAGAAACATAAAAAACGTAGACAAGGTGAGGGTACAAGCGCCAGTGGGGGAAATCGAAGTCAACGTGCTGGGGTTAATGCGATGCAGAGGCTGGGCCTAGTCATGCCAGGGATGGTGGTGTAGATGAGGCTGGGCCTAGTCATGCCAGGGATGGTGGTGTAGATGAGGATGGGCCTAGTCATGCCAGGGATGGTGGTGTAGATGAGGATGGGCCTAGTCATGCCAGGGATGGTGGTGTAGATGAGGCTGGGCCTAGTCATGCAAGAGATGGTGGTGTAGCTGAGGCTGGGTCTAGTCAGGCTAGAGATGGTGGGGTAGCTGAGGCTGGGTCTAGTCAGGCTAGAGATGGTGGTATAGATGAGGCTGGGTCTAGTCAGGCTATAGATGGTGGGGTAGCGGAGGCTGGGTCTAGTCAGAAATAGATGGTGGTGTAGATGAAGCTGTGTCAAGTCAGGCTATGGATGGTGGGGTAGCGGAGGCTGGGTCTATTCATGCTATGGATGATGGTGTAGATGAGGCTGGGTCTAGTCATGCTATGGATGGTGGTGTAGCGGAGGCTGGGTCTAGTCAAGCTAGAGATGGTGGTGTAGATGAGGCTGGGTATAGTCAGGCTAGAGATGGTGGTGTAGCGGAGGCTGGGTCTAGTCATGCTATGGATGGTGGTGTAGATGAGGCTGGGTCTAGTCAGGCTATGGATGGTGGTGTAGATGAGGCTGGGTCTAGTCATGCTATGGATGGTGGTGTAGATGAGGCTGGGTCTAGTCAGGCTATGGATGGTGGTGTAGATGAGGCTGGGTCTAGTCAGGCTAGAGATGGTGGGGTAGCGGAGGCTGGGTCTAGTCAGTTTTTGCTAGTGGATGAGGAGAGTATAGTGGGGAAGTTTAAGATACTAGGGGGGAGGAGTAGGGTGTCAAGTGGAAAAAGAAAAAGGGCGTGGTCAAAGGCACCATGGAAACTTTGCCTGTTGCTGTGGGGGATGCCCTGACCAGAGAGGAAGGGCAGTTGGGGTGGATGGGGGATAGAGATGAGGAAAGTGAGTATGAGGAGTTATTTTTTTCAGACTCCTCTTCAAATGGCCCAGGACTGACAGCCAGTCAAGCAGAGGGGTCAAAGTACACATTGAGAGAACTGACAAGGTTCCTGAATGAGACCAAGGGGGAAAAAGTTCATCTTGAGGCTTTTTTTTCTGATATGAGACAGTTTGTAAGATCAGTACAACATGTTATGAAAAATGAGGGGCATGGTGTCCTCTCACCCAGGAAACGGTTTAGGAAGTGGGTCACAATAACCTTCAGACACTGTTTAGGGCTTTTTGAGCTTTGCTATTGGTCTCTTTCTTTGCTGGCTTTTCTCCCACTTCTTATGGAGACTCTTCGGGTAGGCTCGCTCAATATAAATGGCGCCAGAGATGCGGGAAAGAGGAGTGTCTTGGGTGAATATGTAAAACAAAAAAAGTACATGTGTTGTTTCTGCAGGAGACGCATAGTGATGTGGTGAATGAAGTTGATTGGGGGCTCTGGTGGAAAGGGACAAGTGTGTTGAGCCATGGGACAAATTTTAGTGCAGGGGTGGCAGTCCTTTTTGCACCGCGTCTGTCTGTAAAAATGTGCTCCTCAGAGGTGTGTAGGGGTTAGGCTGCTTGTTGTAAAAGCAGAAATTAACAACATGAGTTTTGTCTTTATAAATGTGTATGCGCCTAATACAGGGAGAGAGAGGGGGATTCTATTTGGGAGTCTTAGACAGGAACTCTCACGGGTAGCGCCTGAGGAGACGCTGGTGGTCGGAGGGGACTGGAACTGTACAATCGATTTTACGAAAGACAGAAATGGGGAAGAGCCTCATTCAGTGTCAGTGGGAGTGTTAAGAGACATCATTAATCCGTTTGACCTAGGGGATGGTTGGAGAACTAAACATCCCAACACAAGACAGTTTACATGGGTGAAGGTTTTTGGGGCTAGGGTGAGTGCAGCCCGACTTGATCGGTTTTACATGTCTAGGAATCGGGGCAATAGGCTGCTGGGCGCTACCATTCTCCCGGTGGGGTTTTCGGATCACCACATAACCATGGCTCGGCTGTCTATTTCACCAGGGCCCCGGCAGGCATCCTATTGGAAGTTTAATGTAAAGCGCTTAGAAGATGCCACTTTTTGCTCAGGTTTCCAGACCTTTTGGGAAAGATGGGGACAGTGAAGAGAGGAGTATGAGTCTGAGTCAATGGTGGGATGTGGGGAAAGTCCAAGTTCGGCTTTTCTGTCAACAGTACACAGCTCTCTCATCCTCAGAGGCTAGCAGAATATTGGGGGAACTAGAGCGTTGTATTAGTGAGATGGAGGTAGAGATGGTGGGGCAAGGCAATGTAGGCCTTCAGGGTAATTTAGCTGAATTACGTAGGGACCTGGGTAGTTTTTCCCAGGTTAAAGCAAAGGGAGCACTTGTAAGAGCCAGGTTCTCCATGCTCAAGGAGATGAATGCTCCCAGCTCCTTTGGTTTGGAAAGACAGAGCGGTGAAGCCAAGGGTATGCATTGTCTACGGCTGTCTGACAGGCGGGTGACCTCTGTGGTGGGGGAGATGCGGGAGCGGACTGTGGAGTTTTATACTGAGTTGTATAGGGCAGAAGTGTGTGATCCTATGTGTGCTCAGGTCTTGTTCGCAGGACTCCCTAAGCTCTCTCTGGCACAGAGGGATGAAATTGACATTCCTCTGTTGTCCCATGAACTGGCAGAGGCCGTAACCCAGATGTCCCCTGGTCATGCACCGGGGGTTGATGGACTCCCAGTGGAGTTTTATAAAAAATTCTGGGGAATAATTGGACAGGACTTCTTTTGCGTGTTGCGTGAATGCGTCGGAGTAGGAGAGTTGCCGATGAGCTGCCGTCGGGCGGCTCTGACTCTCCTGCCCATAAAAAGGGACTTGTGTGAACTTAAGAACTGGAGGCCTGTGGCATTATTCTGTGCGGACTACAAGATATTTGCCAAGGTCCTCTCTAACAGACTTAAGTCCCATTTGGACTCGATAGTACATAAGGACCAAACATATTGTGTACCGGGACGCTCAATCACGGACAGCTTGTTCTTAATCAGGGACATGTTGAACTTGTCAAGAGGTTCTGATGTGAACTTTTGGCAGGTCTCTTTAGATCAAGAGAAGGCTTTTGATAGAGTGCACCATGAGTATCTGTTTAATGTGATGTTTGGGGAAAGGTTTTTGACCTGTGTGAGCTGTTGTATGCAGGGGCGTCATGTATGGTCAAGGTGGGAGGGAGGCTCAGTAGGCCAGTCTGGGTGAGACAGGGCATTAGACAAGGATGCCCTCTATCTGGGCAGTTATATACACTAGGCATTGAGCCTTTTTTTGGAATGCTACACAGGAGACTGGAGGGAGTGTGCTGGAAAGGCATGGATGTGGTGACAGGCATAGCAGTGTCAGCATATGCAGATTATGTTTCTGTGATGGTCAGGATATGCAGGCACTAGAGACTAGTCTGGAGGTGTACGAGGGAGCTTCTTCAGCTAAGGTGAACTGGGGCAAGAGCAAAGCTCTGTTATGTGGGGCATGGGGGGATATGGCCCTTACAGGGGGTTTGCAGTGGGGTTGTGAAGAGCTTTACGTGTTGGGGGTGTACCTGGGCTGCCCGGGGGGACTTTTTCTGGTCGGGCCATCACCGGCTGAGGGCAGCAGTGTTGTACATGGCCGTCCGCGAAGGTGGACAGGGCCTTGTGGAACTGGAGAGCAGGATGGCTGCTCCGGCTAAAGGCGGTGCAGAGACTGCTGTACCATACTGATGTTGGCTGGAGGGAACCAGCATGCGCGCTGCTGAGGAGAGCTGGTGGATTAGGGTTGGACCGGCAGCTGTTCCTCATGAAGCTGGAGAGGTTGAGTACAGCAGGTCTCTCAGATTTTTACTCTGCAGTGCTGAAGGCCTGGCAGCTGCTAAGGCAGACACGAGAAGGGGGTGTGGAGCCTGGGCTGTGGGTGTGGGAGGAGCCTATCTTCAACAACCCAGCCATCACTTTGAGATCGGTTCAGTCGGCCACCCAGCAGAGGCAACTGATGGCAGCGGGTCTACAAAGGCTGGGTGACCTGAGACTGCTGGGAGAGGAGGGGTGGAAAACCCCGGAAGTCTTGGCACAACAAACAAGAATAACGTCTTTTAGGCTGCTGGAGAGATTCCTGGAGGAGGTCCAGGAGGCACTGTCTGAGCCGGTAAGGGGGGTGTTTGAGCGGCCAAAGGGGAAGGGGCCACCAATGTTTCCGCCACTGCAAGGGGTCTGGAGGACTTGATAGATTTTTACCACTCCGAGCCTGGGGGAGTTTGAAGGGGTGGGAGGTAAAGCCCTCTACAACCTCTGCGTTAAGGTTAGGAACATTAGGAGCCTAACAGGAGTGAAGGGACATCAGTGGCAGGGGGTATGTGGGGTGGAGAGTTTGGTGGGTTTTAGATGGAGGGGGCTCTGCAAACCCCCAGTACTAAAGAGGTCAGGGGACCTCCAGTGGAGGGTTCTTCATGGAGCCCTGGCCACTAACAGCTGGTTGGTACAGGTTGAACCGGGAATCGGGCAGGGGTGTCCTTTCTGTGTTATGAAAGAAACTGTGATTCATCTGTTTTCTGTGTGCACCAGATTAATGCCATTAACATCTCTGTTGGAATGTCTGTGTGAGAGGTTGGGGGTGGTTTTTACTGTTGGGATGTTTATAATGGGATACAGGTATTCGATTAAGGAGAAGGCCAAATGTGTTTTGTCTAATTTTCTGTTTGCTCAGGCGAAGTTTGCTATTTGGCTAACAAGGAGGAACAGGGTCAAAGGTGGGGGGATAACAGACCCTTTACTATTGTTTAATGGGATGGTCTCTGCGTGCCTTAGGATTGAGTTCTATAGAATGATAAAAAGTGTGGAGATGTTTCAGGAGATATGGTGTGTTGGGGGGGCTGTCTGTATAGCTGGGGAAGACGTTTTGGATATACGGTTGTAGAAGTGGGTATTGTTTTGGGTATTGTGATGTTGGTTTGTATCATGTGGTAGATGGAAAGGTGAGTATGGTACATGTATGCAGTACAGGATATATATTTGTGTTTTATTTTTAAGGGGGGATGAGTTTAAAAAAAATGAATGAGAAAGTCTCTCTCTTTCTCATTTGTGAAAAAGCTCACGTATGCACTGTGTGACTGTGCCTTCAGAGTGTGTGTTAAGTTGCATGTCCTTGGCACAGCATAGCAGGCTACATGGAAATAAAAGTATTTTATCCCATCCAAGTTGTGTCAAACTCCTGACTTGTTTGTAACAGTGTCAAGCTACACACTTACAAGACCACACAGAAATCAAGGCCTACAATGACATGTTGATCAAATAGATATACTACTGTGTGTTTGTCAAATCTTGCCCTTTGATGTGTCTATGAGACTTCCACACGCTCTTGATGTATCTGGTTTCATAGGGTTCCAAAAGGGACCTCCTTGGCCCTCTCTCTCTCCCTCCTTCTCACTATATTTCCCCTCTCTCTCAAAGCTCTGGGCTGCCTCCCGACTTGCCACAAAGCTTGGGGGCTGCCGCCCCCCAGAGTCCTGTCACTCACTCAGGTGAAGGGATGCAGGGGTGTTCTGAAAGGGGGCCTATAGTAGCTGCATCAAGCCCTCTATGCTCCAGACTCCTTCAAATGGGCCACACCGGGAGGAAAGGCTGTCAAATTGTATTGGCCATTGTCCCCCCCCCCCCAACAACCCCCTCCTGCCCTCCCTCCTTTGGCCCTGTCTGTCGTCTGTCTGTGATAATGTAAAAGACCCCTGGCAGTCAGAGAATGAATAGACTGGCAGTCAGAGAATGTTCATCTCTATTAAGGGACATCTCTTCAGTCTGCTGCCCAACAAGGCTTCACACAAAGAACGAGAAGCTTTTAATTCACAGGGGCAAGCTTTTCTACTCCTCCTCCTCCATCTCCTACTCCTCCTCGCTTTTCTCTGACTGTCCTCTTCCATTGCTCTCTGTCACTCGTTCTCTTTTGAGAAGAATTGTAGCCATTTCCAACGGACAGGGAGTTTTTTGGGTTGTCTTTGGGGTTGGCTAATCCTGCTGTTAAGGTTTCTTAAGGTTGTGAATGAGTTTAACTGAGATTTGCTGTCTGCAGGGTGAGGTAATGTGTTCTTTTTGTTTAAGCTTTTCTGGTGTTTCAGATAAAGGCCGCAGACAGGGTCAACCAGAGGTCAGTCCATTCTGAAACACACAAACGGCCTTGTGTGTGTGTGTGTGTGTGCGTGTGCGTGTGTCTAACTGTGTTGATTAATTGTCCAGAACACTGCGTTTCCTTGGAGCTCACTCCTTCAGAGACCAAGTTATTCAGTGTCTCTTAAAAAAATATGTATTATTCAAAGTTATAAATGCCTATTAAAATACCCTAGATTGCTACTAATTTAATTGACGTTCATAGCCGGGCATCTAACAAATACTGTCATCTTTTACAAAAGTTTTGTTTTCCTTTTTCTCCTCAATGATTCTAGCGAGTAACATCAAGACCCCCTCCTGAAGGACCTGCACTGAGAGCACACACACCAAGAGATCCTACACCCAGACTACAACATCACCAGCCAGATCCCCTCCAGCCATGAATCGAATCCACAACCTTGGCGTTGCAAGCACCATGCTCTACCAACTGAGCCACATGGCACCTACTGCAATGGTCTGAGCCTAAACCACATGAAAACAACACTAGAGACTATGGAACACAAAGCATTTACTATCTCACCCTGGATTATACAAGAGATCATCTGCCTTTGGCCTAAAGAGCAGGAAACCAGACAAATAAATTGGATATACAGACATCGTCATCCTACAATAAACATGGTATAGAGGAGACTGACCCACTGCTTGCCCTCTAGGTTACAGAAAGCCGGTAGTCCCATTCACCAAACTACCAGGTGTGAAACAGGGAAGAGACTCAGGGGGTATGCTAATTTGGTATAGAGCGGACGTAACCCACTCGAGCTAGAAATAAATAAGGAAATGATCTCAAAAGAGAAAACATTTCCTCATGTGTGCTACCTACAGTATGTCCCCCCAAATCTCCATACTTTAATGAGGGAGAGATTAAACACTTCCAGGCCCAGGGACATATACTAGTGGTGACGCAAATTCCAGAACTGGACAAGAACCTGACACTCTCAGCACACAGGGGGACAAACACCTACACTGTACATGGAGGTGACAGCACTCCCTTCCCAATATGCCCCCCTGGACAAAACTACAACAAAACAACCAACAAAAACAGGTCACAACTCCTACAGCTCTGTCGCACGCTGGGTCTGTAACAGTGAAGGATCCTCAGGAGGAAGGGGAGGATCATCTTCCTCAGTAAATTTCATAGAAATTAAGAATAGTGAAACATTTAAAAAAATGTATCATTTTTAGATAAAACTATACAAAATATATTCACGTCACCAAATAATTGATTACAACGCACTCTTTTGCAATGAAGGTCTACATTAGAGTCAACAGGACTCTGTAGGGTAGCACCAGAGGACAGCTAGTTTCCGTCCTCTTCTGGGTACATTGGCTTTAATAGAAAACCTTGGAGGCTCACGGTTCTCACCCGCTTCCATAGACTTACAAAGTAATTATGACAACTTCCAGAGGCTGTCGTCCAACCTATCAGAGCTCTTGCAGCATGAACTGATATGTTTTCCACCCAATCAAAGGATCATAGAATGAATCTAGTAGTGAAAGCACAAGTTACAGCTAGCTAGCACTGCAGTGCATAAACGGTGGTGAGTAGTTGACTCAAAGAAAGAAAAATACAATAGTTAAACAGTTTAAAAAAAAATGTATTTATTTAAAAATGAAGGAGAAGCTAGAGACCGAGATAGCTATATTTAGTTGTATTCTTTTCACTTAGCTAGCTAGTTTAGACTACTCAAACACCCGGCTCAAACAGAGCTATGTTAGCTAGCTGGCTATGGCTATCCAACACTGGAACTTTTCCAAGTCAAGGTAAACTTTTGGTTTTATTAATTTATTGCCACCAGGGCTCGCCAGTATAACTGGTAAGCTGCTTTCTGGCTGTACAGTGTACTGCATGACTGTAGCGGGTTTCCTAACGAGTTAGTTCTAGTAGCTATGTTGACCCGAAACGTTTGACCCAAGTTAAACAATTTAAAGGCAATGCAACCAAATACTAATTGAGTGTATGTTAACTTCTGACCCACTGGGAATGTGATGAAAGAAATTAAAGCAATAATAAAGAAATAAATCATTCTCTCTACTATTATTCTGACATTTCACATTATTAAAATAAAGTGGTGATCAAAACTGACTTAAGACAGGGGAATTTTACTTGGATTATATGTCAGGAATTGTGAAAAACTGAGTTTAAATGTATTTGGCTAAGGTGTATGTAAACTTCCGACTTCAACTTTATTATGTGTGTAAAATAATTTTTTGAAGGTTGTATTGATTATGATGAGCTAAGCTAATTCCAGCTATGTGTGGAGTCATGTTAACATACAATGCATTCTGGGTGTCACGTAATCGTCTGTCGGACCAAAGATGTTATAACAAAATGTCACGTTCCTGACCTATTTCTGTTAGTTTGTTATGTGTGTTAGTTGGTCAGGACGTGAGGTTGGGTGGGCATTCTATGTTTTCTGTTTCTGTGTTGGTTTTTGGGTTGCCTGGTATGGCTCTTAATTAGAGGCAGGTGTTTGGCGTTCCTCTAATTAAGAGTCATATTTAGGTAGGCGTTGTCACAGTGTTCGTTGTGGGTGATTGTCTTCCGTGTCTGTGTCTGTACACCACGCGGGACTGTTTACGGTTTGTTCGGTTTGTGTAGTCTATGTTTCCTATTCGTGCGTTCTTCTTGTTTTATGTAAGTTCGTCGTTTAGGTCTGTCTACACCGTTTGTTGTTTTTGTTAGTTTAGTCAAGTTCGTGTTTTCGTTAATAAAATATGTCATTTCACTACGCTGCGCCTTGGTTCCCTCAATACTCCTCCTCTTCAGATGAAGAGGAGGAGGACTGCCGTTACAGAATCACCCACCAAATCTCCAGAACCAAGCAGCGGAGTAAACGGAGTAAGGGACAGAAAAAGAAGGAGGAATGGACTTGGGACGATGTATTGGACGGGAAAGGTTGCTACACATGGGAGGAGATCCTGGCTGGTAGGGATCGCCTCCCATGGGAACAGCTGGAGGCACTGAGGAGAGCAGAGGCAACCGGAGAAGGGAACCGGAGTTATGAGGGGACGCGTCTTGCACGGAAGCCCAAAAAGCCCGTGAGTAACACCCAAAAATTTCTTGGGGGGGGGCTAAGAGGTAGTGGGCCAAGGGCAGGTAGGAGACCTGCGCCCACTTCCCAGGCTTACCGTGGAGAGCGGGAGTACGGGCAGGCGCCGTGTTACGCAGTAGAGCGCACGGTGTCTCCTGTACGAGTGCATAGCCCAGTGCGGGTTATTCCACCTCCCCGCACTGGTAGGGCTAGATTGGGCATTGAGCCAGGTGTCATGAGGCCGGCTCAACGCGTCTGGTCTCCAGTGCGTCTCCTCGGGCCGGCATACATGGCACCTGCCTTACGCATGGTTTCCCCGGTTCGCCTACATAGGCCGGTGCGGGTTATTCCACCTCCCCGCACTGGTCGGGCGACCGGGAGCATTCAACCAGGTAAGGTTGGGCAGGCTCAATGCTCAAGAGAGCCAGTACGCCTCCACGGTCCGGTATTTCCGGCGCCACCTCCCCGCCCCAGCCTAGTACCTACAGTGCCTACACTACGCACTAGGCTACCAGTGCGTCTCCTGAGCCCTGTTCCTCCTCCACGCACTCTCCCTGTAGTGCGTGTATCCAGTTCGGTGCCTCCAGTTCCGGCACCACGCACTAAGCCTCCTGTGCGTCTCCAGAGCCCTGTACACACTGTTTCTTCTCCCCCTACTAATCCTGATGTGCTTGCCCTCAGCCCGGTGTCACCAGTGCCGGTACCACGCACCAGGTATAGAGTGGGCTTTGAGAGTCCAGTGTGCCCTGTCCCTGCTCCCCGCACTAGTATGAAGGTGCGTGTCCTTAGCCCGGTGCCTCCAGTTCCGGCACCACGCACCAGGTCTACAGTGCGCCTTATCCGGCCAGAGCCATCCGTCTCCCCAGCGCCATCTGATCCATCCGTCTCCCCAGCGCCATCTGAGCCATCCGTCTCCCCAGCGCCATCTGAGCCATCCGTCTCCCCAGCGCCATCTGAGCCATCCGTCTGCAATGAGCCTGCAAAGCCGCCCGTCTGCCATGAGCCTGCAAAGCCGCCCGTCTGCCATGAGCCTACAGAGCCGTCCGCCAGACAGGAGCCGCTAGAGCCGCCCGCCAGACAGGAGCCGCTAGAGTCGTCCGTCAGACAGGATCTGCCAGAGCCGCCAACCAGACAGGATCTGCCAGAGCCGCCAACCAGACAGGATCTGCCAGAGCCGCCAACCAGACAGGATCTGCCAGAGTCGCCAGCGAGCCATGAGCGGCCAGAGCCGTCAGCCTGCCATGAGCGTCGAGAGCCGTCAGCCTGCCATGAGCGTCGAGAGCCGTCAGCCTGCCATGAGCGTCGAGAGCCGTCAGCCTGCCATGAGCGTCGAGAGCCGTCAGCCAGCCATGAGCGTCGAGAGCCGTCAGCCAGCCATGAGCGTCGAGAGCCGTCAGCCAGCCATGAGCGTCGAGAGCCGTCAGCCAGCCATGAGCGTCGAGAGCCGTCAGCCTGCCATGAGCGTCGAGAGCCGTCAGCCAGCCATGAGCGTCGAGAGCCGTCAGCCTGCCATGAGCGTCCAGATTCGTCAGTCAGCCATGAGCTGCCCTTCAGCCAGAAACGGCTATATACCCAGAACTGCCCCTCAGTCCAGAGCTGTCTCTCTGTCCGGAGCTGCCTTTCAGTCCGGAGTTGCCCCTCTATCCTAATCTCCCTCTCTATCCTGAGCTACCTCTTTATTCTGATCTATCCCTCTGTCTTGTGCTATCCCTCTGTCTTGATCTATCTCTCTGTCCCGGTGCTGTCCCTGTCATTGATGTTACTAAGGGGATTTTGTGGGGGTAAAATGAGGGTGGACATTCTTAGGGGGAGATGGAGGCTAGGATTGATTATGGTGGGGTGGGGACCTCGCCCGGAGCCTGAGCCACCACCGTGGTCAGATGCCCACCCAGACCCTCCCCTAGACTTTGTGCTGGTGCGCCCGGAGTTCGCACCTTATGGGGGGGGTTATGTCACGTTCCTGACCTATTTCTGTTAGTTTGTTATGTGTGTTAGTTGGTCAGGACGTGAGGTTGGGTGGGCATTCTATGTTTTCTGTTTCTGTGTTGGTTTTTGGGTTGCCTGGTATGGCTCTTAATTAGAGGCAGGTGTTTGGCATTCCTCTAATTAAGAGTCATATTTAGGTAGGCGTTGTCACAGTGTTCGTTGTGGGTGATTGTCGTCTGTGTCTGTACACCACGCGGGACTGTTGACGGTTTGTTCGGTTTGTGTAGTCTATGTTTCCTATTCGTGCGTTCTTCTTGTTTTATGTAAGTTCGTCGTTTAGGTCTGTCTACACCGTTTGTTGTTTTTGTTAGTTTAGTCAAGTTTGTGTTTTCGTTAATAAAATATGTCATTTCACTACGCTGCGCCTTGGTTCCCTCAATACTCCTCCTCTTCAGATGAAGAGGAGGAGGACTGCCGTTACACAAAATGAGGTGAGTAAGGGTTCACTAGTTTTTTGAGAACTTCCGGAAGTGAATGGTGGGATGTGAACAATGGTAGACGACACACCCCTTCAACGTGCATACTATAAACAGACCAAACTCATCTTGTCTTATTATCTTTGGTTTCTGTGAGAGAAAAAATGGCGTGGCGGCGCACAAACTGCCCATCGTCGGATTACTTTCGAATTCTAGAAAGTGTTTTACTCAATTATTTCGATCAATGGCGAGCTCAACCGTGACGTGGTTAATTATAATAGTAATTGCTATTAGCTAATTCATATTGTAGATTATGTCAGACAAGATAAAATTATGACCGCTTGTGTTATGTCAATCTTTCCTCAGGTAGCGCTAGGACAATTTTTCCGGTTTGGATGATTGTGTTATGCTGTAGATACTTCTGTAAATGTCTGAACATTGCATCCAAAAATAACTGCTCCAATTCTGGACATAACTCTGTAAGGACTGTGTTTGTGCAAAATGTTTCTGAAAAAAAGTGTGGCCAGCTCAAACACCGATTGTTGCGTCATTCGAAAATGGCCGTTCTAAATAAGCGTTCTAATCAAGCGTTCTAATCACACCGGATTGATCGTACGCTACAGGGACAACTGTTGAATGATCACACCCATGTGTTGGTACAGTGATTCCTCCTTTTAAAAGTTCTGTCACACTGCGGCACACCCTGCGTGCTGCTGCAGCATTCTGTGGCACGTCAGTTAAATCTCCTCCTTTCATTTTTTTTTACTTATCAATCGACGCTCCATAATGACAAAGCAAAAACAGTTTTTCACAATTTTTGCTACGATTAAAAAAAAAATGAAATATCACATCTGCATAAGTATTCGGACCCTTTGCTGAGTACTTAGTTGAAGCACGTTGGTAGTGATTACAGCCTCGAGTCTTCTTGGATATGATGCTACAAGCTTGGCACACCTGTATTTGGGGAGTTTCTTCCATTGTTTTCTTTAGATCCTCTCAAGCTCTGTCAGGTGGAAAGAGGAGCGTCGCTGCAAAGCTATTTTCAGGTCTCTCCTGAGATGTTTGATCAGGATCAAGTTCTGGCTCTATCTGGGCCACTCAAGGACATTCAGAGATTTGTCCTGAAGACACTCCTGTGTTCTCTTGGCTGTGTGCTTAGGGTTGTTGTCCTGTTGAAAGGTGAACCTTCACCCCAGTCTGAGGTACTGGGCATTCTGGATGAGGTTTTCATCAAGGATCTTTCTGTACTTTGTTCCATTCATCTTTCCCTCAATCCTGAATAGTCTCCCAGTCCCTGCCGCTGAAAAACATCCCCACAGCATGACGCTGCCACCACCATGCTGCACCATAGGTGCCAGGTTTCCTCCAGACGTGACAATTGGCAGTCAGGCCAAAAAGTTCCATCTTGGCTTCATCAGACCAGATAATACGGTTTCTCATGGTCTGAGTCCTTTACGAACCTTTCGGAACGCCAAACAGGCTGTCATGTGCCTTTTACTGAGGAGTGGCTTCCGTCTGGCCACTACTATAAAGGCCTGATTGGTGGAGTGCTGCAGAGATGGTTGTCCTTCTGGAAGGTTCTCCCATCTCCACAGAGGAACTCTGTAGCCCAAGGCCCTTCTCCCCCGATTGCTCAGTTTGGCCTGGGCGGCCAGCTCTAGGAAGAGTCTTGGTGGTTCCAAACTTCTTCCATTTAAGAATGATGTAGGCCACTGTGTTCTTGGGGACCTTCAATGCTACAGAAATGTTTTTTGCCCTTCCCCAGATCTGTGCCTCGACACAATCCTGCCTTGGCACTCTACGGACAATTCCTTCGACCTCATGGCTTAGGTTTTGCCCTGACATGCACTGTCAACTGTGGGACCTTATATAGACAGGTGTGTGCCTTTTCAAAATCATGTCCAATCAATTGAATTGACCACAGGTAGACTCCAATCAAGTTGTAGAAATATCTCAAGGATGATCAATGGAAACAGCATGCACCTGAGCTCAATTTCGAGTCTCATAGTAAAGGGTCTGAATAGTTATGTAAATAAGGTATTTTAGTTTTTATTTGTAATAAATTTGCAAACATTCTGAAAACCTGTTTTTGCTTTGTCATTATGGTGTATTCTGTATACATTGATGAGGATTTTTTTTTAAATTTAATCCATTTTAGAATAAGGCTGTACGTAACAAAATGTGGAAAAAGTGAAAGGGTCTGAATACTTTCCAAATGCATTGTACGCTCTGATTACAACCTCATTGATGCCTGGCGAGCACGTAATCCTGAAGTAATAGAGTACACTTTCTACTCAAACAGGCATAAACACATTCTCACGAATCAATCTACACATCATATTCATACTATCATTTTCTTTAATCAAGAAAATAGAAATTTGGCATATGAGCTTGTCTGACCACCACGCTTAGACTCAACCATTTCTTCCATTGTAATCGTCCTAGTCATGTACTAGCCAACAAGCTACGCAGTAATGATCAATTAGCTCATATAGCAACTATTGAATCTGAAACAGGGGAATTACCTACATAACCCAAGTGAATAAATAAAATATTCTCCCACATGTATAAATAACTGTACCCTTCTGATTGTAAATCCACACCAAGCCAGACTAAGTCCTTTCTAAAATAACTAACAGAAGAAGCTACCTCTATGGGAGCCCAAATATCTCTCTCAATGAACTCAAAAGGTCATTGGATAGCATGGATAAAGGTAAACTACCTGGACAGGAGGGAATCCTTCCTGAGGTCTATTAACATTTTTGTAATCATTTGCTGTTCACAAAGGTTCATTTGGGAGAGATGTGAATACAGCACTAATTTCTCTTTTATAAAAATGTGATCTCTTTGATAACACAGATAATAAACTGTTTTCCAAAATGTAGTCGTCCCATCTCAAGACTTACTTACTCAAATTGACCACTCACACGGACCACTTTGTTAAAAAACTTGTATCATCAGATAACCTCCGTCGACTATTACATATCTTAAATGCTTCATCAGAAACAATAGCTCCTTGGGCTGTATTATCTCTCGATGCAGAAAAAGCTGTTGATAGACAAGAATGGACGTATCTCTAGTCTGTCTTGGAACATATGTGAAATGGCTCCAATTTCATTAATATGATTCAAATGCTATATTTACATTCACATTTAAGTCATTTAGCAGACGCTCTTATCCAGAGCGACTTACAAATTGGTGCATTCACCTTATGATATCCAGTGGAACAACCACTTTACAATAGTGCATCTAAATCTTAAGGGGGGGGGGGGGGTAGAAGGATTACTTTATCCTATCCCAGGTATTCCTTAAAGATATATGCCAATCCCTCAGCCATACGTACATCAGACAATATCTGCTCTGCCATGCTTCATTCAGAATCACTAGACGCAGCTATTTATTACCCATGGAACCCCTGTGTCACGACTTCCGCCGACGTTGGCCTTGTTCGGGCAGCGTTCAACGGTCGACGTCACCGGTTTTCTAGCCGCCAACGATCCACTTTTCATTTTCCATTTGTTTTGTCTTCATTGTACACACCTGGTTTCCATTCCCATAATTATATGTTCCTTATTTAACCCTCTGTGTCCCCCATGGTTTTGTGCGTGTTTGTTAGTAAGTTGGTCTCATTTGTGAGCTTGATTATGTTCCTTCTTGGCCTTCTTGGACGAAGTTACGTTTATTACTCATCTCTGTGTCCTGCACCTGACTCCTCCTTACCTGCTACACCTAGACGCCTTACACCCTGGCCCGGGCAGTTTGTCAATCGAAGAAATAACACCAATTTCCCTCAAATCTGCTGATCGGTTCATCTCATTATACAAAGACAATGTTTAACTATATCTAGACAATGTATCTCAATCGCTCCCAAATGCATTGAAAATCAAAGATACATTTTGTACCTTGAGATGAAGCTTATAACCTAACCTAATCAGCCTACTGCCTCTCAAGGCCCAGATCTAGGACTCCATCTCTGCTTCTGAAATCCCAATCGTTTCCCATTATAAATACTCGGGAGTAGATTTTTTTCTTTCTTAGATAAAACCATTGCCAGAAACTTTAACAGAGTGCTCAATCAATTAAATCCGACCTCGTTAGATGGAATAATATCCCAGTTGCTTTAACCGGCAGAATATCAATTGTCAAAAGTAATATCTTGCCATGGCTGAATTTCTGTAGTTCAGTGCTTCCCATGGCTCCCCCTTCTGGCTATTGGGATAGAATTTATAGCGCGGTTTAAAAATGTACATGTAAGTTAAACGTTCCCGGATAAAATAACAAACTGAAAAAGACGTAGGAGCGCTATCCGTGCCAAACTTTAAATTGTATTTCTAGGCACTAGCATTTCGCCCCATTATAAATTGGTTAAGACATGATTTTTCTGCCCCCTGGCTGAGTATAGAGATAAATATAGTATATCCTATTGCCCTGGAAGAGGTGGTCTTCACTGATATATCCCAAAATGTAAAAACACTAACTGGCAATCAAAAATGGCATGCCTATACTTCAATATTTCACAATAATGCCTTGCGATCTGGAGGGTGGCCCATCCCCCCAATCGTCCAAATACGAAATCTGTACTCTTGCCGATTTAAGGGACAGTAATGGTTTGAGAACATTCAAAGATTTGAAAGATACATACACATTACCAGGGAACTCCTTTTTTTATATTTACCACCTCGGTAAACTACGCTGGCCTATGGAGTCCCTTGGGAAACCCAACTACCGAACCATCCAATGATGAGGTATATAAATCAATTATCTGGGCACTTTTGGAAAGCTCGTATTCTGAGCTAGCGATTAAAAAAGTATTGTCCACAGATCTAATTGAATCTGAACAACTCTTTCACTGGAACAGAATATGGAAAAATATGGCCTTGGCATCCCGTAATGACCTGCCATTGGCATTAAACAAAGCATGTGTGTCAATGTATGCTGATGATTCAAAGTGAAAGATTCCATCTCACACAATACTTATGTCATGCAATAAAATGCAAATGAATTACTTAAAAATCATACAATGTGATTTTCTGGATTTTTGTTTTAGATTCCGTCTCTCACAGTTGAAGTGTACCTATGATAAAAATTACAGACCTCTACATGCTTTGTAAGTATGAAAACCTGCAAAATTGGCAGTGTATCAAATACTTGTTCTCCCCACTGTATGTCTAAGTAGCTACTTTTGCTAGTATATTTAGTGCACATGTCCAAACGCTCGCGCAGATGCAGGCGAACTCGGACGAAAACTTCAAAAAGTTATTTAATGAACATGCACCTGTGGAACGGTTGTTAAGACACTAACAGTTTACAGACAGTAGGCAATTAAGGTCACAGTTATGAAAACTTAGGACACTAAAGAGGCCTTTCTACTGACTCTGAAAAGCACCAAAAGAAAGATGCCCCGGGTCACTTCTCATCTGCGTGAACATGCCTTAGGCATGCTGCAAGTAGGCATGAGAACTGCAGATGTGGCCAGTGCAATAAATTGCAATGTCCGTACTGTGAGACGCCTAAGACAGCGCTACAGGGAAACAGGATGGACAGCTGATCGTCCTCGCAGTGGCAGACCACGTGTAACAACACCTGCACAGGATCGGTACATCCGAACATCACACCTGCGGGACAGGTACAGGATGGCAACAACAACTGCCCGAGTTACACCAGGAACACACAATACCCTCCATCAGTGCTCAGACTGTCTGCAATAGGCTGAGAGAGGCTGGACTGAGAGCTTGTAGGCCTTTTGTAAGGCAGGTCCTCACCAGACATCACCGGCAACAATGTCGCCTATGGGCACAAACCTACCGTCACTGGACCAGACAGGATTGGCAAAAAGTGCTCTTCACTGACGAGTCGCAGTTTTGTCTCACCAGGGGTGATGGTCAGATTCGCGTTTATGGTCGAAGGAATGAGCATTACACCGAGGCCTGTACTCTGCAGCGGGATGGATTTGGAGGTGGAGGGACCGTCATGGTCTGGGGCGGTGTGTCACAGCATCATCGGACTGAGCTTGTTGTCATTGCAGGCAATGTCAACGCTGTGCGTTACAGGGAAGACATTCACCTCCCTCATGTGGTACCCTTCCTGCAGGCTAATCTTGACATGACCCTCCAGCATGATAGTGTCACCAGCCATACTGCTAGTTTTGTGTGTGATTTCCTGCAAGACCGGAATGTCCGTGTTCTGCCATGACAGCGAAGAGCCCGGGATCTCAATCCCATTGAGCACGTCTGGGACCTGTTGGATCGGAGGGTGAGGGCTAGGGCCATTCCATCAGAAATGTCCGGGAACTTGCAGGTGCCTTGGTGGAAGAGTGGGGTAACATCTCACAGCAAGAACTGGCAAATCTGGTGCAGTCCATGAGGAGATGCACTGCAGTACTTAATGCAGCTGGGGGCCACACCAGATACTGACTGTTACTTTTGATTTTGACTCCCCCTTTTGTTCAGGGACACATTATTCAATTTCTGTTGGTCACATGTCTGTGGACCTTGTTCCGTTTATGTCTCAAGTTGTTGAATCTTGTTATGATCATACAAATATTTACACATGTTAAGTTTGCTGAACAAAAACGCAGTTTACAGTGAGGACATTTCTTTTTTTGCTGAGTTTAAATATATATATATATATATATATATATATATATATATATATATATATATATATATATAAATGTCACACTCCACAGAGAACCCAAAATATAAGCTTGTTTTCCTCCACTGTTTGTAAACATTTTAAATGTAAACAAACGTTGTATATTCTCATAACATGGTTAAAACAATAATCATTGATGGTCAGTCCTTACATCCATAGCTCTGTCTATTAATCTGAGAGTGGTTAGATTTCTCCAGGTACATCCCTCAGCTTTTTTCCAAAACAGAGGCGGGTGGGCTTATTGTTATTGTTTCGTCTGTGAATTTGCCCTTTTAACAGCTATATTTTATCAAAATGTCACCAACAAAAAGGTAAACAATAGGCCCATAGCAAATGCAGCATGTGGCATTCATGTAAATAGCACTCGTCATTAGTGCTCAAAGGATGCTATTCCATGAGCACGCGTGCTCAGGCCAAAGCTGGTTTACAACCTCTGCCTGACTTGTGTGACAGTCTGTGCGAGGGGGGAACCAAAGGGCCCAGAAAGTCACGCCGCCAACGGCGTCTTGAGAAGTGTGTGGGAACCCCTGTACCTGTTGCTGATGTGTCTGGGTTAGAGGTGCAATGGAATGTTCCACAACATTTTGCTACACTGCAGAAGACGGATGAAAGGTTTATTTGACAAGGCCTTAGCTGGGGACAGTCAATCTTCATGTGGGGGGATTTACACGGTAGACAACCACATACTTTACCTTAGGTCAGAGGCAGATAGCAGGAAGTTGGTGGTGCCATCTACCTGTAGACCACTTGTTCTCAACCTTGCACATACAGTTCCACGGGCAGGCCATCTAGGGCAACATAAGACCTATCTTAGGCTAGGCTCCCGTTTATTTTGGCCCTCCATGTATACTGATGTAAAAACATACTGCAAAACATGCCAAAGGTGCCAGAAAACCAGTGCTGTCCGTAGGTCTGACCGGGCTCCTCTGTGTTCACTGCCAGTTATTTCTACCCCATTCAAGAGAATTGCAATTGACATTGTTGGACCCTTGGAGAAGAGTAGCGCAGGTTACAGGTATATATTGGTGATCTGTGACTATGCCACTCCGTTCCATAACCACTCCAAAAATAATCAGTGTTCTTCTTCAGCTCTTCTCTCGTGTAGGAATCCCAGATGAAATCCTGATGGACCAAGGGACAAACTTCCCCTCGCGACTGATGGTTCAACTCCACCGACAGCTAGGCATTAAAGGCTTGAGGACCACTCCCTACCATCCCCAAACAGATGGGCTCGTAGAGCGATTCTATCAAACGCTCAAGAACATGCTGAGGAAGTTTGTGGCTGACACTGGTAAAGACTGGGATAAGTGGTTACCCTTTCCGTTTTTTGCTTACAGGGAGGTGCCTCAGGCATCGACAGGTTTCTCGCCATTCGAACTCCTCTATGGATGGGCAGTGCAAGGACCACTGGACATGCTGAAGAAGTGCTGGGAAGGTTCCCCAGTAGCTACCTCAGGACAGGAGATTGTCCAGTTTGTCCTCCAGATGCGAGACAGGATGGAGCGGTACCGAGAGGAAGCTAGGGCAAACCTTCAGCAAGCCCAGAAGGCA
Source organism: Salvelinus fontinalis (assembly GCF_029448725.1). Lineage (NCBI taxonomy): Eukaryota > Metazoa > Chordata > Actinopteri > Salmoniformes > Salmonidae > Salvelinus > Salvelinus fontinalis. The sequence goes on from NC_074674.1 coordinate 13,501,105, forward strand.
CAGAAGAGAGAGGGTATGACCAGCACGCTCGCCACAGAGAGTTTGAGCCAGGGCAGAAAGTCCTGCTCCTCCTTCCCTCGTCTAACAGCAAGCTCCTTGCGCAATGGCAAGGACCGTACCTAATCGGGAGGAAGATGGGTCCGGTGACCTACGAGGTGCTGCACCCGGACAAGGGTAAGAAGAAGCAAACCTATCATGTGAACCTCCTCAAGGCCTGGGAGGAGAAAGAGGAACTCACCACGGGAAAGTCCTTTCTGGTCCGCAGAGTAGAAGAAGAGGACGAGTCGGATGGGGTCACAGAGGCATGGAAAGAACAAGCAGAAGTCATACTGGCTCACCTGGAAGAAGACAAGCCAGATGAGCTGAAGCAGCTGTTTGGCAAGTATCCGGCCCTCTTCAGTCAGAGACCAGGAAGAACCAAAGTCCTAGAACACGTCATTAGTTTGAAGCCTGGCCAGAACCCTGTCCGCCAGCATCCTTAACGTGTGCCTGAGAGGCTGGTGGTAGCCCTCAAGGAAGAGGTCCACAACATGATAGAGATGGATGTTGTCGAGCCATCTTCAAGTGAATGGAGCAGCCCTATTGTCATTGTCCCAAAGAAGGATGGCTCTTTGCGCGTCTGCATGGACTTCCGAAAGGTGAATGCCATCTCCCAGTTTGATGCCTACCCCATGCCCCGCATTGACGACTTACTGGAGAGAATAGGTAGAGCTCATTACATCCCCACATTGGATCTCTGCAAAGGGTACTGGCAGGTGCCCCTGGATGAACAATCCAAGGCCTACACTGCGTTCTGGACGCCAATGGGCCTGTTCCAGTTCAAGGTCATGCCATTTGGCCTTCATGGGGCCCCTACAAGGTCCTCCAGGACTGTGACGATTACTGTGCTGCTTACTTGGATGACGTGGTAATCTACAGCCACTCCTGGCACATACAGCATCTTAGCAGAGTCCTGGGGAAGATCCATGATGCAGGCCTCACACTTAACCTCCTGAAGTGTGAGTGGGCGAAACAGGAGACAAAGTACCTCGGTTACCAGCTGGGTAAGGGTGAAATTCGGCCTCAGGTGGACAAAGTGGTGTCTATCAGGAACAGCCCTCAACCTAGAACCAAGACATAGGTGAAGTCCTTCCTAGGTCTGGGAGGGTGGTACCGGAGATTCATTCCACAGTTCTCAACCATCGCTGTCCCTCTGAGCAACCTCACTTCAAAGGTGGCCAGCAACCCTGTGAATTGGACTGAGGAGTGTGAGAAAGCCTTCATGATACTGAAAAAATGACTGTGCTCATTCCCTGTTCTCCAGACCCCTGATTTTCAGAAGAGGTTTCTCGTGCAGGTGGACGCTTCGGCTGTGGGAATTGGAGCTGTACTGGCCCAAGGGGAGCCAGGAGAAGAGCTTCCTGTGCTGTACCTGAGTCGGAAGCTGTTGCCCAGTGAAACCAGATATTCGACAATCGAGAAGGAGTGCCTGGCTATAAAGTGGGCCCTAGATAACCTCCGCTACTAACTTCTTGGGAGGGAATTTGACCTGTACACGGACCACAGAGCACTGACCTGGATCCAGACCATGAAGGATCGGAATTCTCGTGTGACCAGGTGGTATCTAGAGCTCCAGCCCTTCAGGTCCTGTGTCCGTCACAAGGCAATAAAAGAAAACGTCAAGGCGGACTACCTATCAAGGCTCCCGAACCTGGTCGCTTCAGGAGAGGAGGAAGGTAATGTGACGTAGAAGTCCGTCACTGGCCGCGGGCAGCATTTGGTATTTTAATGCAAGCACACATTCATCACTGCTCCGTTATCAGATAAGTTAACAATGTGGGTCGACACACAAGATAACTTCTCTATCTTAGTACATACATTTCACACTTACGTCAGTAACCGGTTATGGGATAAAGACATAAACAGACAAGTGTTCATATTTAATATAAGTAATATTTATTTTACTTATCGATGTTATGGATGAGCGCGTTGTTTGTTTGTTCTGGTTCTCTCTCTCTCCATCTCTGTAGCTTCCGGGTATGCTGGAAAAGGACCCGAGCTAAGAGAATTGGGCTGACTTTATAGTGCCCGTCCCGAATGGCTCATTAATGTAAATGGGCTTATTGAAAGACACTGTCAGTAGTGATGTAATTTTGTAAATGTTATGTTGTGATATTGTTTCATAAACGTGTTGACACGAGAGGTATGTGGCAGGGTCTACAGTCAATCACGGACTACAAAAGAAAAACCAGCCCCGCCGCGGACCACGATGCCTTGCTCCCAGACAGACTAAACAACTTTTTTGCTCGCTTTGAGGACAATACAGTGCCACTGACACAGCCCACTATCAAAACCTGCGGGCTCCTTCACTGTAGACAACGTGAGTAAGACATTTAAACATGTTAACTCTCGCAAGGCTGCAGGCCCAGACGGCGTCCCCGGCCGCATCCTCAGAGCATGCACAGACCAGCTGGCTGGTGTGTTTACAGACATATTCAATCAATCCTTATCCCAGTCTGCTGTTCCCACATGCTTCAAGAGGGCCACCATTGTTCCTGTTCCCAAGAAAGCTAAGGTAACTGAGTTAAATGACTACCGCCCTGTAGCACTCACTTCTGTCATCATGAAGTGCTTTGAGAGACTAGTCAAGGACCATATCACCTCCACCCTACCTGACACCCTAGACCAGGGGTCGGGAACCTTTTTGACTAAGAGAGCCATGAAAGCAAATAATTTGGAAATTTATTTCAGTGAGAGCCATATAATATATTTTAAAAGTGAATTCAACTAAATGTCAGTATAATAAGCCTCTGAATTTGTTGAAGTGCCGATTTACATTCGACCGTTTCATCAATGTAATTTTGTCATTGCAAATTAGACACACCGCAGAACCTGCTCTCTCCACAAAGGCGAATTCTTCGGTCCATTCGTCCTGAATTGTACGATACTCGTCATCTTTTTTTCTTTTCGCCATCTTCTTCGTCGAAGGGTTAGCTTTGAGCTAATGACCGAGCAGACTGATTCAAAAGGAGGCGTTTACCTGTTTTACCTAGCAACGGCCAACGTAGGCCAGTATCATTTAATTAAAATAATGGACAATTGCTCCTGCAGCCCTGAACAGTACATGAGCAGTGAAAAATCGATGGATGGATTAAAACAAGTGAGAATAGGCCTCCCGGGTGGCGCAGTGGTCTAGAGCACTGCATCGCAGTGCTAGCTGCGCCACCAGAGTCTCTGGGTTTGCGCCCAGGCTCTGTCGCAGCCGGCCGCGACCGGGAGGTCCGTGGGGCGATGCACAATTGGCTTAGCGTCGTCTGGGTTAGGGAGGGTTTGGCCGGTAGGGATATCCTTGTCTCATCGCGCTCCAGCGACTCCTGTGGCGGGCCGGGCGCAGTGCGCGCTAACCGAGGGGGGCGGGTGCACGGTGTTTCCTCCGACACATTGGTGCGGCTGGCTTCCGTGTTGGAGGCGCGCTGTGTTAAGAAGCACTGCGGCTTGGTTGGGTTGTGCTTTGGAGGACGCATGGCTTTCGACCATCGTCTCTCCCGAGCCCGTACGGAAGTTGTAGCGATGAGACAAGATAGTAATTACTAGCGATTGGATACCACGAAAATTGGGGAGAAAAGGGGATCAAATAAAAAAATTAAAAAAAACATCTCACTTTTTTTTTTTTTTTTTAAATCTGCGAGCCAGATGCAATTATCAAAAGAGCCACACCTGACTCGGGAGCCATAGGTTCCCGACCCCTGCCCTAGACCCACTCCAATTTGCTTACCGCCCCAATAGGTCCAAAGACAACGCAATCGCTATCACACTGCACACTGCCCTAACCCATCTGGACAAGAGGAATACCTATGTAAGAATGCTGTTCATCGATTACAGCTCAGCATTTAACACCATAGTACCCTCCAAACTCGTAATTAAGCTTGAGACCCTGGGACTCAACCCCGCTCTGTGCAACTTGGGTCCTGGACTTCCTGACGGGCCGCCCCCAGGTGGTGAGGGTAGGCAACAACATCTCCACCCTGCTGATCCTCAACTCTGGGTCCGCACAAGGGTGCGTTCTCAGCCCTCTCCTGTATTCCCTGTTCACCCACAACTGCGTGGCCATGCACGCCACCAACTCAATCATCAAGTTTGCAGACGATACTACAGTGGTAGGCTTGATTACCAACAACGACTAGACGGCCTACAGGGAGGAGGTGAGGGCCCTCGGAGTGTGGTGCTAAGAAAATAACCTCACACTCAATGTCAACAAAACAAAGGAGATGATCAGCCCCCTATCTACATTGACGGGACAGTAGTGGAGAGGGTGGAAAGTTTTAAGTTCCTCGGCGTACACATCACGGACAAACTGAAATGGTCCACCCACACAGACAGCTTGGTGAAGAAGGCGCAGCAGCGCCTCTTCAACCTCAGGAGGCTGAAGAAATTCAGCTTGTCACCAAAAACACTCACAAACCTTTACAGATGCACAATCGAGAGCATCCTGTTGGGCTGTATCACCGCCTGGTACGGCAACTGCTCCGCCCATAAGGCTCTCCAGAGGGTAGTGAGGTCTGCACAACGCATCACTGGGTGCAAACTACTTGCCCTCCAGGACACCTACACCACCCGATGTCACAGGAAGGCCAAAAAGATCATCAAGGACAACAACCACCCGAGCCACTGCCTGTTTACCCCGCTATCATCTGGAAGGCGAGGTCAGTACAGGTGCATCAAAGCGGGAACCGAGAGACTGAAAAACAGCTTCTATCTCAAGGCCATCAGACTGTTAAACAGCCATCACTAACATTGAGTGGCTGCTGCCAACATACTGACTCAACTCTAGCCACTTTAATAATGGAAAAATGGATGTAATCAATTTATCACTAGCCAGTGTATATAATGCTTACATACCCTACATTACTCATCTCATATGTACACTGCTCAAAAAAATAAAGGGAACACTTAAACAACACAATGTAACTCCAAGTCAACCACACTTCTGTGAAATCAAACTGTCCACTTAGGAAGCAACACTGATTGACAATAAATGTCACATGCTGTTGTGCAAATGGATTAGACAAAAGGTGGAAATTATAGGCAATTAGCAAGACACCCCCAATAAAGGAGTGGTTCTGCAGGTGGTGACCACAGACCACTTCTCAGTTCCTGTGCTTCCTGGCTGATGTTTTGGTCACTTTTGAATGCTGGCGGTGCTTTCACTCTAGTGGTAGCATGAGACGGAGTCTACAACCCACACAAGTGGCTCAGGTAGTGCAGCTCATCCAGGATGGCACATCAATGCGAGCTGTGGCAAGAAGGTTTGCTGTGTCTGTCAGCGTAGTGTCCAGAGCATGGAGGCGCTACCAGGAGACAGGCCAGTACATCAGGAGACGTGGAGGAGGCCGTAGGATGGCAACAACCCAGCAGCAGGACCGCTACCTCCGCCTTTGAGCAGGAGCAGCACTGCCAGAGCCCTGCAAAATTACCTCCAGCAGGCCACAAATGTGCATGTGTCAGCATATGGTTTCACAAGGACTCTGAGGATCTCATCTCGGTACCTAATGGCAGTCAGGCTACCTCTGGTGAGCACATGGAGGGCTGTGCGGCCCCCCAAAGAAATGCCACCCCACACCATGACTGACCCACCGCCAAACCGGTCATTCTGGAGGATGTTGCAGGCAGCAGAACGTTCTCCACGGCGTCTCCAGACTCTGTCACGTGTGTGTGAACCTGCTTTCATCTGTGAAGAGCACAGGGCGCCAGTGGCGAATTTGCCAATCTTGGTGTTTACTGGCAAATGCCAAACACATGGTGTTGGGCTGTAAGCACAACCCCCACCTGTGGACGTCGGGCCCTCATACCAACCTCATGGAGTCTGTTTCTGACCGTTTGAGCAGACACATGCACATTTGTGGCCTGCTGGAGGTAATTTTGCAGGGCTCTGGCAGTGCTGCTCCTGCTCAAAGGCGGAGGTAGCGGTCCTGCTGCTGGGTTGTTGCCATCCTACGGCCTCCTCCACGTCTCCTGATGTACTGGCCTGTCTCCTGGTAGCGCCTCCATGCTCTGGACACTACGCTGACAGACACAGCAAACCTTCTTGCCACAGCTCGCATTGATGTGCCATCCTGGATGAGCTGCACTACCTGAGCCACTTGTGTGGGTTGTAGACTCCGTCTCATGCTACCACTAGAGTGAAAGCACCGCCAGCATTCAAAAGTGACCAAAACATCAGCCAGGAAGCATAGGAACTGAGAAGTGGTCTGTGGTCACCACCTGCAGAATCACTCCTTTATTGGGGGTGTCTTGCTAATTGCCTATAATTTCCACCTTTTGTCTACTCCATTTGCACAACAGCATGTGGAATGTATTGTCAATCAGTGTTGCTTCCTAAGTGGACAGTTTGATTTCACAGAAGTGTTATTGACTTGGAGTTACATTGTGTTGTTTAACCTGTTGGGGATGGGGGCGCTGTTGTCACTATTTATGGTATTCTTGTAATTTTTGAAACGGCTTCCTACAAAACTCTTGATCGTACAATATGCATATTATTATTATTATTGGATAGAAAACAGTCTATAGTTTCTATAGGAGTTGAAATTTTGTCTCTAAGTTGAACAGAACCCATTCTACAGCAATTTCCCTGACATGGAGTCAGATTTCAGAAATGTTGGCCCCTGATCTGGAGTCAGTTAAAAGGGCACTGTTATTGCTATGAGTATACGGACACTGCTTACGTCTTCCCCTGGATGCCTTTACGTGATGACGATTTGAATGGGGTCGATTGCGCGTTCACAGGCACTATAAATTAAAAAACCCTGGAGCTAGCAAGTCTTTTCTTTGTGCGTCATGCGCGTGGAGGACACCGACCCGCACCTGTTCCAAGCATTAGTGTTGGGAGTAATCTTTCTCCGGTCATGTTAAGACTCGTTATAGGAGTTAAAAACATCATAAGGTAGTTAATTTAAAGCGTTTTATAGCAATTTATATCCGTTTAGTGCGATTTTGGGACATTTATTTCTTTAACGCTGTGAATTGCTGGGCACGCTTCCAGTTCATCCCGAACGCAGTTGGCATTTCCATATGGCAAGAGGACAGCTTTCCACCAAAAGACGATTAGACCCAAGAAAGGATCCTTTGCCGAAGATACTGATGGAAGAACAGCTCAAAGTAGGACATTTTTATCATGATAAATCGTGTTTCTGTCGAAAAATGTTAGTGGCTTAGGACGCCATGTTTTTTGACGTAGCTTCGCTTGGCGCAAACTGTATTGAAAAGTAAGGATAATTTAAAAAATGTAATTCCGCGATTGTATTAAGAATTAAATTGTCTATCAATCCCTGTCCACCCTATATTTTTTAGTCACGTTTATGAGTATTTATGTATAAGAGTAGATCACTGTCTAATATGGCGCACGGACATTTTCTCACCAGCTGGGCTACATTTCACATTGTCTAACCATGATTTTGGTGGCTAAATATAAACATTTTCGATCAAACTCTATATGGATTGTGTAATATGATGTTACAGGAGTGTCATCTGAAGAATTCTGAGAAGGTTAGTGAAAAAATTAATATATTTTGGCGATGTTGACGTTATCGCTCACTTTGGCTAGAATCAATGCTGGGCTGCTATGTGCTATGCTAATATAACGATTTATTGTGTTTTCGCTGTAAGACACTTAGAAAATCTGAAATATTGTCTGTATTCACAGGATCTGTGTCTTTCGATTAGTGTATGCTGTGTATTTTTACGAAATGTTTGATGATTAGTAAGTAGGTAAACACGTTGCTCTATGTAGCTATTCTAGTCCATTTGTGACGGTGGGTGCAATTGTAACCTATGCCATCTACCTGAAATATGCACTTTTTTCTAACAAAACCTATCCCATACCATAAATATGTTATCAGACTGTCATCTGATGAGTTTTTTTCTTGGTTAGGGGCTATAAATATCTTAGTTTAGCCGAATTGGTGATAGCTACTGGTGTTTGTGGACAAATAAAAGATGGTGGATTATGCTAATGTATTTTTAGGTAATAGATGTACATCTTTACATATTGTGTCTTCCCTGTAAAACATTTTAAAAATCGGACATGTTGGCTGGATTCACAAGATCTGTGTCTTTCATTAGCTGTATTGGACTTTAATGTGTGAAAGTTAAATATTTAAAAAAAATATTTTTTTTGAATTTCGCGGCACTGGTTTTTCAGTGGGGGTGGGGGGGGAGTGCCGCTAGCGGCACTCTCAGCCTAGACAGGTTAAGTGTTCCCTTTATTTTTTTGAGCAGTGTATATCTCTTGACACAATGATGAAAATAATCATGGCCTCTAAACCTTCAAGCAGCATACTGGATCCTATTCCTACTAAACTCCTGAAAGAGCTGCTTCCTGTGCTTGGCCCTCCTATGTTGAACATAATAAACAGCTCTCTATCCACCGGATGTGTACCAAACTCACTAAAAGTGGCAGTAATAAAGCCTCTCTTGAAAAAGCCAAACCTTGACCCGGAAAATATAAAAAACTATCGGCCGATATCGAATCTTCCATTCCTCTCAATTTTAGAAAAAGCTGTTGCGCAGCAACTGAACGCCTTCCTGAAGACAAACAATGTATACGAAATGCTTCAGTCTGGTTTTAGACCCCATCATAGCACTGAGACTGCACTTGTGAAGGTGGTAAATGACCTTTTATTGGCGTCAGACCGAGGCTCTGCATCTGTCCTCGTGCTACTAGACCTTAGTGCTGCCTTTGACACCATCGATCACCACATTCTTTTGGAGAGACTGGAAACCCAAATTGGTCTACACGGACAAGTTCTGGCCTGGTTTAGATCTTACCTGTCGGAAAGATATCAGTTTTTCTCTGTGAATGGTTTGTCCTCTGACAAATCAACTGTACATTTCGGTGTTCCTCAAGGTTCCGTTTTAGGACCATTATTGTTTTCACTATATATTTTACCTCTTGGGGATAAAATTGAAATGCACAGCTGTACATTTCAATGAAACATGGTGAAGCCCCAAAATTGCACTCGCTAGAAGCCTGTGTTTCAGACATAAGGAAGTGGATGGCTGGAAACTTTCTACGGACAAAACAGAGAGGCTTGTTCTAGGTCCCAAGAAACAAAGAGATCTTCTGTTAAATCTGACAATTAATCTTGATGGTTGTAAAGTCGTCTCAAATAAAACTGTGAAGGACCTCGCCGTTACTCTTGACCCTGATCTCTCTTTTGACGAACATATCAAGACTGTTTCAAGGACAGCTTTTTTCCATCTACGCAACATTGCAAAAATCTGAAATGTTCTGTCCAAAAATGATGCAGAAAAATTTATCCATGCATTTGTTACTTCTAGGTTAGACTACTGCAATGCTCTACTTTCCGGCTACTCGGATAAAGCACTAAATAAACTTCAGTTAGTGCTAAATACGGCTGCTAGAATCCTGACTAGAACCAAGAAATTTGATCATATTACTCCAGTGCTAGCTTCCCTACACTGGCTTCTTGTTAAGGCAAAGGCTGATTTCAAGGTTTTACTGTTAACCTATAAAGCGTTACATGGGCTTGCTCCTACCTATCTTTCCGAGTTGGTCCTGCCGTACATACCTATACGTACGCTACGGTCACAAGACGCAGGCCTCCTAATTGTCCCTAGAATTTCTAAGCAAACAGCGGGAGGCAGGGCTTTCTCCTATAGATCTCCATTTTTATGGAACGGTCTGCCTACCCATGTGAGAGACGCAGACTCGGTCTCAACCTTTAAGTCTTTACTGAAGACTTATCTCTTCAGTAAGTCATATGATTGAGTGTAGTCTGGCCCAGGAGTGTGAAGGTGAACGGAAAGGCTCTGGAGCAACGAACCGCCCTTGCTGTCTCTGCCTGGCCGGTTCCCCTCTCTCCACTGGGATTCTCTGCCTCTAACCCTATTACAGGGGCTGAGTCACTGGCTTACTGGTGCTCTTTCATGCCGTCCCTAGGAGGGGTGCGTCACTTGAGTGGGTTGAGTTACTGACGTGATCTTCCTGTCTGGGTTGGCGCTCCCCCTTGGTTTGTGCTGTGGTGGAGATCTTTGTGGGCTATACTCGGCCTTGTCTCAGGATGGTAAGTTGGTGGTTGAAGATATCCCTCTAGTGGTGCGGGGGCTGTCCTTTGGCAAAGTGGGTGGGGGTTATATCCTTCCTGTTTGGCCCTGTCCGTGGGTATCATCGGATGGGGCCACAGTGTCTCCTGACCCCTCCTGTCTCAGCCTCCAGTATTTATGCTGCAGTAGTTTATGTGTCGGGGGGCTAGGGTCAGTTGGTTATACCTGGAGTACTTCTCCTGTCTTATCCAGTGTCCTGTGTGAATTTAAGTGTGCTCTCTCTAATTCTCTCATTCTCTCTTTCTCTCTCTCTGAGAACCTGAGCCCTAGGACCATACGTCACGGCAAACCGGGCATGATGACTCCTTGCTGTCCCCAGTCCACCTGGCCTTGCTGCTGTTCCAGTTTCAACTGCCCTGCCTGCGGTTACGGAACCCCTACCTGTCCCAGACCTGCTGCTTTTAACTCTTAATGATCGGCTATGAAAAGCCAACTGAAAATGATTCATGATTATTATTTGACCATGCTTGTCATTTATGAACATTTTGAAAATCTTGGCTCTCTCTAATTCTCTCCTTCTCTCTTTCTTTCTCTCTCTCGGAGGACCTGAGCCCTAGGACCATACGTCAGGACTACCGGGCATGATGACTCCTTGCTGTCCCCAGTCCACCTGGCCTTGCTGCTATCCCAGTTTCAACTGTTCTGCCTGTGGTTATGGAACCGCCACCTGTCCCAGACCTGCTGTTTTCAACTCTTAATGATCGGCTATGAAAAGCCAACTGAAAATTATTCATGATTATTATTTGACCATGCTTGTCACTTATGACCATTTTGAACATCTTGGCATAGTTCTGTTATAATCTCCACCCGGCACAGCCAGAAGAGGACTGGCCACCCCTCATAGCCTGGTTCCTCTCTAGGTTTCTTCCTAGGTTTTGGCCTTTCTAGGGAGTTTTTCCTAGCCACCGTGCTTCTACACCTGCATTGCTTGCTGTTTGGGGTTTTAGGCTGGGTTTCTGTACAGCACTTCGAGATATTAGCTGATGTACGAAGGGCTATATAAAATAAACTTGATTTGAGTCAGATCCAGACACATACTTTGCTTTATTTGAGCGTATTGCGGAAGCTAGAGCTTGGTCAGATTTGGACATGACTATGTTGTTGCAATGTGTACTTACAGGTAAAGCACGTGAGGCTTTTGCAGCACTGAGTGTAGGTGACAGTAAAGTTTTTGCTAAAGTTAAATCAGCAGTTCTGAAGGTCTACGAGCTTGTGCCAGAGGCATATCGTCAACATTTTCGTTACAGGAAAAAGTTAGATTCACAAACCTATTCTGAGTCTGTTCGTGATTTGACTTCTGCATTTAATCGTTGGTGTACAGCTTCTGAAGTTAATACTTTTGAGGGTCTGTCTAATTTGATTGTGTTAGAACAGTTCAAAAATTATGTTTCTGACCAGGTTGCTACATACATGAATTAACGTAAAGTTAAGTCTCCAAGTGATGCAGCAATCCTTGCAGATGAGTACAGGCTAACACATAAAAGCATTTTGAGTCAAACAGTGACATGTACCATACAAATAACTTTACTCCTAGGAATAGTAGGTCACCTTTTTTTGGAGCTTCTTTCCAAAGGCCTCAGCAAAAGTTTGGGTCTGGAGGACTTAAAGCACCGGTTAATGCTAATACCTGTTGCTACTGTTTAGTTGAAGGACATTGGAAGAAAGATTGTCCTCTGCTTAAATCAAAACAGTCAGGTCAAGTTAAACCTGCTGTGATGGCAAGTCCTGTTACAGCCTCTGACCACCAGGGTGAGCTGTTTCAGCCACAAGTTGAGTTTGATTCTCAGTCTTCCCACTGATTTTTCAGATGGTGTAGTGTCCCTGGTAGATGGCAACCAAAATGTTTCAATCAAGATCTTAAGAGACACTGGAGCTCTAGATTCTTTTATTCTCGAATCTGTTTTGACGTTCTCTAAAGAGTCTGAAACTGGCAGTTGTGTAATGGTATGTGGTATGGGTTTAGTTCCATTCTCTTGTCCTTTACATGAAGTTACCCTAAAATGTGGTCTAGTGGAGGATGATGTAGATGTTGGGGTTAGACCCCAGTTGCCAGTAGAGGGAGTCCACATGATTTTGGGGAATGACTTGGCAGGTAGTAAGGTGTGGGCAGATGGCAAACTAAACATCTGTAAGAAGCAACCTTCCGTGTCCCCTGCAAGGGAATCTCCGGAGCAAAACTGTGTTTCTCCTGAGGTATTTCCAGTTTGTGTGGTTACCCGCGCAGCCTCTCGTAAGGAGATTGAGAGTAAGCCAGAAAGTATTGAGTTGCCAGTCAAACTGCAGACAGAACAGTTGACTAGTTATAGAGATTCATTGATGGCTGAGCAAAAGGCCGATACTACTTTGGCTGATCTGTTTGATAAAGTGGTTCCTGATCCAGTGGTGAGGAATAGTGCTCAGTGTTACTTTCTTCTTGATGGGCTGTTGGTCAGGAAATGGGTTCCACACTATGATCAGGGTCTAGGAGAACCAGTCTTTCAAATAGTTGTACCTACTACTTTGCGAAATAAAGTGTTGCAAACTTCACATGGTGATGTGGCAGGTCATATGGGTGTTCGTAAAACTTATGATCGCATACTTCGTTATTTTTTCTGGCCACGTTTAAAGCGGGATATCTCAGTTTCTTAACTTGTGATACGTGTCAGCGCACAAGCAAGCCAAATCAGGGTGTAAAGCCTGCACCGTTGTATCCAATACCAGCCATAGGGCAACCTTTTGAGCATCTTATTGATTGTGTTGGGCCATTACCAAGGTCCAAGTCAGGTCATAGCTACTTATTAACTGTTGATGTCAAGCAACAAGATATCCGTCTGCTTTTTCCTTGCGTACCATAACTTCAAAATCAGTAGTTAAAGTGTTAACTCAATTCATTTCAACATTTGGGATTCCAAAAACCATCCAGTCAGATCAGGGGTCTAACTTTACCTCCCATTTATTTGCTCAGGTTCTCAAACAGCTTAAAGTCAAACGCAACAAGTCAACTGTGTTCCATGCCCAGAGCCAGGGAGCTTTGGAACGTTTTCATCAAACTTTAAAATATTTGCTTCGTGCATACTGTACAGAACTGTCTGCAGATTGGGAGGAGGGGTTACCTTGGCTGTTACTAGCTGCTCGTGAAGTAGTGCAGGAAAGCACAGGGTTTAACCCAAATGACTTAGTGTTTGGTCATAAGGTGCGTGGGCCTTTAGCAGTGTTGCAGGATAGTTGTTTGCCTGAGGAACCACCTCGGAACCTTATTGACTATGTAAATGGTTTTAGGTTGAAGTTGTATAGGGCTGATGAACTAGCGAAAGAAACTAAAATGTTCTCAATGGAAAATGAAACTGAAATATGACGGACAGGCTGAGCTGCGTGAGTTTAGTCCCGGTGGTCGTGTACTTGCTCTTCTGCCTCTTGTAAGTTCACCTTTTCAGGCAAAATACTGTGGTCCTTTCACTGTGTTGCGTAAAGTGTCAGATTTGAACTATCTTATTGAAACCCCTAGTCATAGGAAGTCCTCTAAATTATGCCATGTGAACTTGTTAAAATCTTATCACTCCCGTGATCTAAGCAAAGTTGAAGGCACTCCAGCGGTGAGGTCAGCGTTGACTGCTGCTCCAATCACTGCATCTTGTGGCTTTAATTTGGTGGAGGGGGGAGAAGAGGAGGAAGTTAAAGTTTCGGATGAGGTCTTACAAGGTCGGTTGAAAAACTCCTAGACTTTGCAAAACCTTGGGGTTTTGGTAGATCATTTAGACTCTGAGAAACGTGATGAATTGGTAGCTCTTATTAGAAACTACCCTGTTTTGTTTTCTGACACTCCATCACAAACTCACTTATTAATTGAGCATGATATAGACATCGGAGATGCTAAGCCTATCAAACAGATTTTATCGTGTGTCTGAAGAGAAGAGATTTGAAACTGGAAACAGAGGTGCAGTATATGTTGGACAATGGTATTGCGGAGCCATGTTGTTCAAATTGGGCTTCACCCTGTCTTTTGGTCAAAAAGTCTGATTCCACTTTCAGACCTTGCACTGATTATAGAAAAGTTAACAATGTTACTAAAGCAGACCTTTACCCTCTTCCTAGGATGGAGGACTGTATTGATCAAGTCGGGTCAGCAAAGTATGTTAGCAAATTTGATCTTTTAAAGGGATATTGGCAAGTACCCCTTACCAAAAGAGCTTGTGAGATTGCTGCCTTTATAACTCCATCTGGTATGTTCTCTTATAAAGTGATGCCTTTCGGCTTGCGGAATGCTCCAGCCACCTTCCAGAGGCTAATGAATCGGGTGGTCTCAGGTCTGGAAGGGTGTGCCGTGTATTTGGACGACGTGGTCGTCTACTCAGACTCTTGGGAGGAGCATGTTCGGAGAGTGCAAGCCCTGTTCGAAAGACTGGTGTGGGCCAGGTTAACTATTAATTTGGCAAAATGTGAGTTTGCCAAAGCCACAGTCACATACCTAGGCAAGGTTGTTGGTCAGGGATTTGTCTGTCCCGTGGAAGCCAAGGTTCCGGCTGTGAAGCAGTTCCCACAGCCCTCCACAAAGAAAGAACTGATGCGCTTCCTGGGAATGGCGGGGTACTACCGTGCTTTCTGTAAACTTTTCGGTAGTAGTGTCCCCCCTGACCAATCTGTTGAAGGCCAAGGCTGAATTTATCTGGTCCACCCAGTGTCAAGAGGCATTTGATGCAGTTAAGGCTCTTTTGTGTTTGGCACCTGTGTTGGCAGCACCAAATTTTGGGAAACCTTTCAAATTGCAGGTAGACGCCAGTCAAATCGGTGCTAAGGCTGTGCTTCTCCAGGAGAATGATGACAAGGTTGAGTGTCCAGTCAGTTTCTTCTCCCGCAACTGTAATAAGTATCAGAAAGACTATTCTGTAATTGAAAAGGAGGCTTTAGGTCTCATTTGGGCTTTACAGCACTTCGAGGTCTATGTTGGTTCTGGTTTGACCCCTTTAACTGTGTTCACTGACCACAACCCATTTGTTTTTCTGAAATCCCTGCAAAATCCCAACCAGCGCCTGATGCGTTGGGCTTTGTTCTTGCAACCATTCAACCTTGATATTAGACACGTTAGTGGTAAGGATAATATCATTGCTGATGCTCTGTCCCGTGCTCCTTTAACCTAGCTTGTATCTTTTCTCTGCTGACCCCTACAGGCTGTCTGCGCCTCTTTCCTCTTAAATTGCTCCCCAGGTACCAGGGCTGCTGAGTCTGCGCCTCTTTCCTCTTAAATTGCTCCCCAGGTACCAGGGCTGCTGAGTTTGAGGGGCGGACAGTCAGCCGGGGGACACGGGGCTACTGCTAGGAGCCGGGACTGGTATCCTTTTTTTGGGGGGGGGGGGGGGGGGATTTGGATTGTTTTGAATATGTTGGAGGAAGTTGGGTTGAGGGTGCGACCCTCATTTTAAAGAGGGGGGTGTCACGGCTCCGCTGCATTGCAGGGGCGGTTCCTCCTGCAGGCAGAGGAGGGTCGTTAGTGATTGGAGCCACCTGGGCTCAGGGTATAAAACTGCTTCACTAATCACCTCTCTCTCTCTCTCTGCTCCTCCAGGTATGATCATGTTTTGTTTGTAGTTTTGCATAGTTTTCACTCAGTCATGTTCACACACACTTATTCACGCATCCATGCACTTTACATACACCTTACATTATGATACTTCCACACCTCATTCCTTTTTCTTAGTTTAAAGTTAATAGTTTTGTTTATAATAAAGAACACTTTTAAATTGGCCTATACCTGTTGTTCGTGTCCCCTCATTTTTGTCACAGGCTATGAGCCGGCTTGTGACAAAATACATTTGATTTGAGACAGTAAGAGCATAATAAATCAAAACATTTCCACACCCTAATTGTAGTCTAACCAATACCTAAAAGGAGATTCAGTGAAAATAAAAATATTGTTGATTTATCAAGACCAGTCCCCATGCTTGTCTCAGAGCAGCGCTGTCTTGACCTCTGAATGTTGTATTTCCCACTTCCACTTGCCTCTTCCATTTAATTTTGAAAGAGTATTTGCCAGTACGCAACCATTTGTTTACCTTCATTAGCCTACTTTGTTCCAATATTTCTGTCATTCAGTGATATTTATTCCCATAGTAGTTTGTTATGGATCCATATGGAAAATGACATGCGCAAGAGGCGGTGATATTTTTACTTTTAGAGACTATGATACATGGTGGTCAGGATAACCAAACATTTCTTTATTAAAACCTCTACTTAGTACCGATCCCGGATCCGGGTTTGAAAATAGACAACATACGGTGATCGCCACAAATAGTCATATTAAACATTCCTGAAAATAAAAGTGTCTCACATGCTTCAAAAGCCTAGAATCTTGCTAATCTAACTGCGTTGTCAGATTTAAAAAATGATTTACTGCGAAAGAATAGGATGCGATTATCTGAGCTCAGCGCTCCATAAAAAAAAAAAAATTCAACCAGCACAAGTGTAACATTATCACAGATTGCGTTGAAAGAAATTGTTAACCTGTGAAAATATTTCTCTGCTTGCAATCCCAAGGCTCATTGGTACACACTGAATGGTCTTTGTTCGGTTAACTTCTACTTCATCACAATCCCGGATCCGGGAGCACCCCCATCAGTAAAAAAGCTGACTAGCATAGCCTAGCATAGCGTCACAAGTAAATACTAGCATCTAAATATCATTAAATCACAAGTCCAAGACAGCAGATGAAAGATACACATCTTGTGAATCCAGCCAACATGTCCGATTTTTAAAATGTTTTACAGAGAAGACACAATATGTATTTCTATTAGCTAACCACGATAGCAAAAGACAACTTTTTTTTCTCCAACATTTTTTTCCTGCATAGGTAGCTATCACAAATTCGACCAAATAAAGATATAAATAGCCACTAACCAAGAAACAACTTCATCAGATGACAGTCTGATAACATTATTATTGTATAGCATATGTTTTGTTTGAAAAATGTGCATATTTCAGGTATAAATCATAGTTTACATTTCAGCTACAATCAGAAATTGCACCGAAAGCAGCCATAATATTTACAGACACCAACGTCAAATACCTAATTACTCATCATAAAACATTTCTGAAAAATACATAGTGTACAGCAATTGAAAGACAGGCATCTTGTGATTCCAGACAATATTTCCGATTTATTAAAATGTTTTACAGCGAAAACAAAATGTAGCGTTATATTAGCGTAGCCACAATAGCCAGAAACACTTGGGCGCCCACGACCAGTTCACATGCACGACAGATATTAGAAATAGCATCATGGCCTCCCGGGTGGGGCAGTGGTCTAGGGCACTGCATCGCAGTGCTAACTGCGCCACCAGAGTCTCTGGGTTCGCCCCCAGGCTCTGTCGCAGCCGGCCGCGACCGGGAGGTCCGTGGGGTGACGCACAATTGGGCTAGCGTCGTCCGGGTTAGGGAGGGTTTGGCCGGTAGGGATTTCCTTGTCTCATCGCGCTCCAGCGACTCCTGTGGCGGGCTGGGCGCAGTGCGCGCTAAGGTGCACGGTGTTTCCTCCGACACATTGGTGCGGCTGGCTTCCGGGTTGGAGGCGCGCTGTGTTAAAGAAGCAGTGCGGCTTGGTTGGATTGTGCTTCGGAGGACGCATGACTTTCGACCTTCGTCTCTCCCGAGCCCGTACGGGAGTTGTAGCGATGAGACAAGATAGTAATTACTAGCGATTGGATACCACGAAAATTGGGGGGAAAAGGGGATAAAAAAAAGAAAAAAAAAGAAAAAGAAATAGCATCATAAAATGTTTCTTACTTTTGGTGATCTTCCGTCAGAATGTTGGACAAGGTGTCCTTTGTCCAGAACAGTCGTTGTTTTGATCTGGAACGGCAAATATCTCGCTTCATTTAGCATGCACACTAGCCGAGTGGCACAGATCTGTCCAACGTCAACAAAGTCAGAGAATGGAACACGGCAAAACTCCCGAAAAAAAATGAAATAATCTGATTAAACTATATTGAAAAAACATACGTTACGATGATATGGTCACATGTATCAAATAAAATCCGAGCCGGAGATAGTTGTCGTCCATAACGGCAGCAAAACAGAAGGCAATCCCACTGTCCAAGTCGCACGCTTCAGAGTACCGGAAATGAGGGACACGTCATACAAAGACCTTGTATTCCAATTCAGATGAAGATAAACACAAAATTTCTTCTCTCTCAGCCTCTTGACATCCAGAGGAAGGCCTATGAAGTGTACGTAGACTCTTACGTGCCATGCCATGTATAGGCAGGAAGTTGAACAGAGCGACGATTTCAGACATTCCACTTCCTGGTCAGGAAATGTGCTGCAGAACGAGTTCTGTTTCACTCAGAGAAATAATTCAAACGGTTTTAGAAACTAGTGTTTTCTATCCAATAGTAATAATAATATGCATATTGTACGAGCAAGAATTCAGTACGAGGCCGTTTGAAATGGGCATGTTTTATCTGGCTACTCAATACTTTCCCTTGCAGCCATAAGAAGTTAAAGCAACGAATTTGTATGCGCTCTCATCTGACTTCGGCTGCATATTTCCGTCCATTTTATTCAAATCTGATAATGTTGTGAAGCCACACCTATTTTCTAAAGAATTGCATTATAGGCCCTAAAAGCACAGAAATAGTGTCCACTGCTTGTATACTTCGTAATTTGGGGAATGTAGTACTACATAGTCAATTTACGTTACAAATAGTGCGGTTAGTATGAGTATTCAAACACAGCTATTGACTGTAGCTGTGTTCCGTATGTGTTCTGCACTTTTAAAGGTCTGTGTGGAAACACGTGTGCTTAAAAGGTTCCGTGCAGTGAAGAAATGGAGACGGGATTCTGGTATTTTATTAGGATCCCCATTAGCTGTTTCTAAAGCAGCAGCGAATCTTCCAGGGGTCCACACAAAACATAATACAGAACAATAAAAGACAAGAACAACTCAAGGACAGAACTACTGTACAGTACATAAATATTTTTTAAAGGCACACGTAGCCTACATATCAATGCATACACACAAACTAGGTCAAATAGGGGAGAGGCGTTGTGCCGTGATGTGTTGCTTTATCTGTTTCTTTTAAACCAGGTTTGCTGTTTCTTTGAACAATATGAGATGGAAGTTTCATGCAATAAGGGCTCTATATAATACTGTACGCTTTCTTGAATTTGTTCTGGATTTGGGGACTGTGAATAGACCCCAGGTGGCATGTCTGGTGGGGTAAGTATGTGTGTTTCAGAGCTATGTAACTTGACTAGGCAAACAATTTTGGAATTCAAACACGTTTCTCATAAACAGTGTTAAAAATATATACTCAATAAAGCTGTCACACATTAACTTTGATGGCTCTAGTTTCAACATTTCCAAATGCTATGTTGCATTGTTCAAGTGTGTTAACTTCTGTGAAGCATGAGTGGGGAGCTAACATGATGCAGCCTAGACTCCCGGTGCAGTGATTCCTCAGGACAGGCTAGAGCTAGTTCTAGCAATGAGTAAGTGGAGCAGACAAGAGGCATGTGCACTCACGCTATAAAGGGGACATACATAAGGGTGCAGGGCCAGACCCAGATGCAGACACGGGAGGAAGATGGATTGAGTGTTTGATATTTATTAGTTCCAAAAGGGTAGACAAGAGAATAGTTGTGGACAGGCAATAGGTCAAAACCAGATCAGAGCCCAGGAGGTACAGAGTGGCAGGCAGGCTCGAGGTCAGGGCAGGCAGAATGGTCAGGGAGGCGGGTACAGAGTCCAGAAAACATGCGAGGGTCAAAACCAGGAGGACTAGCAAAAGCAGGAGCACGGGAAAAACCACGCTGGTTGACTTGAAAGAGACAAGACGAACTGGCACAGGAAACACAGGGATAAATACACTGGGGGAAATAAGCGACACCTGGAGGGGGTGGAGACAATCACAAGGACAGGTGAAACAGATCAGGGTGTGACACATAGGCTGCGCTGATAGACAGACTTGACCCACTCAATCAGTATACAACGTGAGATAAATTTGACAGATGTACAGAAAGTGACAAATTCTACTACCGAACCATTTTTCACGTTTTAGTATCTGTGCAACACTACCTGGTATTTACTTTTATTTTATTGAACCTTTATTTAGCTAGGCATGTCAGTTAACCTGTTAGGCTGGCTGTCGCGACATCGGTACACTTATGACAACATCCAGCTCAATTGCAGGGCACGAAATTCAAAATCTATTGTTTTTAAATATTTAACTTTCACACATTAACAAGTCCAATACAGCATTTGAAAGATAAACATCTTGTTAATCCAGCCAACATGTCCGATTTTTAAAATGTTTTACAGCGAAAACACAATATATCGTTATATTAGCTTACTGCAATGGCTAACACACAACAGCATTGATTCCAAGTAATCGGTAGCGATAGCACAGCTCGACAGATATATGAAATAGCATCCCAAATTGGGTCCTTATCTTTGTTGATCTTCCATCAGAATGTTGTAAAGGGGTCCATTGTCCAGAACTGTCTTTGTTTGGATCCAGAACAAACTATTTCCCTCTTGAATTAGCAAGCACACTGGCCGTGCGGCGCTAACCTCTCCTTCTTGAAAAAATTCTTCCAACGCATCACGTCTAAAGTCCCGAATAAATTTCAAAAATATAATTAAACTATATTGAAAAAACATACTTTAGGATGATATTGTGACATGTATCAAGTAAAATCTAAGCCGGAGATCATATTCACCTATAACGACGGTTTTCCAGGAGGCAATTCCAGGTCCAACTTCGCGCCTTCGAAAAAATAAATAATGGCGGACCTCTCACTCCAAGAGGATGTATTCAATCCCAAAACGAGATAATCAAGTCATTTCTGCTCTCACTTCCGCTTGACACCCAGGGGAAGGCGTATGGCGTGTTTCTATAGTCCCAAGTGACATGCCCTTTTATAGACAAGCTCTTGAAAAAAGACCTCGCTTTTGGAAATCTCACTTCCGGATAGGAAATGGGCTGCAGAAAGAGTTCTGGTTCACTTAGAGAAATAATTCAAACGGTTTAAGAAACTAGAGAGTGTTTTCTATCCAATAGAAATGATAATATGCATATTGTACGAGCAAGAATTGAGTAGGAGGCCGTTTGAAATGGCCACCTCTTTCCAGGTTACTCAGTGCTGCCCCTTGCAGCCATAAGAAGTTAACTTCTTCTGGCTGCAAGCCCGAAGCCGGGCACAATATGACAACAGCCACTTCAAGTGCAGGGCGCGAAATTCAAAATATATTTTTTAGAAATATTTAACTTTCACACATTAACAAGTCCAATACAGCATTTGAAAGATAAACATCTTGTGAATCCAGCCAACATGTCCGATTTTTTAAATGTTTTACAGCGAAAACACCACGTATATTTATGTTAGCTCACCACCAAATACAAAAAAAGGACAGACATTTTTCACAGCACAGGTAGCATGCACAAAACCAACCTAACTAACCAGGAACCAACCAAACTAACCAAGAAATAACTTCATCAGATGACAGTCTTATAACATGTTATTCAATAAATCTATGTTTTGTTCGAAAAATGTGCATATTTGAGCTATAAATCAGTTTTACATTGCAGCTACCATCACAGCTACCGTCAGAAATGGCACCGAATTAGCCAGAGTAATTACAGACACCAACGTCAAATACCTAAATACTCATCATAAAACATTTCTGAAAAATACATGGTGTACAGCAAATGAAAGACAGGCATCTTGTGATTCCTGCCAATATTTCCGATTTCTTACAGCGAAAACACAACATAGTTTTACAGCGAAAACACAACATAGCATTATATTAGCTTACCACAATAGCCAGAAACACAAGCCATTCCCCAGCAGCAAAAGTTAGCGATCGTAACAAACCAGAAAAAGATATATAATTTTTGACTAACCTTGATATGCTTAATCAGATGACAGTCCTATAACATCGGGTTATACATACACTTATGTTATGTTCGAAAATGTGCATATTTAGAGCTGAAATCAGTGGTAATACATTGTGCTAACGTAGCATCTTTTTCCCACAACGTCCGGATATTTTTCTGACACTCACATATTCTGACCAAATAACTATTCATAAACATAACTAAAAAATACATGTTGTATAGGAAATGATAGATACACTAGTTCTTAAACTTCTTGTCAATAGGGGGGCGCCATTTCGACTTTGTAATAATTACGTTCCCAAATTAAACTGCCTCGTACTCAATTCTTGCTCGTACAATATGCATATTATTATTACTATTGGATAGAAAACACTCTCTAGTTTCTAAAACCGTTTGAATTATTTCCCTGAGTGAAACAGAACTCATTCTGCAGCACATTTCCTGTCAGGAAGTGAGATTTCTGAAATCGAGGTCCCTGTTCTGAGGTCAGTTTATAAGTCCCCATGCAAGCTACGGGGCTACATGCACTGCATACGCCTTCCTCTAGATGTCAGTAAGCGGTGAGAATTTGAATGGAGTGGATTGCACCATCTGGGGCCCTATATAAGACCGTGGAACGGAAGTACCGTTCTTTTCAAAGGGGCGCCTGGCGCAAAAGGGACATCACAATGGCGTCCTGCAAAGCTTTCGTTTTAGCAGTTCTGTATCTCCGGTCATGTTTTTATTTGTTATAGTTGTTAAAGACATCACAAGGTAGTTAATTTAAACCGACTTATAGCAGTTTATATCAGTTTATTGCGATTTTCTGGGATTTCTTTGTGATGCGCTATCAGGAGTTGGACACCTTTCCGGGAAATAGCTAAAGTTAGCGGCTATTTCGACAGGAGGAGAGGACATCTTTCAACCAAAAGACGATTGTTCTGGAGAAAGGACACCTTGCCCAAGATTCTGATGAAAGCTCAGCAAATAGTAAGCAGTCTTTATGCTGTTAATTCGTATTTATGTTGACAAATGTCAAATAATAATTCCGCCATGAATTTCGGTGCGGTCTCGCTTTAGCGCACGCTGTATTGCGCAGTAACGTTAATTTAAAAAATATAACACAGCGATTGCATTAAGAACTAATTTATCTTTCATTTGCTGTCCAACCTGTATTTTTTTGTCAACTTTATGAATAGTTTTCGATTAGATTAGGTGTCTCTCCAAGATGGCGCCGGACAGATTGCTTGAAGTTTTGGCCACTAATCACATTGTATAACCACGATTTGTGCCGCTAAATATGCACATTTTCGAACAAACTCTATATGCATTGTGTAATATGATGTTATAGGACTGTCATCTGAAGAATTCTGAGAAGGTTAGTGAAAGAATTAATATATTTTGGTGATTTATACATCGCTTTTTTTGGCTTGAATCAATGCTGTTGTGATGTTTGCTATTGTGGTAAGCTAATATTACGCTATATTGTGTTTTCGCTGTAAAACACTTAAAAAATCTGAAATATTGGCTGGATTCACAAGATCTGTGTCTTTCATTTGCTGTACGCTGTGTATTTTTAAGAAATGTTTTATGATGAGTAATTAGGTAATACACGATGGTCTCTGTAGTTATTCTAGTCGCTTTGGTGAGAGTCGTGATGGTGGCTGCAATGGTGAACTATGATTTATACCTGAAATATGCACATTTTTCTAACAAAACATATGCTATACAATAAATATGTTATCAGACTGTCATCTGATGAAGTTGTTTCTTGGTTAGTGGCTATTTATATCTTTATTTGGTCGAATTTGTGATAGCTACTGATGCAGTAAAAAAATGGTGGAGTAAGAAAAGTGGTGTCTTTTGCTAATGTGGTTAGCTAATAGATTTACATATTGTGTCTTCCCTGTAAAACATTTTAAGAAAATCAGAAATTAATGGCTGGATTCACAAGATGTGTATCTTTCATCTGGTGTCTTGGACTTGTGATTTAATGATATTTAGATGCTGGTATTTACTTGTGACGCTATGCTAGGCTATGCTAGTCAGCTTTTTTACTGATGGGGGTGCTCCCGGATCCAGGTTTGGGAGGAATTAGAGGTTAAATTGAAAGACTAAGTCATTCTAAATAATAGCGAGTCAATTTCGATGGAAAATGTTGTCTTGCCTAAATGGTGCACTGGAATAACGTATTAAGAATGGAGTCGTATTTAAAAAGCTGAATCATAGAAGAGACAGTTACCAAAATCTAATGAATTCTAAATAATAACGGAGAGATACGGTAAAGTTGTGCCCATCGGAATGTTTTTATCCTTATGAATTGACTGACATACGTTATAAATTAACCTGTTGAGGATGGGGGCGCTGTTGTCACTATTTATGCTAATCGTGTAATTTTTGAAACGGCTTCCCACAAAATTCTTGATCGTACAATATGCATATTATTATTATTATTGGATAGAAAACAGTCTATAGTTTCTATAGGAGTTGAAATTTTGTCTCTAAGTGGGACAGAACCCATTCTACAGCAATTTCCCTGACATGGAGTCAGATTTCAGAAATGTTGGCCCCTGATCTGGAGTCAGTTAAAAGGTCACAGTTATTGCTATGAGTATACGGACACTGCTTACGTCTTCCCCTGGATGCCTTTACGTGATGACGATTTGAATGGGGTCGATTGCGCGTTCACAGGCACTACAAATTAAAAAACCCTGTAGCTAGGAACTCTTTTCTTGCTGCGTAATGCGCCTGGAGGACATCGACCCGCACTTGTTCCAAGCATTAGTGGAGGGAGTAATATTACTCTGGTCATGTTTCTACTCGTTATGGGAGTTAAAAACATCATAAGGTAGTTAATTTAAAGCGTTTTATAGCAATTTATATCCGTTTAGTGCGATTTTGGGACATTTATTTCTGAAACGCTGTGAATTGCTGGGCACGCTTCCAGTTCATCCCGAACGCAGTTGGCATTTCCACATGGCAAGAGGACAGCTTTCCACCAAAAGACGATTAGACCCAAGAAAGGATCCTTTGCCGAAGATACTGATGGAAGAACAGCTCAAAGTAGGACATTTTTATTATGATAAATCGTGTTTCTGTCGAAAAATGTTAGTGGCTTAGGACGCCATGTTTTTTGACGTAGCTTCGCTTGGCGCAAACTGTATTGAAAAGTAAGGATAATTTAAAAAATGTAATTCCGCGATTGTATTAAGAATTAAATTGTCTATCAATCCCTGTCCACCCTATATTTTTTAGTCACGTTTATGAGTATTTATGTATAAGAGTAGATCACTGTCTAATATGGCGCACAGACATTTTCTCACCAGCTGGGCTACATTTCACATTGTCTAACCATGATTTTGGTGGCTAAATATAAACATTTTCGATCAAACTCTATATGGATTGTGTAATATGATGTTACAGGAGTATCATCTGAAGAATTCTGAGAAGGTTAGTGAAAAAATTTATATATTTTGGCGATGTTGACGTTATCGCTCACTTTGGCTAGA
Source organism: Salvelinus fontinalis (assembly GCF_029448725.1). Lineage (NCBI taxonomy): Eukaryota > Metazoa > Chordata > Actinopteri > Salmoniformes > Salmonidae > Salvelinus > Salvelinus fontinalis. The sequence goes on from NC_074674.1 coordinate 13,526,561, forward strand.
ATCAATGCTGGGCTGCTATGTGCTATGCTAATATAACGATTTATTGTGTTTTCGCTGTAAGACACTTAGAAAATCTGAAATATTGTCTGTATTCACAGGATCTGTTTCTTTCGATTCGTGTATGCTGTGTATTTTTACGAAATGTTTGATGATTAGTAAGTAGGTAAACACGTTGCTCTATGTAGTTATTCTAGTCCATTTGTGACGGTGGGTGCAATTGTAACCTATGCCATCTACCTGAAATATGCACTTTTTTCTAACAAAACCTATCCCATACCATAAATATGTTATCAGACTGTCATCTGATGAGTTTTTTTCTTGGTTAGGGGCTATAAATATCTTAGTTTAGCCGAATTGGTGATAGCTACTGGTGTTTGTGGACAAATAAAAGATGGTGGATTATGCTAATGTATTTTTAGGTAATAGATGTACATCTTTACATATTGTGTCTTCCCTGTAAAACATTTTAAAAATCGGACATGTTGGCTGGATTCACAAGATCTGTGTCTTTCATTAGCTGTATTGGACTTTAATGTGTGAAAGTTAAATATTTAAAAAATATATTTTTTTTGAATTTCGCGGCACTGGTTTTTCAGTGGGGGTGGGGGGGGAGTGCCGCTAGCGGCACCCTCATCCTAGACAGGTTAAGCGAAGTACATGGTACTTTTGAATTTTGGAGTGGAGAAAGTTGGTAAGTTGGATTTTGCTCTTGCGATAGACTTAAAGCGGAGCTCGGTTTGAGTAGGGGATAAGTTGCAGGACGCAGGTTTGTTTGTTGCTAACTAACGTTGTGATATCATTGCGTAATAACGTAAAACTGTGTCATTACGTAGAATACACAATAACGTTACTCAAATTGATTTGACAGTGGTTTGGGTACAGACTCCCACTCTTTTCTGTACTTCTGGCAGTACAATTTTGATTGAGAGATGTTGATTGATATTGTAAGTTCTGTTCAAGATCAAACATTCATGACCAACTTTATTCCTTGGGTTTGGCTTGTCGAACCCGTACTACTGCTGTTGCAGTCAGCCAACAATGATTTGCAATTCGCTGAAATTGCTGCTGCCTGGACACGGGCTGAGCGCCTGCTGCTGACGTCACTCACAATGCACTTTTGCAGCCAGGCAATGATGTTGTGACAGAGTGGGACAGAGAAAATTGTTTGTGTCATTCAGAGTAAAAAATGTGTGCATTATGGCTTTGAGTCACTTTTCAAAAGTTGCTAAAAGTTCCAAATCCATTTTTTAAAAGTAGCTAAATTTGTCGGGGTAGTTGGAAAAGATGCTAAATCTAGCAACAAAATGGCTAGGTGGGCATCACTGGTTGGTTGTGGCTCAATGGGCTATATTTGGTAGTAAGCGATTCAGGTCTGAATAATTGAAACGTAAAAGTTTTGTGATAGTTTCTGGTTATTGATTTTTGGTTTGATTGTTTGTTTAGGTAACACCAGGGAATTGGAACCGAAAGTTCAAGTGTTCTAACATTATAATCTGTTTCCATTACGTGGAACCATGTTAGGTCAGTAAAGGGGATTGCAGTTTGGGGTAATTTTATTTTGCAAAACAAGCTTGGAGCGCACGTTCAATTAAGTGTAATGAACCATTGAGGAAATTTAAAACTAATGATTGGAGGGAGTACAATGGAATTATCATTATTATTAGGTTTTGTTTGTAGTCAACGTTTGGATTTCTGAATCCGGGTGGTCTGACAAAGTGGTTATTCTGGGAAAAGGAGTGCTTCATTGTCTTGTCTTTCTTTGGAAATGTTTTCCGGGGCTTGAGGAGATTTCCATTTTCCTAGAGACACGATATCTTAAAGGGGTACACACGTGGAATATCAGAAGTTTTATTTTCTGAGTTTTAATTAAACACGTGAATTCTTTTGATAAGCGAATGTTCTGGGAATCTAGGATACAACATGTAGAAAATGTTTGAAGTTTTTTCTTTAATTTGTATAATATAAAATTAGTAACACGACTGTAAAAGGGTGGTATGACTCTTGAACTCTATCATGGCTTTTTCCTTTGTGGTCTGATCAGCCTCATGGGAGGGCAATTTGGATAACGAATTTAAGGTCATTTGTGATACTGATTTTAATGTAAATTGAGTAATTGATAATTATGAACGAGTTTATAGATAATTCTTTGACATAATTGTAATTTGAACCAATGAGAAGAAATAAATGGCAGTAGACTTATGTTAAGTATTTAGAACCTAATCCAGACCAACAGGACATCAGGGATATATGACATCTGTGGTGATTCAGAATTATTGAGAATATCGAGATAACCTGTTTGGGCTGCAGGGGCAGTATTGAGTAGCCGGATAAAAGGTGCCCATTTCAAACGGCCTCGTACTCAATTCTTGCTCGTACAATATGCATATTATTATTACTATTGGATAGAAAACACTCTCTAGTTTCTAAAACCGTTTGAATTATATCTGTGAGTAAAACAGAACTCATGTTGCAGCAAACTTCCTGACAGGAAGTGGAAAATCTGAAATCGATGCTAGGGCCTGCCTATAAATGTCCTTGATATTTATTAGAATACATGCACTTCATACGTCTTCCATTAGGTGTCGACAGGCAGTGAGAGAAGAAATGGAGTGTATAACTTGATCTGGGGTCGAATAAAAGCTCTTTGTATGACGTGTCACCAGTTTCCTGTTTTCTGGAGAGCGCGTGAAGGGACCTGGTTTTGCGTTCTGATAAGCTGTCGTTATAGACGACTAATATCTCCGGCTTTGATTTTATTTGATACATGTGACAATATCATCGTAAAGTATGTTTTTTCAATATAGTTTTATTAGATTATTGAAATTTATTTGGGACGTTAGGCGTGTTGCGTTGTGTGCCTTTGTTCAGAAAGTCGAACTTTGCGCTACTTTGCTAGCTTTCCGTGCTAATTGACTGGAGAAGAGGACATTCTAAATCCAAACAACGATTGTTCTGGACAAAGGACCCCTTGTACAACATTCTGATGGAAGATCGTCAAAAGTAGGACCCATTTTATGATGCTATTTCATATATCTGTCGAACATGTTGTACTAGTAGTTTGCGCCCAGATTTTGGGCACGCTCTCGCCATAACGTAAACTGCATATCGTAATGAAGTTATTTTTAGAATTCTAACACGGCGATTGCATTAAGAACTCGTGTATCTATCATTTCCTATACAACATGTATTTTTTAGTAACGTTTATGTATAGTTATTTGGTCAGAATAGTTGAGTGTCATAAAAATATCCGCACATTCTGGGAAAAAGATGCTACGTTAGCACAATGTATAACCACTGATTTCAGCTCTAAATATGCACATTTTCGAACAAAACATAAGTGTATGTATAACCTGATGTTATAGGACTGTCATCTGATGAAGCTTATCAAGGTTAGACAAAAATTATATATCTTTTGCTGGTTTGTTACGATCGCTAACTTTTGCTGCTGGGGAATGGCTTGTGTTTCTGGCTATTGTGGTAAGCTAATATAATGCTATATTGTGTTTTCGCTGTAAAACACTTAAGAAATCGGAAATATTGGCTGGAATTACAAGTCTTTCATTTGCTGTACACCATGTATTTTTCAGAAATGTTTTATGATGAGTATTTAGGTATTTGACGTTGGTGTCTGTAATTACTCTGGCTGCTTCGGTGCCCTTTCTGACGGTAGCTGTGATGGTAGCTGCAATGTAAAACTGATTTATAGCTCAAATATGCAAATTTTTCGAACAAAACATAGATTTATTGAATAACATGTTATAAGACTGTCATCTGATGAAGTTGTTTCTTGGTTAGTTTGGTTGGTTCTTATTTAGTTAGGTTGGTTTTGTGCATGCTACCTGTGCTGTGAAAAATGTCTGTGCTTTTTTGTATTTGGTGGTGAGCTAACATAAATATACGTGGTGTTTTCGCTGTAAAACATTTAAAAAATCGGACATGTTGGCTGGATTCACAGGATGTTTATCTTTCAAATGCTGTATTGGACTTGTTAATGTGTGAAAGTTCAATATTTCTAAAAAATATATTTTGAATTTCGCGCCCTGCACTTGAGCTGGCTGTTGTCATAAGTGTACCGACCTCGGGCTTGAGCCAGAAGAAGTTAATCAACCTATGTAATTACTTTAGAGATGGCCACCATAGACAGGTAATTTTTCCAAAATCTATGAGTTCAGACAGTGAGACACTGACTATTATGAGAAAGAGCGACAGACCGATAGGAGAAAGGGCAGACGGAGGAGCCCTCCCCGCACTGCTGAGACCTTGAAGGTTTGGGAGCAGAGAGGAGAAGGTGGGGAAGGGGGGCCAGGAAATCGGCAAGATAGGAGTGACAGAATGGGTCACGGTTACTGAGTGGAGACAAAAGTGGAATGAAAGCTTAGTTGGTTTCTGGAAATAAGGTGTTAAACACGGTAACATTGCCCAGAAATGATTCGGCACAACAGGCCGAAATAATAGCATTGACTAGGGCCTGTGAAATAAAAAAGGAGCGAAACGTTACTGTTTACACAGACAAGCACATATACATCTAAGACCAGACAAAGCAGCACAGATAACTCTTAAAGTAGATAAGACACTTGACAGAGAAATGTTTAGATTTGCGGCAATATTGATACAAGTGCGGAGCCATGTATCAAAGGGGGGATGGGATAGGGCACTTTGTGGCCTATTGGATAATAATAATTAAAAAAATAAATAATTATATAGCGTTCACAACTTACTTGGTCGGACACGATTATGGTAACTGAAATATTAGGTCAAGATAATATCCCTAGAGTTGGTTTACTAGGATAATAATGGATGACATTCTAGCTAATCAGATAGAACAAATAGAATGACAGAGTTAGGTTCTAGCAGAACACATGAGAAGACTGTTTGCTAACCAATGGTTAGAATGGATTCAGTATACAGCCAGATCAGTAGCGAAATAAGAATGTTATGCATGCGCCACAGCAAAACCTCAGTTGACAACTATCCCTTTTCCATTTGATGGAATTGATTCACCCAGGAGAATGGCCTGTATGGTAAAGCTGTTCATGAAGGCAGAGAAGCCAGACAATGACAGTTGCATTGATCTGCATTATCTGTATCCCCATGTGCCCAGGACATCCAGACTTCCCCCTTTCATAGCTACAGGAGAACATTATTATTGTATGGCTCGATACATCACACACGGATGGGACGTATGGGACGTAAGAACATGCAATAGGATAGCATTAGATACTGTATGTTACTAGCTGAGAAGGGAGAGGTCTGCATGATATTTGGAACAATGTGCTGTACCTTCATCCCAAATAACACAGCTCCAGACGGATCAGTGACCAAGGCCCTGGCAGAGAACTCTGGGGTAGATAATGCTCTAACAAATTGGTTTGATAGTGTGTTTGGGAAATGGAAAAATGTCAGGATCACTGTGTTGTGGGCAACCTTCACCTGTGTGACTGTGTTAGTTTTGTGCAGATGTTGCGTGAGAGGTCTCATTTCTGGAGAAATCGATGACGCAACAGATGGTGAGATACGGACCGATTCTGAGCTCTGACCAGTGGAATGATGAATACATGACCCCAGACCTAGTAGATGGACCCAGCTCCTTCACTTACGAGGAGCCTATGTTAGATGAGACCATTTTTTATGTTTAGGTTCCTTCTTGTTTTGATGTTTAGACTGTTTTTTGATGAAGAGTATAACGAAAATCCTGATAAGAGTTATGATTTTGATGTAGGCCTAGAACAGTCATTGTAAATACATATATTGGTCTATGTGTGGTTGATCTTGGATACAATAGATACTTCTAATAAAAATAGATGCGTGATTGTGTGTATAATATTTAGTCAAAGGGTGGATTGTTATGATTTGTATGAATAATGACTAAATGATGTATACATTTAAATGGAGGATAGGCAGGCAATGGAACAGGGATTTTTCAAAATAAGGGGCACTTCCGGGTTGGATTTCCTCAGGTTTTCGCCTGCAAAATCAGTTCTGTTATACTCACAGACAATATTTTTGACAGTTTCGGAAACTTTAGAGCGTTTTCTATCCTAATCTGTCAATTCTATGCATATTCTAGCATCTGGGCCTGAGAAATAGGCCGTTTACATTGGGAACGTTATTTTTCCAAACATAAAAATTCTGTCTCCGAGCGTCAAAAAGTTAACGTAGAACTATAACTAACAGAATTTTACCCTGTCAATGTATGATTGTATGACATTTTTTAGAATCATAAATATATAAATCTGATGTGTGTAGTTTTAGTCAGAACTAGAACAAGGACTTTTTGTTCCTTTTTAGTATGTAAGCAGGGTGCAAGTGTGAGACAATGTATGAGATAAGAAGAGCTATCGACAGACAAGCTGTACTACTGTGTTCCTTTCAGGACATTCTGTCCCCACCCAGGGAGGGGAGAGACCTTGGGCTTGTAGTAGATTGGCGGCAGACAATGTATGAGAAGGAGAAGACTTGTGAACTATATTGTCATTGTCTTAGAGGAGGAGGGACAGTTATGACGAAACGAGAGGTATATAAACCAATGTACATGTAAGGATGGGGAGAGCTCTCGTAAATAAACATGCTGACTATGGTAGACTGGCCTCTGTCTGTTTCATTTTAATAAGAACCTTACAAATTCTTAGTAACAGACAGAGTATTTTAATTGAAGTTCAGTTTATGAACATTGAGAACAAAATTCTCTTAACACTAAGATATCTAGCTAGGCTAATTGAGTCTCCATTCGCTTTCTCTCCCTGTCCTACAGTTCCAAAAACAACCGTAATTCAGATTATTAACCTGTTAGTGTGTAGGGGGCGCTATTTTCACGTTGGGAAAAAATCGTGCCCAATTTAAACGGCCTTGTACTCTATTCTAGATCGTCCCGGTTCTGACCATTCTGCCTGCCCTGACCCCGAGCCTGCCTTCCGTCCTGTACCTGCCTGACTCTGACCTGATTATTAACCTCTGCCTGCCTTGACCCCAAGCCTGCATGCCGTCCTGTACCTGCCTGACTCTGACCTGATCATGAACCTCTGCCTGCCCTCGACCTGCCCTTTGCATGCCCCGTGTTTCTAATAAATCATCTGAGAACTGTACTATCCACCTCCCGTGTCTGCATCTGGGTCATATGAACTGGCCATGACTGACCCAGCAGACTCTGACCAGCTGCGCTACGCCATCTCCTCCTAGGGAGCCACCATTGGAAGACACATGGAGTTACTTCAAGGACTTACTTCAAGGACTTATGGAAGGATTCCAGATCTTGGCGGAATGCCAGGACCTTGCCTTAAACACATTGTTGGAGCAATTCCACGGATTGTCTGTGAGGGTGAGGCAGCCCGCCAGTATAGTAACCCCCAGACTGTCAATTAACCCGCGACCAGCAGCATTTCTCCCCAATCTACACCTGCCTCCCTCCTCCGGAGCGCTACGCTGGTGCACTCCCCCAGTGGTCTCTCATCTTTGAGCTGCAGCCCTCTTCTTTTCCCTCTGATCGCTCGAGGATAGCGTACATGATTACGCTGATGTCCGAGAGGGCACTTGCCTGGGCTACGGCGGTGTGGGAGCAACAATCCACCATTTGCCTCAGATTGTCGGAGTTTGTGGCGGAGTTGCGGAAAGTGTTAGATTCTCCGTTGTCCGGGAGAGAGGCGGCTTTTAAGCTGCTCCAACTATGTCAGGATTCCTGAAGTGTGGCAGACCACGCAGTGGATTTTCGCACGTTGGCGGCTGAGAGTGCCTGGAACCCGGAAGCTCTGTTTGATGTGTTCCTTCACGGGTTGTCGGAGGTGATTAAAGACGAGCTCGCAGCCTGGGAGCTGCCGCTGGACCTCAACTCCCTCATAACCTTGACCATCTGGATCGATGGGCGGCTACAGGAACGTAGGAAGGAGAGGGAGTCTGTTCACTGTCGCTGACGCTCGTCCTCAATTTCCACCTCGCCTCCGAGGAATCCAGGAAATCCCTGAAGCCCATTTTCCAGAGGTCACCGAGGGCTGTCGTCTCCTCCGGAGCACATGCAACTGGGCAGGGATAGATTGTCGCCTGCTGAGTGCTTACGCAGACTTAACACCTAGAGCTGCCTGTATTGTGGAGCTACAGGACATTTTTTATCTACCTGCCCATTAAAGAACCAGACTCATCAAGGAGGTACTGCTACGATTACGCTGGTCAGCCGTACGGGGAGTTTCCCATCTTCCACCCTTCTCCATGCTACCCTGTTTTGGGGTGACCGGTCCAGAACTCTCCGGGTGCTCATAGACGAGCTTTATGGAGGCTACCCTGGTGTCAGAGCTGGGAATCCCCACACAACCCCTCTCCATTCCTATGGATCACTTTCTGTGCCTGGTCACATATATCCCTGGACTTAGTCACTGGTCTCCCCCTGTCTGATGGCAACACGGTTATCCTTACCTAAAGGACTCTCAGACAATGAAAACAAAATTCTCTTTGGCCTGAATACCAAGCATTACGTCTACAGGAAACCTGGCAACATCCCTACGGTGAAGCATGGTGGTAGCAGAATCATGCTGTGGGAATGTTTTTCAGCGGCAGGGACTGGGAGACTAGTCAGGATCAAGGGAAAGATGAACGGAGAAAAGTTTCAGAGAGATCCTTGAGCGCTCCAGAGCTCTCAGGACCTCAGACTGGGGCGAATGTTTACCTTCCAACAGGACAATGACCCTAAGCACACAGCCAAGACAGCGCAGGACTGGCTTCAGGACAAGTCTCTGAATGTCCTTGAGTGGCCCAGCCAGAGCCCGGACTTGAATCCAATCGAAAATCTCTGGAGAGACCTGAAAATAGCTGTGCAGTGATGCTCCCCATCCTACCTGACAGAGCTTGAGAGGATTTGCAGAGAAGAATGGGAGAAATTCCCCAAATACAGGTGTTCCAAGCTTGTAGCTTCATACCCAAAAAGACTCTAGGCTGTAATCGCTGCCAAAGGTGCTTCAACAAAGTACTGAGTAAAGGGTCTGAATACTTATGTAGATGTGGTATTTTAGTTTATTTTCTTTTTTTTCTTCTTTTTTTCTAAAAACATGTTTTGTCTTTGTCATTAGTGAGAGAAAAAACACGATTGAATCCATTTTGAATTCAGGCTGTAACACAACATGGAATAAGTCAAGGGTATGAATACTTTCTGAAGAAACTGTATATCCGGTCACAGTCAGAGTGACACCCGTAGAGGTCAGGAGGTGGGTTTTAAACTGGATGAAGGACTGCTGGAGGGAGAAAGATGAATGAATGAGTATCTTTATGGAGGTATGGGCAATAGCTACCTACCTCAGATGGTTTTGCTGCTCTGATACATAGTATCATTATGTAATAATAAAGGACCTTGAGCTCAATCAACCCAATCTTGCCGGTTCCCCAAAACTTTCTTCGTACAAATGATCACTTCTTCACAGTCACACAAATATAATATACTTCCCCTCTTATAACTTAGTCTGAATGTTTCAAAAAATAAATCAAAATCAACTAAACACTCTAATTAAAACCAAAACCAAGGCAAGATGTGCAAAATAAACTGTTTTTCCTCTCCTCCGTGGTAGAGGGCTGGGCCTTAGCCATTGTAAACCGGAGAATCCCCAGTCTGATCTCCCGCTCAGACCTTTCCCATGTATTCTTGGGATGCTTAAAGTGCGCAGCGCTGCCAGCTATTTTTGAACGCTGACGGGAGAAGCGGAAACAGCCGCAAGGGACTGGAGCTGATGTGTCACATATTAGTGTCGTCACTAGTACTGTGCCTAATATAGATGCTCGCTCTCTTTTAAACGCGCTGTTTGTTTTCACTGGATGCGAGATTAAAGGAGAGCAGAAGACGACACCGTTTCTGAAAGCACCTCCTGGAGTCCCCCTGCTGCTGTTGCCATGATTATTTATTTGTTGATGTGTTTCTTAATTTGATCTGTAGAGAAGATTGAAATAAAAAAAATACAGGGAAGATCTACTGCTGCAGTTTCCTACTTGGATTTTGATTTATTTGCTGGACAGGAAGACTTGAAAAGTGAGATATGATTCATGTATAACAATTGTAATTGCGACACATTCCCCATCCAGGGTGCATCGAAGCAGAAGCCAAGCCAAACCTGTGTTAAAGTAGCATAATGCACAACCGCAACATGAGAGCCATAGCCTGCCGAGCTAAAGTCCAAGTGGTTAATTCCTCAATTGAACACCATGTAGGGGCACTACAGTCCCCACAATTACCAAGTAAAACACTATAGCTCCCCACTACACATCCATCCGGTTGGTTAAAGTCGCTGCCAGTTTGCACAGGTCTCAGACTCCAGTAAGTGCCTACAACTGACTCATCAGTTGGGGGGGGGGGGGGGGGGGGGGGGGATGATCGGTGGATGAGAGAGAGGGAGAGAGAGAGAGAAGGGAAGCCAAATGCGAAGAAAAAAATGCTTTCCATTCTCGGGGAGACAGGGAGCAAGTCTTGGCCATGCCCATGCATGCTGTTATTTTGTAGCCCTCTCCTGCAGGCAAATGATCTAGTGGCCTCATGGATAGAATTATATGAATATTTTTCACAATGATAATTTTTCTGTGTCACAAGGTTTTGTTATATTTCAGTCTTCTGTGATGTATATAAAGTGTCAATTGAATAATAAACTCAAAATGGAATACATTTCAACTCTATATCTGACATGGTGCATGTGTCTTCTTGTTTTAAGATCATAACCTTGTGTGTGCGGTGTACACTTTTGTTTTAAAGTAGATTTGTTGAAGACTATCAAGAAACACTGATTAGGTTAAGGAGCCATGTGTGGTCCTTTCCTTTCTCAAAAATTGGGGTCATTTCTCATCATACTGGGTCATTTTGTGACTCATGTTTTCTTCCAACTAGGTTGTTTGTCATTTAAGTAGCTCCAACGAACTTGGCTAATTGCATCTCTGTCAATAGTAATGTAGTCACATTTTCACTCCTTACTTCCCTATTCAGTGGAAAAGAGTAACAGAATAGGCTCCCTCTACGGACGAGTGCGAGGAACAAGAAAAGGGGTAAATCAATCGAATAATCCGCTTTAGTTTAACGCTGTCAAAACTGTCAAAGGTCCCGGACTGCATCCCCAGCTGAGTCTGGCAGGTCACCCGGGTGATCTCCTCCCATTCAGTGCCATTGACCCAGGCCCAGGGCAAAGCCAAGCCAACTGGAAGTCATTAATGTCGCTCAGTGACCACTGGGTAGCCATTGTCCTCGTAGTGCAGGATGAAAGCAGAGAATCCAGGCATCTAGGTCAGTGCCGGGGCCATCGGCAGCCAGTATTGGGCTTTGCTTTTAATTGGCTTAATCAGTAAATGTGGGTGGGGGGGGGGCGGGGCCAGAACGTGGTTCACAAGGACCATCCCCATTAACGCAGAATCCACCCCATCTTTTAGATGTAGCAGATGTCAATCATTTTGCTCCCCCCTCACCCAGCCGTCACTGTGTGGGGAAATGGGGAAGGGGGACTGGTTGTACCTACTACTATGAAGTTGAGTGTCTAATTAGGCTTGGTGCTTTAAGTTTGTGTGTGTGTGTGTCATTGCACATGGGTGTTGCAGGTTTGTATGAGTCGGTGTGTATGACTGAGTGTGTGTCAGAAGCAGCCTTGAGTGCAGTATTGCTGTATAGGGGAGTGGCTCATCTGTCTGTCTGTGTCTGCCTGCCTGCCGCTGGTCTTGGAAGCTTTTACAATCGGCAGCCTTTATTGTGGCGCTGTCATGGGATGTGTGTCTGCGAGGGGCTTGGTTTGTGGTTGAGGCCCTGACACGAAAAGAAAGAGATGAGTGGAGTGAAAGCAGGCCGCGTCCTCGTTTACAGTAAGCGGGAGAAGCAGCTCCCGCTGTGATCCTTTGATCTACCCAAAAAGCCTCTGGTCTTTAGCATTAGACGATAAACAAGTCTTAAAGAGCAAAAAGCAGCTTTTAGTCAGACAACTGCTTGGGATAGGAGCACGCTTCATTATATAGCACTGCACAAGTGAAGATGGTCACAATAATATAGTGGGTGTGCGTGAACACAAACTCAATATACTATACTATGCCACTTTCACATGCTAGTTGGAACTAGGAAACTGGAAAAAATTGCTTTTGCCACATGTAATTATTTGCATGAAATTGATAAAAATTAAGCCTGGTTTGTTGTAATGTGCTAAGGTAGTCCTACTATACTTTTATATTTGTATGAGAGGGTTAATCATTGATTTTTGATAGACTAATGTTACTTGATGAAGACATTCTGTTATCACCTGTGCTTTTGTCTTGAAGCTAAAATGTAGCAATGAATTCTAATAAATTCTAAATCAATTATATTTAATTACCTCTGAAATTCCATGAAAACGATAGAATGACAAAGTAAATAAATATGTAGGCTATAGCAGCCTATAGGTAGGTAAATGGTGATTTCTTCCCTGTCGTCCCTCTCTCTGTCAGTGAATAACTGCAGGTGCGTGTGCAGAGGCCCGTCGGTCGGAGGCTTGACTACTTGATCGGGCCAAATCCGACATAAAAAGAACAGACACAGACAGAAAACTCTACCAGGGGTTGCTAAAAACTTCTGTCCTCAAAACAGTTTGCTAATGTGCAACGCACTTGTACTGTCCGAGTGCTTAGCTTACAAAAAACGTACCATCTCTATTGCGGATGCACTCAAGCTGATCCACTGGATGAGCCTGATCATCACACCAACGAGATAGAGGATCCACATTTACCATGTTTGCCTTAATGTTCATAAAACTCCATGGACCCCCATCTGGTGCAGTGGAACTCAGAAATATATGTGGTTACTTGGTTACTGTGCTGTCCTTTCAGCACCATGATTCAAAGGACGCTCAGATCGCTTAAAGTAACCCTCATCAAGATCTGTTGCCTATGCCTAATAGTCCTACCCATCACATTAGTATTACAAATAGATTATAACTTATCACAATGGTGCTAGTTTAGGAAAGTTAGATCAAAGCTGAATCAATGTCTTGCAAGATCAGATAATGGTTCATTAGTATTTTAGCATAGTAGTAGTAATGTTACACCAGAAACATCTCCTCAGTCATTTCTTATCTGAAGCTTTGATTGAAACAAAATAGGCCTACAAGAAAGGCTAATAGTTTGTCAACATCATCTGCTTTAATTTGCTCATGAAATAGTAAAACGTGAAGAAATGTCTTTCACGAATGACAGTGATGATGGACTATTTTGAAATGAGGTATGCCTAACTTGGTGTTTGAGACAATACCGGTTGGCAAAGGCAGAAGTTGCAATTGGAGGATGCATTTTATGCATAGGGCTATTCTACAATGATATTCAATAGGCTACATCAGTCGGTACAAACACTGATTAAGAAATGATGATGTCTCAACAAAAAAAAGAAGCTCCCTCACCTAAAAGAAATTGCATTACACCCTTTAATTGTCTGCACATGCTTGTGAATTGTTGCATTATTTAAGAGTGCTAAGTGCTTTGGTTCCATTATTCAAATGTGTAATATGGTTAAGATGAAAAGTCACTTGCATAGTAAAAGCCCGATTACTGGCGACACTGGGATGTCTACGGTAAATGTCTGTTGCCAAGCCCCAAGCCCTATCTCGGCACAATTAAATGTACAAATTATGTCAATTGAAATCTAGTTGAGAAAAGCCCCTAAGCGAGAGAGAGAAATGTGTATAAGGAATGAGGCTGCTAAAAATGTAGTAGTTGCTGACGGCTTTGCTCCTCTCTCTCTCTTCCCCCTTCTCTCCCTCTCCTCCCTCTCCTCTTTTCCCCGCTGTGGGGGAGAGCTGGCCTCCATCCATCATCCCTTCACAGAGATGTAGTTCAGTGGGCCACTGTCAGTAAACCTGTTGTTTTCTAAAGAAACACTCACCCCAGTCCCTCGCCAGGGACTTTGTTTTTCTGATATCTGGATTGTCTAAATAGATGTGTTTGAAATACTGTATATATCTTTTATATACTGTCTATTTTTTTAAATGGGGGGGGGGGGGTGCACTCTGTTTGTTTCAGCACAGAATGTGGGGGAGGGGCAGAAGAGGAGCAGGGCCTGGTGTGATAGAGGGTGAGAGAGAGAAAGTAGACAAACTCTCACAAGTTAGACAAACGTGTTGCTGCAATAGGTTATCTATCATCTCGTGGTAGTGTCTGTATTGACTGCATCAAATTGATGTAAAGAAGCTAGCTAGCTACACTAGCCAGCTAAGTTAGCTAGCTAATTGAGGGTATTTTTCTGCGCTCCCCATCCCTGTCTACAACAACAACCACTCTATTCATATTCAACAACAGCCTACCGGTTGGTTGATCATTGTAGCCTACTCCTTCTCATTTAGCCAAGTTAATTATAATTCCATTTTGCATTGATTAGAAATCTCCCACTTCACTTGCTACACATGGAGCCTCTGACTGTAATGTAGGGTACCTGTACTGCCTTTTATGGGGCACACCCATAAAAACTGCCAGAAAACTTGTTTTATTAATATTTGAAATGACATGGTATACCCTTGTAAACTCAGCAAAAAAATAAACGTCCTCTCACTGTCAACTGCGTTTATTTTCAGCAAACTTAATTAACATGTGTAAATATTTGTATGATCATAACAAGATTCAACAACCGAGACATAAACTGAACAAGTTCCACAGACATGTGACTAACAGAAATGGAATAATGTGTCCCTGAACAAAGGGGGGGTCAAAATCAAAAGTAAAGTATCTGGTGTGGCCACCAGCTGCATTAAGTACTGCAGTGCATCTCCTCCTCATGGACTGCACCAGATTTGCCCGTTCTTGCTGTGAGATGTTACCCCACTCTTCCACCAAGGCACCTGCAAGTACCCAGACATGTCTGGGGAGAATGGCCCTAGCCCTCACCCTCCGATCCAACAGGTCCCAGATGTGCTCAATGGGAATGTGATCCGGGCTCTTTGCTGGCCATGGCAGAACATGGACATTCCTGTCTTGCAGGATATCACGCACAGAACGAGCAGTATGGGTGGTGGCATTGTCATGCTGGAGGGTCATGTCAGGATGAGCCTGCAGGAAGGGTACCACACGAGGGAGGAGGATGTCTTCCATGGGACGCACAGCGTTGAGATTGCCTGCAATGACAACAAGCTCAGTCCGATGATGCTGTGGCACACTGCCCCAGACCATGACGGACCCTCCACCTCCACTTCAATCCAGCTTCAGAGTACAGGCCTCGGTGTAACGCTCCTTCCTTCGACGATAAACGCGAATCCGACCATCACCCCTGGTGAGACAAAACCACGACTCGTCAGTGAAGAACACTTTTTGCCAGTCCTGTCTGGTCCAGCGGCGGTGGGTTTATGCCCGTAGGCGACGCTGTTGCCGGTGATGTCTGCTGAGGACCTGCCGTACAACAGGCCTACAAACCCTCAGTCCAGCCTCTCTCAGCCTAAGGCACGTTCACGCAGATGAGAAGTGACCCTGGTCATCTTTCTTTTGGTGTTTTTCAGAGTCAGTAGAAAGGTCTCTTTAGTGTCCTAAGTTTTCATAACTGTGACCTTAATTGCCTACCGTCTATACACTGTTAGTGTCTTATTGACCATTCCACATGTGCATGTTTATTAATTGTTTATGGTTCATTGAACAAGCATGGGAAACAGTGTTTAAACCCTTTACAATGAAGATCTGAAGTTATTTAGATTTTTATGAATTACCTTTGAAAGACAGGGTCCTGAAAAAGGGACATTTCTTTTTATTGTGAGTTTATATGGAATCGGTGTTAAAGTGTTAAACCAATCAAAATATATCTCAAAGTAGCCACCCTTTGCCTTGATGACTGCTTTGCACACTCTTGGCATTATCTCAACCAGCTTCATGAGGTATTTACCTGGAATGCTTTTCAATTAACAGGTGTGCCTTGTTTAAAGTTCATTTGTGGAATTTCTTTCCTTCTTAATGCATTTCGGCCAATCAGTTGTGTTATGACAAGGTAGGGGTGGTATACAGAAGATAGCCCTATTTGGTAAAAGACCAAGTCCATATTATGGCAAGAACAGCTCAAGTAAGCAAAGAGAAACGACAGTCCATAATTTAAGACATGAACTTTGAAGGTTTCTTCAAGTCGCAAACACCATCAAGTGCTATGATTAAAATGGCTCTCATGAGGGCCACCACAGGAAAGGAAGATCCAGAGTTACATCTGCTGCAGAGGATAAGTTCATTAGAGTTAACTGCACCTCAGATTGCAGCCCAAATAAATGCTTCACAGTTCAAGTATAAGAAACATCTCATTAACAACTGTTCAGAGGAGACTGCGTGAATCGGGCCTTCATGGTCAAATTGTTGCAAAGAAACGACTACTAAAGGACATCATTAAGAAGAGACTTGCTTGGGCCTAGAAACTTTAGCAATATTATTAGACCGGTGGAGGCCAAATTTAATATTTTTGTTTTCAACCGCCGTGTCTTTGTGAGACACAGAGTAGGTGAACGGATTATCTCCGCATGTGTGGTTCCCACCGTAAAGCATGGAGGAGGAGGTGTTATGGTGTGGGGGTGCTTTGCTGGTGACACTGTCTGTGATTTATTTAGAATTCAAGGCACAATTAACCAGCATGTCTACCACAGCATTCTGCAGCGATTCTACATCCCATCTGGTTTGCGCTTAGTGGGACCATCATTTGCTTTTCCACAGGACAATGACCCAAAACACACTTTCAGGCTGTGTAAGGGCTAACTGACCAAGAAGGAGCGTGATGGAGTGTTGCATCAGATATCCTGGCCTCCACAATCAACCATCTCAAACAAATTGAGATGGTTTGGAATGAGTTGTCCCACAGAGTGAAGGAAAAGCAGCCAACAAGTGCTCAGCATACGTAGGAACTTCTTCAAGACTGTTGGAAAAGCATTCCTCATGAATCTGGTTGAGAGAATGCCAAGAGTGTGCAAAGCTGTCATCAAGTCAAATGGTGGCTACTTTGAAGAATTTCAAATATAAAATACATTTTGATTTGTTTAACACTTTTGTGATTACTACAGAATTCTATATGTCTTATTTCATTGTTTTGATGTCTTCACTATTATTCCACAATGTAGAAAATAGTAAAAAATAAAGAAAAACCCTAGAATGAGTAGGTTTGTCCAAACTTTTGACTGGTACTGTATGCTGTATGGCAGTGCTGATGATATGGAAATCAAAGAAAAATATCTCAAATTAATATGCAACCATTTAAACAACCACAATTGGCATGAGAAGCAAAACTGTGTTTTACTTATCTATCTAAAAGTGGATCTTTTCCTTCCAAAAATGTTTTATTCCACGCTCAAATCAAAACTTTGCTCACTTACAGGGTCCTCAAACGATGTCATAACCGCCATCGATAAAAGAGAGTACTGTGCAGCCATCTTCATCAACCTGGCCAAGGCTTTCGACTCTGTCAATCACCGTATTCTTATCGGCAGACTCAATAGCCTTGGTTTCTCAAATGACTGCCTTGCCTGGTTCACCAACTACTTCTCAGATAGAGTTCAGTGTGTCAAATCGGAGGGCCTGTTGTCCGGACCTCTGGCAGTCTTTATGGGGGTGCCACAGGGTTCAATTCTCGGGCCAACTCTTTTCTCTGTATATATCAATGATCTCGCTCTTGCTGCTGGTGATTCTGAACCACCTCTACGCAGACGACACCCTTCTGTATACATCGGGCCATTCTTTGGACACTGTGTTAACAAACCTCCAAACAAGCTTCAACCCTATACAACACTCCTTCCGTGGCCTCTAACTGCTTTAAAAACTCCTGCTTTGGCTGCCTTACCTTCCAGTTCTCTGCTGCCAACGACTGGAACGAATTGCAAAAATCCCTGAAGCTGGAGACTTATATCTCCCTGTCTAACTTTAAGCATCAGCTGTCAGAGCAGCTTACCAATCACTGTACCTGTACATAGCCAATCTGTAAATATCACACCCAACTACCTCAGCCCCATATTGTCATTTATCCTCTTGCTTCTTTGCAACCCAGTATCTCTACTTGCACATCCTTATCTGCACATCTATCACTCCAGTGTTAATGCTAAATTGTAATTATTTTGCCTCTATGGCCTATTTATTACCTTACCTCCCTTCTCTTCTACATTTGCACATACTGTACATAGATTTTTCTATTGTGTTAATGACTGTACGTTTGTTTATGTGTAACTCTGTGTTGTTGATTTCGTCGCACTGCTTTGCTTTATATTGTCCATGTCGCAGTTGTAAATGAGAACTTGTTCTCAACTGGCCTACCTGGTTAAATAAAGGTGAAATTAAATAAATAAAAATAAATAAAAAACAGAGTCCTCATCTATTCATTCTGTGTCACTCTCCCGGTCAATTTCGGCAAGAATCTCATCCAAATTTGCATACTTGGACTTCGAATTAGCTTTCCACTCTTAGTAGCCATGTTTTACTTTTCAGTTTTGAGAAAAGTTTGTAGAAGAGAATGAACCGCTGGGTAACGTAAACTACCGTTCGTCCTGTTTGCTTTCCCCTTGAGAATGAACACTGTTGCGCACAGCTCTAGCATGATGGCTGTTTGTCATACAGTGGGAGTTCACATACTGCGGGAAAGCCCAGCTCATTGGTTAATACGTAATGTAGAATGATACAACAAGCTTGGTTGCCTTCTAGAATGCCTGAGGATTGCACAGAAACTGAACTTGACCGGGTTAAAGAACATTTTGCCGAATAGATTTCATACATTGTTTTGTTGAAAGAGTTGGAATTCATCGAAAACTCTGTATGCAACATGGATCGTGTAAGGATATAAAAAAATGTATTTTCTCAAATAAAACTATGCTATATTCTATCTCTGGGACCCTCAGGATGACAAATCAGAGCAAGATCACTGAATGTAAGTACATTATTTACTGTCAGAGGTGAACGTATCAAACCAGTTGCCTTGACAAAAGTGTTTTGTTGTTGTGCACTATCCTCAAAAAATAGCATGATCTTTGTTTGCTGTAATAGCTACTGTAAATTGAACACTACAGATAGATTAACAATCATTTAAGCTTTCTGACAATATAAGACATGTCTATTTCCCGGAAAGTTGGTTCTTGTTTACAACGCCATTCTAGTCACATATCGCATATTGAGCAGCAACTGTCCCGATTTCAAGACACTGATCCTGCAGAAGTTTAACAAAGAAACAGCTACTCCTACTGTGTATGCCTAATTTAGAGTTATGTATGTAACTTTAATTGTGATACAAATGTTGGGCTATATGTTCTGATTTTTAATACATTCTAAGGCTGCATGATGCAACTCTAATGATGATTTGAAAAAAGTTGCATAAAAGGCATGAGCTCTGCTTAGTTTTTTTGCCCAGGCTGTACACACTTCATCAGTCTCTCATTCAGAATTTGGAAAGCACTTGATAATGCCTCAAATTTCCTGGCTGCATCCCTTTGTGTGGCCATATTCCCCCTAAAGGAAACCATGCCTTTTGCAGCCATTTGCCGTTGTGCCTTTGGGCTGAATATAATAATTATAATTCCCTTCTCCCCGCTGCGTGCAGAAGCATCTCTCACTCACATGGCTCTCAGTCACGTGATCGGGTTGTAACTTCTGCTTCCAACTCACACTCAAACACGTAGATCCCCTGAATGCAGCTCAATTTCCAGCCCACTTTCCAGCTCACACTCTCAAACACATAGATCCCCTGAACGCAGCTCACTCTCCAGATCCCAATCACCTGAATTCTGATCACCTGTTCACACACCTGTATTTCATTATCACACACTATTTAGTTCAGTTCTTTGCATCCCATCATTGTGAGGTATTGTGAGCTCTGTTTTTCCCGTGATTTACTCCTCCCGTGTATGATC
Source organism: Salvelinus fontinalis (assembly GCF_029448725.1). Taxonomy (NCBI): domain Eukaryota; kingdom Metazoa; phylum Chordata; class Actinopteri; order Salmoniformes; family Salmonidae; genus Salvelinus; species Salvelinus fontinalis. The sequence goes on from NC_074674.1 coordinate 13,546,348, forward strand.
GTTTTTGCCTGCCTCACTAACAACACCTTTGGCCTATTCCATGCCTGTACTTTAGCCTATCAGGTTTCCTGTTATCAACCTATTGCCTGATCTCCCGGACGACGTTACTAGCCTTTTCCCTGCCTGTACTGTTGTCTTTTTGGACCCCCTGTTTATGACGTTCTGCCTGCCCCTGGACCCAGCTACCTGCCTCCTCCTGTGGTCCTTTACAAATAAACACCTGCTGCACCCTGCGCTTGAAACCATCTCTCTGTCTACCATTGTGTTCATTACACAGGTCTTTCTCATAGGCTACAAGTGAAGACAGACACACCGGGGAGGCAACTGTGCACGTCCTTATCCAATTCCGTGGCACCTATTGAAGATATTGGAAGAACTGTCCACATTTACTTTTCGTCAGCCAACAAGATGAGTAGGACTAACGAACAGTAAAAGCACTAGCCTATGTCAATCTACTATCCCCCATAGTACAAAAGTTGATCTATTCTGTGCGAGAAATAAATATTCCAAACATAGTCCTTGACAGTTGTGGGATGCGATAATGAGCTGGTCATTTTGTGTAGGTAATCCTGTCTAACGGTGCTTTTTTTCAAATGTATCGTGTAGTAAAACTTAACAAAAGACTCAACTATGCTAGTATCCATTTCAATAGAACGTCACTGCAACAACTGCTTCAGAGCACTCTCATCTGAGTGTGCCAGAGTGCAGAAGAACTGATGAATTTACAAATTAAATTGTTGCCAGGAGCACAGTTAGTCACCAACGCTCTGGACTACATGAAAACAGCCTGCTAGGGCGAGTAAATGGGTCAGAGTTTGGGTTGGGGTTAAAGCTTAAGATGATTCTTATGGCATTGCACACGGTCAGCGTGAACCAGAGTGACTTGACACAACAACGGGCAAGCAAGCTGTATAAACAAAACGGAAACGAAACAGAATGTCTTATTTAATGAAATGGTTTGCATTCTGCCGTGAAGCATTTATCCATGTACACGGGTAAGAGTCTAGCCACAGTTTCTAATTTTGTCAAAGTTGTTTTCATTGCCAGTTAAAGCTTACTGTTAGCTAGATAGCTGACAATAGATGGCTGGCTCGCTAGCTAACATTATGCTGATGATCTGTGTAGTAATGTTATCTCAGAATGCCATTTCACATTGCTAGTTATAGCTTAACATTAGCTAGCTAACTAGCTAACATTGAAACTATTTGGTTAACTTTAGCTAGCTATGACAATCGGTTTGTATTTCTAGTACTCTATGGATTAGGATTATGGTTCATTGTTTAGCTAGCATGTCTAAACAAAAGACTCCATTATGGCTACCTATTGTATAATGCCAAAATATTTTTCAGCATCAGTAGAACATGCCTGACTCTCCTCCACCAGTCATACAAGTAGAATGGTCTAATGCATCCCATCAAAAAGAGAGCTGGCCCAAGCAAGCACAGGTTACACCTGAAGCATGAGGACTTGCAGCAAGTGGTGAACTTCATCAACAACTATGCAGAGGATAAAGCAATAGTATTACCAGGACGCCACCCAGGACACAAACACTTTGGTGGAAAGCTGCTGCCATCCCATGTGACAAAAGCAGCAGTGTGGCGTCTCCACAAGGAATCGATGACGACACTTGGTATGTAAAGCATAAACAACACGTTTTGATTATTTAATTGATCTACAACATGATTGGCACTACTTTTATTAATCTCACCATATTTCTGTATTTTCCAGAGGTTTGTGTAGTCTGGCTGTGTGTTATCATTTTAACTTCCAGTTTCCAAGATTACGTTTCTGTACGCAGTGCTGCTGCTCTGAACATTTGTAGGTATGTGAAACTTACCTGACAATGATGAATTAAAAAATTATATTACGTTTTACGTTACATTAACTTATCATAATGTTCTTTTGTTGTTTGCAGGGGAACTATCTTTCTGACCTTATGCTGCCAGGTCCCATCTACTTTTTAACTCCTCGCAAGTGTGGCTTGTCTGTTGTAAAGGAATACCACAACAAGTCAACTACTTGATTGATGAAGGCATGTCATCCAGCAAAGGCAGCAGCTCAGTCATCAACTACATGCACCATTTCTTCACCAACTACTGAGTTGGGGAAACATGTGTGGACCTGAATTGTGATAACTACAGTGGCCAAAACAAGAACAAGTTTGTGCTCTGGTATTGTGCCTGGCGGACCATGCACAAGCTCCACCACAGTCTGGACCTTCACTTCCTGATCACAGGCCACACTAAGTTTCCCCCCGACGAGTGCTTCAGCCTCATCAAGCAGCGCTTCAGAAAGACCAGAGTGAACACTTTGTCTGAGATTGCTGGTGTTGTGAAGGACAGCACTGTGACAGGGGTCAACATCTCACAGCTGGTTGGACTGGAGGATGGTACGGTGCTGGTGGAAAGCTATAGCTGGCAACAACACCGGACTCCGTACTTCAGGCCACTGCCACAGTTGAAGCAGTACCAGTGTCTTGTTTTGCACACTTTGTACAAAATAATAAAATGCAGTACTACAGGATATTTCTTAACGTAGCTCTTTATTAGCTAGCTATAACTGGCATGTTCACGTATCATCAACCAGGATCAAACTGACCATGACCTAACCATTTGGGTGGTCTTAACCAATCATAGCACAGTATGATATGGCGGTAAAATGCATCCAATTATAATTCAGTATGTTTACACATATGAATATTACATCCCCCTTTTAAAACAAAATAAAAATGTTTACATATTCTAAGCGTTTCTTTTGAAAACATGCTCTGCAGTTTGAACTCAAGGTAAATAACCATTTATATTGCGTACTACACCAACTGAATCAACATAGACACTGAAACAATGATCAAACAAACTGTGACTTTTCGAACAAGGGATTCTCAGCAACTCAGCTTTCACAGTAGAAGTACATCTTAACATTTCAAACAAATACAATACCAAAGCATTTCAAGTGAACTTTCAATAACACGTTTACAGTCTGGAACTCTTTTAGGGCAGCGATCCACCTATACCCTTTGACATTTCACAGGTCTAGGACAGCTCTGGGCTTGACCTCTCTTCCTGACCTTGTGCGATATGATGCTCAGCATGCTTCTGTGTCAGTCAACAGTTCTTGTGGTGTTGCAGGTAAGTATGGTGTATGTTGTGCTGTGTGTGTGTTTAGTCCATCACGTTCTCTTTCAGGGGAACAGTTCATCTCATCAGTGTGTTGTTCTTTTGTGTTCAGTAGGTGACGACGATTGCGGCGGTACACCGCTCCTTCTGCGGTGCGGACGTGATATGAACGTTCAGTGTCAGCTGGCTGGATGACAACTGCTGGCTTCCAGAGGCCATGCTCTTGGATTCTAACTGACTCTCCGCCGATCAGTGGTGGCAGTGGTCTAGCTGACCTGTCGTAGTATCGCTTTTGTTGTTGTTGTCTCTGTGCACGTTTTCCATGCATTTCCTTGTAGCTGACGACCTCAGGTTGCAGCTGCTGGTTGGTGCTGGGAAGGATTGAGCGGTGTCTGCGGCTCATCAACAGCTGGGCTGGTGATTTGAAGTTGTCAACTGGAGTGTTGTGGTATTCAAGGAGACTGAGGTAGGGGTCTCTCTTGTCTGCTTTTGCTTTATCCATGAGTGATTTAGCAATCTGCACAGATTTTTCAGCAAGGCCATTACTTTGAGGGTAATGCGGGCTTGTGGTGACATATGTAAACTCCCATGCCTTTGTGAAGGATTCAAACTCATTTGATTTGTAACAGGGCCCATTGTCAGATATTAAAGTCTCTACGATGCCATGCCTGGCAAAGGCTGCTTTAAGCTTGTGTATCACAGCTGCAGATGTGGTGCTGTGAAGCTTGTCGAGTTCCAAGTATCTGCTGTAGTAGTCCACTGTTACGATGTAGTCCTCGTTATTCCAGGTAAACAGATCGGTTGCCACGACCTGCCAGGGTCGGTCTGGGATACAGTGAGGTAACATTGTCTCTTTGGTGTTTGAGGGGCGTCGTTCAAGACATATGGCGCATTTACCAACAATGTCCTCTATTTGTTTGCACATTCCGGGCCAAAACAAAATGTCCCGTGCTCTCTGTTTGCACTTTTCCATGCCCATGTGTCCAGCATGGATCTTTGTCAAAATCTCTTCTCTGAGACTGGTAGGAATAATGATTTTCTCTCCTTTGAAAATTATTCCGTTGATCTGTGATAGTTCATCACGATGGTTCCAGAATTCTGAGACGCTCTGAGGGCATTTTCTCCTCTCCTCAGGCCATCCATCCTGTATGACTTTCCTCAGCTGTGCGAGTTACGAGTCCTTTTCTGTTTCTGCTTGGATCTCCTTCAGTTTTGTGTCACTAACTGGTAAGTTGCTGTACACAGTGTGCACTTGCATGTCCATGCCTTCACTGAGGCTGCTGTCCTTATAGGTAAGAAACTTCCTGGAGAGTGTGTCTGCGACAGGGATGTCTTTGCCTGGACGGTGAGTGATTGTGAACTCGTATTTTTGTAGTTGAAGGATCATTCTCTGTAGCCTTGGCGGGGCTGCGGCTAGTGGTTTCCTCATAATTGACTAAAGGGGCTTGTGGTCGGATTCCACAATGACTTGTCGTCCATATATGTACTGATGGAAACGTTTACATCTGAACAGAATGGCGTAGAGCTCCTTTTCGATTTGAGCGTAGTTGATTTCACAGTCTGTGAGAGATTTGGAAGCGTAGCCGATGGGCTTTCCTTCTTGCAGTAGCACTGCACCTAGTCCATACTTCGACGCGTCCACTTGGAGTTTGAGCTCTTTGTCGGGGTCGTAGTAGGCATGGATTGGTTCTCTCGTGATCAAGTCTTTCACATTCTGGAAAGCAATGTCGTGTTGCTTGTCCCAGAGAAACTCACTGGACTGCTTTAGCAGTTGATGCAGGGGTGCATTAGCATTGGAGAGGCTGGGTGCGAACTGGGTTAAGTAGTTGACCATACCAAGCACTGTTTCCAGCTCTGCACGGTTATTTGGTGGCTCCATTTCTTTTATGGCTAAGATCTTCTGTGGATCTGGCTTGATTCCAGTCGCTGTAAGAAGATGTCCGAAGTAGCTGACCTCTGTAGCGCCGACTGTGCTCTTCTCGGGGTTGAGCCGGACTCCTCTCTCGCGGGACCTTTGCAGCATCGTGCGGAGGTTTCGGTCGTGCTCCTCTTTGGTTCGACCATAGACAAGGATGTCGTCCACAATTGCCACAACTCCGTCGAGGCCTTCGTACACTTCGTCAATCTTTCGCTGAAACTCGTCATGGGCTGAGATAATCCCAAAAGGCAGGCGACGGAACCTGTAGCGTCCAAACGGTGTGTTGAATGTTGTGAGCTTAGATGACTCTTCTGTGAGCTTGATAGCCCAGTAGCCTGATCTAGCGTCCATGACACTGAAGTAGTGTGCTCCCGCTAGCTTGGGTGTGATGCCATCTAGCGTCGGTAAAGGATAATGGTGGCGTTTGATAGCCTTGTTCAAGTCTCTTGGGTCGAGGCATACTCGGAGCTTGCCTGTGCGTGGTTTCTCCACCACCACTAATGCGTTTACCCAGTCAGTCGGTTCTGTAACCTTGGTGACTATGTCAGATTGCTCCATGCTCTCCAACTCTTTCTTCAGACGGGCACGGAGAGCATGGGGAATCTTTCTCGGTGGGTAGACCACAGGGATTGCGTCTGGGTCAAGGTGAATGGTACATTCTCCTGGGAATAATCCTATTCCTGTAAAAACATCAGCAAACTCCTCCAGTACATTGTCTGTCTCTACTGGTGCTGTCACTGATAAAACTAGCTTGATGAGGTCCATGTCTAAACATGCTTTAAGACCTAGCACTGCAGGTGCTCTAGTGTCAACAACATAAAAGTCCAACATCATGTCACTTTCCTTGTATTTGCATTTTAAAGTGCATGTGCCTTTTACTGGGAGCTGTTCACCACCATAACCAGTCAGTCTGCGTGTGGAGGGCTGTAGCTCGCATTCAGATGTCAAGATGTGGTACTTATTCAGAGGAATAATGTTTACTTGTGCACCAGTGTCTAGTTTGAACTTTAGCTCTGTGCCTTGTGTTCCTATCTCAATGTCAGCAAAGGCTTGCTCTGTCTCTGATATTTGACTTTTCTGTGTCACTGAATCAATAAACAGTTCATCAGCGTTTGACTCTTTGATTGACATTTCATCTTCACTCACTATGTGTACTCTTTTTCCACGGTAAGCTCTGCACACTTTTGCAAAGTGATTCCATTTTCCACATTTATTACACTGTTTGCCTTTAGCTGGGCAATTTCCTTGTTCGCCATGCATTTTTTATCCACAATATCCACATGTTTTGGGGCGTTTTGGAGTTATGTCTCTCTCCGTTCTAAAACGCGCTCTCTGCGCACCGGAGGTGTGCTTTGATGTCTGCCTGACTGCGTGCACTGCTTGTTCACGTGAAGCGCTCGTGTTACCGCGCGAAATGGTTTTCATCTGAGCCTGTGCTAGCTCGTGAGATCTGGCTATGTTGATAGCTTTGTCCAGCGTTACCTCAGACCCAACATTCAAAAGTTTCTCTCTCACTCGCGGTGAATGTATTCCAAATACAATACGGTCCCTGACCATCTCATCCTTGTTTGCATAATCACAGTCTTTCACAAGCAGACGCAGCTCAGTCACAAACTGTTCAAAAGACTCGCTAGCTCCCTGTACTTTCTCATGGAATTTGTACCTAGCAAAAATCGTATAGCTATAACTGGCATGTATAACTGGCATGTTCACGTATCGCCAACCAGGATCAAACTGACCATGACCTAACCATTTGGGTGGTCTTAACCAATCATAGCACAGTATGATATGGCGTTAAAATGCATCCAATTATAATTCAGTATGTTTACACATATGAATATTACAACCAGCACTTCAGGTGAATATAATTTTCATTGCATTGTATGAGGTTATTCTTCTTATCTAAACTTGGGAGGTGAATTGATGTGTGCAGGGTTGTAATGTCTTCTGTTTTTTTGTTATTCCCTGTTTTACAACTTCGATGCTCTGGAGCCTGGTGTTGTTGCCAAGGAGTGTTCAGACACACAGTTCATACACATAATGTTAGCCAGCAAGCCAGCCATCTAACCTCAGTTAACGTTAGCTAGCTAACAGCAAGCTTTAACTTGGGGTATTTTGTTTAGACATGTAACTTTAGCTAGCTAACTAAAAAATGAACTATGATCCCAATCCATAGAGTAACATTACTAGCAATACAAACCGGTTGTCATATCTAGCTAAAGTTAACCAAATAGGTTCAATGTTAGCTGCCAAGCTAGCCATCGAACTTTAGCTTGCTAGCTAACAGCAAGCTTTAACTAGCAATACAAACCGATTGCCACAGCTAGCTCAAGTTAACCAAATACAGTGGGGAGAGCAAGTATTTCACCTGCAAAAAAACCTGCAAAATCGGCAGTGTATCAAATACTTGTTCTCCCAACTGTATGTTCAATGTTAGCTAGTTAGCTAGCTAACATTTACGCTATAACTAGCAATGTGAAATGGTATTCTGAGAAAACATCACTAACGTTACACACACTTTATACACGTAAGTTAATGTTAGCTAGCAAGCCATCTAACCTCAGCTAACGTTAGCTAGCTAACAGCAAGCTTTAACCTGGGGTCTTTTGTTTAGAAATGTCACGTTAACGTTAGCTAGCTAGCTAAACAATGAACTATAATCCCAATCCATAGATTAACGTTACTAGCAAAACAAACCGATTGTCATAGCTAGCTAAAGTTAACCAAATAGGTTCAATGTTAGCTAGTTCGATCATCCTCCAGGAAGTAGTCCATCACAACTTTTCCCCACTGACCTTTGTCAATAGCGCCTGACAAATTCAGAGCAGCAATGTTATTGTGAGCAGTAGCAACATATTTGCAGTTCTCCATGGCTAACGTTATATCATTTGAAAAAACTGCAGTAGGAAGGATTATCTACGCATAATGAGCAGCTTAATTTATAGACATAAAATGGTACACCGCAGACCAATCTGAAACTCATCTCTCGGCATGACCGGCCACTCATTATCTCAGCCAATCATGGCTAGCGGGAAGGTTGCTTACTTTTGCTTTGGCTAAACCAACTAGGCTCGTAATTTAACAAAAATGATTCGTATTTACAGATGGCATAAAAGTTTGTTTTTAAGGCACATGAAAGTTCACATGTTCGAGAAGGCATTTCTGCCAAAAAAAACAAATTTTTATCAACAATAAAAGTTTACTTTCAAACAGCTCTCCTGTGAAGTCGTGACTTGCGACATATGCCTAGTTTCCTGAAACGGGTCACAAACGGTCTGGATAGTTATGTAAATCTGATATTTCAGAATTGTATTTGTAATAAATTTGCAACAATTTTGGCTTTGGGGTATGGGGTATTATGGGGTATTGTGTGTAGATTGATGAAATTATTATTATTTTTAATCGACTTTACAATAAGGCTGTAACACAACAAAATGTGGAAAAGAAAAGACGTCTGAATTCTTTCCGAATGCACTGTATGTGTAAACATTTTTGGATTTAGAATGGACTGTTATCATGCACCGGTCTCGAAACAGGGTCAGCGGGGGAAAAAACATGTAATCTTTGCACTTAAATAGCCAATGGAGGACGCTTTTCCCGTGGTTCATTTTCATGCCAGCCAGGTAGGTTATACTCTTGTTTTAAAGAGAAGCAATGTGTCACGCTTCTTCTACAATTGAACCCAGAAGCAGACTAGGACAAGGAGAGTAGGACGAAGGTGAGTATTTATTTACAAGTGTAAACGTAGCGGTAGAAAGATCCAGGTGGCGGAGCGGGCAGTGGAGGTGAGTTGATGGGAGTGAATAGGCAGATCCAAGGGAGTAACAGAAGCCACCGACGACCAGGCAGGAATGGGGTGAGTGTTCCGGGTGAATGACTGTAGACAGAACAAACTGAGGTAAGTTCAAGGCAAGCAAGACGTACAAAACAACAAAACAAACTCTTTCAAACTGGAGGCTGATACGCTGGCACAACCTACTGTTCATGGCTAACGATCCGGCAGGGAAATGGATGTCAGGTCAGAGCTTATGAAGTGGAGGGATGATGATCAGGACCAGGTGTGCAGATAGCTGATGGGATACAGGTGCGGGTAATCAGAGATCTTCCAACTAGCTACGTCGCCCGGCAACCAGACAGGGTGCGTTCCAGGACACAGGCAAAAACAGACTCAGGAAGCGGGATTCGTAACACAATGTGCTTAATATTAGGAAGGTTGAGAAATAAATATAGTAGGCCTAGCTTATAAAAACTGATGGGATCCTCATCTTTTTAATAGAGGTCATCACTCTGTTTCCTCACGCAAGTGCATAGCCTACAGAAATGTTGCGCAACATGAGCTCATGGGCTCTCATGAAGTGTTTGATTACATTTTCGATTACATTTGCATTGATGTCAGAGGAATTAGAGCGACAATAGAGTTCAGAGTACCAGGCAGTTAGCACGTTTGGTAGGCTACTAATGATCATCACCAGCATCAGAGCTTGGAGAAGCCTAATTAGCGTGACATATGATATCCAAGATGGCGTAGCAGTAAGACATGTTTGTTTTTGTCCCGTGTAAATATTCAGTTTTTTAAATTTTTTGTATACATTTCAATGTATTTCAATCTCTTTTTTTCCATTTATGGATTAAATATACCTTCCCGCAACCCGCCTCACCCAATGTGGTACGGATCTGCTATTTTTTTAAACTTCATTACTGCAACCTTCATCAGAAGCTAGCCAGCTAATTAGCTACTAGCTATTTAGTCATTGTTAGCCACTGCTAGCGGTCTTTACCTTTAGCTCAGACACCAGCCGCTTTAGCCCGGATAATACTTGCCAGTCTGCACAGCGCGATATCAGCCCTGAGCATATCAGACTGCTTTTTTCCCACTACATCACTGGATTCCTGCCGCAAGCTCTGGACAATTACACCGGATCATCGAAGCTAGCTAGCTGCTACCAAGTGGCTATTGTGGCTAGCGCCCTTGTCCAGAAGCAAGCACCAGTTAGCCTCAAGCTAGCCTCGAGCTAGGCCCAGCTAGCAAACGAAGTACACCAACTACAATTCCTCTCTTGCCAATTGGCCTGGACCCTTTGTCGACACGGAGTCCATCACGACTGATCTGCTGGTCTGCTGACGTAATTCGGCCGATGTGCTCTAAACCAGCCTCTGCGTCGTGGATGTCGGTGAAGAACCATCTGCTATCCCAGGCCCTCTAGCTTTTTTATGCTCGTCTAGCGTAGTAATGACTACCGAACGGCTCCCCGTTTCATCTATTGCTGCTCATTGGACCCAGTGATCCCTCGGCTACACAGCTGATGCCTGCTGGACTGTTAACACGGTACTTCATTTTGTTTATCAATCGTCCCCAGCCTCAAACTCAGGCCTTGTGTGTAGCTAACTGACCCTCTCTGCCCATTTATCACCATTTACCCGTTGTTGTTGCCTTAGCTGTTTACCATTGTTGTCGTCTTAGCTCTCCCAAAAAAACACCAGTGATTGCTTTATGCCTTGTATACTGTTGTTTAGGGTAGCTCTCATTGTTTTATTTTACTGCGGAGCCCCCAGTCCCGCTCAACAGGCCTCAGATAGCTCCGTTGTCCCACCCCCAACACATGTGGAGACCGCACCTAGCTTAACTGGCGCCTCCAGAGATGCAACCTCTCTCATCGTCACTCAATACCTAGGTTTACCTCCACTGTACTCACACCCTACCATACCCTTGTCTGTACATTATGCCATGAATCTTTCCTACAATGCGCAGAAACCTGCTCCTTTTATTCTCTGTTCCCAACGCAATAGGCGGCCAGTTCTTATAGCCTTTAGCCGTACCCTCATCCTACTCCTCCTCTGTTCCTCTGGTGATGTAGAGGTTGTGGTGGCATTTTCCTGTATTACCAAATGAGAGAGAGACAAACTTCACACACCAGTCAGAGTTATACTTAAACTACATCTTTAATAAACTTTAAGCTTTAGCCTTTGACTTTCAACAATTCACTTTCTATAATGAATTTTGAGAGTCACTACAGAAAATACATAGATCTTTTATAGCCAATATACACCCCTCTCAACTTACATGATGAACCAAAGATCTTAGGAACTCTTCACAAAGGGACTTTTACTTGAGAAAGCCAGATAGCATTCGCTATAAATTATCGCTCAGTTTGGTCTCTAAAACAAGGTTCTAATCTCGTTCCTGGTACTTCATAGCACAAAAACATTACCTCATCCAAGGCATAACTCAATTGTCAACTCTAAATACTCCCATCCCAAGTAAACCCCCTCTTGACCCCACTCCTGGACAAGCTCACTGAGGGGAGTGAGCCTCTAGGTCATACACTATCCCAGGATAAGCCTAGAGACATTGTGGAGACAAGTAATTGGTTCCCCATTAATCACGCCATCCCTTCACATGGTTTAAGAATAGGTAAAGACACATTCACATATGAAGACAATGTTCCAGTCTGTCCTCTTCCCTTTCTGATATTCTGCATAGCACCAGGGAAATGTGAAAGACAAGCCTGACCTCTCCACTCTCTGGGCCCCAAGTGACTGAGCCCTAGCTGAGGGAAAAGTGCCATTGCCAACACTATAGTCCAAAAGGAACCATTCTAATGACAAGTATCTCACATAAGCATATTATGTAAATAAAACATCTTATTTATCTATGTTACCCAACTAATTCTGATTCATCTGCCACAAGGTTAACCCAGGCCCTGTGTGTCCCTAGGCGCTCTCATTTGTTGAATTCTGTAACCGTAAAAGCCTTGGGTTCATGCATGTTATCAGAAGCCTCCTCCCTAAGTTTGCTTTATTCACTGCTTTAGCACACTCCACCAACCCTGATGTCCTAGCCATGTCTGAATCCTGGCTTAGGAAGGCCATCAAAAATTCTGACATTTCCATCCCCAATTACAACATTTTCCGTCAAGATAGAACTGCTAAAAGGGGCGGAGTGGCAATCTACTGCAGAGTTCTGTCATACTATCCTGTGTCTGTGCCCAAACAGTTTGAGCTTCTACTTTTAAAAATCCATCTAGCCAGAAATAAGTCCCTAACTGTTGCTGCTTGTTATAGACCCCCCTCAGTTTCCAGCTGTGCCCTGGACACCATATGTAAATTTATTGCCCCCCATCTATCTTCAGAGTTCGTACTGTTAGGTGACCTAAACTGGGATATGCCGTCCTACAATCTAAGCTAGATGCCCTCAATCTCACACAAATTATCAAGGAACCTACCAGGTACAACCCCAAATCCTTTAACATGGGCACCCTCTTAGATACCACCCCTCATCACTGTCAAACGCTCCCTGAAACACTTCTGCGAGCAGGCCTCTCTAATCGACCTGGCCCGGGTACCCCCACGCATTGACTCGGTACCGGTACCCCCTGTATATAGCCTTGTTATTTTGTGTTACTTTTTATTATTTTTTACTTTAGTTTATTTAGTAAATAGTTTCTTAACTCTTGTTGGTTAAGGGCTTGTAAGTAAGCATTTCACAATAAGGTCTACACCTGTTGTATTCAGCGCATGTGACAAATACAATTTGATTTGATTTGAACAGGCATGCTATTATTTAGCTATAATACTCTCCTCTTCAACGGAGTGTATTATGGCTGGCTAGAGTACTGCACTTGTTGTGGTATACTGTAGCTATATTTGTCCTTGCGTTTTTCCAGGGAAGTAGAGTCAACAAGACCAGATCATGTACAGTGGGCCATCCAATAGAAAACGTTTTAAAACCTTTTGCAACGGGGAAAAATGTGTTTTTCTTTCTCAGTCTCTCCCTGTTACGATCTGTTATCTTCATAAATTACAACACACCAGATCGAAAACTCCCACCACAGACCTTCTTGAACCTAGCTATATTTCCAAAAACAAACGGTGTTATTAAAATTCTATGACAGAGTTTTTCTGTTTAAATGTCAACCAACAGAGACCAGACTAGGGGCTGGATTTAAATATTATCACAAAAGTATCGCGGAAGATCACGTTATAGCTCCATTTAAATTGAAAGGCAATGTTCTCGGCTCAATCGGAAATTACCTTTACATTTTAACGCAATCTGCTATACGGATTGAATCCAGCCCTAGAACATAGAACCTGGACTGACGCTTTTTCTTTCTCCTGGCACCTCACAGCAGTTGAACTACCCCAACGTGATTAAATATCTGACCATTGAGGACAACAAGCTCAACATCGTACTGGAGCTGGCAGACACCGGCGACCTCTCCCAGATGATCAAGGTGAGCGCCGAGGTTAGAGCGAGAGAGAGAGCGAGTGAAAGAGAGATTGTGTGCGTTTAAATGTCAACCAACAGAGACCAGACTAGGTGTTTGTTTGGGGAGAAGCCATTGTTTTGGGGTGGGATGTGTGTGAGAGCGAGAGGGATGAGGAAAGGAGAGCCCAAGGCTCTGACACGTCTGACAGACAAGACCTCTCCTTAGCCTCTGAGGCTCCAACGGCCTGACACTCACACCCCATCACACAATCTCTCTCCTCATCGGTCCACCTTCCTTTCTTTTTGACTTTCCTCATCTATTCTCTTCTCCTTCTTTGTCCCTCTGCGCATCTGTTTTTCTCTACCTCTTCTTATCTAGCTCTCCTCTCCTCTTGCCTCTCTCTTGCCTCTGCATTTTCTTCTTATTTGTTCCTCATCTTTGCACGTTGTCCTCTCTTTGTCCGTCTCTCTTCTCCTCTCAACTCATGTCCTTGTCTGTCCTGCTCCTCTCATTGCCACAAATCACTCATCTTTGTTATTTTCTCCTCGTCCATCTCTCTTCCCCAATCGTCAGCTTTTCTCATGGATTATTGGCCAACCCTTCTCTCCCTCTCCAAATCTCTACTTTTCCTCCTTTTCTATTCTGTTCTTTTCTAGCTCACCTGTTCCTGACATTTTTTTCTCCTAATTTTCTCTCTTAATTCACTCAACTTTACCCTTGAAGGCACTCAGTCTCTCCAGTTCACACACTGTACAGAACTGTACTCATAACGTGCAAATGTCTTTCGGGGCACCTTTCTCTCTCTGCAAAGTTCCCAAAAAAGTTCAAATCCAAACTGTTCCCCATCTTCAGTTTGACTTTCTCCTTGTCTTTTCTTTTATCAAGGCATCATTATGATGTAGAAAGAGATTCCTAATTCTAGGCTCTCAGCTCAACCAATATGCAGATCAGTCAAAAACGTCTCTTGCTGGCGGCAAATTTCATATCATTAAAATACGCGCTTAATTCCAACAAAAAAAACAGAAGTTTGGTGGCAGTAAAAAGCTGGAAGAAAATAAACATTTGTTGTTTTGGGTCATTAAACAAAGTTTTGGCAGTTTAATTAGCCAGATTAGTGTTAATTAGGGGCTTGGCTCTGTGCGTGGGTGGTGTCAACTCTCATTAGGCTGCCTCTGCCAAATGGCTTCTCATTACGCACTCAAACAGAGGCAGGGAAGGGGCTAAATGGTAATGCACAGATTAATAATTCTTCAGATATTCCACACTCTTTTGGGGGCTGTCTGACATTGAATCAGGGGGGTTTGAGAGAGAGTGTGTAAGGGGAATACAGGTTTTCCTCGCAGCTGTTTCTATCTATTTTTTTCTGACTTCCCCTTCCTCTCTCTCCCTTAAGAAAAAGATGCGGCTCATCCTGGAGAGGACAATATGGAAATATTTTGTCCAACTGTGCAGCACCCTGGAGCACATGCACTCCCGCAGAGTCATGCACCGTGGTAAACTACCACTCATTCACTAATTCTTCCTCTTTTTTATCTCTCCCACTACCTCCACCTTTTCTCTCTTACGACTTTTAAACCAATGTTTTTCCACCAATTTTAGCAAACCCCACCTACCTTTGACAACTTTTCTTTATTCAGTATATTAACCTGTTGAGGCTAGGGGGTGCTGTTGTCACTATTTATGTAAATCGTGTAATTTTTTAAACGGTTTCCTACTAAATTCTTGATCATACAATATGCATATTATTACTATTATTGGATAGAAAACAGTCTATAGTTTCTATAGGCGTTGGAATTTTGTCTCTGAGTGGAACAGAACTCATTCTACAGCAATTTCCCTGACATGGAGTCAGATTTCACACATTTTGGCCCCTGATCTGGAGTCAGTTAAAAGGCCACTGTTATAGCTATGAGCATACAGACACTGCCTACGTCTTCCCCTGGATGCCTTTACGTGATGACGATTTGAATGGTGTCGATTGCCCAATCACAGCCACTATAAATCAAAAAAACCTGTAGGTAGGAACTCTTTTCCAGCTGCGTCAGGCGCGCGGTGGCCACCGACCCGCACTTGTTCCAAGCATTAGTGTAGGGAGTAATATTTCTCCGGTCATGTTTCTACTCGTTATAGGAGTTAAAAACATCATAAGGTAGTTAATTTAAATTTTTATAGCAATTTATACCCGTTTAGTGCGATTTTGGGAAATTTATTTCTGAGACACTGTGAAGCGCCGGGCAGGTTTCCAGTTCATGCCGAACGCAGTGGGCATTTCCACATGGCAAGAGGACAGCTTTCGACCAAAAGACGATTAGACCCAAGAAAGGATTCTTTGACCAAGATTCTGATGGAAGAACAGCTCAAAGTAGGAACAATTTATTATGATAAATCGTGTTTCTGTCGAAAAATGTTAATGGCTTAGGACGCCATCTTGTTTGACGTAGCTTCGCTTGGCGCAAACTGTATTGAAAAGTAAGGATAATTTAAAAAATGTAATTCCGCGATTGTATTAAGAATTAAATTGTCTATCAATCGCTGTCCACCCTGTATTTTTTAGTCAAGTTTATGAGTATTTATGTATAAGAGTAGATCACTGTCTAATATGGCGCAGGACATTTTCTGACCAGCTGAGCTACTTTTGTCATTGTCTAACCATGATTTTGGTGGCTAAATATGCACATTTTCGAACAAACTATATGGATTGTGTAATATGATGTTACAGGAGTGTCATCGGAAGAATTCTGAGAAGGTTAGTGAAAAAATTAATATATTTTGGCGATGTTTACGTTATCGCTCTCTTTGGCTAGAATCAATGCTCTGGTAACGTTTGCATATGTGGTATGCTAATATAACGATTTATTGTGTTTTCGCTGTAAGACACTTAGAAAATCTGAAATGTTGTCTGAATTCACAGGATCTGTGTCTTTCGATTAGTGTATGCTGTGTATTTTTACGAAATGTTTGATGATTAGTAATTAGGTAAACACGTTGCTCTATGTAATTATTCTAGTCCATTTGTGACGGTGGGTGCAATTGTAAACTATGACATCTACCTGAAATATGCACATTTTTCTAACAAAACCTATCCTATACCATAAATATGTTATCAGACTGTCATCTGATTAGTTTTTTTCTTGGTTAGTGGCTATCAATATCTTAGTTTAGCCGAATTGGTGATAGCTACTGGTGTTGGTGGACAAAGAAAAGATGGTGGATTATGCTAATGTGTTTAGCTAATAGATTTACATCTTTACATATTGTGTCTTCCCTGTAAAACATTTTAAAAATCGGACATGTTGGCTGGATTCACAAGATCTGTGTCTTTCATTAGCTGTATTGGACTTTAAAGTGTGAAAGTTAAATATTTAAAAAAAAAATTTTTTTTTAATTTCGCGGCTCTGCCTTTTCAGTGGGGGTGGGGAGATGCCGCTAGTCCTAGACAGGTTAAAACCTCTTGGCGCACAGATCCCTTTAGCGGGATAATTTTCGTCAACATCCGCTGAATTGCAGAGCACCAAATTCAAATTAAATTACGAAAAATATTTAATTTCATGAAATCATAAGTGCAATATACCAAAACACAGCTTAGCTTGTTGTTAATCCACCTGTCGTGTCAGATTTTGAAAAGAAGCTTTACAGCGAAAGCAAACCAGGCGTTTGTGTGAGGACATCGATCAGTAGACAAAACATTACAAACAGCTAGCAGCAAAGTAGCTTGGTCACGAGTCAGAAAAGCAATAAAATGAATCGCTTACCTTTGATGATCTTCGGATGTTTGCACTCACGAGACTCCCAGTTACACAATAAATGTTTGTTTTGTTCGATAAAGATTATTTTTATATCCAAAAACCTCCATTTGGTTGGCGCGTTTTGTTGAGTAATCCACAAGCTCGTGCAGGTCATGACGGGCAGACGAAAATTCCAAAAAGTATCCGTAAGGTTCGTAGAAAGATGTCAAACATTTTAAATAATCATTCCTCGGGTTGTTTTTACACAAATAATCGATAATATTTCAACCGGACGATAAACTATTCAATGCAAGAGAGAAAGAAAATGTCGAACTACCACTGCGCTACCACTGCGCATTAACTAATCGAAGGACATCTGGCAGTCCACTGACGCGATGTGATAAATCTCGCTCATTTTCCAGAATAAAAGCTTGAAACTATATCTAAAGACTGTTCACACACTGTGGAAGCCATAGGAAAATGAATCTGGTTGATATCCCTTTAAATGGAGGAAAGGCAGGCAATGGAACAGGGATTTTTCAAAATAAGAGGCACTTCCTGGTTGGATTGCCTCAGGTTTTCGCCTGCAAAATCAGTTCTGTTATACTCACAGACAATATTTTGACAGTTTTGGAAACTTTAGAGGGTTTTCTATCCTAATCTGCCAATTATGTGCATATTATAGCATGTGGGCCTGAGAAATAGGCAGTTTACTTTGGGGAACGTTATTTTCCAAACATAAAAATACTGCCCCCTAGCTTCAAGAGGTTAAACACTTCGAATTTTGTCAATTTCAACAGCTTTGAAATGTGGTGTTTGAGAAACATGGATTAACATATAATTCTGACATCAGACTGTGAGAGCTTGTTGAGGAAATGTGTTTCCTTGGTAGGTAAGTGAGTTCTGGTGGGAGTAATTCAGGTCAGAGTAGATACAGGAAACAGATTAGAGTAGGGGTAGCATTTTTGCCATGACATCAGCTTCAGCCTTGCCACTTCTCACCGGCCGGTCAGATCGTTGAAACCACAGTGCCCCCCACACATCCACTCACACAATCGAGGGAATTGTTTTGCCATAGCCGACTATACCGGGGACAAGTGCCAACAGAGGGTCCGTAGGTTGAGAAACACTCACCTAGAAGATTAAATGCATTTTATAATCTTAAAAGGAACATAAAACTACCATATCAATGCAAAGAGATTAGATGTATGTTCTATATGATAATCCCAGTATTGTTAACAGCCAGGGCTCCCTTAAAAGTTAATTCTATCTCAATGGGACTCATCTGGATACAGAAACAATCCAAAAATAACTGGCTGTCTGTTCTCTCTCTCTGACAGACATCAAGCCGGCCAACGTGTCACATCACTGCTACAGGAGAGGTAAAGCTGGGAGACCTGGGACTGGGACGCTTCTTCAGCTCCATGACCACCGCCACACACTCCTTAGGTAACACACGTACACACACAGGAACACAAACACGCATACTCAGGATCTCACACAGGCAGGAACGAGGACACACGGGAATATATAAACACAGGAACATACACACAGACGCAGAAGGAAGATTCACGTGCACACACACACCCTAGGTACCACACGTACAAACACACAGGCACAATGAGAGAAAAACACAAAATCATGCTCAAACGGTCATACACTCATTCTAAAATGTTCTCTCTCACACACGCTCGCTCACATAGAAAAACACAAACACACATTCTGAGAAACACAAACACACATTCTGAGAAACACAAACACACATTCTGAGAAACACAAACAATGTGCAGACCTGCATGTACACACAAAGTAACACACACAAGACAACCTCCATCAATAACTTTGGGTATAGCCTCAGAGAGCAGCACCTTTCTAAACAAGCCCTTCCTAGTCTCCTTGGCAACCGCTCACAGTGCCATAGTTCCATTAATTAAGGTCGCTGACCTATGCATTTGCAAATATATTCAGTGTCTGCGTCTGCTTTTCCCCTTAAGGTAGAGATGGATAGACGGGATTGCTTTTAGGGGGGGTTGGGGCTGGAGTTGGGATGAGTGTTGAGCCAATTAGTGTATGACGCCTTATGGTTTTGTGGATCTACTTTCACCCAAACAAAATCGAGCATCAGTGTATTGTCGCTAGTGAGGTGTTTCACATATTGGTAGTGGATTCCCTTTACATTAGCTGCTGGTTTAGGAGCCCTATTCAATCGAAAACTGGCACTTTTGTGCTGTACTTTGTATTGTTACTTCTCTATCCCGATCTCCATTGGTAAATCAATGTGAATTGCACAGTGTAGCTGTAGTCATCAGTAAAGCTATGTATTAATGATTGCTCAACCCATGCACTTGTCATTTTCAAATTAAGATTTATTATGCAAAAAAACTGTTGTCTAAAACCAGACCCTTTTTGTATCAGTGGGGACGCTGTACTACATGTCTCTCGAGAGGATCCACGAGGGTGGCTACAACTTTAAGTCAGACATTTGGTCCCTGGGATGTCTTCTCCATGAGGTAGGTTTACTGCTTCTAACATACGATCAACCACACTTCTGTCCAGCAGATCCCCCATGAACCAGGGTCTCTAACTTCCGTCTTCAGTCAGTCGCGGACCCCGATGTTTCTCAAAAGAAAGTACTGGAGCGCTATAGAGACCTGCGATATATAATCCTTCTCTTATACACGCAGACACCATGATAATCTTCAAAGACCCAGGCCTATTGATCTTCAGATACACGCACGGTTAGAGATAATATAACCAAAATTAGAGCAGAACAGGGTGTGTGTGTGTGTGTGTGTGTGTGTGTGTGTGTGTGTGTGTGTGTGTGTGTGTGTGTGTGTGTGTGTGTGTGTGTGTGTGTGTGTGTGTGTGTGAGAGAGTGAATACAATAAATCAAACACACACACTGTGAAAAGAGACCATTGGTTTGGTTAAACAGAAGTGTTAGTGTCCGCACTCCAACACTCTTCTTCTCTCTGTCTGACTGTGTGCTTGCTTTGAGATTCATCTTTTTTTGTGTTTTGTTTTTGAGGACAGTGCCAATGTCAATGTTGTGAGTTCATTTCAAATGTGCAGAAAAACGGACTATTGACAATCATTATCAGATTCCTCCCGATTAAAAATAGAACCATCTCTACTAGGCATGTCCACTCTGCCCCTCTCACCATTACCAGGCAACTGGGGGAGATTTAGAAAGAGATGAGAGAAACAAGCGATTTAGAGAAAATAAGTAATGATGAAATGAATAACGATTTAAATACAGAGTGTACCAAACATTAGGAACACCTTCCTAATATTGAGTTGCACCCCCCCTTTGCCCTCATAACAGCCTCACAGCTATGCGGATGCCGGCCAACACCGGTTAACACCCGATCTGGTTGAATCGAAGTTGATTTTCACATGCAATTCAGACAATATTAAAGTAGGTGATTTGAACTCCATTAGGGGTCATTGATGTGGATGTTAGCCTATGGCTTCCTTTTGCTGCGTTCATGTGTTAATCGAAATGATCCAACTTGGAGTACAACATGCTACCCGAGATCTCCCACTTCTGTTTACCTCTTAAAAGTACATTTTTGATGGTTTTGGACGTTGTAAGTTATGATGACTCATCGGGGTGATCTACAGCAGTATTTGTATTTTTGTCCTGAGTTTCTGATAACTCCGATGTCACAAGCTCATCATTAGGTCTTTAAAGTTAAGTTTAGTTTTAAGTGTGCCCAGTTTGCACTTCAGATGGAGACAGAGAACAAAAGGCCTCAGTCTGAGCCCCTCTTTTTTTCAAACATTGGCAGTTTAAGAGAGCACAGTGTCAGAGACTGACTAGCTACAGTATTACACCACTGGCACTGTACGATAGAAGAGGAGAAAGGCTGACAGCACTTTAAATGAGGCCAGATAAAGACGTGTACATCATCACTCTACCGACTAGGCTTCTACACATAGCACTTTTTGCCCTTCACCACAATCTCTCCATCTTGCTCTTTTTTTCTCTCTTATTCTCTCTGGTGTACCATTTCTGTCTGTCTCTCCATCGCTCTCTTTTTTGTCCTGTTCCCGCTATCCCCATCTGGTTTTCTCAGTGTAGCCCTAGTCTGTCTGACTGTCAGTCTCTCCCTCTCTTGTTCTGCTTTCTTTTAACCTCTCGCTTCTAGTGCAGCACCTGTCTCTCCATTTCTCTCTTTTTCACGTCCTGCTCTCTATCCTTATGTTGGTTTTTAAAGGCCAGGACTCCAACAGCTTGTGTCGCCACTCAAATCAGAGCTCAGGAAATGGGGTTTTAATTATAGTTTTTTTTTTTTCATCACCTCTGATTGGCATTAGAGAGGTCCTCTTTCTGCTGAAACTGACAAAACACGGTACAGACCGACTGAAACTTTCTCACAGGCACTCACGCTCCAGGCACTTCTTACATGAGTCGTTAGTCGCCATTTCTCCGACGCTTCTGCACGTGATTCAAAATGCCAAGATGTCTTGTGATGAAACGTAAGAAGTCAGAACTCAGAGGTCTGTTCTTGGGTAGTTCGGTTGCACAGTTCAACTTTATCTGTGCTCTGGAGTCAGTTGGATAGGAAGTTTTGATCTTATACATGACAGCTTCTTCACCCTTAGCTAGGGCAAACTCTCACGATTTATTGTCCACTGAAAAAAATATGAACGCAAGATGGAACAACTTCAAAGATTCATATAAGGAAATCAGTCAATAAATGAATCAATCTATTGATTTCACATGACTGGAAATACAGATATGCATCTGTTGGTCACAGATGCCTTGAAAAAAAGTAGGGGCGTGGATCAGAAAACCAGTCAGTATCCGGTGTGACCACCATTTGCATCTTGCAGCGTGACACATCTCCTTCGCATAGAGTTGATCAGGCTGTTGATTGTGGCCTGTGGAATGTTGTCCCACTCTTCAATGGCTCAAGTGCGAAGTTGCTGGATATTGGCGGGAACTGGAACACGCTGTCGTACACGTCGATCCAGAGCATCCCAAACGTGCTCAATGGGTGACGTGGCTGGTGAGTATGCAGGCCATGGAAGAACTGGGCCTCAAGAGCTCGTCACGGTATCTCTGTGCATTCAAATGCAATTGTGTTCGTTGTCCATTGCTTATGGCTGCGCATACCATAACCATGGAGCACTCTGTTCACAACGTTGACATCAGCAAACCGATCGCATACACGATGGCATACACGCTGTCTGTCATCTGCCTGGTACAGTTGAAACCGGGATTATGCTGTAAAGAGCACACTTCTCCAGCGTGCCAGTGGCCATCGAAGGTTAGCATTTGCCCACTGTTGGTTTTCGGCGCCGATGTGCAGTCAGGTCAAGACCCTGGTGAGGACGACAAGCATGCAGATGAGCTTGCCTGAGAAGGTTTCTGACAGTTTGTGCAGAAGTTCTTGCAAACCCACAGTTTCATCAGCTGTCGGGGTGGCTAGACTCAGACGATCCCACAGGTGAAGAAGCCGTATGTGGAGGTCCTGAGCTGGCGTCGTTACACATGGTCTGCGGTTGTGAGGCCAGTAGGACGTACTGCCATATTCTCTAAAATGACGTTGAGGCGGCTTATGGTAGAGAAATGCACATTCAATTATCTGGCAACAGATCTGGGTGGACATTCCTGCAGTCAGCATGCCAATTGCATGCCCCCCCAACTTGAGACATCTGTGGCGTTGTGTTGTGTGACAAAACTGCACATTTTAAAGTGGCCTTTTATTGTCCCCAGAACAAGGTGCACCTGTGTAATGATTGTGCTGTTTAATGATCATGCTGTTCTTGATATGCCACACCTGTCAGATGGATGGATTGTCTTGGCAAAGGAGAAATGCCCACTAACAGGGATGTAAACAAATTTGTGCACAACATTTGAGAGAAATAAGCTTTTTTGTCTTGTCTAGGAGTTTTGAAAGTCCTCTTCGGTCTGTTAGAATATTCTTGATGGGCCTCCCGGGTGGCGCAGTGGTCTAGGGCACTGCATCGCAGTGCTAGCTGCGCCACCAGAGTCTCTGGGTTCGCGCCCAGGCTCTGTCGCAGCCGGCCGCGACCGGGAGGTCCGTGGGGCGATGCACAATTGGCATAGCGTCGTCCGGGTTAGGGAGGGTTTGGCCGGTAGGGATATCCTTGTCTCATCGCGCTCCAGCGACTCCTGTGGCGGGCCGGGCGCAGTGCGCGCTAACCAAGGGGGCCAGGTACACGGTGTTTCCTCCGACACATTGGTACGGCTGGCTTCCGGGTTGGAGGCGCGTTGTGTTAAGAAGCAGTGCGGCTTGGTTGGGTTGTGCTTCGGAGGACGCATGGCTTTCGACCTTCGTCTCTCCCGAGCCCGTACGGGAGTTGTAGCGATGAGACAAGATAGTAATTACTAGCGATTGGATACCATGAAAATTGGGGCGAAAATGGGATAAAATTTATTTAAAAAAAAAAGAAGAATATTCTTGATGGACTGTAACATGTCGTACAATGACCAATACACTGAATGGCTTCTTGTGTCGTCCACAGTTGCGAGACCTGGTCAGCATGTGCATCAGCCCTGACCAGCGCCCTGACATCGTGTTTGTCCTGCAGATATCCAAACAGATGCAGCTGTGGTCCTCCAGCACAAGCTCCAGGATCCCTCCACTAAGCGCCTCAGTCCTCCGAGTGGACCCCCATCCTGACGACTGAACCTCAGACCACCAGACCCACTGCCAACCTGCCTGGCTTGGTCTCACTGGGACCTGGTTGTTTAGTTCGTGTCTCAGCAATCGAGAAACTGATGAGACGATGGAGACTTTGGCATGTCTGGACTGAGCTGTTTTGCCAATTTTTTTCTTTCTCTTCAAATGACTTAGGCTTAAGTCTATTGCTTTTGTCCTCAATGGCCTGGGGAGTCGCTTTGACGGTGATAATGGGACATTGTGTTTTTAGACTATTGCTGTGATTCTGGCAAATGAAGGCATCTTGTCTGGCCTCTTCACTAACGGGAGAGAGCTCTGTCTCATGATGATGTCACAGAGGGTACTCCAATCAGCTAGGCAGGCCTTTTTTGACTAGGCAGGGGTTGCATTCCAAACCGATCCCTTGTCTCTTTCAGGTAAACCATATGGATTCACTCAATTTTCCTGTGACATGTAGAACCGAAAGCTTAGATACAAATATATATTTTTTTGCTTTATTGTTTTAGTACACACGTATACCATTGTTAAGAAATCATGCTTACTTTTTATGTTGCTTTAAATAACTCGGATCTGTATTTTGCATATCATTGTGTAATGTCATTTGTAATCCTAAGGAGGAATTTGGTTGAGCAGGCTTTGTTTCAAAATTAACCTTACCATACATGCAAAGCATTTTGGAGTCAACGCTAGATCCTCCCAGGTCACACCTCTAGTGAGTTCTCTGTGACATCATGAGAAGACGCTTGCTACCACAACCTAGGAAAGAGGCGCTGGTTTGAAATGGACTTCAGGACTTGATGATACAATGTCTTCCTTTTCAAGGACATCAAATGGCATAACATGCCACATTTTTCCAGTGCTGATTAGACACAAAAGTATGTGGACACCCCTGCAAATTAGTGGATTCGGCTATTTCAGCCACAACAATTGCTGACAGGTGTATAAAATCGACCACACAGCCATGTTATCTCAATAGATTATTGGCAGTAGAATGGCCTTACTGAAGAGCTCAGTGACTTTCAATGTAGCACTGTCATAGGATGCCACCTTTCCAACAAGTTAGTTCATCAAATTTCTCCCCTGCTAGAGCACACTGCCAAGTGTCGGCTGGAGTGGTGTAAAGTTCGCCACCATTGGACTCTGTAGCAGTGGAAACGCGTTCCCTGGAGTGACGAATCACGCTTCACCATCTGGAAATCCAACGGACAAATCTGAGTTTGGGGGATGCCAGGAGAACGCTACCTGCCCAAATGCATAGTGCCAACTGTAAAGTTTGGTGGATGAGGAATAATGGTCTGGGGCTGTTTTTCATGGTTAGGACTAGGCCCCTTAGTTCCAGTGAAGAGAAATCTTAACACTACAGCATACAATGACATTCTAGACGATTCTGTGCTTCCAACTTTGTGGCAACAGTTTGGGGAAGGCCCTTTCCTGTTTCAGCATGACAATGCCCCCGTGCACAAAGTGAGGTCCATACAGAAAGGGTTTATCAAGATCAGTGTGGAAGAACTTGACTGGCCTGAACAGAGCCCTGACCTTAACCCCATCGAACACCTTTGGGATGAATTGGAACTCCGACTGCGAGCCAGGCCTAATCGCCCAACATCAGTGCCCAACTTCACGAATGCTCTTGCGGCTGAATGGAAGCAAGTCCCTGCAGCAATGACCCAACATCTAGTGGAAAGCCTTCCCAGAAAAGCTGAGGCTGTTATTGCAAAGGGGGGACGAACTCCATATTATTGCCCGTGATTTTGGAATGAGATGTTCGACAAACAGGTGTCCACATACTTTTTAAGGCTCATGGCCTGAGTTTTGTAAAACTTTAGATTACATTTTTCAATTATGGTTATTTGCAGGTAACTGATTGGGTGATGGATGTTTGTTTGTATGTTGTTGCAATGTCATAGAGCTGGCACAATTACCATATAAGTGACAGATATGGATAAAGACCTGTCATGAAAATGAAATAACCATCAAAACCGGTTAAAAACAACAAAAAACTGTGAAACAAACAGCTGACTGAAGACAGGATGGCCGGGCATTCGTGCGCTTGAGTCCGTTTCTGCTCTAACATGGACTCTATATAACGTGATTAAACTTTGTTGCTCCTTGCTGAAACAAGCAGTGTTGTAGCAAATGGTTGCCTAGACAACATCCCCCTCCCTTCAGCAGCAGCACATGAGGTCTGGGGCAGAGGAGAAAGTCAAATTTTTGCTAGTCAAATGGTTATTACGGTGACCAGTCATTTTTTTATACATAGAGACAAACACAAAATATCATCACACCTGCCCAAACCCACACCCTCATATCCAGCACCCGCATCTTTCTCTGCCACATGGCCTCAAATTGCACCATTTTGTTTGTCCCCCACTCACACTCAACACTTACATAAAGCATTTTACCTTTCCATTGCACTAACAACGGAGGATTGGTTGATTTCCAGTTTAAGCATACATTTTTTCAAGATGATTGACAATAAAAATATCA
Organism: Salvelinus fontinalis; assembly: GCF_029448725.1. Taxonomy (NCBI): domain Eukaryota; kingdom Metazoa; phylum Chordata; class Actinopteri; order Salmoniformes; family Salmonidae; genus Salvelinus; species Salvelinus fontinalis. The sequence continues at coordinate 13,572,457 of NC_074674.1, forward strand.
TCCAACACATCGGGTATCTCAATGCACCCTCATATGCCATGTCTTGAAATATGAGACACATTAAAAGAAAATGTACATTAGCTGACCAATAACATTCATCCAAAAGTACACGACCGTCACAGCCCTAATGCCATAATGAAAATGCAGTTGACTGTCTACTTAGGACTTCATTCATTGAAGGGTTTGATTTTGTTAGACAAAGATACTTTACATGTAGGAAAAACAAGATAAGAACAGTTAGAATAATACTTATCAAAACATTTAGAAAATGTATGGCGCGTATTTGAGCTGGTACATCGCAGTACCAAAGGACAAAGCATGTTTGAAGATGACCTTAACCTGACAACTAGTAGAATTGTATTACGTTTCTGCCTTGACAGCATTATGCAATCAGGTGAACATAAAGATGCTAGATGCAGAGGGCAAGTGACTCATACTAGTTTAGAAGACTGCAAAAAACGCAGTACTCATGTGTTAGCAATTCTACCAGAGACTTGTAAAATATTAGCACTTGCAACTACTGTATTGTTTATTGCAATGATTTTTCACTCAGAAGTATTGTGTGTAGGGAATAACTTCCATTTTGTAGTTGTACTTTCATTTGGGGATTTGACATACATTTTTGTGATTTGTGGAATTTCGTTCAAGTGTTTCTGTTTTTGCATTTTGTAGTAGATAAGTAAGAAGCTGCCACACATTTTCCACTTACATTAGACCCAATTTCAATTCCTTTCTTACCCGAAGTGTGTTTGCGTCATAAGACAGTGAGTTGTATTTCACAACCTACAATGTAAGCTGTCAAAATAAGGAATTTGATAGGTGACTTGATTTAGAAAGAATATGGAGGATTGTCCTATATTGACTAGACCGCTGGCAAACTGACTGCAATCTGTCACAATCCTGGAACACCACTGACATTTGTTGACCTGTGATCTTTAGATACTCACCCAAGAGATATCCATCGTCTGCACCAAAGTGTTTTATGCAGCAGGATCAAGTAACTCACTAGCAGACTACTAAATACTATAAGGAACTCCTATTTCCCGTTTATTTTTTTTATAGATTTCCTAAAACAGACATTGACTTGTTATTCATATTATCTCTAACTTTATTATTTAAGCTAATTCAAGTATTTGTCAAACTGCCAGCTAAGCAATTCAATTTGAGACATGTTAAAACACTTAGGACACATTTAAGACTTAAGAACTCAAACGTTTTATTATAAACCATGAAAAAACATGCCATTTTCACTGAAGGAAGTAAGGGCGAAGTTGGGGAGGGACGTCAGAACAGTCACAATAGTAATTAGCAGAATGTTACAGTGATGCTTCAAGAGGTATCCATCGTCTGTATGGTCTCCTCCACCACCTCCAGATCCAATTTGGTCACAGCCTTCGTCAGGACTCCGGTTGTTCCTCGCTTGTACTTGTAATTACCGGTTCTGATTGGAAAAAGAAAGACATTTGTTTCCAAAATATTATTGATTCAACACAGCAGAGACAGGTCTGATGAGCTTCCGGGAGCTGGTTCTTGGATGCAAAATGAAATGTTACAACGGATGTTAAACACAAAAATGGCTTCCACCAGTCGCATAACTCTGGAGAATCCATCATTATTTTTTATCTACTGCGACACAGCCACGGGGCTTTGTTGTGTTTACGACAAAGATCAACTTATTTGTATGGTTGTTGTGTTATGTGAAATTCAACACAAGCAGCTTTAGAAGGCAAGATAAGGCTACGCACTTGCTGGGTTAAGTGTGTTAGTAGTCAAACGGAGTACTCAGAGGTGGGTGAGACAACGCTATGGTAAAGTCTACTGCACTCCACACAGACCTGTGTCTTTATTACTCACTGGTGGGGCAAGGCTTCAAGCTCATACACACGTCTTCAAACAAAAACAGGCCAAAGTGTTGAGTCATTCAACATGTCAAAAGGTAATGCATTCTTAACAGATTAAAGGCCACAAAATTATTACAACGCATTCAGAAACTAGACTAGATTATTCAAAAGATGCACTGCTATGGGGGAAAATTATTACGTTATGGGAAATTATGAGGTGGGTAGTTGGCTTTACCTGACCCCTTTCTTGTTGGCCATGTCGTGGGGCCTCAGGTAGTCCACCCTGCCCTTGGTGATGACACACAGGTCAATGTTGCTGCCCGAGCCCAGATCGTTGAAGATGCCGGCCGCGATGGCATCCCGAACCAGCCGCTTGGCATCTTCCTCCTAAGGAGAGAACAAACATCAACACCATCATTACTGTAACCATGATCATCAATCTCATTGTGTATTGAGTGAATTAATCCAATGCGTATTCATTCAATTACTGCTTCAGATTGAGAGGATAGAGGAGCCCTTAGTATAAACCTTTTGCACACGTCCGTCACATCGTTGTGCTTGGATGAAATGGGCTAGAGCTGCTGCTTCTTATGGGAAGAAAACAACTCAAGTTGAGCTGTAAGTAGCGAGTGGTGAGTCCCACCAAGCTAAAAATGCCATGGGAAAAGCAAGGGCTCCCTCTTATTGGCCATCACTGGTAACAGCAGTAGAGCCTTCCTGAAGTAGAGATACATGCTGATTTCCAGCATTCCTCTCAAGGCCCTGTGATAAAAAGCATAATATGACGGATGTATTTAACAATGGCTAGGTGAGGAGCCGTGCTCCCAGGTGAGCTCTTCCACAGAGACTCTCCAAGGTGGATGCCATTGCCATCTCATAGCTCATTAATGTGCTTCAAAAGAAGGTAGGATTCATATAGTCCCAAAAAATGCTGCCTCACAATCAATAAAAAATATATATTTATTTTACATTGGGAGCACCAGTGCTACTCCTGATTATTATTAGTATGTTTTTGTTGTTGCTCTGACTGTACATGTGCTAAGTTGTTTTAGATTTTTAAAAAGGTAGCAAAGAAAACAGTCTATGACTTGGGTGACTGGTCTCTGACAATTTTATGGGCTTTCCTCTGACACCACCTATCATATAGGTCCTGGATGGCAGGAAACTTGGCCCCAGTGATGTTAAAAACATCCTAAAGATTGATTCAATACATCGTTTGACATGTTTCTACTTACTGTAACGAAACTTTTTGACATTTCGTCTGCTTTTAGTGAACGCGCTTCGTGACTTTGGATTTGTTTACCAAACGCGCTAACAAAAGTAGCTATTTGGACATAAATGATGGATATTACCGAACAAATCAAACATTTGTGGAACTGGGATTCCTGAGAATGCATTCTGATGAAGATCATCAAAGGAAGTGAATATTTATAATGTTATTTCTGACTTCTGTTGACTGCACAATATGGCGGATATATTTTTGTCTTGATTGGGCTCTGAGCGCCGGCCTCAGATTATTGCATGGTGTGCTTTTTCCGTAAAGCTTTTTTGAAATCTGACACAGCGGTTGCATTAAGGAGAAGTGCATCTATATTTCCATGTATAACACTTGTATTTTCATCAACATTTATAATGAGTATTTCTGTAAATTGATGTGGCTCTCTGCAAAATCACCGGATGTTTTTGGAACTACTGAACATAATGCGCCAATGTATACTGAGATTTTTGGATATAAATATGAACTTTACCGAACAAAACATACATGTATTGTGTAACATGAAGTCCTATGAGTGTCATCTGATGAAGATCAAAGGTTAGTGATTCATTTTATCTCTATTTATGCTTTTTGTGACTCCTGTCTTTGGCTGGAAAAATGGCTGTGTTTTTCTGTGATTTGGTGGTGACCTAACAATCATTTGTGGTGCTTTCGCTGTAAAGCCTTTTTGAAAAATCGGACACTGTGGTGGGATTAACAACAAGATTACCTTTGAAATGGTGTAAAATACTTGTATGTTAGAGGAATTTTAATTATGGGATTTCCTTTGTTTTGAATTTGGCGCCCTGCAGCTTCACTGGCTGTTGACGCTAGCGTCCCACATACCCTAGTGAGGTTTAGAACAAATTCTTATTTTCAATGATGGCCTAGGAACAGTGGGTTAAAGGCCTTGTTCACGGGCAGAACAAAAGATTTTTACCTTGTCAGATCAGGGATTCGATCTTGCAACTTTTCGGTTACTAGTCCAACGCTCTAACCACTGGGCTACCTGCCGCCCCAACGAAGTCTATGGTATCTACTAGCGTGCTAGCAGTTAGCATAGACTTCGTCGATGCGTTAACGCTAGTTAGCAACTTCCTGCACACAGAGACATTCAAATTGTATCCATGACGAAAAATTATTTTTGGCCTTACTGCTATTAGCCCATACAAAAGCATTGAACAACAGATTCATTACATGGAACAGATAGTACCAAAACAAATCTAAAAAGGAAGTTTGTTCTGAAGTGTCTGTCCTAGATCTGAGAGATATAAGATCAGGAAACATTAAAATATAAAAATAAAAAATTAATGTATTTAACCCCATATTTTAGGCACTAAAACAGTCTCCATATATACTTCCATAACTGTTTTCAACTGGTCCCGGGGGACCTTCAGATGACTCGTGAAGCTTTTGGGCATCCTAGAGCAAAACAACCTACATGTACGTGTTCTCATGAGTCTCACCTTTCCACAGAGGTGTCATATTAGTGTGTGGCCCAAACTGTTCGGACGCTACAGACAGAAGTTGGCAGATCAGCTGTACCGACTTCAGAGGAGACCCAAGACGCTTGTTGGGGGGGGGGGGGTCATAGAGCAAAACGGAGAACACCATCGCATTCGTGCAAGTCACCTAGAGTGGTGATAGTTTGTAGGCCAAACTGTTCGGACCCTACAGACCTTTGTGAGAACACCCGTTTTTCGGGATGTCTCATGCTCTGACAAACTCTAGCTCTTTCACCAGTGTTACAGAGGCGGATGCGGTGGACTGAGAGGCATCCAATGCAACAAAAAAAAAATGGATACACTATATAGACAAAAAGTATGTGGACACCCCTTCAAATTAGTGGATTTGGCTATTTCAGCCACACCCTTGTATAAAATCGATCATACAGTCAAGCAATCTCCATAGACAAACATTGGCAGTTGAATGGCCTTACTGAAGAGTTCCATTGACTTTCAATGTGGCACTGTCATTGGATGCCACCTTTCCAACAAGTCAGTTCGTCCAATTTCTGCTCTGGTCAACTGTAAGTGCTGATATTGTGAAGTGGAAACGTCTAGGAGAAACAACGGCTCAGTTGCGAAGTGGTAGGTCACAAGCTACCAGAATGGGACTATCGAGTGCTGAAGAGCGTAAAAAATCATCTGTCCTCGGTTGCAACACTCACTACAGAGTTCCAACTGCCGCTGCACACAAGCCTAAGATCACCATGCGCAATGCCAAGCGTCGGCTTGAGTGGTGTAAAGCTTGCCGCCATTGACTCTGGAGCAGTGGAACCGCACTCTGGAGTGACGAATCACGCTTTCAGTCCGACGGTCTTGCAGTCCGACGGACAAATCTGGGATTGGTGGATGCCAGAACACTACCTGCCCCAATGATTAGTGTCAACTGTAAAGTTTGGTGGAGAAGGAATAATGGTGTGGGGCTGTTTTTCGTGGTTCGGGTTAGGCCCCTTAGCTCCAATGAAGGGAAATCTTAATGCTACAGACAATGACATTCTCGATGATTCAGTGCTCTTAAATTTGTGGTTAAGGCCCTTTCCTGTTTCAGCATGATAATGCCCCCGTGCACAAAGTGTGGTCCATACAGAAATTATTTGTCGAGATTGTGCAGGCCAGTCAAGTTCTTCCGCACTAGAGATCTGACCTCAACGAAAACCTTTGGGATGAATTGGAACACCGACTACGTTCATTAACACCTGCTCTTTCCATGATAAACAGACCAGGTGAATCCAGGTGAAAGCTATGATCCCTTATTGATGTCACTTAAATCCACTTCAATCAGTGTAGATTAAGGGGAGGAGACAGGTTAAAACATTTTAAGCTTTGGGACAAGGATTGTGTGTGTGTACCATTCAGAGGGTGACTGGGCAAGAGAAAATATATAAGCGGCTTTGAACGGAGCTCACTGGTTTGTGTCAAGAACTGCAACGCTGCTGGGTTTTTCACGCTCAACAGTTTACCGTGTGTATCAAGAATGGTCCACCACTCAAAGAACATCCAGCCAACTTGACAACTGTGGGAAGCATTGGAGTCGACATGGACCAGCATCCCTGTGGAATGTATTCGACACCTTGTGGAGTCCATGCCTCAACGAATTGACGCAGTTCTGAGGGCACTCAGTGTATTTTCTGCAGTTGTATCATAGTTTACTTATTTCAAGTTGTGAGTTTGATTATTATTGCTTAAAATAGAAAAGTCATTACGCAAAATACAGGCGAGGTATGGCCTCCATTATGACATTTGAAGATGTGTGTGGTGGATGTACAAAATGGGCCAGGTCCAACTCACCTCCATGTCTTGCTTATAGCGGTCCTCAAACACTGCCATGGCAGCCAGAGAGCCAGAACCTGGGAGAGAGCAGACACACAACAACTGCATGGTTAATGACTGTTGGAATGACAAAAAAAAATACACAAGTAACCAAGATGAGACCAACAGTCAGTGACCAAGACGTGGACCGAATAGTTTACAACAGTTGCAGTGGTAAGTAAATGTTGAGGACCACACATACAGCTTTGAGAAACACTTACAAATGCTTCTTACAACAAAAGGTCCCTCACAAAACGTCCTACTGGTAACCATGACTGAATGGCTATCTGGTCCAGGTTTCAGCTGATCTTGCTTATTTTGAACGCACACTTCTTTAAAAACCATCTCTCCCTAACGGAGTCTCTGGCGTCCATTTTATAAAGCACATCAGACATGTGGGGCAATTAGCCCGCTGAAGAAAGTGCTTATCTGTGACAAAACCAAGAAGTTGAAAAATCCCTTTGTTTTGGTGGAGACTGGCCATTAGGACTTCTCTACAGCTGTGTCTTTTTAACTTAAGAGGGAAACGGAGAAGATTTACCTACATTTTTCAATCCCTTTAGGAGATTTAGTCTTGTTTTCTCCCGTCCCTTCTCCCTCTCTTTAATCCCACAGCATCCATCATGCCATCCTCCTCTCCGTGCTGCCAATATCTGGTTTCATAGCCAGGTTTCCGGGGGAGGCATTAAGAAGCACACCAGCTGAGTTTTGCTGTGGTTTTCCCAGTATGGTAGAAGGTGAAAAGGAGAGTAAAGGCCTGGAGACCAGTTGCTTGGCTACCCAAACTCTGCTCTGGCGAAATCCTACGCCTTGCCATACGGACGTTAGTTTATTCTCCACAATGAATCTGGATCTGAGGAATTTCCGCGATGATTTCTAGAACGCACACACATTCAAACCGTTTTGATTGGTCCCAGAAACCAATGGGTTGGGCCATAGCTAGAACACACGTGGGTAAAGCAGCATTTTGAACATTCGTCATTGGCTTTGATCCTCTGATTGGTTAGAGATGATCCACTCGCTGATTACTTTGTTTTGTAAAACGCCCCACATTGAGGTAACAGAAAACGACTTCAATGATGGCAGTCGTAGACTGAAGTATGTAGCAACGGAAGAAATTAGTTTGAGTCGTCAGGCAGAGACCAGTGCACCCGTGTTTTCCATAAGCGCCTAAAAAAAACTGACAATAATTCATTGTCAGACGGCTACCTTCTCCACTTCATAAGTTAACTAGTCTTCTTTACAATTAAAATGATACAATCCCTAGACAGAGAAGTCTTCATAGCCAGCCGGCCCTGGAGACGCATGAGGCGGCGCACAATTGGCCCAGCGTCGTCTGGGTTAGGCTAGCCGGGATTTCATTGTCCCATCGCGCTCTAGCGACGCCTTGTGGCAGGCCAGGCACCTGCAAGACGACTTTGGTTGCAGTTCTATGGCGTTTCCTCTGACACATTGGTGCGGCTGGCTTTCGGGTTAAGCGAGCAGTGTGTCAAGAAAACGTTTTTAAAAAGGCTGTACAGCATTCCCCTGCTAGAATGAACAATATGCATCTTCTACCGATCCATTGATAGGACAGGTGTCGGTCAATCAAAAAGTGAGCAATGACAGGGAAGCGGCTGGTTTGTCAGTGATGTCTGTCCCATTTCGTCGTACAGGTGTTATTTCTTGTGCGCTTTGGTTGGCTACAGTAAAATGTATTTTAACAGAAGGAGAGCATGAAGCTTATTCATTGTCTTCCGTGAGTGAATTAATCGTTTTTCAACCACTCCACAAATTTCTTGTTAACAAACTATAGTTTTGGCAAGTCGGTTAGGACACCTACTTTGTGCATGACAAGTAAATTTTCCAACAATTGTTTACAGACATATTATTTCACTTATAATTCCCTGTATCACAATTCCAGTGGGTCAGAAGTTTACATACACTAAGTTGACTGTGCCTTTAAACAGCTTGGAAATTCTAGAAAATGATGTCATGGCTTTAGAAGCTTCTGATAGGCTAATTGACCTCATTTGAGTCAATTGGAGGTGTACCTGTGGATGTCTTTCAAGGCCTACTGTCAAACTCTTTGCTTAACATCATGGGGAAATCAAAAGAAATCAGCCGAAACCCCAGAAAATAAATTGTAGACCTCCACAAGTCTGGTTCATCCTTGGGAGCAATTTCTGAAAGCCTGAAGGTACCACGTTCATCTGTACAAACAATAGTACGCACGTATAAACACCATGGGACCACGCAGCCTTCATACCGCTCAGGAAGGAGACGTGTTCTGTCTCCTAGAGATGAACGTACTTTGGTGTGAAAAGTGCAAATCAATCCCACAACAACAGCAAAGGAACTTGTGAAGATGCTGGAGAAAACAGGTACAAAATTATCTATATCCACAGTAAAACGAGTCCTATATTGACATAACCTGAAAGTCCACTCAGCAAGGAAGAAGCCACTGCTCCAAAACCTCCATAAAAAAGCCAGACTACGGTTTGCAACTGCACATGGGGACAAAGATCATACTTTTTGGAGAAATGTCCTCTGGTCTGATAAAACAAAAAAAGAACTGTTTGGCCATAATGTGGTGTCAGGAAAATAACCTCACACTCAACGTCAACAAAACAAAGGAGATTATTGTGGACTTCAGGAAACAGAAGAGGGAGCACCCCCCTATCCACATCGACGGGACAGTAGTGGAGAAGGTGGAACGTTTTAAGTTCCTCGGTGTACACATCACGGACAAACTGAATTGGTCCACCCACACAGACAGCGTTGTGAAGAAGGCGCAGCAGCGCCTCTTCAACCTCAGGAGGCTGAAGAAATTCGGCTTGTCACCAAAAGCACTCAAACTTCTACAGATGCACAATCGAGAGCATCCTGTCGGGCTGTATCACCGCCTGGTAAGGCAACTGCTCCGCCCACAACCGTAAGGCTCTCCAGAGGGTAGTGAGGTCTGCACAACGCATCACCTGGGGCAAACTACCTGCCCTCCAGGACACCTACACCACCCGATGTCACAGGAAGGCCATAAAGATCATCAAGGACAACAACCACCCGAGCCACTGCCTGTTCACTCCGCTATCATCCAGAAGGCGAGGTCAGTACAGGTGCATCAAAGCAGGGACCGAGAGACTGAAAAACAGCTTCTATCTCAAGGCCACTAACATTAAGTGGCCGCTGCCAACATACTGACTCAACTCCAGCCACTTTAATAATGGGAATTGATGGAAATTATGTAAAAATGTATCACTAGCCACTTTAAACAATGCCACTTAATATAATGTTTACATACCCTACATTACTCATCTCATATGTATATGTATATACTGTACTGTATATCATCCACTGCATCTTGCCATCTTTATGTAATACATGTATCACTAGCCACTTTAAACTATGCCACTTTATGTTTACATACCCTACATTACTCATCTCATATGTATAGACTGTACACTATACCATCTACTGCATCTTGCCTATGCCGTTCTGTACCATCACCCATTCATATATCTTTATGTACATATTCTTTATCCCTTTACACTTGTGTGTATAAGGTAGTAGTTGTGGAATTGTTAGGTTAGATTACTTGTTGGTTATTACTGCATTGTCGGAACTAGAAGCACAAGCATTTCGCTACACTCGCATTAACATCTGCTAACCATGTGTATGTGACAAATAAAATTTGATTTGATGTCCATCGTTATGTTTGGAGGAAAAAGGGGGATGCTTGCAAGCCGAAGAACACCATCCCAACCGTGAAGCACGGGGGTGGCAGCATCATGTTGTGGGGGTGCTTTGCTGCAGGAGGGACAGGTGCACTTCACAAAATAGATGGCATCATGAGGTAGAAAGATTATGTGGATATATTGAAGCAACATCTCAAGACATCAGTCAGGAAGTTAAAGCTTGCTCACAAATGGGTCTTCCAAATGGACAATGAGCCCAAGCATACTTCCAAAGTTGTGGCAAAATGGCTTAAGGACAACAATGTCAAGGTATTGGAGTGGCCATCACAAAGCCCTGACCTCAATCATATAAAAAATTTGTGGGCAGAAGTGAAAAAGCGTGTGCGAGCAAGGAAGCCTACAAACCTGACTCAGTTACACCAGCTCTGTCAGGAGGAATGTGCCAACTTATTGTGGGAAGCTTGTGGAAGGCTACTTGAAACATTTGACCCAAGTTAAACAATTTAAAGGCAATGCTACCAAACACTAATTGAGTATGTAAACTTCTAACACATTGGGAATGTGATGAAAGAAATTAAAGCTGAAATAAATCACTCTACTATTATTCTGTCATTTCACATTATTAAAATAAAAAGTGGTGATCCTAACTGACCTAAGATAGGGAATTTTTACTAAGATTAAAATCAGGAATTGTGAAAAACTGAGTTTAAATGTGTCTGTAAACGTCCGACTTCAACTGTATGTGGTAACGATGAGTTGAAATCTACGTATTATTTTGTGGCACATTCATTTATTTTCATAGGCCTACAGTCAGCCAACGGAGTTGACGCGCATAGGCTCTTTACAGTTCTTTGATTGACGACCGAACAGCTTGTGTTGACTAGTTTATAAAAGGTGTCGAATTGACTGAATTCCATCTCCTATATCCCTTTGTTATTCATAAAACCTACCAAAAGACCTTGTTTGATTTTCCTAGGATTCGAAACCCATGTCGAGACTTGCCAGTGGCAGCTAAAGTGACTTGTTTGCCATTGTAGTCAAGTGATGAGTTGTTTGCGAATTAATAGCATATCTTTTAGATGAACAGTACCGAAACAGCGAGAGAGTCTTTCCTTTGGCTCCCTAATTTTCATACTGGTAGGCGACTACTGCTTTTTCAGCGATGATCTGAAAATAAATTATTAGAATTAGAATCCTTACTGCAGGAGCAATAGGTAGTAGAGAGACTCATTCTGGCCCAAAAAGCTAATAATGTCATGATGCATAAATGGTATTATTAAAGATACTGATATAGCCCTACTGATATGATTGAGGTGTTGACAATGGAGTAGACAACTGTGGTTTCTGTGTAGCAATTGTGTGGGCGAACAGTTTGCCTATCTGCAGTAAAATCAGGAGGCCATGTAGATAGATTTCCAATTCAACAAGACAGGGGAACGAAGTAGTTTGACAAAGTTTAATAGTCAGTAACTAGTCTTTAAAATATAGCTAGCAATTATATAGCTAGTTATTTTCTATAAACCCAGCTAGTCCACTTTGCTAAGCTAAGACGAACTCACCTCAGACTGATGGTGGGAATTAACGTTAGCTAGCTTTTCCCCCAGCAGTTTCAATCTAGCGAACAAGTTAATCTTAATGGCATTTTCTCAACTCCATCAATTAGATGGATAGTTAGCAAACATATTTGTTTTCCCTCGCATCTAAAAGCTGCCTGATAGAGCTGGCCAGTTGATAGTAAAGTAGAGTGAATGATAGTCAGCTAGCTGCAATGCCAATGTCTAGCCAGGAAGGAGTTCATATAATGTAGACTTACCGGTGAACAACAGTGTGCACGTCTACCACTGCCAGTCTAATCGACCGCTTGCTGAACACGGAGGTTTGAGCAATTTTTTCCATTCATCGCTTGATATTTTCAACTTTTGCCATAGCCAGTTGGCAAGCATACTAAAATATCCCCTTTGCCAGTCAAAATATTTAAGAACTGTTGCAGTGGCGTAAACGACAGGGTTTGAATGGACACTGCCAAGATTTGAAATAGCTGTGTTGAAAACATCCTCACTCACATCTTCCATGTTTACTAGTTGGCGCGTGTCCACACATCATAAACAAGGGTGAAATTAGCAGAAGGAAGGGAATTGGCAGAGTGTTTCCTTTTGCGAGGGAGGAGACTTCGCTTCTTCCTTCACACAACGGAAATCACAATTTCACAACACATCCCCCCAGAAGTTACACGGGAAGTGACAAACTTCGCAAGAATTTTACTTCTGGGTAACCGAGATTAGGGGTTAAGGTGACTAGGCAATAGGATAGATAGATAAATATGCAGTAGCAACAGCGTATGTGGCAAACGCTGTCAAAAGAGGAGGTCAATGCAGATAGTCCAGGTAGCTGAGGTCTGAAGCACCTCCTTCAAACAAAGTGATAATCCGAGAGAGCAAGAGTGCAGATATAGAGTGCGAGAAGAGGGATACAAAGTGATTAGGGAAAAAAGGAAAGAGAATAGGAGATGGAGAGCAACAGATTACAAGAAAATTAGTTGGAAAGAAATGAGAGCGGTAACGGTAAGTATTAGCTGGCAGACTCACCCATGGTGACGTAGGGCAACTTGTCGGTGGAGCCGTGGGGGTAGATGCTATAGAGATGGGGGCCATTGCAGTCCATTCCACCCAGAACCAGGGCAGCACCGATGTGGCCTTGGTATCTGAGGACGCAAACAGGGGTGTCAATTGGGTATGGCAGTCGCTTTACACTAGCTCAACACAAACAATTTAAAATAGGCTACTAAAATCATTCCAATCCTGAATAAAAGGAAACTGCAGTTTAGATGCCTAGGACCAGGAGGGGAGGCGGTTTGTATGGCTGGCTGGTTTTATGGAGATTAGAGACATATATATAATAACAACAAGATGCTCATATCTCCGTTCTTACAATCGGAGTCATTGTCCCAAAGGTAGACGACAATCTTAGGTCCAAAATAAGCCCATAGAAAAGCATTGGGCTTATTTTGGACAGATTGTTGGCGAGAGTGAAAGCACTTGCTTCGCCTCTTCCTCTCTGTGGAGTGTGCATCGACGCAGCTGCAGGGAACAGCAGGACGTTTAATCAACATATTGCAGAAGATGGCTGTAGTAGATGGCTTTGGCTGTGTAATTGCTGTTTGACTTGGCATGAAACTAAACTAGAGATTGAATTCCGGCGCTGAGCTAGTGCATAGCAGGGAGCTAATTCTTGTATAACGTGTTTGTAGAATGTTAAGTCACCTGTTGACTGAGGTGAATGAAGCTAGTTTTAGTTTTTCCCCAAAATGCATTAAATTGTGTAGAAATGCAATAAATGAGCTTCAATTGTGTTATTTTTTTGCCATACCCTAGATTTAGCTGAAATGAGGCACCTGGATGCAAAGTCAATGAACTACTTATTTTATTCTACCTCAGTCCACAGTGCCCAAGTCCCAAATTCAGTTTTGTTTTTCCAGGTTTCCGCTCTCAAACTCATACGTTTTAAAAGAAAAACACCCAAATTGGATGTTCTAAGTCCACAACAAGGCTTAAACCATATCAGAAGACCACTTTTGAGGTCTGGCAAAAATCTAAGAAATTTATATTTTGGGGTGTAGTTCCCCTTTAAATTTAAGTGCCACCAGCCAGAGAACTTTGTTTTGTTAGTATTGTTTCTGTAGCACTCATGTGATTGCAGACTTTGCAAAACAAATGACCACTGGATTGATGGAAATAATAATATTCTGCCAGGTAGCCATAGACTACTTTATAGTTAACATTTAATTGAGAAGGTTTCGGGGAAAGCTTTTCCATCTCTACCAGAAGTTGGTCATCAATAGCATCATTGCCAATGCCTACACCGGTGTAGACCAGTGGTCACCAACCTTTTCTTAGTCAAGATCACAGAGTTAAAGTGCAAGCAGAGATCTACCGCTCATATCGATACACTTTCCTACTCATTCGTTACAGCTGCAATGCTGGTTGTAGCATGAGTGGAAGTAGGAAGAAGATGCATTTTATGGCTTATAAAAGTGTTGAATAAAAAAAAAGTGTTGACAGTAAGAAATGAAACATGAACACACTCAAAAACAGCAGCTCTTTGCTGTATTCATTGAATCTCACTCTAGTCATGGTTTTAAATGTTTTGACATCTCACAGTATCAGCCATCCATTTTGCCAGCGGTAGGCATATAGTGCACTTGGATTTCCTCTCAGGCCCCGCTGGTAAGGCAAAGTTTGTACCTACAGCCACATGAAATGTTAACACTTGGCCTACCTGGCCCGCAGTGCAGTTGAATCCCGTGCACCTACCGACAACAGCGCGAGATGAAAAATAAACTAAAAATAGGAACGCAAGGCTTTATCGTTTTTTTACAGAAATGTTTGGCGATTGACTAGGCATGCCTTGGAGATCATCCAGTTGGTGACCACTGCTGTGGGGCAGTCCTGTGCCGTTTCAGAAAGTTGCAGGAAAATATGAATCACTGATGCATTTTGTTAATTTCTTATGATTAACTAGGGCAAATTAACTAGGCAAACTAGTCAAACTAGTTAAAGACATTTAGTTGAGTCCCTACACATTTCTTTACATTGTTGAATTCCATTTTAATGTTCGGATTCCATGATTCCATAGGGCCCTACTACTTTTCAATTGATAGACACCCGGTATTACTGTTACAGGTACAGTTGATTTCAGGTTCCCATTCCTTTGATACATACAATGCATTGCAAAATAATTCAGACCCCCTCAGATTTCTTCTAGGGCTGTCCACAACAAAAAATAAAAAGTATGTTGACCGAGAGTCATCCTGTAATTTCGACCAACTCAAGCTTGGTTCCCATCTTTGATAGTGTCGCCATAATATTTGAATTGAGGAAGTGTGATCATAATCATTAGGATATTTTATCTATACGTCGTAAATGCCCCCCAGCCTTCAGATGTGAGCTGAACAGTGCACTTGCACTTTAGATGCATTTTAAGGCTATGGATGCAAAAGTGAATGCTTGTATGCTGCTTTGCAATCTATTAACAGTAAGGGTTACATTAAAATAGGCGCAATATTTTTTACTGATGCATTTGGCAATATTCAATTCATACAGACAAAACATATGACCAAAAGCATTCACTGTGTAAGTTAATACATGTAGGCCCTTCATATATACGCTATTTATCAAATCAGTTATTGTTCTCTTGCTCAAACAGTGAGCAACAGCTGTCAAACTCAGACATTTCTCTGAAAACACAGGGATGTTGATTCACATGGGACTAGTATTATCAGAGGACCTAGGAGTTCGCAAAAAAAGAGTAGGTTACTCTGGCTGGAATTGTTAGTCTCCTGCCATGTTACAAATTTCCTGACATGGAAGATTCGGACGGGACTAAAATAACAGATATGGTGTTTGGGCTTGTGCAGATAACAACAATAACCGATCACCCCCAGTAAAGCCCTATTCGGACACGATTAGTTTAAGGCAAGGGCTGTTTCCTCCTATATGCTGCCTCACCCACATTGTTCTCAATCCCAATATGCTGGTCATTTTTGCAATTATGCACATAGCAACATAGGGAAAGACGCCAATTCTACGGCGCACTGAAGATTATGTTCCAGAAACGAGGACAGCGATCATATCCAACGCAGGAGAAAGTACATTTGCTAAAAAATATTCGATTGATTAGTGCCGCACCATTAATTCAGTATCACGTCTTAGAGTGATGGACTGTGCCATCCCTGTGGCTTCCGCAATGGATTAGTCCACTGAGACAAGAGCCAATCAGACAGGTGTCCTGTACACAATGAAAATGATAATAATTGTGACTGCCCGACTAAAGAAATCTTGGTCGACCAACAGCATATCGACCAAACAATCGATCAGTCGACTAAATGGGATCAGCCCTAATTTTTTCAAAATACTCTAATGTCAAAGTGGAAGAATATACACTATATACACAAAACTATGTAAACACCACAACACAAAACGGGACCGCTGAGTGCTGAAGTGCGTAAAAAAAATGCCTGTCCTCGGTTGCAACACCGAGTTCCAAACTGCCTCTGGAAGCAACGTCAGCACAAGAACTGTTAGTCGGGAGCTTCATGAAATGGGTTTCCATGGCCATGCAGCCGCACACAAGCCTAAGATCACCATGTTCAATGCCAAGCGTCGGTTGGACTTGTGTAAAGCTTGCCGCCATTAGACTCTGGAGCAGTGGAAACGTGTTCTCTAGAGTGATGAATCACGCTTCAGCAAGTCCCAGCAGATAATGTTCCAACATCTATTGGAAACCCTTCCCAGAAGAGTAGAGGCTGTTATAGCAGCGAGGGGGGGGGACAATTCCACATCAATGCCTATGATTTTAGGATGAGATGTTCAACTTATATATTTTTTCATGAACTAAAATATAATCGTTGCATAAGTATTCAACCCCTTTATTTAGGCAAGCCTAAATTAGTTCAAGACTAACAAATCCCATAAATTACATAGACATAATAGGGGTTGACATGATTTTTTAATGACTAACTCTTCCTTTGACCCCCATACATACATATGTAAGGTCCATCAGTCAAGTATTGAATTTCAAGCACAGATTCAACTTAAAATTGAACCTTTATTTAATTAGGCAAGTCAGCGGAGAACAAATTCTTATTTACAATGACAACCTACACCGGCAAAACCCGGATGACGCTGGGCCATGCGGCGTACTATGGGACTCCCTATCACGGGCAGTTGTGATATAGCCTCAAAGAAGGGCAGTAGTTAGTAGATGGGCAACAATAACAAATCAGAAATTGAATACATCACCTTAAGCATGGTCAAGTTAATAATTATGCTGTGGATTATAAATTAAACCACCCAGACACATCAAAGATATAGTCATCCTTCTGAACTGAGCTGTAGGACAGGAAAGAAAGTGCTCAGAGATGTTACCATGAGGCAATTGGTGATTTTAAAACAGCTACAGGGTTTAATGTCTGTGATGGTAGAAAACTGAGAATGGATCAACAACATTGTAGTGACTCAACAATAGGGACCTAAATGACAGAGTGAAAAGAAGAATACTCATATACAGAATAAAAAATATTCACAGCAAAGCAACACACTTTTTGGCCTAAATACAAAGACATTGGGAGAGGAATTCACCTTTCAGCAGGAAAATAACTTACAACACAAGGCCAAATAATCTACACTATAGTAACTTACCAAGACGTCAGTGAATGTTCCTGGGTGGCAAAGTTACAGTTTTGACTTAAATCTGCTTCAAAATCTATGGCAAAACTTGAAAGTTACTGGCCTGCCAAGATCCCAACATCTTGACAGAACTTGAAGAATTTTGAAAAGAATAATGAGCAAATATTGCACAATCTCATTGGATGGGTGGTGTACCTGAACAGCATCTGCTTGAGCATGCGGTTGGCAGTGGCCACGCGGGGCAAACGGCCCGTGGACAGGGAGTGCAGCTCCAGGTTGGAAGAGATGATCTGGGTGGTCATCTCAGTGTCTGCCGCTGTGCCCGCTCCACAGCAACTGGATGGACACAAAACATCACACAGTGGAGCCTAGGATTACGGCGTTGACATGCATTTATGAAACTAAGCTTTAAATAAATGTTGATATTATGTGGCTCGTCAGTTATTGTCTAAAGACTAAGACACCAGCACGTATTCCGTGTATAGTTCACTGAAGCACTGCGATACAATGTCATTCACACATCAACCATTATCATACCTATTACACAGTGGTACACCACAATACTGTCAAGCCATTCACACAAATAATCTAAAAATAGAATTAAGAAAACAAAAGGGGGCCACTTACTAGATGTTGGGGGAGATGTAGTGGATCTTGGAGCAGTTCTTATCTGCCACAATCATGCCTTCTGTGGCCCTGGTGTCAGCACCAAGAACTAGCCCATCCTTCATTGGTGAAAACAAAGTTGCTTAATGTTTCATAGCACTGAAGTTAAAAAAAAAAGTCATACATGACATCACATTTAACCAGATACAGGATAACGGAATGGTGGAATTATAGAGCGCTCAGTCTGAACTTGGGCTATTTCAGGAAAACACAGCATGCCTTATCAGTACATTTTTGGAGTGTGATCTTTTTCACTTTGGTAGAGGTGAAATACACTGACCAAAAATATATACGCAACATGTAAAGTGTTGGTCCCATGTTTCGTGAACTGAAATAAAAGATCCCAGAAATATTCCAGAAGCACAAAATGCTTATTTCTCTAAAATGTTGGGCATAAATTTGTTTACATCCCTGTTAGTGAGCATTTCTCATTTGCCAAGATAATCCATCCACCTGACAGGTGTGGCATATCAAGAAACTGATTAAACAGCATAAAAATACACAGGTGAACCTTGTGCTGGGGGACAATAAAAGGCCACTAAAATGTGCAGTTTTGTCACAACACAATTCCACAGATGTCTCAAGTTTTGAGGGAGCCTGCAAATGGCATGCTGCCTGCAAGAATGTCCACCAGAGCTGTTACCAGAGAATTGATGTTCATATTTATACCATAAGCCGCCTCCGTTGTTTTAGAGAATTTGTCATTACTTCCAACCGGCCTCACAACTTCAGTTTGCTGAAGTCAACATTGTCAGAGTTCCCCATGGTGGCAGTGGGGTTATGTACGAAAGCATGTTCCAGTTCCCACCAATATCCAACAATTTCGCACACAGCCATTAAAGAGGAGTGTTATAACATTTCACAGGCCACAATCAACAGCCTGATCAACTCTATGCAAAGGAGATGAAGAGCTGCATGAGACAAACTGTGGTCACACCAGATACTGACTGGTTTTCTGAACTACTCCCTACTTTTGTTTTGCCCCCTTTTCTCCCCAATTTTGTGATATTCAATTGCGATCTTGTCTCATCGCTGCAACTCCCAACGGCTCGGGAGAGGCTAAGGTCGAGTCATGCATCCTCAGAAGCTTGACCTGCCAAACCACGCTTCTTAACACCCGCTTTACCCAGAAGCCAGACACACCAATGTGTCGGAGGAAACAGACATCCAACTGACAACTGAAGTCAGCCTGCAGGCGCCCAAGTCCGCCACAAGGAGTCTCTAGAGCGCAATGAGCCAAGTAAAGCACCCCCCCCCCCCCCCCCCCCCCCCCCCGGCCAAACCGTCCCCAACCTGGACGGCGCTGGGCCACATGTGCGCCGCCCTATGGGACTCCCAGTCATGGCTGGTTGTGACCCGGGTTCAAACCCAGGTCTGTAGTGACGCCTCAAGGACTGGGATGCAGTGCCTTAGACCGCTACGCCACTCGGGAGGCCCCTAGTTTTTTTTTAAGGTATCTGTGACCAACATATGCGTATTTGTATTCCCAGTCATGTGAAATCCATAGATTACAGCCTAATTTATTTATTTTCAATTAAATGATTTCCTTACACGAACTGTAACTCAGTCAAATCTTTGAAAATGTTGCGTTATATTTTTGTTCAGTATAGATGCATAAGGTGAGAAGGATATGTAAACAAAGTCATCTTTACTTTAAAAACAACCCCAACGATTGTGGTTCCTGTTTTTCGGGCAGCAGGCAACCTACATCCTACTTTGGTAACTTCAGTTTCCAAGACCGCATTCCTAAAACAAGAAACATGGTCAGAAACAGACTGCGCTAGAAAGTAATGGACACATGATAGCTATGTAGTCTGTCACTATTAGCACGAATGTGGACAAAATGGTGTGGTAATTCAATATCCAATGTAATGGTAAATATTCTACACCCATTGCACACAACAATCTTAAATAGCTATCAATTTACCTGGGCAGACTGTAGCTAGTTTGACAATCTGCTGCATTATTGGTGTGGGTTGCCTGACAGACTGTGATACCTCTGGTTAACAGTCAGATTAATGGCTACACGTTTGTTAGAACATTTCCTCTCACAATCTCTACAAGCCAGAACGTTGAATACAATTGTATGTTAACTTACTTTATCCGTTATCCATTTGGTTTTGCAGGTAGGAATGCGAGACAATATATCCACAGGAAAGTATAATTAAATCAACTTTTCAAAGCCTGGTGGTGCATTTATCTTTCTATCGCATGTGTCGAACCATGTAAACACGTCGCCGAGCTCGGCAAGTATGCATGGGTCTTCTGCGTGTATTTTTTATATCGTGTGCATGTTTTACGTGATGGAAATATGAATGCACTACCAGCGCTTTGAAAAGTTAATGCAAATATACTTCCCTGTGGATAAATTTGTTTGTCTCACATTCCTACCTGAAAAAGGACCAACCACACTCAAAACCGGTAAAGTTCAAATATAATTTTATTCAAGATTCTGAGGTAACGTTAGTGAGTGTAAACTTTCCTGATCCAAACGCACATTTTTGCTCGATGTAGAATTCAATGAAATTCAACGTCGGGTATTCAGGCTACGGCTGCGTATGCGTGTTTGAGTGCAACAAGGCAAGCCAAGTCAACGGGAAATTAGGTGATACCAAAAATGTGACAACTCAATATGCATTTTCATTATGAAATTCAACACTGCAGTGACTAAACAATTGGTAGTCAGTTAAGTTAGCCAGCGAACGTTAGTTAACTAAACTTGCTAACATAAGGCATGCATTGTTTTCCGCTAGCCGGCTAATACTAGCTACAATTAACGTTAGCTCTATAGCTACGCTAATTGTCAACAAACGGTGGCTAACTTTCAGTCAGGGTTATTTATGTGAGTTTGAAAACAGTTTATCAAAACGTAAAATTGTCGCAGCCTATGAAATCAGTTTGATGAATTAATGGAAAATTCTAGGTAGAAAAAACAGCTTTTAGAAATGTCTGAGTCATTTAAGCAGGCCGTGAAGAGGATGGATTGGCAACATCAAATAACTCAGAGAATACATTTCTAAATGATTTCAATATTTAAAAGTCACAAAACATGTGGACATGCGCCGCATTTTTAAAAAATTAATTATCGATGAGTCCTTACCTCTTACAATTTTCGAAACTGAAACCTCCAAGCTGCGTCTGGCACACTGACAATGTCGACATTTTTCCTGTACTGAATTCCAGCTTCCGGGAAGCGTGCCTCACTAAAGCCAAAGAGGAAGAGGCGAAGCGTGAGGGATGACTGACTGAGGTATGAAGAACATAACTGGTCCCAAAACCTGTCTTCTCCAGCAGGTGACGTTTTTCGTTTTTTTTCGCTCATCAAGCGAGGAGTTTTTGTATGATGGTCAAAAAACTTTTAGCGAATACAACCACCAACGTTTTCTTATGGGAAGGTCGCCCTGGTAGTAGCTAGTTGTAGGTTTTTATACAGTAACATACCCAAGACCAATCTTTGAGTTAATTTGACCATTGGAAAAAAAGCTTAAATACGGCAATGCGGGTTGGATTGAGTCCCTAGTCTTTCATTTTCAAGAGCAACGATTCCACTTTTTTCTCCCCAACACAATAAATAACGCAATATATGGAAGAGTATTAGGGCCAAGTGAAGAGAAAAAAAATTAATGAACGGCTTAGTGCTGCTTTTGACACTATCGATCACCACATTCTTTTGGAGAGATTGTAAAGCCAAATTGGTCTACACGGACAAGTTCTGGCCTGGTTTAGATCTTATCTATCGGAAAGATATCAGTTTGTCTCTGTGGATGGTGTGTCCTCTGACAAATCAACTGTAAGTTTCGGTGTTCCTCAAGGTTCCGTTTTAGAACCATTATTGCTTTCACTATATATTTTACCTCTTGTGGATGTCATTCGGAAACATAATGTTAACTTTAACTGCTATGCGGACGATACACAGCTGTACATTTCGATGAAACATGGGGAAGCTCCAAAATTGCCCTCCATGGAAGCCTGTGTTTCAGACATAAGGAAGTGGATGGCGGCAATTTTTTTACTTTTAAACTCGGACAAAACAGAGATGCTAGTTCTAGGTCCCAAGAAACAAAGAGATCTTCTGTTGGATCTGACAATTAATCTTGATGGTTGTACAGTCATCTCAAATAAAACTGTGAAGGACTTTGGCATTACTCTGGACCCTGATCTCTCTTTTGACGAACATATCAAGAATATTTCCAGGACAGCTTTTTTTCATCTTTGTAGACATTGCAAAAATCTGAAACTTTATGTCCAAAAATGATGCAGAAAAGTTCATCCATGCTTTTGTCACTTCTAGATTAGACTACTGCAATGCTCTACTTTCCAGCTACCAGGATAAAGCACTAAATAAACTTCAGTTAGTGCTAAACAGGCCTGCTAGAATCCTGACTATAACCCCCAAAAAATATCATATTACTCCAGTGCTAGCCTCCCTACACTGGCTTCCTGTTAAGGCTAGGGCTGATTTCAAGGATTTACTGCTAACCTACAAAGCATTAGATGGGCTTGTCCTACCTATCTCTCCGATTTGGTCCTGCCGTACATACGCTATGGTCACAAGATGCAGGCCTCCTTATTGTCCCAATAATGTCTAAGCGAACAGCTGGAAGCATGGCTTTCTCCTATAGAGCTGCATTTTTATGGAATTTGTCTGCCTACCCATGTGAGAGACGCAGACTCGGTCTCGACTGTCGTGACGTGACGATCATTAATGTGATGACATGCTATTTATCGAATAATTAACTATGTTTAATTATAAAGTGATTCAATTAATCATGTAACAATTAACTCATTAGTAACCTGGGGCATCACGGGAAAAGTTGAATGAGTTACCGTTTCCCAAATTAAATCAAGAATATCAGGATCTCTATCATAGCAGTCAATCATATCCTCATATCAGTCTCACTCTGAACGTCGTTGACTTCAAATCTGCATGAACCCTAGTCTAAATTATGATTCAGCGATACACTAATTGGCTTAATTATTTATTTGCTAACTAACTAAATAATCACACAGAATTACATAAACACACACAATATAGCTTGAATTGATTACTAACATAATGCAATGAAAAGTCCCTAGTGGACAAACCCGATATTAAGGCTTGTTACACAATGAAAGGCATGAGGAAAGAAGGAGTGGGAGAAGGAGAGACAAAGTAATTCAACTATCATACATACAGTTGAACAATACCCTCATGGGAATGTGAATACTTTGCACATGAACAACCGCTCATTCGAAATGAATTGCAATGTATATATTTATGCTTAGATGTCTGTCTGTTTCTCTCTGTTGAAACTCCTCGATCCGTCTGTGATGAATAGTTTGACAGAAAGTTTCTGGTTGTGTAAGTCTCTGGCTGTCTACCAGAAGTCACAATGTCCTTAGTAGTTGTAGTAGTAGGCTTTCTTTGTTCTGGAAATGTTTGTTAGAATGGATACATCAGACATTCCAATGGTTGTTTGATAAGATCTTCCTCGTGTCTTTGCTCAAAATTCGACTACTTTACATGTAGAGCTGCAGGAGGTGCATGTCTTAGTCTAGTCTTCTTCACTCATTGACTTTCAGAGGGTCTTGTAGTTTTAAACCATTTGTCACGTATTCAGCTCGCACTGCACAAACACTATGGTTCAAAAGTTTGGGGTCACTTAGAAATGTCCTTGTTTTCCATGAAAACATACATGAAATGAGTTGCAAAAGATTTTAATTGAAATAATAATTGTGTCCATCAAACTTTGCTTTCCTTAAAGAATCGTGCATTTGCAGCAACTACAGCCTTGCAGACCTTGGCATTCTAGTTGTCAATTTGTTGAGGTAATCTGAAGAGATTTCAATCCATGCTTCCTGAAGCACCTCCCACAAGTTGGATTGGTTTGATGGGCACTTCTTCCGTACCATATGGTCAAGCTGCTCCCAAAACTGCTCAAAAGGGTTGAGATCCGGTGACTGTGCTGGCCACTCCATTATAGACAGAATACCAGCAGACTGCTTCTTCCCTAATTAGTTCTTGCATAGTTTGGAGCTGTGCTTTGGGTCATTGTCCTGTTGTATGAGCATGTCATTGCAAAATGGAGGGATAGCCTTCCTTCATCAGACCCCGTTTACCCTGTACAAATCTCCCACTTTACCACCACCAAAGCAACCCCAGACCATCACATTGCCTCCACCATGCTTGACAGATGGTGTCAAGGACTCCTCCGGCATCTTTTCATTTTTTCGTCATCTCACGAATGTTCCTCTTTGTGATCCAAACACCTCAAACTTAGATTTGTCTGCCAATTACACTTTTTTCCAATCTTCCTCTGTCCAGTGTCTGTGTTCTTTTACCAATCTTAATCTTTTCTTTTTATTGGCTAGTCAGAGATATGGCTTTTTCTTTGCAACTCTGCCTAGAAGGCCAGCATCCCAGAGTCGCCTCTTCACTGTTAACGTTGAGACTGGTGTTTTGCGGGTACTATTTAATGAAACTACCAGTTGAGGACTTGTGAGGCATCTGTTTCTCAAACTAGACACTCTAATGTACTTGTCCTCTTGCTCAGTTGTGCACCGGGGCCTCCCACTCCTCTGTGAAGGGAGTAGTACCCAGCGTTGTACGAGATCATCAGTTTCTTGGCAATTTCTCGCATGGAATAGCCTTCATTTCTCAGAACAAGAATAGACTGACGAGTTTCAGAAGAAAGTTCTTTGCTTTTTGAACCTGTAATCGAACCCACAAATGCTGATGCTCCAGTTATTAAACTAGTCTAAAGAAGGCCAGTTTTATTGCTTCTTTAATCAGGACAACAGTTTCAGCTGTACTAACATAATTGCAAAATGGTTTTCTAGTGATCAATTAGCCTTTTAAAATGATAAACTTGGATTAGCTAACACAACGTGCCATTGGAACAAAGGAGTGATGGTTGCTGATAATTGGCCTCTGTACGCCTATGTAGATATTCCATAAAAAATCTGCCGTTTCCAGTTACAATAGTCATTTGCAACATTAACAATGTCTACACTGTATTTCTGATCAATTTGCTTTTCTTTCAAAAACAAGGACATTTCTAAGTGACCCCAAACTTTTGAACGGTAGTGTATGTTTAAACCCTTTTCCATGAACAGGGTCTACAATCATGTTTTAGGCAATATTCACCGTGCCACTAGTTCAGCCCATGAAGGGAGAAACAATTTGTGTGTTATAATTGTATTTCAAATGTGAAATAACTTTTTGGGCTGATTTCCCTGAAAATGGTCCACAATCATGTTTTGTTTGGGCAATATCAACACTGCAACTATGTCAGTATATGACAGGAGAGACACAGTTTGTTTGTTAGAAATGAGAAACATATTTTTAAATCATTTTCCATTAACAGGATCTAAAATCATGTTTTATGTTCAGCACTGGAAGGACTAATGTAGGATACTATATTTAAGGTTTTCAAGCTTGAAATAACTTTTTAAGCTGTTTTACATGAACATGGTCTAAAATCATGATTTAGGCAATATCCACCATGCCACTACTTCAGCATATGATGGGAGACACAGTTTTTGTGTTACAAATGTGAAAGAGTTAGGGTTAGGTTTAAGAGGGTTTCTGTTTAGGCTGGTATCAAACCTTGGGTTGCACGGGCCTATGACAACTTTATGTCCCGTTTCTATGTTGCACATCTGACCGGACTGGAGAGGGTGGGAGAACATGAGCCCGAGAGCTCCGAGGGACCACCCATAACAGTTGGGTGACAGTTCAATAACAGGATGAAGACAATTATTAATAAAGTGCTGAGGGTAAAAAGGTTTAACTTTAAAACAAATTTTATATAATAAAATTGTAATGAACCATGCAAACTGGATCAATTAAATAAATAAATCATTAAATAAGTACATCATTGGAAATCCCACCAAGGGATGAAGTGCTACCAAGATAAGTGCTATGCTAAATTGCTTGATATAATACAATTAAATATAAAGAAGACAAAACCAGATTGAGCAAATAAATACATCATTTTTTATTTGAACTTCCTCTTCGTGTTGGTGGCCCCTCCAGCTCTCTTAATTAGGCCCTCACTAACTCCCACAGTCGATGCTTCATACTACTCCTTACTATTCATACCAAGTGGAGCCAAGGTCTTAAGTTTTGATATCCACCTGGATTCAGCTGCTCTTCCCTGGCCTGTGGTCCAGGAAGCTTGGATCTGCAGACTGGTAATGCACAGGGAGGTTGTAGGGTGGTTTTGAAAGTGTTTTACCAGGTGTGTTTGTATTACGTTTTATTCAATTGTGTAGATGTGCTGTTTGAGGCGTGTCAAGACTGTGTGACTGGTTTCTCCGATATAAATGTTGTGACATAATGTGCATGTTATGGCATAGACAATATTGGTGCTCTTAATGGTCGTGAGTTGAGGAATAGTACTGGAGGTTTTTGCATGTGGATTTTGAATGTGTGGGAATTGTTTATAGTACTGTTGTTCAATTAATACATTTTTTTATTTTTCCGTTATTTTACCAGGTAAGTTGACTGAGAACACGTTCTCATTTGCAGCAACGACCTGGGGAATAGTTACAGGGGAGAGGAGGGGGATGAATGAGCCAATTGTAAACTGGGGATTATTAGGTGACCATGATGGTTTGAGGGCCAGATAGGTGGTTTAGGAGTGGGTTTATTGGGAAATTATGCATAGACTAAGAGATCCCTTGGATTGGGGTTCCTGCAGCATGCTGATATACAGTAGGTCTGAATTCCTGAAGTGGGTATGTTGTGTTTGGGTGAAAGCGACTTTGAGTCTGGAATGAAGGAGTCTGTTTATGTCAGAGAAGGTGCTGATAATAGGTATAATCTGGGGTTCTGTGTCTGTTGGGGAAATAGGAACAGCGGGTCTGGGAAAAGTCTGAGGGTGGAGGACAGGGATAGGATGGGGGGGGGATAGGTATA
Source organism: Salvelinus fontinalis (assembly GCF_029448725.1). Lineage (NCBI taxonomy): Eukaryota > Metazoa > Chordata > Actinopteri > Salmoniformes > Salmonidae > Salvelinus > Salvelinus fontinalis. Next base: position 13,599,293 of record NC_074674.1, read on the forward strand.
CGGACCCAGAATCGGGAAAGGGATAAGAATAGATGTGGGCGTTTCGCCCAGGTCAGGAGTCTGTACCTGGTCCAGAGTTCTGCAGGGAAAGTTATGGAGGTTAGGGTTAAAGTTAGGGGGATCAGGCAATCTGTTCTGGGTGAGGCCTGCCAGTGTGTTACGGTTGGGCGGATCAAGCATTCTATTCTGGGTAAAGCCTGTTAGTGTGTCTGCCTTTATATACCTCAATGACCACTTTGAGCATCCCCTCTTCCCCAATACACTAAAGAGGGTCTGTGTGGCTGAATTAAAGTATTTCTGTTGTATACGTAGTTTAACGGCAGTCTAGCTCTTCCTCCTCCTCAGACGAGGAGATGCGAGAAGGATCTGAGGACCAATGTGCAGCGTGGGAATTTTCCATGATGAATTTAATAGACAAGACGAACACTGACACGAAATACACTTGAATAGAATACAAAACAACAAAACGACGTAGACAGACCTGAACTAGAGAACTTACATATAGACACGAAGAACGCACGAACAGGAAAGACTAGCCAAACGAACGAACAAACGAAACAGTCCCGTGTGGTGCAACAGACACAGACACAATCACCCACAAACAAACAGTGAGAACAGCCTACCTTAATATGGTTCTCAATCAGAGGAAACGTCAAACACCTGCCTCTAATTGAGAACCATATCAGGCAACACATTTAACCCAACATAGAAACACATAACATAGAATGCCCACCCCAACTCACGCCCTGACCAACTAAACACATACAAAAACAACAGCAAACACGTCAGGAACGTGACACGTAGTCTATGAAATCGAATGAGTTGTGATTTGACAATGCCAGTGAACGCGTGTTTTGGGTGATAACTGGACTTGTGGAGTAGGGCGTGTGTGTGTCTGTGTCCTTGAAATATATTTTTGTTTGTAAAGAGACGTGTCAGTATCTGGGGGAAAAAGGTTGTGTCCAAGAAGTCGATTGTATGTGTGTGAATGACATATTTAACTGTTATGGTAGGATGATTGTTATTTAGTATTTCAATGAAATTGAGTTGTGAAATGTACCAGATCATGTTCCCACACTCCGAAGATATCATCCAGGTATCGTCTATAAAACATGGGACGCAATGGGCATTTAGCCAAGGCTGTCAACTCCCAGTCTGCATTATAAATATTAGCATAGGCTGGTGCAAACCTTTTACCCATCGCCGTCCCATGAATCTGTAAGTAGTGTTTATTATTGAATGTGAAATCATTGTTTCTTAATCCAAGTTGTAGAAGCTGTAGGAGGTGTGAGTCTGGTCTATCTGGATATCTCCGGAGTGCAGATTTCACTGCTGCTAAACCTGACAAAATATCTATGTTGGTGTTGTCACGTTCTGACCCTAGTTCTTTTGTATTTTCTTTGTTTAAGTTGGTCAGGACGTGAGTTGGGTGGGTTCTATGTGTTGTGTTTCTGTGTGGGGTTTTCGTTTGGCCTGATATGGTTCTCAATCAGAGGCAGGTGTTTGTCATTGTCTCTGATTGGGAGCCATATTTAGGTAGCCTGTTTTGTAGTGTGTTTTGTGGGTGATTGTTCCTGTTATGTTGTTCATGTTCGTGTGTTCACTATTTCGGGACTGTAGCGTCTTCGTTTATTTCGTTTGTTTATTGTTTTGTTCTTTCTTAAAAGTATTCAAAAGAAATATGAATACTCACCACGCTGCACATTTCCTACTCCTCAGATGAGGAGGACGAAGACTACCATTACAGAATCACCCACCAAGAAAGGACCAAGCAGCGTGGTGACGAGAGGCAGCAATACCTGGAGAACTGGACTTGGCAGGAGATATTAGACGGAAAGGGACCCCGGGCACAGGCTGGGGAATATCGCCGCCCCAAAGCAGAGCTGGAGGCAGCGAAAGCTGAGAGGCGGCGGTATGAGGAAGCAGCACGAAAGCGGGGATGGAAGCCCGAGAGGCAGCCCCAAAAATTTCTAGGGGGGAGGACATGGGGGGTGTGGCTAAGCCAGGTAGGAGACCTGAGCCAACTCCCCGTGCTTACCGTAAGGAGCCGAGGATGGAACCAGAGCCAGTCGGGGTGGAATTAGAGGTGAGCAAGGCGAGTGAAGCAGAGACAGTGAAGGAATTAATTGGGAGATTGGAGGAGAGAGAAATGAGGGAGTTGCTGTGTTTGTGCATGATGCACGACATCCGCCCGACGGAACGTGTCCGGGATTTGATGTCACCTGAGTCAGCTCTCCATACTCGTCCTGAGGTGCGTGCTAGCCATCTGGTGAAGACTGTGCCAGCCCCACGCACCAGGCCTCCTGTGCGCCTCCCTAGCCCTGCACGTCCTGTGGCACCTCTATGCATCAGCTCTCCTGTGGCAGCCCCACGCATCAGCTCTCCTGTGGCAGCCCCACGCACCAGCTCTCCTGTGGCAGCCCCACGCACCAGCTCTCCTGTGGCAGCCCCACGCACCAGCTCTCCTGTGGCAGCCCCACACACCAGCCCTCTGGTGCCGGCGCCACGTACCAGGCCTCCTGTTCCTGCTCCCCGCACTCGCCCTGAGGTGCGTGTTCCCAGCCCGGTACCACCAGTTCCGGCACCACGCACCAGGCCTACTGTGCGCCTCCAGGGTCCAGTATGCCCTGTTCCTGCTCCCGCACTCGCCCTGAGGTGCGTGTTCCCAGCCCGGTACCACCAGTTCCGGCACCACGCACCAGGCCTACTGTGCGCCTCCAGGGTCCAGTATGCCCTGTTCCTGCTCCCGCACTCGCCCTGAGGTGCGTGTTCCCAGCCCGGTACCACCAGTTCCGGCACCACGCACCAGGCCTACTGTGCGCCTCCAGTGTCCAGTATACCCTGTTCTTGCTCCCCGCACTGAGCTGCCCGTCTGTCCAGCGCCGCCCGAGCCGCCCGTCCCTCCATCGCCGCCTGAGCCCCCCGTCCCTCCATCGCCGCCTGAGCCCCCCGTCCCTTCATCGCCGCCTGAGCCCCCCGTCCCTCCATCGCCGCCTGAGCCCCCCGTCCCTCCATCGCCGCCTGAGCCGCCCGTCCGTCCAGCGCCGCCTGAGCCGCCCGTCCGTCCAGCGCCGCCAGAGCCGCCCGCCAGTCAGGAGCTGCCAGGGCCGCCCGCCAGTCAGGAGCCGCCAGAGCCGCCCGCCAGTCAGGAGCCGCCAGAGCCGCCCGCCCGCCAGTCAGGAGCCGCCAGAGCCGCCCGCCAGTCAGGAGCCGCCCGCCAGTCAGGAGCCGCCAGGGCCGCCCGCCAGTCAGGAGCCGCCAGGGCCGCCCGCCAGTCAGGAGCCGCCAGGGCCGCCCGCCAGTCAGGAGCCGCCAGGGCCGCCCGCCAGTCAGGAGCCGCCAGGGCCGCCCGCCAGTCAGGAGCCGCCAGGGCCGCCCGCCAGTCAGGAGCCGCCAGGGCCGCCCGCCAGTCAGGAGCCGCCCAAGCCGCCCGCCAATCAGGAGCTGCCAGAGCCGTCCGCCAGTCTGGAGCTGCCTTTCAGTCCTGAGCTGCCCCTCAGTCCGGAGCTGCCCCTCAGTCCGGAGCTGCCCCTCAGTCCGGAGCTGCCCCTCAGTCCGGAGCTGCCCCTCAGTCCGGAGCTGCCCCTCAGTCCGGAGCTGCCCCTCAGTCCGGAGCTGCCCGTCTCTCTGGAGGTCCCCATAGTCAGAATGCAGTGGTGTGGAGATAAAAGCGACTCCCCTCTCCAGCAGTCGAGTCTCAGAGGGTGATAAGTGAAATGTGGATGAAAGATTAAGGATGTTTGTGTCTTGGTGGAGGGGCTGTGATGTAGGCATACCCTCCCTCACTATTTTAGCTGTTCCATACAATGTTTAAGTATTTTTGCCGCCGTATCTGATGTCCAATGTGTGTTGCCTTTCTCTGTGTGGAAATCTAAATGGTGGATTTCTAATAGGGGGTTGTAGTGTGTGACGATGTGTGAGTTAATATATTTCAACAGGTTTGTTGTTTCTCTGACAGGTGGGGTGAGTAATTGATGATGAGGAAGTAAATAGTTGCATTGGGATACATCGCTGTTGCTTTACTGTGAAGTGATTGCAGTTGTCCTATGGGTGTTTGTTTCTGTGTTTGCACTTTGTTGTTCAAGCCCAGAGACAGCACAACCACCTTGGTGTTGTGATTTGCGTTAGATTTTGCCAAGACCCCGGCAATGTGGTGGAACTGTGCTCCGGGAGAGCTATCAATTTGGATGTGTTTGTATGGATGTTAGGGTATTCTGCTCAAGTTTGAATCTCCAATGATGGCAATCGGTTTGTGAGATTTTATTTGCCAATCATACATTTTTCTGTTTGTCATGTGTCATGGGATATTCTAATCAAGTGAAAGAGACGGTGTCATTTCTTCAAACAATCATCCTTATTTAATATCGATTAATTATTGCAATAATGAAGCTGGTCGACCACACACTCGGAAGTGTGTGTTGCCGAGAGCTTAACCTTAGAGGAATCCTGGTTCTTGTATATCTGACGCTAAAAATGCTTAGTCATTGCTGGTTCCACCCCTCCCATGCAGATTGGGGGCATCATAAGCCACCTCGGGTACATCTTGTGGTTATCTGCACCTGGTGTTGTTTTAACCCCCAACCTGGCTTAGTTTCCCAGATGCAAGAATGATTAGGGACAATGAGAGATTGTTCTACTCCTAAGCTATCTCGAGTAAAACCTTGACCATATGCCCAAATTAGCTGCAGGGAGCGAGAGAGGAGACTATGCCTTTACAAAAACACAGCATTAGTAGAACAGAAATGTCTTACTATTTGTTAAGTATTAATTGTTAATTATTAATATTAAAACAAATCCGGTAAATACTTAACTTTTCTCTCACACATGTCATGTCTAGTGGGCCGGTACAAGAGTGTGGGGGGGGGGGGGGGGGGGGCTGGGGATGTTGGGGTGGAGTATCTTTGTGAAGGCAAGGGGGAGTGTCTCACAGTAGGCTCTGGAAGAACCCTATTTTTTGGAGACAGACTAAGTGGGGTGGGTAAGAGGTATCTGGTGTGTGGAGAGGTTAGTATTGGGGAAGGTTCAGAAGGGAAACTGGGGATTGGTTTTCCCCTTGTTTTCTCCCATCATCACAACTTTTTCCACCTTTACTCCTGGTGTATTTGGTTGGAACTCTGTGGGAACAAAAGTGGAGATGTTAGTGTCTGACCCAGAGAGGTCAGAAATGTTTAGATCAGAATGAATGGCTACATTACTGATAATTGGTGTTTGAGGTGATTGTACTGTCTCAGGGCCACGGTCAATGTGGGGGCATTCCGGGAGTCAAGTTGACTGCAGGGCCTGTGAATCACCTGCGCCTGGACCGTAATGGTCGTAGTCTGGGCCGTGGTGTGTTTTGGCTGCACCATGGACTGGAGAGTTGGAAATTCCTCCTCTCTTAACTCAAAATCGACCACAAATTCATCAGGATCCGGTAGTGGGGAGGTAATTACCTGGGGTTAGGCAAGGGGACCCCTATTAGGAGTTGGGGAAGGTAAGGGTGGTATGTTATCTAAGGCCTTAGCCAGTGTCGGCGCTACGGGTATGGTAGCAGTGCCAGGTGAGGACCTAGAGTACCAAGCCTAGGATGGAGGTGAGGCTTGTTTGCTAAGGACGTACCTAGAAGCCGAAGTTGGTATTTTTTTAATTTCTCCAAGTCTGGGAGCTGGTCGAGAGGCCCGTGCTAAGGCGGGTCGAGTGAGCCCAGAGTGGAGGGTAGTGTCTTGGCTAGGGCCTGTGGGGAGGACCCTGAAGTTAAGGTTGGTAAGCTGGTCTTGGCTCTGGCTTGTGGAGGGGACCATGAGGGTTGAGTAGGTGGTCTGGCCTGTGCTAAAGCTTGGTTATTTTCAGTCTCGGGGGTTGTGATAGGAGGAAGGGAATGGTGTTTGGTTGCTAGTGCTCAAGCACTAGTGGATGGTGAATCCTCTAACAGTGATTGCACTATGGGAACTGTACTGTCACGTAATTTGTGCTTGTACCTGCGTTGGACCCAACGTTCTGCTGTCTGGATGGCGCTATTGTTGAACGGGAATCCTGTAGGGGATAGAGTGTTTAGTATTACCTGGTAGAGTTCACACAATATATGCATATTTGCTGACATCAATTTTTTTGTATTGTCAGCTACTTTCTGCTTTCTCTCTATGTTGGGGGATGATGGTTTAATGAAGTCTGTAAGTTTAGTGATCAAATCAAGTTTATTTTATATATCCCTTCGTACATCAGCTAATATCTCGAAATGCTGTACAGAAACCCAGCCTAAAACCCCAAACAGCAAGCAATGCAGGTGTAGAAGCACAGTGGCTAGGAAAAACTCCCTAGAAAGGCCAAACCCTAGGAAGAAACCTAGAGAGGAACCAGGCTATGAGGGGTGGCCAGTCCTCTTCTGGCTGTGCCGGGTGGAGATTATAACAGAACATGGCCAAGATGTTTAAAATGTTCATAAATGACAAGCATGGTCAAATAATAATCAGGAATAAATGTCAGTTGGCTTTTCATAGCCGATCATTAAGGGTTGAAAACAGCAGGTCTGGGACAGGTAGGGGTTCCATAACCGCAGGCAGAACAGTTGAAACTGGAACAGCAGCAAGGCCAGGTGGACTGGGGACAGCAAGGAGTCATCATGCCCGGTAGTCCTGACGTATGGTCCTAGGGCTCAGGTCCTCCGAGAGAGAGAAAGAAAGAGAGAAGGAGAGAATTAGAGAGAGCATACTTAAATTCACACAGGACACTGGATAAGACAGGAGAAGTACTCCAGATATAACCAACTGACCCTAGCCCCCCGACACAAACTACTGCCGCATAAATACTGGAGGCTGAGACAGGAGGGGTCAGCAGACACTGTGGCCCCATCCGATGATACCCCCGGACAGGGCCAAACAGGAAGGATATAACCCCACCCACTTTGCCAAAGCACAGCCCCCGCACCACTAGAGGGATATCTTCAACCACCAACTTACAATCCTGAGACAAGGCCGAGTATAGCCCACAAAGATCTCCACCACAGCACAAACCAAGGGGGAGCGCCAACCCAGACAGGAAGATCACATCAGTGACCCGTTTCATCATCCCAACTGGAAATGTCTGATTGTTGAGTGCATGATTTGTCTGTGGTGTATGGCTTGTGTCAGTTTGAAGTAGGTCTTGGATGTATATCGAGTGGAAGACGTTGTGTTGGCTGTTTTGTTTTGTACTGTAGTGCGGGTGTTTGTCTCCCCCTCCTGAGGAAGGGTGTTTAAAACCCGGCTAATGTTCAGTCACATACAAATTATAGTTGTTGGATTATGTTTACTGCCTTCTGTGGGTGATAAAACCTGGGAAAAGGGGTATTAGCACAGATGGATGTTACAACCAACTTGACTGTTCTACTGTGAAAGTGGTGAATTCCTTTAAAGTTTTATGGATTCATTATCCTTTTTGTGTTGGCTGGGAGCGACCCAGGTAGTTTGTGTTGTTTGTTATCTTCTTGATTTCTGGATTGTGTTCTTAGGTTGTCTTCGGTTGTTGGTTCTTTTTAAGTTGTATCTTGTTTCCTCCCAATAGCTGGATTAAAATTAGACTTTATTATTACAACTTCCAAAAGATAATTAAAATAAGTTCACTATATCAAATTCTTTTTTTAAAGGCCTGACGTTTCACATACATAATGCTTCTTCAGAGGCTAAGAGTGAAAGGATATAAATCCTAGTTGGAAGGGGTTTGGGGGTGGGTTCTCAACCAGTTACAAGAAGGCTATTGGTTCATATTTACCTCTGTTATTCTTTCTGAGAGAATGATGTGTCCTAGTTCGATTGGATCTTAAATTATTGTTTACTAGCTTCTTATGGCTGGGTGGCAGTATTGAGTAGCTTGGATGAAAAGGTGCCCAGAGTAAACTGCCTGCTACTTAGGCTCAGAGGCTAAGATATGCATAGTATTAGTATATTTGGATAGAAAACGCTCTGAAGTTTCTAAAACTGTTTGAATGATGTCTGTGAGTATAACAGAACTCATATGGCAGGAAAAAACCTGAGAGAAAATTCAACCAGGAAGTGGGAAATCTGAGGTGTTTAGGTTTGCAATCCAATATACAGTGGTCATATTGGTCATATTGCACTTCCTAAGGCTTCCACTAGATGTCAACAGTCTTTAGAACCTTGTTTGATGCTTCTACTGTGAAGAATGAGGGAAGGAGAGCTCTTTGAGTCAGGTGTCTGGCATGAGCTGAACATGTGTGCTCACGTGAGAGTGACCTGCTTTCCATTGCATTTCTGAAGACAAAGGAATTCTCTGAAACATTATTGAAAATGTATGTTAAAAACATCCTAAAGATTGATTCTATACATCGTTTGACATGTTTCTACGAACTGTAATGGAATTGTTTGACTTTTCGTCTGACCTGCGCGAATTTGAATTTTGATTACTGGACTGAACGCGTGAACAAAATGAAGGTATTTGGACATAAATTATGGACTATATCAAACAAAACAAACATTTATTGTGGAACTGGGATTCCTGGGAGTGCATTCTGATGATGATCATCAAAGGTAAGTGAATATTTATAATGCTATTTCTGACTTCTGTTGACTCCAAAACTTGGCAGATATCTTTATGGCTTATTTGGGCTCTGAGCACTGTACTCAGATTATAGCATGGTGTGCTTTTTCCGTAATTTTTTTTTTGAAATCTGACACAGCGGTTGCATTAAGGAGACGTTTATCTAAAGTTCCATGTTTAATACTTGTATCTTTTGTCAATGTTTATTATGAGTATTCCTGTAAATTGATGCGGCTCTTTGCAAAATCACCGGATGTTTTGGAGGCAAAACATTACTGAACATAATGCTCCAATGTAAACTAAGATTTTTGGATATAAATATGAACTTTATCGAACAAAACATACATGTATTGTGTAACATGAAGTCCTATGAGTGTCATCTGATGAAGATCATCAAAGGTTAGTGATTCATTTTCTCTCTATTTCTGCTTTTTGTGACTCCTCTCTTTGGCTGGAAAAATGGGTGGGTTTTTCTGTGACTAGGTGCAGACCTAACATAATCGTTTAGTGTGCTTTCGTTGGAAAGTCTTTTTGAAATCGGACACTGTGGTGGGATTAACAACAAGTTTATCTTTAAAATGATGTAAAATACTTGTATGTCTGAGGAATTGTAATTATGAGATTTCTGTTGTTTTGAATTTGGCGCCCTGCACTTTCACTGGCTGTTGTCATATCGATCCCGTTAACGCGATCTCAGCCGTAAGAAGCTAGTTAAGCAAATGAATGCACATTTAAATCATTATAGTATAGCTTATAAACTAGTTATGTAATTCTAAGACCTGTTTAAAGTTGGTCTAGTGTCTGTAGCTTAAACTGTTAAAGAGCTCTACCATTTTAAAAACCAACTATTTTAGGCCATTGACAGCCATTTCGTTTTATGCAATTTCCAATAGTTGTAATGTACAGTAGTAATGTTCGGTGGCAGGACTTCAGCTATTATAAGACCTTCCGTGTAAAAAAACTAAACCTGGAAATTATAAAAACTATATTCGCTTTTGGCTGAAGCCGAAAACGACAGGAAATTCAAAAGCTAATTTGACTTATGCACTAACAAGGCTTTTCAGCATAAGCAGTTTGACTACTGCTAGAGTACTGTAGCTATACTGATTTACTGTACATCAACAACAGATGTACTCACATTGGATGAGTTGATTAGGACTCAAACCTTCTCTCAAACAGCCTAATATGTACTCCTAGAGTAGGAGGAGTAATGGATCCCAGAAAGAGTAACTGCTGCTTTCGCAACAGCTAACGGGGATCCTAATAAAATACCAAATGTAAACATGCTTTTCAGGTAAGACACACATGCAATCTGCCATCTGGAAATCTGTTCAATATTCCTAATCTTGATATATTGTTCTTAAAAGGGGCAATCTGCAGTTCAAACAACAAAGCCGGCACCCAACCACTGTTTTGGCAAAAAGCTGAATAATTGGTGGTGGAGAAATAATAATAATGTAACCACTCTCCCATATAACTATGGATACAAAATGACAATTTTAACCATATTCAGAGGCAAAACCGTGTTTGTTTCAAATTACATTGTTTACAAACAATTGAGTAGAACAAGCATATATTTGGGGTTCTGATGGGATATGACAAATGGACTAAGCACATGAGGCATTTAAAATATAAGTTATATTCTTCAAGTATCAATGGGTATGTGTAAATAACCTCTAACGCCTCACAAACCCGGATCCGGGATCCCCCCCCATCAAAAAAGCTGACTAGCATAGCCTAGCCTAAAGCCACAGGGATATCATATAATAAAATGTTCATGAAATCACAAGTCCAAGACACCAAATGAAAGATGCACATCTTGTGAATCCAGCCATCATTTCTGATTTTTAAAATGTTTTACAGGGAAGACACAATATGTAAATCTATTAGCTAACCACGTTAGCAAAAGACACCACTTTTTTACTCCACCATTTTTTTACTCCATTTTTTCCTGCATAGGTAGCTATCACAATTTCGACCAAATAAAGATATAAATAGCCACTAACCAAGAAACAACTTCATCAGATGACAGTCTGATAACATATTTATTGTATAGCATATGTTTTGTTAGAAACATTTGCATATTTCAGGTATAAATCATAGTTTACCATTGCAGCCACCATCACAACTCTCACCAAAGCGACTAGAATAACTACAGAGACCATCGTGTATTACCTAATTACTCATCATAAAACATTTCTTAAAAATACACAGCGTACAGCAAATGAAAGACACAGATCTTGTGAATCCAGCCAATATTTCAGATTTTCTAAGTGTTTTACAGCGAAAACACAATATAGCGTTATATTAGCTTACCACAATAGCAAACATCACAACAGCATTGATTCAAGCCAAAAATAGCGATAACGTATAAACCACCAAAATATATTCATTTTTTCACTAACCTTCTCAGAATTCTTCAGATGACAGTCCTATAACATCATATTACACAATGCATATAGAGTTTGTTCGAAAATGTGCATATTTAGCGGCACAAATCGTGGTTATACAATGTGATTAGTGGCCAAAACTTCAAGCAATCTGTCCGGCGCCATCTTGGAGAGGCACCTATTCTAATCGAAAACTATTCATAAACTTGACTAAAAAATACAAGTTGGACAGCAAATGAAAGACAAATTAGTTCTTAATGCAATCGCTGTGTTACATTTTTAAAATTAACGTTACTTCAGCATACAGCGTGCGCTAAAGCGAGACCGCACCGAAATTCATGGCGGAATTATTATTTGACATTTGTCAACATAAATACGAATTAACAACATAAAGATTGCTGACTATTTGCCGAGCTTCAATCAGAATCTTGGGCAAGGTGTCCTTTCTCCAGAACAATCGTCTTTTGGTTGAAAGATGTCCTCTTCTCATGTGGAAAAAGCAGCTAACGATAGCCACCCACTGGAGAGGTGTCCAACTCGTGAAAGCGCATCACAAAGAAATCCAGGAAAATCGCAATAAACTGATATAAACTGCTATAAGTCGGTTTAAATTAACTACCTTATGATGTCTTTAACTATAACGAATAAAAACATGACCGGAGATACAAAACTGCTAAAACGAAAGCTTAGCAGGAGGCCATTGCGATGTCCCTGATGCGCCAGGCGCCCCGTTGAAAAGAACGGTACTTCCGTTCCACGGTCTTATATAGGGCCCCAGATTGTGAAATCCACTCCATTCAAATTCTCCCCGCTTACTGACATCTAGAGGAAGGCGTATGCAGTGCATGTAGCCCGATGGCTTACATGGGGACTTATAAACTGACCTCAGAACAGGGACCTCGATTTCTGAAATCTCACTCCCTGACAGGAAATGTGCTGCAGAATGAGTTCTGTTTCACTCAGAGAAATAATTCAAACGGTTTTAGAAACTAGAGAGTGTTTTCTATCCAATAGTAATAATAATATGCATATTGTACGAGCAAGAATTGAGTACGAGGCGGTTTAATTTGGGAACGAATTTTTACAAAGTCGAAATGGCGCCCCCCTAGTGTCAAGAAGATAAGTTATAAGTAAAGAAATTGACTAAGCAATTACAAATTGACCCTTTAAATACTATAACTTAGAAATGCCTCAAGTGCATAGCGCAACTGTCTTACCCTAACATAACCCAAAAAATGTTGCATTACTCCATTGTTTATAACAGGAACATAAACCATGTATAGCTTGAAAATATGTTCAAAAGCTGTCAACTAACTTGTCTCAGTAGGCTTATGTATTAGGCTTGGTCAAATGTAGGGTTTAAGGAGCTGTTTTGCAGACACAGATTACACCTAGTCCTGGACCATAAATGTTCCATCGATCTTGCTTTTTAATCCAGGACTAGGCTTAATCTGGGTCTGGGAAAACCTCCCCATAATGTTTAAATGAGTGGAATGGGATTATGTTTGACATGAAAAAACACATTTATATTACCAAGTACATGAAAGTGGTAAACCTACTCTAGGAGTACATATTAGGCTGTTTGAGAGAAGGTTTGAATTCTAATACACCCATCCAATGTGAGTACATCTGTTGTTGATGTACAATAGATAATAACGCTACGGTACTCTAGTAGTAGTCAAGCTGCTTATGCTGCAAAGCCTTTTGCATAGGTCAAATAAGCTTTAGAATTTCCTGTCTTTTTCAGCTTCAGACAAAAGCTAATATTTCACTTAAAACATTGTTTTTTGTATCGATAGTATTATACAGTATACTACAAAATGTTGTTATAAGCACTACTACATTGTGTAGTATAGAATTCTACAGAATACTACAAAGGTCTATAGTCAGTACTACAAGATTGAGGGATACTAGCGTAGGATTCTACAGTATATTACAGTTTACTTCAGAATTCTATAGTAAGTACTACAGTATTCTATAATAAACTGTAGTATTAATTTGTGGGGTTGCATGGAGGGACATGTCAATGCTGAATTATGGCACTTTAAGCAAGTCTTTATTCATCTTAAATATCTGATTTATTGAATTTTCCACATTGTCTATATTAAAAAGGGCACTTCCTTTAATATAACAGACTCTTAAAATGCAATACTGGTTTACAATTTTTAGATAAAATATAAAAGGTATGCAAAAGACACTATTTTAATGGAACGACCTGTAACGGTCTGTGGCTTCCTAGTCTAGTGGTCAATATGGAACCTGAGACTCAGCACGCATTGAAATGAGAAGTGAAAGTGAGTGATTAGTTACAGTGCCTTTAGTTCCAATCTATTTAATCCATTTTGAATTCAGGCTGTAACACAACAAAATGTGGAATAAGTCAAGGGGTGTGAATAATTCCTGAAGGAAGTAAAGCATCATACTTTCACAAAGATGACATGATCAGTATGAGGATTATGTCATGTGGGTCAACCACACGCGGTAATAGGAAAGGTAATAGGAAATACTTACTACATTCTGGGGTTGTCACAATAACAGTATCGCAATACTCTGAAGTATCTTAGAATGGAAACACAGCATGAAGCTGACCTAATTTCTTTAGAATTTTTTTCAAACGTTGCAGACATGCAGTTCAAGATTGCAGCTGACTTTAAAGGTGAGTCGAGACTGACTGATTTACAAATCCCCTTGGTTAATAAATAACCACTCTGTCAGTCACAAGTTACCCATGATACATGACGGTTTTTATGTTCTCAAACACGGCCAAAGCCTTGTGTTGTCACCTAGAATCACATTTGTTTATTCCCAAGCTATATCACACAATATTTTACATACAGCAGGTTTTTGAAAGGACCATAGAGTTCAGTCTGCTTTATGTTTTATTTTTTGCCATGGAAAACTCAGTGCCTTGGTATCGCAATACTGGTATCAAGACAACCCTACATTATTTGACCGTCTCAAAATACACCACCCTGTGGTAGGGTGTCATAGGTTGTTCCATTTACACAGCATAAGAGAAATAGCCCACAGGTAATATCATTTAAATAATTAATTTAACCTAATGAAGTAGAGTTTTCCAAACAACATCACCTAAGAAATGTTACACAGGGCGCAAACATTTATTGCTGAAAACATTTTGTTTGTACAAAACATTCACAAAGTTCTTCTGTAAGAAGAAAATATCCAAAATGGTGACAAAGAAAGTTTTAGGAAAGAGTTCTGGAAAAATGTGAGCAACTTTTATTAGATAGTCAAATCTAAAGACACATGCTAATTTATGTGTGAGGTAGTTTTAATTTCACCACTAATATAATATAATAAAAGCAGAAACATCTTCCCAAACAAGCTCAATTGGTCCTATTAGTTTGCTCTTTATTTTCCCAGGACACCTGTAATACAGTCACAAAAGTAGCAACTAACTACTGCTAAATCTCAGACTGTTCACTTTAAATTTGATTTAACAGTACCTAGGCCTATCATTCCGAGGAACTTATTTTCAATTGATGATTAGATGACATTTCTCCAGATAACCCGAAAACCTACAGAACTTCTGATAAATGCATTGTGGCAGCAAATACCGTAGCATCATTTCAAATACCATATTTTGTACTGCATACAGTAGACAGAGTTCCTACTTTGAATTAAAATGCACCAATGTTAGCTTTCACATGAAAAAGACCGTCACTCTAAAATGATTGTCTTTTGTTTCGTTAGCAGCCGATACAAAAAATACAATTTGCATACTTGTAATCAAGAAAGCTGAAAAATTATGAAAAATTACCTGTTCCAGACACTTGCAATACGTTTGTTGGTCCAGGTTATTTTCACCTTACAGCAGGACAATAACCTACAACACAAGGCTGATCAGACACTGGAGTTGCTTACCAAGATGACATTGAATGTTCCTGAGTGGCCTAGTTACAGTTTTGACTTAAATCTACTTGAAAATCTATGGCAAGACTTGACAATTGTCATCTAGCAATGATCAACAACCAACTTGACAGAGCTTGAATATTTTTTTTAAGAATGTGCAAATATTGTACAATCTAGGTGTGCAAAGCTCTTAGAGATTTACCCAGAAAGACTCACAGCTGTAATCACTGTCAAAGATGATTCTAACATGTGTTGACTCAGGGGTGTGACTACTTATGTAAATGAGATATTTCTGTATTTCATTTTCAATACATTTGCAAACATTTCTAAAAACATGTTTGATCATGGAACCTGATCAAGGGATACTAACATGTGTAGTATCATATTATACAGTATACTACAAAATGTCATCACTAATATAAAGGAAGCAAAAGCAGAAACATCTTCCAAAACAAATTCAGTTGGTCCTATTGTTTAATCATTATGTTTTTTATCCTCAAAATGAAGATAGGTTGCTCTTTATTTCCCAGGGCACCCGTAATACATAGTCACAAAAGTAGCAACTAGTGCAAAATCTTAGACTGTCCACTTTATTTTTCTTTAACAATACCTAGAAAGCTATTGGTGAACAGATTGTGGCATATTCCTCGTTGTGGTGGTGTAAGTACCAATTGTCACCTTTTTACAAAACATTTTAGGATTTAACGTTCATTCTTCAAGGATCATATCTTAAATTCAAAATCCATTAACGCGTGCTGATTAAAAAATAACAATATATCAACAATGTCAGTCATAAATTATCTAAAAACAATATTTATTAGGCTATAAGAGTAGTAAGAAACCACAAACTATATTCAATATGTTGATTATCAGATGTGTAACTACAAACTACCGTACAGTAATCTTTTTGTGCATTTGTACATTTATTTATACCTACTTCCCAAAAAATATAGTTAAATATTTTATGATAAATATGTTGAGGTTTTAGTATATGTAATTGAGGTTTCCAGTTAAACATATAACATCAATCAAATCATGTTTGAATTGAAATAGTATAAACTGTAAAACAAACCTAGCAAGCAAAACAGCCTACTTGAACCGCAAAATTCTTATGACTTATCCCAGGCATAATTTAAAAATGAGGTATACTACCTTGTATTGTTTTTCACATAACTCTTTATGTGGCTGACTGTACAAAAGTGTGAAGAGACTTTCTAGCAGGTAGCCTACTGGCAAAAAGTCACGAGAAAGGCATGCTCTGGTTCAAAAAAGGTTTAAGTGCCTTTAAGAATACTATTTCCAAAACTGAAATGCATGACTCATTAAACTTAAAGTAACTGTCCCGGGAAAACCTAACTTTTAAAAGTATATATTCCGTTAACTCATACCCAAATAATTTTGTTGACTCGTCTTATACTCAGATTTGTGGCCTAAGCATAAATTGGAGGGAAAAAAACACTTCAACTCCACCTCAAACTTGTATCTCAAACAAATACTTGCTATTTACTCATAGAGAATGATGTCATCCTGCCTCATTGGCTGAGCAGGGCAATCTTCAGTCAACTTGCATCAACATTTTTAATAACCGGTATACACCCACACCATTCTGTTGTTGGGGTACGCACACACAATTCCAACCCAGAAAAGCTGCGTTTTAACATGCTTAATTACCCATTTTTGGAAGGAAAAGTATTTCACTCAAATTGTCATTAATTTTAGTGTCATATTTCTTAGAAATCTGGAAACACTGGATGGTTACTTTAAGTATGTTCAATATGTCAAAAACATGTGCCAATATCATAAGTACTATTCCATTTACATAGCTCAACAGCCTCACACGTTATATTGACCTAACTTGGGCTACACAGTACATTGGCACACCTTAAACAATACTCACCATCATTGAACCTACCATCATTTTCTACAACTGTACAAGTATGTCAAAGATACACTGTCTCATTTACATGATTCCCCTCCCAAAACCATGAATAAATAAACTATTAATACACGATGAACAGGAGAATCCCTGATTTTCAAGGTGACAGATATGAAAAGTCATCGGAGGGTAAACAAGTACGGTTTCAAAATGGCAACTCCTCTGTGGAATGGCTGGCTAACTGACAAGATAAATGGCACTACTCTCCAACATCCAGTCCCGAGAGCGAAAAAAACACCCTACCACCATAGTTAACAAAAGAAAGGCCCATATATGGTTTAAACCCAGTAAATATAATGGCTTTAGCCAGTGTGCTATTGATGTGTCTATGTGAGAACCTTGAGGTAACATGGAACCCACATTAGTGTGACCAAACCCATTCGTGCTTCAAAGTCTACTTACAGTGCCTTCAGAATGTATTCACACCCCTCGACTTTTTCCACATTTGGTTGTGTTACAGAATGAATTAAAACATTTATTAAATGTCGATTTTTTTTGTCACTGGCCTACACACAGTACCTGATAATGTCAAACGTTGAATCATGTTTATACATTTTTTACTAATTAATTAAAAATGAAAAGCAGAAATGTCTTGTGTCAATAAGTATTCAACTCTTTTGTAATGGCACGCCTAAATAAGTTCAGAAGTACACATTTGCTTAAAAGCCACATAATACGTTGCATGGACTATGTGCAATAATAGTGTTGAACATAAGTTTTGAATGACTACCTCATATCTGTACCCCACACATACAAATAATTGTATGGTCCCTCAGTCAAGCAGTGAATTTCAAACACAGATTCAACCACAAAGAACAGGGAGGTTTTCCAATGCCTCGCAAAGAACGGCACCTATTGGTAGATGGGTTCTAAAAAAAACACACACACATTAAATATCCCTTTGAGCATGGTGAAATTATTAATTACAATTTGGATGGTGTATCAATAAACCCTGTCACTACAAAGATACAGGCGTCTTTCTGAATTCAGTTGCCGGAGAGGAAGGAAACCGCTCAGGGATTTTACCATGAGGCCAATGGTGACTTAAAACAGTTACAGAGTTTAATGGCTGTCATAGGCGAAAACTGAGGATGGATCAACAACATTGTAGTTACTCCACAATACTAACCTAATTGACAGAGGGAAAAGAAGGAAGCCTGTACAGAATAAAAATATTCCAAAGCATGCATCCTGTTTGCAAAAAGGCACTAAAGTAATACTGCAAAAAATGTGGTAAAGCAATTAACTTTTGTCCTGAATACAACGTGTTATGTTTGGGGCAAATCCAACACAACACATTACAAAGTGTCATTCCCCATATTTTCAAGCATACTGGTGGCTGCATTATGTTATGGGTATGCTTGTAATTGTGGTGCTAAATGGTGCTAAGCACCGGCAAAATCCTAAAAGAAAACCCAGTTCAGTCTACTTTCCACCAGACACTGGGAGATGAATTCACCTTTCAGCAGGACAAAAACCTAAAACACAAGCCCAAATCTACACTGGAGTTGCTTACCAAGAAGACAATAAATCTTCCCGAGTGGCCGAGTTACAATTTTGACTTTAATCTTCTTGAAAATCTACGGCAAGACCTGATAACGGTTGTCTAGCAATGATCAAAAACCAATTTGACAGAGCTTGAATTTTGAAAAGAATAACACGCAAAAGTTTCACAATCCAGGTGTGGAAAGCTCTTAGAAACTTACCCAGAAAGACTCACAGCTGCTACAAAGTATTGACTCAGTGGTGTGAATACTTATGTAAACGAGATACTTCTGTATGGTATTTTCAATAAATTTGCTAACATTTCTAAAAACATGTTTGAACTTTTTCATTATGGGGTATTGTGTAGATGGGTGAGAAGTAGAAGAAATGAAATGTTTTGAATCCAGGCTGTAACACAACAAAATGTGGAATAAGTAAAAGGGTATGAATACTTCCTGAAGGCACTGTACATGCACTCCATGTCTCTCCTGTTAAGTAGCTATAGCAGTCCACACACCACCATTTCTGAGGTTCTGATTCCGACTCGGCAGATCTGAGTAGCTGACTAGACTGCAAAGCTGGCGTCTTGGATCAGTTTGTATGTGACGGTTGGCTCAGGCTGCTTCCCCGTTGTAAGTCTATAGGGTAAATCCATTTGAAGTCAATCACTTTTTGACAGCATCCCTTTTGATTTAAACCACACTTTCCATACATGTTTGCCCATGGAAGAAGTGATCAGAAAGTGACTTTTTGGACCTGAATGGCCAAACATTCAGAAGATAAAGGTGCTCAAAGTTGACCCATGTCACCATACCATGAGACATCCCTGTCTTCATTACTGATTTAAAAAAAAAAGATAAACGGTTGAGTTTGATGTCATTTAAAAGATGACAAAGTGTTGTCAAAGTATTTCATGATTTACCTAAAATTATATTTAACCTTTTTCACTTGTGAGTTCCAAATATCTCTAACGGTCACACCAGCGTGAGTTGTTTTATACACGTGATGTCAGATTTTTTTTATTTTACCTTTATTTAACTAGGCAAGTCAGTTAAGAACAAATTCTTATTTTCAATGATGGCCTAGGAACAGTGGGTTAACTGCCTTGTTCAGGGGCAGAACGACAGATTTTTACCTTGTCAGCTCGGGGATTAGATCCTGCAACCTTTCGGTTACTAGTCCAACGCTCTAAACACTAGACTACCTGCCACCGCCAAAGAATGCACTCAATGTTAATGAATGTGATCGTTCAGTAAGAGGACAGTTAGCCTATAGATAATTAGCAGGCTGCGAGGGTTATGTTTCAACTTGTCAATGTAAAATTATTTGACTTTTCTCTCTCTTCGAGGAGAGCCCAAGCCAAGCACTTCCCCAGTGTTTCTGCAGATCAAGTATGCAGACATTTGTGCAGTCGTGCACAAACTTTTTCCCCATGGCACATTTTCTGGCTGGCGCTCACATTGCCTTCATTGTTGTTTTCTTTACAAATAATAACTTTGGACTTGTGTGTGTTCCTATCAAAGTAAGTGCCTTATTTTCTGTATATCATGTTGTAGCTTCTACTGTAGCATACAGTGTGTATGGAGGATAACGTATTTATTGTTTTATTCAGGTTTCTAGTACTGGTGACAAAATGCATTCCAATTATTCCAATTATTGCAATTGTAATTTTAATGGACACCTATGATGTAAAATACTATTTTGAAGGTTGTACTACTTATGATGAGCTAATGCTAAGATATTTTCCAGCTATGTATGGCTCCATGTTTGTTGAAATTTCACAATGCATTCTGGGTGTCACAGAAACGTCTGTTAGACCAAAGATGTTATAATGGAATGGTGGAAAGGAATGGTGGAAAGGAATGGTTCACTCATCTTTCGAGTAATCTTCCGAAAGTGAATGATCGCAGACGACACACCCCCTTCATCACGCATACTGCAAAACAGACCAAACTCATCTTGTCTCCTCTTCTTATCTTTGGTTGACGCAGAAAACTAACATAGTGGCGCGTACAAACTACACATCGTCGAAATAGTTTTGATTTTTTGAAAGTATTTACTCTATTTCAATCAATGGTGAGCTCACCGTGATGTGATGAATTGTAAATAGTAATATGTCCGCTTGTGTTATGTCAATCTTTCCTCAGTTAGTGCTAATACTGATGTAGCCTACATTTTCCGGTTTGGATGATTGTGTTATGCTGCCGCTACTTCTGTGAATGTCTGAACATTGCATTCAAAAATAAACTGGTCACATTCAGGACATAACTTTGTAAGGACTGTGTTTGTGCTAAATGTTTCTGTGAAAAAAAGAGTGTGGCCAGCTCAAACACGGACTGTTACATCAATCGAAACTGGACGTTCTAAATAAGCGTTCTAATCACACTGGTTTGAGCTTACGCTGCAGGGATCACACCCGTTTGTTAGTACGTGTCAAAGGATTAAAAAAAAAAAAAAAATACATTTTTTTAAACCTTTAACTTCAATTATCTAAAAATGTGTAAACTCTGATTTTTTTCCCCTTCATATTTGCATATTTAGCTTAGGCCCTATTTCACATCTGAGTTTTTTGTGTTTTGCCCACCAACAGTTGAGACACAACTTGCTCTAGAATACAAGGTGGGTATCATTTCAATCATAGAAATTTAATGGACCTATCCCTTCAGACCACTGCAACTTAGCTGTGTTTAAAAAATTTATAAAACATATTTAACCTTTATATAACTAGGCAACTCACTACTGAATATCCTCCAGGTACACCACTGAAATGATAATTGAATAAAACTGTTAACTTCTAACTACTACCAGTCTACCACAAAGGTGACCGCCGGTCGACCCACCAATAAATGTAAACTTAAATGGTCATGTCTATTCTATTATCTATGTTTCCAATTATCTATGTTATCTATGCTCCGTCAAGATTATGGCTTTGAGTCCCACGAGGGACAAGTACTTTTATTTTTAAATAAAAATAAATAAAATTACTCACTACTGTAAGTCGCTCTGGATAAGAGCATCTGCTAAATGACAAATGTAAAAAATATAAATTCCTATGATTTCAATAGGTTTCCTATGGAGGTTTGACAGTATAATTTAAAACAACAGATATTCCCACTCAAGTCAACATTCTCTGATGTCTGGACCTCCAACCATCTTTGTGGTTCCACTTGAAATGTAAGTGTTATTCCCATTTTACTACATGTATTAGCCAAACCATTATACCCACCCTGTATTCAAGAGCATGTTGTGTCACAACCGATGGCAGGCACAACACAAACACATTAAAGGATGTAAAATAGGAGGTTCCACATTTTTAGATAATTGACGTTAAAGGAAAAAATGTATAAAATAGTTTGACAACCCTGTTTGTAAGCTTTTCAAATGATATAAATCTAATCCGTTTATCTTTTCCAGTGATGAAGACATGGATGTCTTATGGTATGTTGGGGTATGAAAAATGGGTAAACTTTGACCACCTTTATCTCTTGAACATGTTGGCATTCAGGTAAAAGAAAAAGCTGTTTCTGAGCACTTCTACAATAGGCAAATATGTATGTAAGGTTTTGTTCAAATCAAAAGGGGTGGATTAACCCTATATCCACCTAAACTGGCTGGTCATCCAAGCAACTGTGTGCTAATCTGATCCAGGATCAGCAAATCTGGGCAGCCTGCTCAGTGAAACTGATACGGGACTGTGGGAGATGACGAAGTGAACTGTAGTTGGAAATCTGATCTGGGGTCAGCAGATCTGGGCAGCCTGCTCGTTGACGGCAGGCCGGGCCTGGTGGGCCCTGGTGCAGGAGGACGTGTGTCTGTTGAAGCTGTCCCGCCACATGAAGCGCTTGGCACACAGGCTGCACTCGTAGGGCTTTACACCCGTGTGAATCTTCATGTGGCCCACCAGGTGGTGCTTCATCTTGAAGCTCTTGCCGCACACGGCGCAGCCGTATGGCCGCAAGCCAAGGTGCATGCTCATGTGCCGGTCCCGTTGGCTCTTGTGGGTGAAACTCTTGCCACACTGGCAGGGGTACAATTTGTAGACCACTGAGGCAAAGCCCGAGTGGGAGGTCTCTTCCTGGAGGCCACTGGGGTTTCCTTCCAAACCACCGCTACTCTCCTCACCCCCGGTTGCCCCTCCTAGCAGGTCGTTCTTCAGCCCAAGCGGGGTTCCTTCGGCCTTGTCGCCGGAGAAGCCCTCCATGGAGGTGCCATAAAAGTCCAGCGGGTCCTCCTCCAGGCGATCCTCCAGCTGAGCTGCCAGCTTCTCGTCGAAGCTGTGGCCCAGGGAGCTCTTGCTGGCCGAGGCCTGGGAGTGGCTAAAGTTCATCTGCTCGGGGTCAGTAACCGCAGGGTCCCCGCTAAACAGAGCTCCGCCGCCCCCACAATCCTCACGCCTCTCTGACTTCACATGGACCCATTTTCTGTGGCCCATGATGCTGGGTGGGACGTAGGCTGGTCTGGAGTACTGGTAGTCCCCCTCACCAACCTCCTCGTCATCCCCGTCCTGGCTGGTGGCCTCGCTACCTGAGCCGTCGTGGTCGACCGGCGGAGAGCAGCTGCCGCCGGGCTGGATGCTGTTGTTCTCCAGAGAGGATGGGGAGAAGCTGTTCTCCAGGAGCTGATCCATTTCCATCTTGGCAAAGCTCTCCACTGCTACTCCGCCGGCCTCCAGGCCCATGGAGCCATCCCCAGGGCTGTGGTAGCTGCTGTCCCCAGGGGAAGGCCTGTCCCCAAGCCCACCAGAAGACTTGTGCGCTAATGTTCTTGTGCCGCTTCCTACCACCTCTAACAGCTCAGTGCACTTGTCCACCACGTGCCACATCTGGAGGAAGCTTGCTGCAGTGAGGAACGCTACCACTTCGCCGGCCGGTAGGTGCAGGGTGCCTGTGTAGCAAGAGAGGAGGAGGCGTTCGAACACACATGGGTGCATGACGTCGGGTAAAACACAGCGGGCGCTGTTTTTGAGGAGGACCTGGTCGCAGAAGTAGGGCGAACTGGCGGCCAGGACGGCCCGGTGAGCGCGGTACTGGTGGCCCTGGATGACCACGATGATGTCACAAAGCTGGCCTCTCTGCCGTTGCTGGTTGAGCTTCTGAAGCAGGGATCCGGAGAAGTTTGGGAAGTCCACGCGGAGCACGTTACCCTCGGACTCCATGGCAGCCAGGGTTCTAGATCTAGAACATGTAGAACATCAACAAGTCATTCATTATGTTGAAGTTAAATATGTGGGTTCTAGATCTAGAGCATAGAGGTATTAAGGTACTGTAACGACCCTGGGTTTATAAGTGTGGAAATCGACTCTGCCGCATGAGCATGCTTTTGCGGCACAGTCGATAGCACGCCGGACCTCGGGCTAGGGGTCGAGGGTTCAAGACCTGCTCCCTGCTGTTTCATTACAGTACATAGGCCTAGTACTTTGCAATCCACTCATGTTTTAACTTTGCGAGCACAGTTTCTGTGATTTTCCTTATATCACTGACAAAACAGAAAAATGCACTTTCACTCCCACTTAGCTAGATGTGATAAAAGCACAATACTTGTGGTTAACTATCCATGCCAGTTTAAAAGAAGTTAGACAAATATTTAATAATTCTATTAATCATGTCGATCACATGGAGTAGCTAGAACTTGCTACAGATGGCCATAACATGTACATAAGTGGGGTGTACTCACCAACCACCTTCGATCCACAGTTTTCATGTGAGCAAAGTAATACTGTACAAAAACTATTGTTTTTATTATTACGAAAATGAATGACAACTGTGATGGAAACAGGAAGGTTCGGTACAATTGTATAAATGCCTACAGATAACGTGTTCATTCCACATGGTGGGACCTTTTTGTGTCGGTAAAATGTATTATGCGAGAAATGGTGGTGGAAACGCCTTCATGCGCAAATACTGATTTAAAAACCATCATATTGAAGCAAACTTGGGAGTCACGCGATGATATGGTGTGTGGTCCTCTCACTACGACTCGGGAAACCATGCAGTTTATTAGGTTACAGATTAAGTTAATTATGAGGAACTTCACAGGGTGCTGAAAGTGCACGCTATGAGCTTCATGGTCCTTTCCAATAAATATCGAGGGACTCATTCTGGTGACATGATGATCGATGCTTGACAAAAACAAATATCCATAATAATCTCATAATGTAGACTAGCCTACGCGCACTGTTTCTGCGAGCTGTTGGTTAGAACGCATGTGCCAAGACCAGAGTAGGCAGGCTATTTAGGCAACAGTCTTTGTGACAAAACTATTGGTTGAGTTGAAAATGCGATAGAAACACATTTAGATTTGTATTCTGTACATGAAAACGCAACACAAATGTAATGCTGTGTGTCTACGTCATCACGCACTGTTTTTTCCCCGCAACAAGTCAGTTTTGGTGGAAACACTCCACTTGACGGAAAATGCAAATATTATGCAGATTTTAGAATATTCGCATGAAATCTGTCGCCAATAAGATGGAAACCTAGATAATGATAGAAGCTGTTACCAAGCAAATACAATTGGATACTCACAATGAAGAAAAAACGTAGGTAAGCAATATAGGTTTGGATTTCAACATCTGCAAACTGTTATGTGCAGATTTGCATTCAGAACACTGTGTGCAAGTGTAAACATTTCCATTTCCCGTGTGATTCACAAGATGCTAAAAAAACAATGTTGCAGAAGCTGGCTAGCTGAGCTATGGCGCTAACCCAAGTAGAATGCACTGAATACATCAAATTCTTACGATCATGATGAATTCCTAGGTTTTCAAGAATTACTGACCATACGTACATATCTATGAGTCGTACATGCATGAAAAATAGAGTTGTCTCACCTTTGATTTCATTTTGATCTTTTGATTTAGAATACAACAGTCACCTCTCTTCCGAGTTCCACCGGATTTCTTTCAGTTTACGTCATCACGTAGCCAAGAATCGCATGGCGCGTTATGAGCAATGTAAACAAACCTGCCGGCAGCCCGCCCCCAATGTCTGGTTTCCACAAGATAACACAGCAACAAAGTCAGATTCAGAGTCACAAATCAAATCGAATGTTATTTGTCACATGTGTCCAATACAACAAGTGTAGACCTTACCGTGAAATGCTTATTTACAAGCCCTTAACCAACAACGCAGTTCAAGAAATAGAGTTAAGAAAAAAATTACTGAATAAAATATAGTAAAAATTTAAATAAAAACGAACACAATAAAATAACAATACCGAGGCATTCTGGAGGGTCAATAAGGTACCATATCGATTACAACTCCCCATCTACTACCGGTAAGTTCACCTATTTGAAATCACTTGCTGCCCTTTCTCAGTTCAAGAGTATTTCCGTTGCAGTAGAAAAACATAAATAAAGTAGTTCTCAGTTGAAGAGTATTTCCATTGCCGTAGAAAAACAAAAATAAAGTAGTTCTCAGCCACCCCTCATAGCCTGGTTCCTCTTTAGGTTTCTTCCTAGGGTTTGGCCTTTCTAGGGAGTTTTTCCTAGCCACCGTGCTTCTACACCTGCATTGCTTGCTGTTTGGGGTTTTAGGCTGGGTTTCTGTACAGCACTTTGAGATATCAGCTGATGTAAGAAGGGCAATATAAATACATTTGATTTGAAGAGTATTTCCGTTGCAGTAGAAAAACATAAATGAAGTAGTTCTCAGTTGAAGAATATGCTTCAGAAACCACAGTCCCGATGAGTGTCACTGTGGGGTTGTCAACTCTGTGTTGACCTACTGTCTTTCCTGAGAGAAGATACAGAAACACTGTGTATGAACTTTGAACACACAGTTTGAACACACTGTGACTGACTGCAAATGGAACTAATCTAATTTAAGTGTCCATAAAAAAAAACTTCTTCTAACTCAGTTTCTATTTCATTAGATTAGTGCAGTAACCTGGATGCTAGTTTGTTATCATGCAAAACTGTACAACAGCACAGCCTAGTTTACTACTGTATACTCTGCTGCTACCACATTGCATGACAGAGAGGCCTAGGCAAGCCCTGCAGTGAGCACATTCACTAATAAGCTTATAAAGGGAGGAGGGGAACTGGCCCTTTTGCACCAGAGACAAATGGAGGAGTGTCTGGTTGGAGAGAGAGAGAGAGAGCAAGAATGAAAGTGAGAGGTAATGAAGAGAGCTTCGAGTGTCTTGCAAGCATCTCCAGGAAGTACAACAGAGTTGCAGCAGCATTTTATGCTGACACACAGTTAGCCTCCCTCTGCTGTGTCGCTTCCAGTCCCCTTCGGTGAGGTCTGTCATGGACCCTCTGGACCACACATTCGGGACCTCTGGACTGTGCACCTGGAATCCTGTGCCTCCCGGCCAGGTCTTGGGCCATGGGACCAAGAGAAAACGCCTGCTTAAATCCTACAGGTAGGACCCCATGTTACCGGGTTGTTTTTATTGTGAAGTGCACGGTGCTCCTCTCTCAATCTAGTTAGTGATTGGATGCAGAGGGAAAATATATATTCTTGGGGGCACATTTAGAAGTATTGATTCATGTTCATTGTCCATGTCGAATAAATTGAATACAATCAATTGAAGAAGTAGGGAGGCTTCTGAAATTGTACAGGGGTAATCGTGTATCTGTGTCTCAACTTGGTGGAACCTTAAACTGGTGCTTGTCTCTTACAATACCGGTAGTCTCTTTTAACATTCAGAATAGCTTCTGAAAGTCCCCATATCACTGCTGTTGTGATGGAGTCAGAGGCCTTATTCTAGCGACAGCATGAGCCTAGCGCTGCCAGAACTCTGTCCTTGCTGTTCTGATTATGTACCACATGTTGCTGCCAAAATGCTTTTCTCAGCTTCTCCACATCCTAAGCTCTGGTATTGTACAGCTTAGTGAGGTGAGCTCTTAGGTAACACACTGTCCTAACAACCACTTACTACAGCACTTCATGACATTCAGGTAAACCATACAGAGCGTCACTGTACATTATGTTAGCGTGTTTATCGGCAGAGCATATCTGACTGTTATTGTTCAAATGGCTTAGTACACTGTTTCCCAATCCTGGTCCAGTAGACCTAAAGGGGTGGACAATTTTGCTCTTGCTCTTGTACAGGGCTCTCCAACCCTGTTCCTGGAGAGTTACCCTCCTGTAGGTTTTTTACACCAACCACTGTTGTAACAAACCTGATTCAGCTTAGCAACTAGCTAATTATTAGAATCAGCTGCGCTAAAATAGGGTTGGAACAAAACTTACAGGATGGTAGCTCGCCAGGAACAGGGTTGGAGAGCCATGCTCTAGCACTAAAACTATAACATTGTTGACATTGACAGTTTGAAGTGACTCTAATCCTATTGTCTTTGCATATCCGATTCCGATCTCTTCTTTTTCCTGCAGTCTAAACAGCCAAAAAGCATATGGAATCAGATATTTCAAGCCATAGCCTTTTAAGGGTTTTTAGACTGTTATTTGGCATATCTTGTTGCTTGCAAACTACTCTGCCAGTTTGACAATAACTTGTGGCAGCTAACTAGCCTGTTAAAGCTGCAATATGTAACTTCTTCGGCAACATGACCAAATTCAAATAGAAATGTGAGTTATAGATCTGTCATCCTCATTTTGAAAGCAAGTCGAAGATGAGGTAGATATGTTCAATGTGGTCTATTTCTATGTTTCCCGTTCTTAAGTTTTAGAAAAAAAACTTCCAGTTTTGTACACCAGCTTCAAACAGTTGAAAATACAATATTTTGGTTTAGTGAAAATATATTTCACAGAGGTTTAGTTGGTACAATGATTACCTGCACATTGTCCCAAACTGAAATTATGCGAACTATTCGAATTTTTGTAACCAGGAAATGCTGGAGCGATTTCTGCATATTGTACCTTTTTAATCGTTCACAAACAAATGAGTGAATGTGCTAGAAGGCAAAACAGCTACCTAGCTAGCTAGTTGACTGCTGTGGCTAGCCAAAAATGACTTGTTTTAAAAGTTGAATCATCTTGATGCTTTAAAAGTGTTCTTACACTATTATTTTGAACATTCAAAGCAACTGGGAAAAGTCCATGACAGGTATTGTTGTCACCTTAGCTTGCAACATAAATTCTGAGTGATGGGAAGCATGAGCACCACCACCAGTCAGTCTACCCCACTGCGTACACACTTGGCTAGATTAGCCATGTCAGCAAATGACTGCTGTCTGAACACACACAATTCTGATTTGGTCACTTATAACTTGCTGTTTGGACAGTCAGTATTCCAAAATGGATTTGAAAACAAAACTGATTTGAGCATTACTGGGCATCGGGATATATAATAAACAGAGTAGCAGCAGCGTAAATTATGATTGCATGTGAGTGTGTAGATTCAGTATAAATGCGTGTGCATGTAAGGTGTGTGTTGTTGTGTCAGTGTTCGTGAGTGTGTAGAGTCCTGTAATTGTGCAAAAATCAAATACAAGGGTCAACTCAGATAGTCTATGTAGCCATTCTGTTAGCTGTTTAGCAGTCTTATTTATGGCTTCGGGATAGAAGCTGTCCAGGATCCTGTTGGTGTCAGACTTTATGCACCGGTACCGCTTGCGGTGCTGAAGCAGAGACAACAGTCAATGGCTTGGGTGGCTGGAGTCTTTACTGATTTTCCGGGCCTTCCTTTCAAACCGCCTGATATAGAGGTCCTGGATGGCAAGGAGCTCGTCCCAAGTGATGTACTGGGCTGTCCGCACCACCCTCTGTGGTGCCATGTGATCAAGGGCGGTGCTGTTGCCATACCAACCAGTGATGTAGCGATGATGCTGTGATGAAACCCACTATCTGCATTGTGAGAGGGCAAACTGAGCTTGTAAATACTGATTGTGCATGCTGATATATAGTACCAGTCAAAAGTTTGGACACACCTACTCATTCAAGGGTTTTTCTTTATTTTTACTATTTTTACATTGTAGAATAATAGTGAAGACATCGAAACTATGAAATAGCACATATGAAATCATTTAGTAACCAAAAAAGCTTCACCTGGATTGCTTTTCCAACAGTCTTGAAGGAGTTCCCACATATGCGGAGCACTTGTTGGCTGCTTTTCCTTCACTCTACTGTCCAACTCATCCCAAACCATCTCAATTGGGTTGAGGTCGGGGGATTGTGGAGGCCAGGTCATCTGATGCAGCACTCCATCACTCTCCTTCTTGGTCAAATAGCCCTTACACAGCCTAGAGATGTGTTGGATCAAATTATAGTCCCCTAAGCGCAAACCAGATGGGATGGCGTACCGCTACAGAATGCTGTGGTAGCCATGCTGGTTAAGTGTGCCTTGAATTCTAAATAAATCCGCAACCGTGTCACCAGCAAAGTACCTCCACACCATCACACCTCCTCCTCCATGCTTCACGATGGGAACCACACATGCAGAGATCATCCGTTCAACTACTCTGCGTCTCACAAAGACACAGCGGTTGGAACCAAAAATCTCAAATTTGTACTCCTCAGACCAAAGGACAGATTTCCATGGTCTAATGTCCACTGCTCGTGTTTCTTGGCCCATGCAAGTCTCTTCTTCTTATTGGTGTCCTTTAGTAGTGGTTTCTTTGCATCAATTCGACCATAAAGGTCTGATTCACGCAGTCTCCTCTGAACAGTTGATGTTGAGATGTGTCTGTTACTTGAACTCTGTGAAGCATTTATTTGGGCTGCAATTTCTTTCTTTTTTCTTTTAACTTTACCCCTTTTTCTCCCCAATTTCGTGGTATCCAATTGGTAGTTACATTCTTGTCCCATCGCTGAAACTCCCGTACGAACTCGGGAGAGGCGAAGGTTGAGAGCCGTGCTTACTCCAAAACACAACCCAGCCGCACTGCTTCTTGACACAATGCCCGCTTAACCCGGAAGCCAGCCACACCAATGTGTTGGAGGAAACACCGTACACCTGGCGTCCGTGTCAGTGTTTTATGCGCCTGGCCTGCCACAGGAATCGCTAGAGCGCGATGGGACAAGTACATCCCTGCCGGCCAAAACCTCCCCTAATCCGGACAATGCTGCTCCGCCCCATTGGTCTCCCGGTTGTGGACTGCTGCGACAGAGCCTGAAATCGAACCAGGATCTCTAGCGGCACAGCTACCTTAGACCACTGCACCACTCAGGAGGCCCTGGGCTGCAATTTCTGAGGCTGGTAACTCTAATGAACTTATCCTCTGCAGCAGAGGATGTTTTTTGCGACTGCACTTGAAAAAACTTTCAACATTCTTGAAAGTTTCTGGATTGACTGACCTTCATGTCTTAAAGTAATGATGGACTGTCATTTCTCTTTGCTTATTTGAGCTGTTCTTTCCTATAATATGGACTTTTACCAAATAGGGCTATCTTCTGTATACCACCCCTACCTTGTCACAACACAACTGATTGGCTCAAACGCATTAAGAAGGAAAGAAATTCCTCAAATTAACTTAACAATGCACATCTGTTAATTGAAATCTATTCCAGGTGACTACCTCATGAAGCTGGTTGAGAGAATGCCAAGAGTGTGCAAATCTGTCATCAAGGCGGCTACTTTGAAGAATCTCAAATATAAAATATATATATATTTTTTTTTTCACCTTTATTTAACCAGGTAGGCCAGTTGAGAACAAGTTCTCATTTACAACTGCGACCTGGCCAAGATAAAGCAAAGCAGTGCAACACAAACAACACAGAGTTACACATGGAATAAGCAAACGTACAGTCAATAACAAAATAGAAAAGTCCATGTACAGTGTGTGCAAATTAAGTAAGATAAAGGAGGTAAGGCAATAAATTGGCCAAAGTGGCGAAATAATTACAATTTAGCAATGTAAACACTGGAGTGATAGATGTGCAGAAGATGAATGTGCAAGTAGAGATACTGGGGTGCAAAGGAGCAAACAAATAAATAACAATATGGGGATGAGGTAGTTGGGTGGGCTATTTACAGATGGGCAATGTACAGGTGCAATGATCTAAAAGCTGCTCTGACAGCTGATGCTTAAAGTTAGTGAGGGAGATATGAGTCTCCAGCTTCAGTGATTTTTACAATTCGTTCCAGTCATTGGCAGCAGAGAACTGGAAGGAAAGGCGGCCAAAGTAGGAGTTAGCTTTGGGGGTGACCAGTGAAATATACCTGCTGGACGGGCGGGCAGGTGCGGGCGGCGATCGGTTGAAGAGCATGCATTTAGTTTTACTAGCATTTAAGAGCAGTTGGACGTCACAGAAGGAGAGTTGTATGGCATTGAAGCTCGTCTGGAGGTTTGTTAACACAGTGTCCAAAGACGGGCCAGAAATATACAGAATGGTGTCGTCTGCGTAGAGGTGGTTCAGAGAATCACCAGCAGCAAGAGCGACATCATTGATGTATAGAGAGAAAAGAGTCGGCCCGAGAATTGAACCCTGTGGCACACCCATAGAGACTGACAGAAGTCCGGACAAAAGGCACTCCGATTTGACACACTGAACTCTGTCTGAGAAGTAGTTGGTGAACCAGGTGAGGCAGTCATTTGAGAATCCAAAATCATTTTTATTTCTTTAACCATTTTTTGGTTACTACATGATTCCATGTGTTATTTCATAGTTTTGATGTCTTCACTATTATTCTACAATGTAGAAAATAGTAAAAATAAAGAAAAACCCTGGAAAGAGTAGGTGTGTCCAAACTTTTGACTGGTACTGTACCTATCTATGAGAAGTAGGTTGTACAAATTCTAACTTAAGAACATTGACACAGAACACTTGTGACACCGATATGACACCGATATGAAGCAAGACACAGGAGAAGTTGCTGTTACACTTTTTTATCTAATGGAATAACTATGTCATGGTGGCATTTATATTTATAGACCCTGGCCCTTTGCGTCACACAAAGACTGACGTACTGGAGAGAGCATGGTCATAGTAGAGACAGAGGACAATCGTAAGCATGAATACACACAGGCCTCATCAGCCCCAGACCTCGATATAGGCCTCCTTGTGAAGTGGCCCACTTTGGCTGAAATGTC
Organism: Salvelinus fontinalis; assembly: GCF_029448725.1. Lineage (NCBI taxonomy): Eukaryota > Metazoa > Chordata > Actinopteri > Salmoniformes > Salmonidae > Salvelinus > Salvelinus fontinalis. The sequence continues at coordinate 13,631,427 of NC_074674.1, forward strand.
TTCAGGGATCGGATTGAAACGGATAAGGCCAATGATGATGTAGGTAGGGGCCTGGTGTGGTATGGTTCCCCCGTAATGTAAGGGGAATCAAATCAAATTTGATTAGTCACATGTGCCAAATACAACAGGTGTAGACCTTACAGTGAAATGCTTTTTTTACAAGCCCCTAACCAACAATGCAGTTTAAAAAATATGAATGAGAATAAGAAATAAAAGGAACAAGTATTTAAAGAGCAGCAGTAAAATAACAGTAGTGAGACTATATACGGAGGATACCAGTAGAGAGTCAATGTGCGTGGGCACCGGCTAGTCGAGGTAATTGAGGTAATATGTGCATGTAGGTAGAGTTAATAAAGTGATTATGCATAGATAATAACAGAGTAGCAGCGGCGTAAAAGAGGGGTGGGGTGGGGAGGTGGCTATGCAAATAGTCTGGGTAGCCCTTTGATTAGCTGTTCAGGAGTCTTATGGCTTGGGGGTAGAAGCTATTTATAAGCCACTTGGACATAGACTTGGTGCTCCGATACCGCTTGCAGTGTGGTAGCAGAGAGAGCAGTCTATGACTAGGGTGGCTGGAGTCTTTGACCAGTTTTAGGGCCTTCCTCTGACACCGCCTGGTATAGAGGTCCTATATGGCAGGAAGCTTGGCCCCAGTGATGTAGTGGGAAGTACGTACTATCCTCTGTAGTGCCTTGCGGCCGGAGGCCGAGCAGTTTCCATACCAGGCAGTGATGCAACCAGTCAGGATGCTCTTGATGGTGCAGCTGTAGAACCTTTTGAGGATCTGAGGACCCATGCCAAATATTTTCAGTCCGCCCTCTTCACAACTGTCTTCGTGTTGGTTTGTTGGTGATGTGGACACCAAGGAACTTGAACCTCTCAACCTGCTCCACTAAAGCTCCATCGATGAGAATGGGCCTCGGTCCTCCTTTTCTTGTAGTCCACAATCATCTCCTTTGTCTTTGTCACATTGAGGGAGAGGTTGTTGTCCTGGCACCACACGGCCAGGTCTCTGACCTCCTCCCCATAGGCTGTCTCGTCGTTGATCAGGCCTACCACCTTTGTGTCATCGGCAAACTTAATGATGGTGTTGGAGTCGTGCCTGGCTGTGCAGTCGTGAGTGAACAGGGAGTACAGGGGGACTGAGCACGCACCCCTGAGGGGCTGCTGTATTGAGGATCAGCGTGGCAGATGTGTTGTTACCTACCCTCACCTTCTGGGGGCAGCCCGTCAGGAAGTCCAGGATCTAGTTGCAGAGGGAGGTGTCTAGTCCCATGGTCCATAGCTTAGTGATGAGCTTTGAGGTTACTATGGTGTTGAACACTGAGCTGTAGTCAATGAATAGCATTCTCACATAGGTATTCCTTTTGTTCAGGTGGAAAAGGGCAGTGTGGAGTGCAATAGAGATTGCATCGTCTGTGGAACTGTTGGTGCGGTATGCAAATTGGAGTGGGTCTAGGGTTTCTGGGATAATGGTGTTGATGTGAGCCATGACCAGGCTTTCAAAGCACCTCATGACTACAGACGAGAGTGCTACGAATCAGTAGTAATTTAGGCAGGTTACCTTAGTGTTCTTGGCACAGGGACTATGGTGGTCTGCTTAAAACATGTTGGTTTTACAGACTCGGACAGGGAGAGGTTGAATGTCAGTGAAGACACTTGCCAGCTGGTCAGCGCATGCTCACAGGAGCGGTAGAGATACTCTTAATGATCGGCTATGAAAAGCCAACTGACATTTACTCCTGAGGTGCTGACTTGCTACACCCTCGATAACTACTGTGATTATTATTATTTGACCATGCTGGTCATTTATGAACATTTGAACATCTTGGCCATGTTCTGTTATAATCTCCACCCGGCACAGCCAGAAGAGGACTGGCCACCCCTCATAGCCTGGTTCCTCTAGGTTTCTTCCTAGGTTTTGGCCTTTCTAGGGAGTTTTTCCTAGCCACCGTGCTTCTACACCTGCATTGCTTGCTGTTTGGGGTTTTAGGCTGGGTTTCTGTACAGCACTTCGAGATATTAGCTGATGTACGAAGGGCTATATAAAATAAACTTGATTTGATTTGATTACACATCCTAGTAATCCGTCTGGCCCTGCGGCCTTGTGAATGTTGACCTGTTTAAAGATCTTACTCACATCGGCTGCGGAGAGCGTGACCACAGTCATCCGGAATAGCTGGTGGTCTCATGCATGTTTCAATGTTATTTGCCTCGAAGCGAGCGTAGAAGTAGTTTAGTTCGTCCGGTCGGCTCATGTCACTGGGCAGCTCTAGGCTGTGCTTACCTTTGCAGTCTGTAATGGTTTGCAAGCCTTGCCACTTCTGACGAGTGTCAGAGCCGGTGTAGTACGATTCGATCTTAGTCCTGTATTGATGCTTTGCCTGTTTGATGGTTCGTCGGAGTGCATAGCGGGATTTCTTATAATCTTCCGGGTTAGAGAACCTCTCCTTGAAAGCGGCAGTGCTAGCCATTAGCTCAGTGCGGATGTTGCCTGTAATCCATGGCTTCTGGTTGGGGTACGTACGTACGGTCACTCTGGGGATGACGTCATCCCTTGTGTGCCTGCGGTTGGGTGGTGTGTGTATATGTGTGTCTGTCTGTCTGCACAAATGTGTGTGTAGGCCATTCTCTGAAGGGATAACTTTGTTTGAATACACAGGCTTTCCCAAGGTTCCCCCACTGCCTATGTGCTGCCACTGTGGCAGACGCTAATCCATTCTTAACCCCAGCAGGACGACAACTACGTCATTGTCAGGGTTGGGTAGGTTACTTTTAAAATGTAAGCCGTTACAGTTCTACACTTATCTCCCTCTCTAACTTCAAGCATCAGCTGTCAGAGCAGCTTACCGATCACTGTACCTGTACACAGCCAATCTGTAAATAGCACACCCGACTACCTCATCTCCATATTATTACTTACCATCTTGCTCTTTTGCACCCCAGTATCTCTACTTGCACATCATCATCTGCACATCTATCACTCGTGTTAATGCTAAATTGTAATTATTTCACCTCTATGGCCTATTTATTGCCTACCTCCCTACTCTTCTTCATTTGCACACACTGTACATACATTCTATTGTGTTATTGACTGTACATTTGTTTATGTGTAACTCTGTTGTTGTTTTTGCCGCACTGCTTTGCTTTATCTTGGCCAGTTCGCAGTTGTAAATGAGAACTAGTTCTCAACTGGCCTACCTGGTTAAATAAAGGTGAAATACATTTAAAAAGTTACTAGTTACCTGTACCATTTTGGATTACCCAAACCCCACAACGTAATATGACTACTTTCAGTTACTTTCCCCTTAAGAGGCATTAGAAGAAGACAAAAAATAATATTACCAATTGAATGACATCTATTGCAAGATAAATCAATGTTAGAGTTTAAATAGCTGACCTTAAATGGATGTTTCATTTTATGGGTTACGAAGGCATCTAACCCATTGCTTTCTACTTCAATACAGATAGTAAAACGAGTAGGCAATATATTTACATTAAAAACCAAAGTCTGTCAGATTTCCAGTGATTTCAATTAATTAAATACCCTGTGATTTTTGAGAAAAGGACTTGGAAATATGGATTTTTCAAATTGTTTTACCTGAACATAACCCAAATACAAAGGACTTATTAGCCTACTCTGTTTATGTTTTTGTCATGGAGGGCTCGTTGCTTCAAAACATTTAAAAATAATAAATGCTGCTATCATGGAATGGCATTCTTCTGAGTACTGCTGAAAATTGCTAATTGCATGACATATGAAAAATGTAATGCCATATGTTGCATTTGCTTTCAGCCAATTTTTTTAATACATTTTTTGGGTGAACCCATAGAATTACGAATTAGAAATCTTAATTTATTTAATAGAATCTCTATCGGTGACACTTTGATATCTCGATAATTTGTAGATGTTGACGTCTATCCCACTCGCAGATTACAGTTAGTTTCTTTTGTAATCCGTTACTCCCCATCCCTGGTTATTGTAGTTTGAGTAACCGTTACTTAACTGTCACTGGTGTAGAGAGGAGTAGGCAGAAGACAGTCGCAGGTTTAGAACTACTCAATTTATTTAAGCAACGTAGATCAAAGCGGGACAAAACCCAAACGCTGTGGTGCTCAAATAGATCTTCATAAACAAAAAGGCACAGGGCGAACCCAAGGTGCAAAATATAAATTAATCAGGAAATAGGAGAGATTCCTCTCAGGAAAACAAGTAACATTTACAAAGACAATTGGAAGGGAGTATATATACAATGATAGAGTGGGGATTGGAACCAGGTGTGTGTAATGATGACGAGATAAATCCGGGGTTGACGAGTGAAGGGAGTTTGCCAGCAGTTGGTTCGGGAGCAGCTAGAAAGCAGGCGATGCCAAATGCCTGAGCTGGACAGGAGGGGGAGCCAAAGCGAAGGCTGGTGTGACAGCAATTCACCTGTGTTTGTGTGTCAGGAAATTGTACACCTATTATACACTCCATTCTCCTATAGTCAGTATCCTGACCCATGTTGCTTATTATCACATTATAGTTCTACAGAGGCTATAATCAGGTTGTTCAATATGTAACTTTTACCTCTGGGTAAATTGAAAAAAATTCTCCTGAATATTTCCCATAAATAAAAAATGTAAAAGGGGCACACCAATGAGCAAAACCATGTATTCTCAGCTTAAAACGAAAGATTGTGAATGTGAACACCTCTCCTCTAACCTTCCATCTCGGTCTCTCTCTTCGTAGGTTCGACGTGGATAATGGCTCGTCGCCAGGGCGCATCCCGCTGGACCCCATGGTCAGCCCGGGGTCAGGGCTCTTCCTGCAGGCCAACATTGTCCACAGCCAGCGGAGAGAGTCCTTCCTCTACCGGTCCGACTCGGACTACGACCTTTCACCCAGGTCCATGTCCAGGAACTCCTCCATCAACAGTGACATGTGAGAGCAAATCCTACACATCTCTTGTATTTCATCTCTTCTGTGTCCCCCTCTGTAATAATACAAATTATGGATGTAGAATCTTCATTTGATCACCTTGTTGCAGGAAATTTAAAACATGTAGTGTATTTGAGGTTCTGAAATGTGTCATTTCCACTATGAAATGTCAGACTTGATTTTGCCTTACCAAAAATGTATCAACCCCTACAGAAATGTCCATTAATTATAATCCATATAATAATTCACAATCCCCGTTGCTGTAGGATTATTATTCTGTTGTAGCAAACTGGCTCAAATTAAGATCCTACATCTGTACAACTGAGTTTAGTTGGGTAATTTATTATGTCTGGCTAACCAGCTAAACGGTTGACCATTAACATGCCTAAGCTGTACCATTGTTCTAAAGATGTTAAAACAAGCATGTGTTCCCATCAGAAGAGGCATTTAGTTATGTTATGGGAAGTCAAATAGTGGTCTTTCACAGTGATTGAAATTATATGACTGAGGTGCCCCCCAAACATGACTCAAATGTTAAGTTCCATTTTGTCTCCCAGAGAGTTTGTTGAGGTCAGGTCGGGCCGAAAGTGATAGGATAGGGCCCCTAGGAAAATATCCAGTACTAAACTGCCCTGCAGTAATCAGTGGGCCCCTGTTATCACCTCCACCCTACCTGACACCCTAGACCCACTCCAATTTGCTTACCGACCCAATAGGTCCACAGACGACGCAATCGCAACCACACTGCACACTGCCCTAACCCATCTGGACAAGAGGAATACGTGTGTGAGAATGCTGTTCATCGACTACAGCTCAGCATTTAACACCATAGTACCCTCCAAACTCGTCATCAAGTTCGAGACCCTGGGTCTCGACCCCGCCCTGTGCAAATGGGTACTGGACTTCCTGACGGGCCACCCCCAGGTGGTGAGGGTAGGTAACAACATCTCCACCACGCTGATCCTCAACACTGGGGCCCCACAAGGGTGCGTTCTGAGCCCTCTCCTGTACTCCCTGTTCACCCACGACTGCGTGGCCATGCACGCTTCCAACTCAATCATCAAGTTTGCGGACGACACTACAGTGGTAGGCTTGATTACCAACAACGACGAGACGGCCTACAGGGAGGAGGTGAGGGCCCTCGGAGTATGGTGTCAGGAAAATAACCTCACACTCAACGTCAACAAAACAAAGGAGATGATTGTGGACTTCAGGAAACAGCAGAGGGAGCACCCCCCTATCCACATCGACGGGACAGTAGTGGAGAGGGTAGTAAGTTTTAAGTTCCTCGGCATACACATAACGGAAAAACTGAATTTGTCCACCCACACAGACAGCGTTGTGAAGAAGGCGCAGCAGCGCCTCTTCAACCTCAGGAGGCTCAAGAAATTCGGCTTGTCACGAAAAGCACTTCTACAGATGCAAACTTCTACAGATGCACAATCGAGAGCATCCTGTCGGGCTATATCACCGCCTGGTACGGCAACTGCTCCGCCCACAACCGTAAGGCTCTCCAGAGGGTAGTGAGGTCTGCACAACGCATCACTGGGGGCAAACTACCTGCCCTCCAGGACACCTACACCACCCGAGCCACTGCCTGTTCACCCCGCTATCATCCAGAAGGCGAGGTCAGTACAGGTGCATCAAAGCAGGGACCGAGAGACTGAAAAACAGCTTCTATCTCAAGGCCATCAGACTGTTAAACAGCCACCACTAACATCGAGTGGCCGCTGCCAACATACTGACTCAACTCCAGTCACTTTAATAATGGGAATTGATGGAAATTTATGTAAAAATGTATCACTAGCCACTTTAAACAATGCCAGAGAGTTTGTTGGGGTCAGGTCGGGCCGAAAGTGAAGTTAGGATAGGGCCCCTAGGAAAAGACCCAGTACTAAACTGCCCTGCAGTAATCAGTGGGCCCCTGTTATTCAGCTGTAAATCACTCATCGGCCTGCCAATATGTACCCTGTCTCTGAATTTAATTAAAATGCCTCCCAACGAATCCCTCCCAAGGTTCAAATATTTGCATCAAGCTAGTATTAAATCGATAAAAATAATGCTACTTGAAATGGGACTTTTTTGTCCTGGAATCTGGGCTAGTGACTGTCATCTCAAGTAGTAATCATCTCAAGTATCTCAAGTAGTAAATCAAGTAGTATATCTTATGCTAGTCTATTTTCCCCTGCTACAAATGTTTGACTCTTTTTCCCAGGGAAATATCATGAGTCTGCTCACACTAGTCATCAAGGTATTTAAACAGACATTACAGACCAGGGCCCCAGGCCCTCTATCTTTTACACAGCATGACGCCACACTTCATCAGTTATTGCAATAAACAGCCCTGCGCATGCCTTCTGGAGTCATCGTATACTTTTGACTCAGTCACTCATCTGGGCCTACTTCAATAAGAGGACTTCTGATGGAGCCCCTAGAGCAGGAGTTATAAACTTTATTCAAAACCTTTTTTTTCTGCTTTAGACTTCGAGACCAGATTGGTCAAATGTTGCCTATGAATCAATCAATGAATTGATTAGCTCAGTTGGTAGGTAATTAGTAGAGACAGGTGTAGTGCCTGGTTGGAACTCAACCCTCCAGTACCTAAGGCACTCAGGACCAGGGTTGCCTACCCCTGTCATTCTATCGCTCCGGATACAATGGAATCCTCCATTCCATCTCTTCCTCCTGCTCGTCATCCTCTCTCTCTGTCTATCCATCTGCCCTATCTTTAATGCACTATAGTTATATACCAGACCACTGTCCTCAATGTTTTCCTACCTCTGTTTTGAGATCCTCACAACAGGAGGATCAAACAGGGACTGAAGTCATCCTTGCTTGTGTCTAGATATACTGTATGTATCCTACATGTTTGTCTTAACCTTCCACAAATCAAATCAAACTTTATTTGCCACATGCGCCGCATACTGCAAGTGTAGACTTTACCGCGAAATGCTTACTTACAAGGCCTTAACCAACAGTGCAGTTCAAGAAGAAGAAAATATTTACCAAGTAGGCTGAAATTAAAAGTAAAAATAAAAAGTAACAGCACAGTCCTGCTTTCAATGTTGCCTTCCCGTTTCCCAGTTCATTCTACATGAGGATGCACGTTGGCTATTTATGTAACTGCATTCTCTTTGAACAAGGTAACAGAGTACAAGCTAGGCTCCGTCTACCTGACTCCTGTGTTGCACTGAGGTCTAACTGGTGTTTTAACTGACCTTATTTAAGACCATCTGAATGGAAAGTAATGGGCCTGCCAGTGGATAAAACTGGAGATAAGTGGGTGAAATGATGCCAGTGTGTGGTTGTAATGATACATGACAGAGACCCTGAATGACAACTACACTACAAAAGCGACTTGCTCAGTGTCCTTAATTTTGTGTCTGGTGATAAGGGTAATTGGGGGCACTCCGAAAACCGTAGCGACTACGGCTCAGTGTTCTCCATTTTGTATCTTATCGATAGGAATAACCACCTGTAGAGGCCAGGCCTGACCTCGCGACGGTCTGAGCCCATCATTAGTGGAAAGTAAGTGACAGCCCTGCTGATGAAGTCCAGTCGGTTACACTTAGGCTCACACCTCCTTCATAATGGGGGAAATGAATGAGGAAAGAATGGGGTTTGGTTAGCATCACCTTTCGGAATTATGAAGCCTTTATGTGTTTCATGTTTGTTTTGATTACATACATTATCAAAAAAATTCACAAAAAGTGAAGCAAGCTGATGAAGATGATCTCATAGAACAAAACATACAGTGCCTTCGGAAAGTACTCAGACCCCTTGACTTTTTCCACATTTTGTTACATTACAGCCTTATTATAAAATGGATTCAATTGTTTTCCCGCCTCATCAATATACACACAATAACCCATAATGACAGACATTTTCTTTTTGCAAATGTATTTCAAAAATAAATGAAATATCACATTTACATGAATATTCAGACCCTTTACTCAGTACTTTGATGAAGCTCCTTTGGCAGCGATTACAGCATTGAGTCTTTGTAGGTATGACGCTGCAAGCTTGGCACACCTGTATTTGGAGAGTTTCTCCTATTTCTTCTCTGTAGATCCTCTCAAGCACTGTCAGGTTAGATGGGGAACGTCGCAGCACAGCTATTTTCAGGTTTCTCCAGAGATGTTTGATCGGGTCCAAGTCTGGACTCTGGCTGGGCCACACTCAAGGACATTCAGATCCTTGTCCCAAAACCACTCCTGCGTTATCTTGGCTGTGTGCTTAGGGTCGTTGTCCTGTTGGAAGGTTTACCTTCACCTCAGTCTGAGGTCCTGAGAGCTCTGAAGCAGGTTTTCATCAAGGATCTCTCTGTACTTTGCTCCTTTCATCTTTGCCTCAATCCTGATTAGTCTCACAGTCCCTCCTGTTGAAAAACACACCCACAGCATGATGCTTGGTTACATGGTTACATCAGACCACATAATCTTATTTCTCATGGTCTAAGAGTCCTTTACGTGCCTTTTTAGCAAACACCAAGCAGGCTGTCATGTGCCTTTTACTGAGGAGTGGCTTCTTTCTGGCCACTACCATAATGGCCTGATTGGTGGAATGGTGCAGAGATGGTTGTCCATCTGCAAGGTTCTCCCATCTCCACAGAGGAACTCTAGAGCTCTATCAGAGTGACCATCGGGTTCTTGGTCTCCCTGACCAAGGCCCTTCTCCCCCGATTTCTCAGTTTGGCCTCGCGGCCAGCTCTAGAAAGATTCTTGGTGGTTTCAAACTTCTTCCATTTAAGAATGATGGAGGCCACTGTGTTCTTGGGGACCTTCAATGCTGCAGACATTTTTTGCTACCCTTCCCCAGATATGTGCCTTGACCCAATCCTGTCTTGGAGCTCTACGGATTATTCCTTCGACATCATGGCTTGGTTTTTGCTCTGACATGCACTGTCAACTGTGGGACCTTATATAAACAGGTGTGTGCCTTTCCAAATCATGTCCAATCAATTGAATTTACCACAATCAAGTTGTAGAAATATCACAAGGATGATCAATGGAAACAAGATGCACTTGATCTCCATTTTGAGTCTCATAGCAAAGGGTCTGAATACTTATGTAAATAAGGTATTTATTTTTTTCCCCTTTTTTAAAGCTGTTTTTGCTTTGTTATTTTGGGGTATTGTGTGTAGTTTACTGAGAGTCTAAACCCCACAAATCCTCCAGTGGTGCACCTTTCCAAGGCATGAATGTCACTCCCTGGCCATAGAGAGGCTTTTATTCTCTATTTTGGTTAGGCCAGGGTGTGACTAGGGTGAGCATTCTAGTTTCTTTATTTCTATGTTTTGTATTTCTATGTTTTGGCCGGGTATGGTTCTCAATCAGGGACAGCTGTCTATCGTTGTCTCTGATTGGGAATCATACTTAGGCAGACTTTTTTCCTTTGGTGTTTGTGGGTAGTTGACTTTGTTAGTGGCACTATAGCCCTAGTAAGCTTCACGGTCGTTTCTTTGTTTCTTGTTTTGTTGGCAACATTCTAAATAAAAGGAAAATGTACCTTGGTCCGGTCATTTCCACCTAGACGACAATGAAGGGATGGATCAAAGTCTGGTTTATGGGTTTAGACTCGAGATCAGTACTGTAATCTGGGCCTCATATTTGCTCAGAAGACTGTATGGCGTGTATAGAAGTAGTTTTAGAAACTCCATCCTGGTTATTTTATTACGTCCTTTCCATATATTAATTTGAACAGAATTGGAGTCATTCCAATATTAGGCGTTTGGATGCTGTGGTCCAGTGCGCGTTAGTGTGCGTTCCTCTACTAAGTAGTAGTGAAGCTAGTGATAATGCCCTGGACCAGAGCTAGGCGTTTTGATGTTTTTGTACACTGGTCATTTATTCAATCAGAATTCTCACATGAAAATGCAAGGTACCTACAGATGTTAAACACAATTTTGTTTCGACAAACATCCACCGAATTGGAATGTGTAGCCATCAGTCTGTCAGCAGATGGGGCTACATATTGTCAGCAGATGGAGCTACATATTGTCAGCAGATGGGGCTACATATTGTCAGCAGATGGGGCTACATATTGTCAGCAGATGGGGCTACATATTGTCAACAGATGGAGCTACATATTGTCAGCAGATGGGGCTACATATTGTCAGCAGATGGGGCTACATATTATCAGCAGATGGGACTTCATATTGTCAACAGATGGGGCTACATATTGTCAGCAGATGGGGCTACATATTATCAGCAGATGGGGCTACATATTGTCAGCAGATGGGGCTACATATTGTCAACAGATGGGGCTACATATTGTCAGCAGATGAGGCTACATATTGTCAGCAGATGGGGATACATATTGTCAGCAGATGGGGCTCCATATTGTCAGCAGATGGGGTTTGTTACGCTCGTTGATGGAAGGATCGGATCAAGGTGCAGCGTGGTAGGCGTACATCTTTCTTTTTATTGATGACACCGGGAAAAAAACAAATACAAAACGAAATGCAGTTCTGTAGGGCTGGAAAGCAACAGTACAAAAACAAGATCCCACAAACTAAGGTGGAAAAAATGCTGCCTGAGTATGATCCCCAATCAGAGACAATGATAGACAGCTGCCTCTGTTTGGGAACCATACCCGGCCAACAAAGAAAAAGAAAACATAGATTTCCCACCCTAGTCACTTCCTGACCTAACCAAATAGAGAATTAAAAGGATCTATAAGGTCAAGGCGTGACAGGGCTACATAATGTCAGCAGATGGGGCTACATATTACATTTACATTTACATTTACATTTACATTTAAGTCATTTAGCAGACGCTCTTATCCAGAGCGACTTACAAATTGGTGCATTCACCTTATGACATCCAGTGGAACAGCCACTTTACAACAGTGCATCTAAATCTTTTAAGGGGGGGGGGGGGTCAGAAGGATTACTTTATCCTATCCTAGGTATTCCTTAAAGAGGTGGGGTTTCAGGTGTCTCCGGAAGGTAGTGATTGACTCCGCTGTCCTGGCGTCGTGAGGGAGTTTGTTCCACCATTGGGGGGCCAGAGCAGCGAACAGTTTTGACTGGGCTGAGCGGGAACTGTACTTCCTCAGTGGTAGGGAGGCGAGCAGGCCAGAGGTGGATGAACGCAGTGCCCTTGTTTGGGTGTAGGGCCTGATCAGAGCCTGAAGATACTGAGGTGCCGTTCCCCTCACAGCTCCGTAGGCAAGCACCATGGTCTTGTAGCGGATGCGAGCTTCAACTGGAAGCCAGTGGAGAGAGCGGAGGAGCGGGGTGACGTGAGAGAACTTGGGAAGGTTGAACACCAGACGGGCTGCGGCGTTCTGGATGAGTTGTAGGGGTTTAATGGCACAGGCAGGGAGCCCAGCCAACAGCGAGTTGCAGTAATCCAGACGGGAGATGACAAGTGCCTGGATTAGGACCTGCGCCGCTTCCTGTGTGAGGCAGGGTCGTACTCTGCGGATGTTATAGAGCATGAACCTACAGGAACGGGCCACCGCCTTGATGTTAGTTGAGAACGACAGGGTGTTGTCCAGGATCACGCCAAGGTTCTTAGCGCTCTGGGAGGAGGACACAATGGAGTTGTCAACCGTGATGGCGAGATCATGGAACGGGCAGTTCTTCCCCGGGAGGAAGAGCAGTTCCGTCTTGCCGAGGTTCAGCTTGAGGTGGTGATCCGTCATCCACACTGATATGTCTGCCAGACATGCAGAGATGCGATTCGCCGCCTGGTCATCAGAAGGGGGAAAGGAGAAGATTAATTGTGTATCATTGCTATGCAGACGACAGGAGAGACCATGTGAGGTTATGACAGAGCCAAGTGACTTGGTGTATAGCGAGAATAGGAGAGGGCCTAGAACAGAGCCCTGGGGGACACCAGTGGTGAGAGCGCGTGGTGAGGAGACAGATTCTCGCCACGCCACCTGGTAGGAGCGACCTGTCAGGTAGGACGCAATCCAAGCGTGGGCCGCGCCGGAGATGCCCAACTCGGAGAGGGTGGAGAGGAGGATCTGATGGTTCACAGTGTCGAAGGCAGCCGATAAGTCTAGAAGGATGAGAGCAGAGGAGAGAGAGTTAGCTTTAGCAGTGCGGAGCGCCTCCGTGATACAGAGAAGAGCAGTCTCAGTTGAATGACTAGTCTTGAAACCTGACTGATTTGGATCAAGAAGGTCATTCTGAGAGAGATAGCAGGAGAGCTGGCCAAGGACGGCACGTTCAAGAGTTTTGGAGAGAAAAGAAAGAAGTGATACTGGTCTGTAGTTGTTGACATCGGAGGGATCGAGTGTAGGTTTTTTCAGAAGGGGTGCAACTCTCGCTCTCTTGAAGACGGAAGGGACGTAGCCAGTGGTCAGGGATGAGTTGATGAGCGAGGTGAGGTAAGGGAGAAGGTCTCCGGAAATGGTCTGGAGAAGAGAGGAGGGGATAGGGTCAAGCGGGCAGGTTGTTGGGCGGCCGGCCGTCACAAGACGCGAGATTTCATCTGGAGAGAGAGGGGAGAAAGAGGTCAGAGCACAGGGTAGGGCAGTGTGAGCAGAACCAGCGATGTCGTTTGACTTAGCAAACGAGGATCGGATGTCGTCGACCTTCTTTTCAAAATGGTTGACGAAGTCATCTGCAGAGAGGGAGGAGGGGGGAGGAGGGGGAGGAGGATTCAGGAGGGAGGAGAAGGTGGCAAAGAGCTTCCTAGGGTTAGAGGCAGATGCTTGGAATTTAGAGTGGTAGAAAGTGGCTTTAGCAGCAGAGACAGAAGAGGAAAATGTAGAGAGGAGGGAGTGAAAGGATGCCAGGTCCGCAGGGAGGCGAGTTTTCCTCCAATTCCGCTCGGCTGCCCGGAGCCCTGTTCTGTGAGCTCGCAATGAGTCGTCGAGCCACGGAGCGGGAGGGGAGGACCGAGCCGGCCTGGAGGATAGGGGACATAGAGAGTCAAAGGATGCAGAAAGGGAGGAGAGGAGGGTTGAGGAGGCAGAATCAGGAGATAGGTTGGAGAAGGTTTGAGCAGAGGGGAGAGATGATAGGATGGAAGAGGAGAGAGTAGCGGGGGAGAGAGAGCGAAGGTTGGGACGGCGCGATACCATCCGAGTAGGGGCAGTGTGGGAAGTGTTGGATGAGAGCGAGAGGGAAAAGGATACAAGGTAGTGGTCGGAGACTTGGAGGGGAGTTGCAATGTGGTTAGTGGAAGAACAGCATCTAGTAAAGATGAGGTCAAGCGTATTGCCTGCCTTGTGAGTAGGGGGGGAAGGTGAGAGGGTGAGGTCAAAAGAGGAGAGGAGTGGAAAGAAGGAGGCAGAGAGGAATGAGTCAAAGGTAGACGTGGGGAGGTTAAAGTCGCCCAGAACTGTGAGAGGTGAGCCGTCCTCAGGAAAGGAGCTTATCAAGGCATCAAGCTCATTGATGAACTCTCCGAGGGAACCTGGAGGGCGATAAATGATAAGGATGTTAAGCTTGAAAGGGCTGGTAACTGTGACAGCATGGAATTCAAAGGAGGCGATAGACAGATGGGTAAGGGGAGAAAGAGAGAATGACCACTTGGGAGAGATGAGGATCCCGGTGCCACCACCCCGCTGACCAGCTGCTCTCGGGGTGTGCGAGAACACGTGGGCGGACGAAGAGAGAGCAGTAGGAGTAGCAGTGTTATCTGTGGTGATCCATGTTTCCGTCAGTGCCAAGAAGTCGAGGGACTGGAGGGAGGCATAGGCTGAGATGAACTCTGCCTTGTTGGCCGCAGATCGGCAGTTCCAGAGGCTACCGGAGACCTGGAACTCCACGTGGGTCGTGCGCGCTGGGACCACCAGATTAGGTTGGCCGCGGCCACGCGGTGTGAAGCGTTTGTATGGTCTGTGCAGAGAGGAGAGAACAGGGATAGACAGACACATAGTTGACAGGCTACAGGAGAGGCTACGCTAATGCAAAGGAGATTGGAATGACAAGTGGACTACACGTCTCGAATGTTCAGAAAGTTAAGCTTACGTAGCAAGAATCTTATTGACTAAAATGATTAAAATGATACAGTACTGCTGAAGTAGGCTAGTTGGCAGTGGCTGCGTTGTTGACACTACACTAATCAAGTCGTTCCGTTGAGTGTAATAGTTTCTACAGTGCTGCTACAGTGCTGCTATTCGGTGGCTAGCTGGCTAGCTAGCAGTGTTGATTACGTTACGTTGCGTTAAAAGAACGACAATAGCTGGCTAGCTAACCAAGAAAATCGCTCTAGACTACACAATTATCTTTGATACAAAGACGGCTATGTAGCTAGCTATGTAGCTATGTAGCTATGTAGCTAGCTACGATCAAACAAATCAAACCGTTGTACTGTAATGAAATGAAATGAAAATGTGATACTACCTGTGGAGCGAAGCGGAATGCGACCGGGTTGTTGAGTGCGGAAGTTCTATTCGGTAGACGTTGGCTAGCTGTTGGCTAGCTAGCAGTGTTTCCTACGTTAAGGACGACAAATAGCTGGCTAGCTAACCTCGGTAAATTAAGATAATCACTCTAAAACTACACACTCTGAACTACCCAATTATCTTGGATACGAAGACAGCAAAGACAACTATGTAGCTAGCTAACACTACACTAATCAAGTCGTTCCGTTGAGTGTAATATTTTCTACAGTGCTGCTATTCGGTAGACGGTGGACGCTGGCTAGCTGGCTAGCTGGCTAGCTGGCTAGCTGCTGGGCAGATAGCAGTGTAGACTGCGTTAGGACGACGAAATACGATAATTACGCAATTATCTTTGATACAAAGACGGCTATGTAGCTAGCTAAGAAGAAGTTGCTAAGATTAGACAAATCAAACCGTTGTACTATAATGAAATGTAATGAAATGTAATGAAAAGTTATACTACTATTCGGTAGACGGTGGACGTTTGCTAGCTGGCTAGCTGGCTAGCTGCTGGGCAGATAGCAGTGTGGACTACGATACGACGACGAAATACGATAATTACGCAATTATCTTTGATACAAAAACGGCTATGTAGCTAGCTAAGAAGAAATTGCTAAGGTTAGACAAATCAAACCGTTGTACTATAATGAAATGTAATGAAAAGTTATACTACCTGCGGAGCGAATGCGAATGCGACCGCTCGCTCCAAACCGGAAATTGGATGATATTACGCTAAATCTAAAGCCATTACATTATCAGAACCAAAACTACATTAAAACATATACAATATTGTGCTATGCACAAATTTATTTGAGAAGGCGACTGTGGCTTTTCGACAAAATGAACAACAGTGTACAATGTTTGTTTTATCTGGCTCAGAGGAGGCTCGTTTGCTCAGTCGTGGTAAGTCAAAACCCTGTGTGCAACATGTAAAGGCCCATGGGAGCTCTGTAATCCTGCCCGATATGCGAAAAGGTAATTAGGAGCACTATCAGGTAATGACATGTAACTGATATGTCTCCAGCGGCCTGAAGGAGTTGAGGACGGACGACCTTAAGCCATGTTGCACTTTCAACCTAGCCTGGGTGCCAGTGTATTATTGCTTCATAGCCATTGTTGGAAATCATAAAACCTTGTCGATTGCTCAAACAGTCTGGCTACTACATCCAGGCTACGTTCAACTTATTTTGCAATACGTATGGATAATTCCTGTTTAGAAGGGGAATGAACATACTTCTATGACTATGCTCAATGAACACTTTGATAGTGATATTTCATATCCTTTGGGATCTTCTGAGGCAGGGTTCGTCAAACCTGGTCCTTGGGCTCTCCAGGGCATGCTTTTTTTTATTTTAACCTAACACTGTTGAATCAGGTGTATTAGTGCTGAGCTAGAACAAAAGCCTGCATACCCTGTCTGGATCTCTGTGACCAGGACTGAACGACACTGAATCTATCTGAACTGCTCCTAACCCTCTGTCTTCCCTTACCCAACCCTGCATCTACATGCACTAATGCCCACATAAAAGCACTCCTTCCTGGGGTGGCTATCGAGAAGCTGCCACCCGATTCCTCCAGTGTGTGTGGTTCCTCTGAGTACACACATCCATGCTTGGGACGGTTTCTGTGTGTTAGTAAGGGAATGCATGCATGCTGTGTTGTGGGAATCCACCCATTCATGGCAGCCTAACATGCTAAACTGAACAAGCGCTTGGCCAACCATTCATTTGTCACTTAGAGATTGATACAAGTTACACTTGTTCATTTGTTGTAGTTTTTCTGTTTGTAGTTTCAGTTTGTAAGTAGAGGGGATTCTATGATGTGCGCTGAAAAACAACTGACAAAACAAAATGAATTGTCTGTCCCTGAAAAGAACAAAGGGAGAAGTTGAGAAACTTGTGGCAAGGGAAGATATTGTGGTCATCATTCTCTGTAATATCTGCATGAAAAAGACTTCAAGAAAATCAACATTATACTGTACGAACGATTGGACCAACGCCAAAGAACTCGCCAAGAAACACGCCAGGGTTGTTGCTCTCTCAAAACATATCCTTCCCTCCCACTTATAGATCATGAGTTAGACTTTGATTTAGAAGAGTTGATACACATCACACTCCTATTATGGCTTAAGCCAGGTCTCACTCTTTGGAACATAATCAAGTTGCCAAGGTAAACGTAGCTGAAAGATTAGTGGAACCTGTGTGGGTAGCTGGACAGGTAGGATGACTGACAGTGAAGGTGAACAGGTGGTCACGGGTCAGGTGACAGAGGAATGGATGAGACTGAGGCAGGAATTCCTTTAACCATAAAGTGGTATATTTAGTGGGTAGTTTGTGCTGCATAACACAGGAAACGGAATAACATGTATCCAATCAAATGCATAACAAACGAAACAGAATAACATGTATCCAATCAAATTCATAGTCACAAAGATCAAAGCATAACAATCATTCATTATTAACATAATTAGGTAATTCAGCAATTCAGTTCAATAAGATGTCAATGGGAATCATCCTTGAGTCATTTAGGCTCGTAACTATTCATCATAATCATGAGAAGAATAATACAGATAATATAATCAGTGATTGGTTATTTAATCTATAACCCCCATCAGTTTGATATCAGAATTGATCAGTTCTGCAAACAATGACGTTTCATATTTCACCCTTTCAAGTTTGTCTTCATATGTACATGTCATTTTATTACATATTAACCATATATCGATGGCATGATTGTCCTGTGATGATCTGTAGGGCCGTGATCATTGACCATTTACATCAGTAGGAGTAGGAGGAGGGAGCCTACACGAGCCTACCAGACGAGCTAAACTACTTATATGCTCGCTTCGAGGCAAATAACACTGAAACATGCATGAGAGCACCAGCTGTTCCGGAAGACTGTGATCACGCTCTCCGCAGCCAATGTGAGTAAGACCTTTAAAAAGGTCAACATTCACAAGGCTGCAGGGCCAGACGGATTACCAGGACGTATACTGCAAGCATGCACTGACCAACTGGCAAGTCTCCTACTGACCATTTACAAAACAAATGTTTTGACGCGTGCGCTCCAAGCCGCGCTACGCGGTAATAACTATAAACAAGAACTGATGGCCGCTCTCCCGATCACAATGATAGTTCAGATGAAAAGGTAACAGATTCGGTGGACTTAGGTGGATTCATGGACGC
The DNA here is from genome assembly GCF_029448725.1 of Salvelinus fontinalis. Taxonomy (NCBI): domain Eukaryota; kingdom Metazoa; phylum Chordata; class Actinopteri; order Salmoniformes; family Salmonidae; genus Salvelinus; species Salvelinus fontinalis. The sequence continues at coordinate 13,649,883 of NC_074674.1, forward strand.
ACAGAACTTCTGGATTAGACGGAGTTAAGGAAGAGAAAGATGCGAGATCGGGCGATGGCGATTTCCTCCTTTTAATGAGTTGAGATCTGGTGGACATTTCCACCTGACCTAATTAAAGCACCCCTGGCCCAGCTGAGCAAGTGCCCATGAATTAAAGGATTCCTCCACCAACTCCATGGGCCTTTTCTGCAGTACCTCTGTTTATTGGGTCAGATTGAATTGGACAAAGAATGGTTGTCACACCCTGATCTGTTTAACCCGTCTTGTGCTTGTCTCCACCCCCCACCAGGTGTCTCCCATTTTCCCCCATTATCCTCTGTGTACTTAAACCTGTGTTTTCTGTTGGTTGGTTGCCAGTTCGTCTTGTCTTGTTAGGTCTTACCAGCATGTTTTCCCATTTTCCAGTTGCTTCAGTTTCTGTTTTCTAGTCCTCCCGGTTCTGACCCTATGTCTGCCAATCGATCCCTGTTTGAATGCCTCGGATTACTGACCTCTGCCTGCCCTTGACCTGCCGTTTGCCTGCCCCCTGTTTTGTAATGAACATCTGTCTGCCTCCTGTGTCCGCATCTGGGGCTTTTCCTGAGTCTTGTCAGTACGAAATGGCCATGACTGACCCAGAAGACTTGGACCAGCTCCGCAACGCCATCTGCTCCCAAGGAACCACCATTGGAAGACACAAGGAGTTACTTCAAAATCTTATGGAAGGATTCCAGACCTTGGTGGAACGTCATGACCACGCTTTCAATACATTGCTGGGGCAATTCCACAAATTATCTATTAGGCAGCCAGCCACAAACCTCCCAGCCTCTCAGTAACCCCACTGTTACCAGCGCGTCTCCCCAGCCCAGCCCGGCTCTCCGAGAACCCAGCTTACCTCCTCCTCCTCCTCAGGAACGTAGGAGGGAGAGGAGATCTGATCCCAGTCACACTGATAGGAATTATGACATGGGAAATCGAGAACTACTCGCAGTGAAGATGGCGTTGGAGGAGTGGAGGCACTGGTTAGAGGAGTGGAGGCACAGGTTAGAGGGGGCGGAATATCCATTCCCAGTGTGGACTGATCATATAAACCTGGAATATCTCTGCATCGCCAAGCGCCTCAACTCTAGGCAAGCTCGATGGGCCCTGCTATTCACTCCCCACACATCTGATACTTCCGCATTCACTGGTGGAAATGGATGACTTTTAATTTACTCATGATTTGATGCTGTTTGACAGTGTCTTTTCCCCCTGCCTTGCTTGACCTTGACACACAGACAAACCCTATACATCTACATTGAACATTTCCAGAAAATATCATCATAAATATATCAAAACATAATTGTATATTGATTTCTTGAATTCTATCTCTGTATATGGTTAATCTGTGTTGACAAATGCATGTGATACCTTAACACGAATGAGATTTTTCCTCATTGCTACTTTTCCAATTAGAAAGGAGAGCCGTGATTGTGTATGTTTTCACATAGTAAATTAACCATCTTCCTCCTTCTCCTCTCCTTCCTCTCTTACAGCCATGGGGACAACTTGATAGTCACGCCATTTGCACAGGTCAGTGTCTTATCGTTACAGTATGCTTTACATTCATGATGTTCATTAGTTATTAGACCTTTCCCACTTGGCACACACTGGTTGAATCAACATTGTTTCCACATCATTTCAATGAAATTGCATTGAACCAACTTGGAATAGAAACTTGGAATAGACGTTGCATTGAAATCTGTGCCCAGTGGGTTGTTACATTTCTGGGGACTGATATACTTCACTTGCATCATCAGTACCTCTTTCAATATATATATATATACAGTGGGGAGAACAAGTATTTGATACACTGGAGATTTTGCAGGTTTTCCTACTTACAAAGCATGTAGAAGTCTGTAAGTTTTATCATAGGTACACTTCAACTGTGAGAGACGGAATCTAATACAAAAATCCAGAAAATCACATTGTATGATTTTTAAGTAATTAATTTGCATTTTATTGCATGACATAAGTATTTGATAACCTACCAACCAGTAAGAATTCCGGCTCACACAGACCTGTTAGTTTTTCTTTAAGAAGCCCTCCTGTTCTCCACTCAGTACCTGTATTAACTGCACCTGTTTGAACGCGTTACCTGTATAAAAGACACCTGTCCACACACTCAATCAAACAGACTCCAACCTCTCCACAATGGCCAAGACCAGAGAGCTGTGTAAGGACAGGGATAAAATTGTAGACCTGCACAAGGCTGGGATGGGCTACAGGACAATAGGCAAGCAGCTTGGTGAGAAGGCAACAACTGTTGGCGCAATTATTAGAAAATGGAAGAAGTTCAAGATGATGGTCAATCACCCTCGGTCTGGGGCTCCATGCAAGATCTCACCTCGTGGGGCATCAATGATCATGAGGAAGGTGAGGGATCAGCCCAGAACTACACGGCAGGACCTGGTCAATGACCTGAAGAGAGCTGGGACCACAGTCTCAAAGAAAACCATTAGTAACACACTACGCCGTCAAGGATTAAAATCCTGCAGCGCACGCAAGGTCCCCCTGCTCAAGCCAGCGCATGTCCAGGCCCGTCTGGACATGTCAACAGCACTGCCCTCCCCTCTGCTACTCGCCCAAGCCTTCCCCATTTCTCTTTCTCCCAAATACAGTCAGCTGATGTTCTGAAAGAGCTGCAAAATCTGGACCCTTACAAATCAGCCAGGCTAGATAATCTGGACCCTTTCTTTCTAAAACTATCTTCTGAAATTGTTGCCACCCCTATTACCAGCCTTTTCAACCTCTCTTTCGTGTCGTCTGAGATTCCCAAAGATTGGAAAGCAGCTGCGGTTATCCCCCTCTTCAAAGGGGGAGACACTCTAGACCCAAACTGCTACAGACCTATATCTATCCTACCCTGCCTTTCTAAGGTCTTCGAAAGCCAAGTCAACAAACAGATTACCGACCATCTCGAATCCCACCATACCTTCTCCGCTATGCAATCTGGTTTCAGAGCTGGTCATGGGTGCACCTCAGCCACGCTCAAGGTCATAAACGATATCTTAACCGCTATCGATAGGAAACAGTACTGTGCAGCCATATTCATTGACCTGGCCAAGGCTTTTGACTCTGTCAATCACCACATCCTCATCGGCAGACTCGACAGCCTTGGTTTCTCTAATGATTGCCTCGCCTGGTTCACCAACTACTTCTCTGATCGAGTTCAGTGTGTCAAATCGGAGGGTCTGTTGTCCGGACCTCTGGCAGTCTCTATGGGGGTGCCACAGGGTTCAATTCTTGGACCGACTCTCTTCTCTGTATACATCAATGATGTCGCTCTTGCTGCTGGTGAGTCTCTGATCCACCTCTATGCAGACGACACTATTCTGTATACTTCTGGCCCTTTTGACACTGTGTTAACAACCCTCCAGGCGAGCTTCAATGCCATACAACTCTCCTTCCGTGGCCTCCAATTGCTCTTACATACAAGTAAAACTAAATGCATGCTCTTCAACCGATCGCTGCCTGCACCTGCCCGCCTGTCCAGCATCACTACTCTGGACGGCTCTGACTTAGAATATGTGGACAACTACAAATACCTAGGTGTCTGGTTAGACAATCCAAAGTTAAATCTAGAATTGGCTTCCTATTCCGCAACAAAGCATCCTTCACTCATGCTGCCAAACATACCCTTGTAAAACTGACCATCCTACCAATCCTCGACTTCGGTGATGTCATTTACAAAATAGCCTCCAAAACCCTACTCAATAAATTGGATGCAGTCTATCACAGTGCCATCCGTTTTGTCACCAAAGCCCCATATACTACCCACCACTGCGACCTGTACGCTCTCGTTGGCTGGCCCTCGCTTCACACTCGTCGCCAAACCCACTGGCTCCAGGTCATCTACAAGACCCTGCTAGGTAAAGTCCCCCCTTATCTCAGCTCGCTGGTCACCATAGCAACGCCCACCCGTAGCATGCGCTCCAGCAGGTATATCTCTCTGGTCACCCCCAAAACCAATTCTTCCTTTGGCCGCCTCTCCTTCCAGTTCTCTGCTGCCAATGACTGGAACGAACTACAAAAATCTCTGAAACTGGAAACACTTATCTCCCTCACTAGCTTAAAGCACCAGCTGTCAGAGCAGCTCATAGATTACTGCACCTGTACATAGCCCATCTATAATTTAGCCCAAACAACTACCTCTTTACCTACTGTATTTATTTATTTTGCTCCTTTGCACCCCATTATTTCTATCTCTACTTTGCACCTTCTTCCACTGCAAACCAACCATTCCAGTGTTATTTTTTTTTACTTGCTATATTGTATTTACTTCGCCACCATGGCCTTTTTATATTTTTATTTATTTATATATATATTTTGTTTGCCTTCACCTCCCTTATCTCACCTCACTTGCTCATATTGTATATAGACTTATTTTTCACTGTATTATTGACTGTATGTTTGTTTTACTCCATGTGTAACTATGTGTTGTTGTATGTGTCGAACTGCTTTGCTTTATCTTGGCCAGGTCGCAATTGTAAATGAGAACGTGTTCTCAATTTGCCTACCTGGTTAAATAAAGGTGAAATAAAATAAATAAAAAAGTTTGCCAATGACCATCTGGATGATCCAGAGGATGAATGGGAGAAGGTCATGTGGTCTGATGAGACAAAAATAGAGCTTTTTGGTCTAAACTCCACTTGTCGTGTTTGGAGGAAGAAGAAGGATGAGTACAACCCCAAGAACACCATCCCAACCGTGAAGCATGGAGGTGGAAACATCATTCTTTGGGGATGCTTTTCTGCAAAGGGGACAGGACGACTGCACCGTATTGAGGGGAGGATGGATGGGGCCATGTATCGTGAGATCTTGGCCAACAACCTCCTTCCCTCAGTAAGAGCATTGAAGATGGGTCGTGGCTGGGTCTTCCAGCATGACAACGACCCGAAACACACAGCCAGGGCAACTAAGGAGTGGCTCCGTAAGAAGCATCTCAAGGTCCTGGAGTGGCCTAGCCAGTCTCCAGACCTGAACCCAATAGAAAATCTTTGGAGGGAGCTGAAAGTCCGTATTGCCCAGCGACAGCCCCGAAACCTGAAGGATCTGGAGAAGGTCTGTATGGAGGAGTGGGCCAAAATCCCTGCAGCAGTGTGTGCAAATCTGGTCAAGAACTACAGGAAACGTATGATCTCTGTAATTGCAAACAAAGGTTTCTGTACCAAATATTAAGTTCTGCTTTTCTGATGTATCAAATACTTATGTCATGCAATAAAATGCAAATTAATTACTTAAAAATCATACAATGTGATTTTCTGGATTTTCCGTCTCTCGCAGTTGAAGTGTACCTATGATAAAACTTACAGACCTCTACATGCTTTGTAAGTAAGAAAACCTGCAAAATCGGCAGTGTATCAAAAACTTGTTCTCCCCACTGTATATATATATATATATATACATATACATATATATATATATACGTATATATATATATATATATATATACATATACATATATATATATACGTATATATATATATATACATATATATATATATATATATATATACATATATATATATACGTATATATATATATATATATATACATATATATATATATATACGTATATATATATATATATACATATACATATATATATATACGTATATATATATATACATATATATATACATATATACATATATATATATATATATATATACATATATACATATATACATATATACATATATATATATATATATATATATATATATATATATATATATATATATATATATATATATATACAGTACCAGTAAAACATGTCTACATACCTACTCATTCAAGGGTTTTTATTTATTTTTTACAATTTTCCACATTGTAGAATAATAGTGAATACATCAAAACTAAGAATGTAGTAACGAAAAAAGTGTTAAACAAATCAAAATAAATTTTTGATTCTTCTAAGTAGCCACCCTTTCCCTTGATGACAGCTTTGTACAGTCTTGGCATTTTCTCAACCAGCTTCACCTGGAATGCTTTTCCAACAGTCTTGAAGGAGTTCCCACATATAATGGGTACTTGTTGGCTGCTTTTCTTTCACTCTGCGGTCCAACTCATCCCAAACCATCTCAAATGGGTTGGGGTCGGGTGATTGTGGAGTCCAGGTTATCTGATTCAGCACTCCATCACTCTCCTTCTTGGTCAAATAGCCCTTACACAGCCTGGAGGAGTTGGGTCATTGTCCTGTTGAAAAACAATTAATAGTCCCACTAAGCACAAATTAGATGGGATGGCGCATCGCTGCAGAATGCTGTGGCAGCCATGCTGGTTAAGTGTGCCTTGAATTCTAAATAAATCACAGACAGTGTCACACACAAAGCACCCTCACACCATCACACCTCCTCCTCCATGCTTCACGGTGGGAACCACACATGCAGAGATAATCTGTTCACCTACTCTGCATCTCACAAAGACACAGTGGTTGTAATCAAAAATCTCACATTTCGACTCATCAGACCAAAGGACAGTTTTCCACCAGCCTAATGTCCATTGCTTGTGTTTCTTGGCTCAAGCAAGTCTATTTTTCTTATTGGTGTCCTTTAGTATCAATCAATCAAATGTATTTATAAAGCCCTATTTACATCAGCCGATGTCACAAGGTGCTATACAGAAACCCAGCCTAAAATCCCAAACATCAAGCAATGCAGATGTAGAAGCACGGTGCTAAGAAAAACTCCCTAGAAAGGCAGGAACCTAGGAAGAAACCTAGAGAAGAACCGGGCTCTGAGGGATGGCCAGTCCTCTTCTGGCTGTGGAGATTATAACAGAACATGGCCAAGATGTTGAAACGTTCATAGATGACCAGCAGGGTCAGATGGTTGTAGAGGGTGCAACAGGTCAGCACCTCAGGAGTAAATGTCCGTTGGCTTGTCATAGCCGATCATTCAGTTCAAGACAGCAGGTGCGGTAGAGAGAGAGTCCAAAACAGCAGGTCCAGAACAAGATATAACGTCCGGTGAACAGGTCAGGGTTCCATAGCCGCAGGCAGAACAGTTGAAACTGGAGCAGCAGCACAACCAGTGGTTTCTTTGCAGCAATTTGACCATGAAGGTCACGTTCATGCAGTCTCCTCTGAACAGTTGATGTTGAGATGTGTCTATTACTGGAGCTGTGAAGCATTTGGGCTGTAATTTCTGAGGCTGGTAACTCTAATGAACTTATCCTCTACAGCAGAGGTAACTCTGGGTCTTCCTTTCCTGTGGCGGTCCTCATGAGAGCGCTTGATGGTTTTTGCGACTGCACTTTCAAGGTTCTTGACATTTTCCGTATTGACTGACCTTCATGTCTTAAAGTAATGATGGACTGTCATTTCTCTTTGCTTATTTGAGTTGTTTTTGCTATAATATGAACTTTTACCCGATTGGGTAATCTTCTTTATTCCACCCCTACCTTGTCACAACACAACTGATTGTCTCAAATGCATTTAGAAGGAATGAAATTCCACAAATAAACATTTAACAAGGCACACCTGTTAATTGAAATGCATTCCAGGTGACTACCTCATGAAGCTGGTTGAGAGAATGCCAAGAGTGTGCAAAGCTGTCATCAAGGCGGCTACTTTGAAGAATCTCAAATATTAAAATATAGTTTGATTTGCATAACACTTTTTTGGTTACTACATGATTCCCTATGTGTTATTTCATAGTTATGAAGTCTTCACTAATATTCTACAATGTAGAAAATAGTAAAAAGGAAGAAAAACCCTTGAATGAGTATGTGTGCCCAAACTTTTGACTGGTACTGTATATTACAATGAGGTAAACGACAAAATGTTTGGGGTAAAGACTAAGACATTGTGTATGAACTAAGAAATTAGTTTGTTTACATGTATTGCTGTTGACAATACTGTATCTCACATAGTGTCTGATGTTTGAAACTGCATCCCACCCTGTGTAGGTACTGGCTAGTTTGAGAACATTACGGAATAACTTTGCTGCACTAACCAACTTGCAGCAAGACAGAGCTTCAAACACGTGAGTAGAGCTGTGAGGATAAACCGAAAATGACCAACACCGAGATTGCCTTCCTCTTATGGAAGTGAATGTCGGTACATTTTGCAGATTTTTCTACATGTTGTTCCTATAGATTGTTCTAAAACCATTATTTGGTCAACAGTTGTCGGTACATTTTGCTGATTTTTCTACATGTTGTTCCTATAGATTGTTCTAAAACCATTATTTGGTCAACAGTAATAGCCTGTGCATTGTGGCCCCACTCCGACCCGAGTTAAGTACGCTTAAATGGAATGTTATTCCCTTTTTATGCATTTTTCTCTCCATGTGTATTCTGACCTTGAACTTACGCACAACAATAGCATGCTATTCACCTGCTTTTCGTTCTGGGTGGAGATGTAAGAAATGAAGGTGTGGCGGTGTCTACGGATACGCCATATTCTGACCTTGACTTAATTCCCTCATACTGTAATTCCACTATCTTTACGTGAGAGGAAACCATGAATAAGGTGGAGCCGAACCTGCCGGGTTCCAAGTGGAGAAAGCATATAGTTTATTTTTTTCGATAGAAATAACATCATTCTCCGTGCACTGTAATTTACAACTTGATAAGAGCTATTTAGAAGAGCTAGGTAAATTAGCAATCCGTTTGGATAAAGGAATTGTATATTGAAATGACACTTGTTTTAGATGTATTTTACCTTATGGAGACGTGAAACCAGTCATTGCCAAAATCGTAATTAATATGGAGTTGGTTTCCCCTTTGCTGCTATAACAACCTCCACTCTTCTGGGAAGACTTTCCACTAGATGTTGGAACATTGCTGCAGGGACTTAGTGAGGTCGGGCACTGATGTTGGGCAATCGGGACTGGTTTGCAGTCAGTGTTCCAATTAATCCCAAACTTGTTCAATGGGGTTGAGGTCAGGGCTCTGTGCAGGCCAGTCAAGTTCTTCCACACCGATCTCGTTCAAACTATTTTGAACATTGTCATGCTAGAACAGGAAAGGGCCTTCCCCAAACTGTTGCCACAGTTGGAAGCACAGAATCATCTAGAATGTAATTGAATGCTGTAGCGTTAAGATTTCCCTTCACTGGAACTAAGGGGCCTAGCCCGAACCATGAAAAACAGCCCCAGACCATTATTCCTCCTACACCAAACTTTACAGTTGGTACTATGCATTAAGGCAGGTTGCGTTCTCCTGGCATCCGCCAAACCCAGATTCGGCCGTCGGACTGCCAGATGGTGAAGCGTGATTCCTCACTCCAGAGAACGCGTTTCCACTTCTCCAGAGCCCAATGGCTGCGAGATTTACACCATTCCATATGATGCTTAGCATTGCGCATGGTGATCTTAGGCTTGTGTGCGGCTGCTCTGCCATGGAAACCCATTTCATGATGCTCCTGATGAACAGTTATTGTGCTGACGTTGCTTCAAGAGGCAGTTTGGAACTCGGTAGTGAGTGCTGCAACCGAGGACAGATGATTTTTACGCGCCACATGCTTCAACAAGCAGCGATCCCATTCTGTGAGATTGTGGGGCCTACCACTTTGCGACTGAGTCGTTGTCACTCCTAGATTTTTCCACTTCACAATAACAGCACTTACAGTTGACCGGGGTAGCTCTAGCAGGGCAGAAATTTGACGAGCTAACTTGTTGGAAAGGTGGCATCCTATGACGGTGCCACGTTGAATGTCACTGAGCTCTTCAGTAAGGCCCTTCAACTGCCAATGTCTGTCTACGGAGATTGCATGGCTGTGTGCTCGATTTTATACAACAGTCAGCAACGGGTTTGGCTGAAATACCCGAATCCACAAATGTGAAGGGGTGTCCACATACTCTTGTATATAGTGTATCAACTTCCCCACAGTAAAGTTTATGAATTGCTGCATCATTTTACAGAATTTAAATTCTACATGCTTTTAACTTGCAGAGTTGGGCACTCTTGAATGTCTTAATTATAGGCTGCCCCGATTTTCTCTGTTTCCGATTTCTACCATATTTAGTATTGGCCACTGCCAATATCGCATGTCATTAGTCCTAATAACAACACATAATCAATAGCCAATTTACTGTTAGTTCGCTTGGTAAAGACTACGTCACAGCCATTTGGTGGTTGCTGAGGATCATTAGTCACATTTAATAATATTAAAAAATAAGACATGTAGGCTGATTAAATCGTTAGGATTCCAACACACTTTCCTAACCCTGAAATTTGCCTGATTAATCAACAAGATCAGAGTATTTTTAAATCTACCACTTGGTGTTGAAACAGAGACGAATATGCATATATTTAGATGGCTTTCTTCTATTGTTCCCTATTTTCAGAACCCGTTCTGAATTCTAATTGAAGGTACACCTTATTTAAAAGGATGGCTTAAGATAAATGTTCTTAAAACCATGTTGAATGAAAAAGTCCACAAGAAAATCTGTTGGCCATCAATTGGGAGGGTTTTCAGAGGTTGAATTACATTTCTTCAGCATGCGCAAGGGAACCAAGCCTGCAAAGTCTGTCATGCACCTTCATAAGGTAAATCTGAATACCAACTACTGAGAAGTGCGTAGGAAAGGCGCGGTAGGTAGGAAAGGCATGAATTCCTGAGTTGGAATCGGGCCCGTGGTGACTAACATACCTTTGTGCATATTGGCCTATAGACTCTCTGCAAATTCTCCGAAGAGCCAAAAAGAAATCCCATCATTCTGAATCATATTTTGACAGGTTGCACATCAAAATATCAATCATGTATTCCCTGGATATGTTAGATTAAATAGCTTACTGCTTGAATCATAGGCTACCCACTGGGGACAGACATCAGTTCAATGTCTAGTTTTGATTTCAATTTGGTTGAGTTGTCAACTAACGTGAATGCAATGTGAAGAAAAAACAAATTCACCATGTCATTGGATTTATGTTAAAAGTTTGGTGAAAAAATGACTAAACTCCTTTACGTTTTCCATGTTGGTTCAACGTCATCACGTAGAATTAGTTATTGAAATGACGTAGAAACAACATTGATTCAACCAGTTTCTTCCCAGAGGGTACCATTGTCCATTAAAACAAATGGATCGTTGTATTTATTGTTATTGAGCAAAATAAAATATTTTATTTTTTACATATATTCTTTATTTCTGTTGGGAGAAGGAAAGACATTCCTTATCAAACACTTATTTCTCTGTGGTTTCCTTCACCAGGTGGTCCCCTATGTGTAACCAACAACCACCCATCATCAAGTCCTCTTTCTCAGGTAAGACCAACACACACACTTTTGAAGTATATTATCTATTAAGCTGTGCTAGAGGACGAAGCTTCAGTTGGCCTCAGTCCAGGCCTGTGCAGAAATTAGCATTTCTTATTGGACCAGTTCAGTTAGTCTTTCCCGGTTTAAGTCTGTTTTCTTCTGGTTTGTGCCTAATGAACACGACCCACTCTTGTTGGTGTGTCTTACATCAGGTTGCATGTCTGGCTCTGTTCAAATTTCAGTGTATTCTTCCCCAATCCCTTTCTCCATTCCTTGAATTGATTACAGATCTGGATCTGAGAGGGTTGGATTAGTTAGTCTTTCACTTATCCATGCATGCATGAATCAGTGATTACACCAGGGAAAAAAAGAGAAAAGGAGGGATGTTTAAAGTGTATTGGGACTGTGGTGAATCTTGCAGTGCATTGGAGTTACATGGTGCGTGATGGTGGTGCAACACTAGCACCAGATATGTACAGCAGAGGAAGACAAAGGGCATGTTTTACACATTGGTGCCCTGTGCTGGTTTGTTGTTGCGCGTTCCAAAGCAGGCCATTAAGATATTTCTAGATGAATGATCTTTTAAGTTAATAGTGAATATTCAAAAGATGGTATGGTCGTTAAGATTGGTTTCTTGTCTTAATTCAGCTGGTAGTTTTTCACTCCTGCATGACTGTAATATAGATTTTTAGCTTGAACACCACTTGCTATGTTATACTAGGCCTATCATGAACAACTAAAGTGTGTGTGTGTACATGCGTGCGTGTGTTTTGCACATATGTGTGTGTTTGGTCGGGGAGGAGCTAGAAAGGGAGCCATTGGGAAAAAGAATGCCTCCATTAGAGCCCATTAACTAGAGCAATCAAGACCCAGCCAGATCCTTGGCACCTGCCAATACTAATTGACCCGACTTGATTATGAGGAGGAGGTGTTCTTTATTGAGAACCGGCTAAAAATAGCCAGAGTGCAGTCCCCTTTTATCTTTCCAAGAATAGTGGAAATATGTGGCCATGTTGCCTCGTATCAGTAATGTTGGTGTATGACCACAATACTTACTGTAAGTTTAAAGGTTGACAGCGAAATTAAGTTGACATGAGCAGCACCACAGATATTGTGATGAGCAAGATGCAAGACTTCGCTCTCACACCGTCACACACACAGTATCTGCGCATATGGGTTGGGTTCACCTCAAGCTGTTAGAGCGTGGTAGTTACTGAACCATAACAGGGGGGAAGTTTAGCCTCGCACTTCAACACTCTTAGTTGTTGCGGAAATTGACCCATTATGCTGTTTACTTTGTGCACCTAAGTCATATCGCTGAGCCTACATTCAATTAGATTCATAAAGAGAAATCTTATTCTAAGTCTGATCTCTTCATGAATTCATCAGTGGATCATACGTCGCCTCATTCCATGACCCATATCCTGTTGTCTTCCATCAAACTCGGATGAAGAACCAGTGGAATTGTTCAATTTATGAGGCACACATGCTTGTCTGCGGACCACTGCTGGTTTTGAGGGGGTGTTCCGTACTTATTTTTGCAGATTATTTAATTTCGATGTAAAAAATATTTTTTAAATGTACAAAATTATAATAACAGTTGGAAGTATAAATGGTCCTATAAGCAATTTTACATTACTTTTCACAATGTCAAATGTTGTTAATAATAATAGTCCTTTAATTTGTTACATTCACTGCTAAAATGGTCAGAATTTGACTGCCAATATATTTTATGTGTAAAGAATTCTGAGACTCCGCAAATGGTGGTGCTCAAGAGCTTTTCACAGTGATTTGGTGGTCCCCGGAATGGTAAAGGTTTGGAACCTATGGTAATGTTTCCCAAATCGCTCCTTGAGTCAACTAATCCTTGATTAGCTAAATCAGATGTGCAATAGTATAGCAATAAAATAAGGGTAGTTACTGGGGGTACTTAGGCAGAGATTTTGGAAAGGTAGCCCTTTAGCTAATTCTACCAAGGGACATTGTTTGGTGACGATTGCATGAGAGTCCAAATCCTCTTAATATCGGTACAGGGTTTATCATAAGCACTTGCTGTTTCACTGAGAAGGCAGGCCCAGTATGTAGCACTGAGCAGGAGAAGAATGCCATCTACATCTTAGTTAGTGAGTGAGTGTGAGTGTGAGTGTGAGTGTGAGTGTGAGTGTGAGTGTGAGTGTGAGTGTGAGTGAGTGTGAGTGTGAGTGAGTGAGTGAGTGAGTGAGTGAGTGAGTGAGTGAGTGAGTGAGTACCCGTCCTGTTGGGGGAGAACGCAGAGAGCTATGGGTTGGCAGCGCACTATATTGCTGCCTGCCATAAGTTGAGGGACAGTGTCTGACAGACCAATCAACCTGCACATGTACTCTACTGTATGTTTATTGTTGAATGTATGGTTATTTTGACCCTTGGTAATTGTTGTTACTGTTGTCCCGTTGACATTTTTGAATCTCAAAGTAAGCTTTGGCAATATGTACATTGTTACATAATGCCAATAAAGTGAATTGAATTGGAGAGAGAGACTTACTTACTTAGTAAGTAGAAAATAGATGTAAAATAAAGAAAAACCCTTGAATGAGTAGACGTGTCCAAACTTTTGACTGGTACTGTACCTCAACACGTAGCAGCATAACTACCTTTGCAAGCTGGTGCTGGGACACATTTTAGTAGAATGCCATTTGTCCTAAAATGTAACAGATCTACACTAATGCATTTTTTCATACTTGAGCCACCATGGCAGGGTATTTCGGAGCCTTTTAAAAGATTATCTACACCAATTTGTGGTGTTCATTTGCTTTTGCCTCAACTCACGAGGACATCATAATACTATTGGTAAATTACTATATTTTGTAAAGACACCCAAAAATGGTGTGTCACACACTCGTTCCACCACACATTTTAGATTGATCAATTTTCCAGATGTCTAGAGCATTGTCTGCCCTAATCTGGGATTAAATAAAAACACAGGGAATATGTGGCTCAGCGGAAATTTCCCCTGCATCATTTACTAATGCGGATTAATCGTGAGAAGATTCAGCCTGACTCACTACCATTCATAATCCCACTGGCGGAATACTCTGAGTGTTGTGTGTGTGTCATCATGTTTCCTTTGTCTGTCTTTTAATAGTCAGAACAACTAGTCAGTGGTGTGAGATTAGTGATTACGTCAAGGGAGGGAGGTAGAAAGGGTGCAAATATAACGATGTGCGCTGAGAGTCGGGAGGCAAGTTCAGGGAGTGTTTTAATAAATAAACACAACATAATACAAAACAAGAAACACTAACTGCACACAGACAAGAAATATAAACAATGTCACCTGGGGAATGAACCAAAGGAAGTGACATATATAGGGAAGGTAATCAGGGACGTGATCGAGTCCAGGTGAGTCTGATGACGCGCAGGTGCGCGTAACAATGGTGACAGGTGTGCGCCATAACGAGCAGCCTGGTGACCTAGAGGCCAGAGAGGGAGCACACACGTGACAGCAAAGTCTTAGAACAGGGCATACAGTGGCTTGCGAAAGTATTCACCCCCTGTCACGCCCTGACCTTAGAGATCCTTTTATTTCTCTATTTGGTTAGGTCAGGGTGTGACTATGGTGGGCATTCTAGTTTTTAGTTTCTAGGTTGGCTTAGTATGGTTCCCAATCAGAGGCAGCTGTCTATCGTTGTCTCTGATTGGGGATCATATTTAGGCAGCCTTTTCCAGCTGTTGTGTGTGGGATCTTGTTTTTGTATTGTAACTTTTTTGCACTACAAAGCTGCACGTTCATTTTGTTACTCTTTATTGTTTTGTTGCTGGTTCACATTAATAAACATGATGAACGCCTTCCACGCTGCACCTTGGTCCAATCCTTCCAACAATGATCGTTACAACCCCCCTTGGCATTTTTCCTATTTTGTTGCCTTACAACCTGGAACTAAAATAGATTTTTTGGGGGTTTGTATTATTTGATTTACACAACATGCCTACCACTTTGAAGATGCAAAATATTTTTTATTTTGAAACAAACAAGAAATAAGACAAAAAAACTGAAAATTTGAGCGTGCATAACTATTCACCCCCCAAAGTCAATACTATAGCCACCTTTTCCAGCAATTACAGCTGCAAGTCTCTTGGGGTATGTCTCTATAAGCTTGGCACATCTAGCCACTGGGATTTTTGCCCATTCTTCAAGGCAAAACTGCTCCAGCTCCTTCAAGTTGGATGGGTTTCGCTGGTGGACAGCAATATTTAAGTCATACCACAGATTCTCAATTGGATTGAGGTCTGGGCTTTGACTAGGACACTCCAAGACATTTAAATGTTTCCCCTTAAACCACTCGAATGTTGCTCCAGCAGTATGCTTAGGGTCATTGTCCTGCTGGAAGGTGAACCTTCGTCCCAGTCTCAAATCTCTGGAAGAATTTCCCTGTATTTAGCGCCATCCTTCAATTCTGGCCAGTTTCTCAGTACCTGCCAATGAAAAACATCCTCACAGCATGATGCTGCCACAACCATTTCTTCACTGTGGGGATGGTGTTCTCAGGGTGATGAGAGGTGTTGGGTTTGCGCCAGACATAGTGTTTTCCTTGATGGCCAAAAAGCTCAACTTTTGTCTCATCTGACCAGAGTACCTTCTTCTATATGTTTGGGGAGTCTCCCACAGGCAGATAAAGTACAAAAAAACAGACAGTTTTTCAGTCTCACGGTACAGTTTCAGTATCTGCTTTTGGCGAACACCAAACGTGTTTGCTTATTTTTTTCTTTAAGCAACAGCTTTTTTCTGGCCATTCTTCCGTAAAGCCCAGCTCTGTGGAGTGTACGACTTAAAGTGGTCCTATGGACAGATACTCCACTCTCCGCTGTGGAGCTTTTCAGCTCCTTCAGGGTTATCTTTGGTCTCTTTGTTGCCTCTCTGATTAATGCCCTCCTTGCCTGGTCTGTGCGTTTTGGTGGGCAGCCCTCTCTTGGCAGGTTTGTTGTGGTGCCATATTTTTTCAATTTTTAATGATGGATTTAATGGGATTCTGTGGGATGTTCAAAGTTTCTGATATTTTTTTATAATCCAACCCTGATCTGTACTTCTCCACAAATTTGTCCCTGACCTGTTTGGAGAGCTCCTTGGTCTTCATGGTGCTGCTTGCTTGGTGGTGTTGCAGACTCTGGAGCCTTTCAGAACAATGGTGTATATACTGAGATCATGTGACAGATCATGTGACACTTAGATTGCACACAGGTGGACTTTATTTAAGAAATTATGTGACTTCTGAAGGTAATTGGTTACACCAGATCTCATTTAGGGACTTCATAGCAAAGGGGGTGAATAGATATGCACGCACCACATTTCCATTTTTTTTTTTTTTTTTTTTTGAAACTTCACCAATTTGGACTATTTTGTGTATGTCCATTACATGTAATCCAAATAAAAATACATTTCAATTACAGGTTGTAAATGCAACAAAACAGTAAAAACGCCAAAGGGGATGAATACTTTTGCAAGGCACTATATGTAGTAATCAATGTATAATCTATCCTGTGTGTGTTTATGTAATTCTGTGTGATTATTTAGTTAGTAAATAAATAATTAAGCCAAGTTGTGTATCGCTGATTCGTCATGGAGACTAGGGTTCGTGCAGATTTTTAGGATATTACGTTGTTCCGAATGAGAATTGAGATATATGAAAGAAGGTACTCTGGTTGAGATATATAATAATTGAACGTGGTGGAACGGAAATGGTGCTCCACCAAACTGTATCTGTCTGTGTTGCACCTGTGGTAAAGATCTAGGACCAGGTTACCCTAATTTTATGCCAACCTTAACCATTAGAGGGTTCAGTAGACATCTGACCCTGGTTCAGTAGTTAGTGGCAACTTCAAAAACGTTCAGATTTGAATCTGTGACTCCCGTCCAGTCCGGGTAGCCTGGTGCTCCAGTCCGGCTCTTCCCGTGTGCTGAGCTGTGCTTCTCTCTCAGACCAGTGTTCTCACAGAAGCAAGCGTTTTTTCGACTCATGCAATTTTGATTCAGCCATCCCTCCTATAGATGTGTTGCTTAGCCACAGTCAGACCTGCTTGGATCTTTCTCTTCGTCCGTCTGTCAGAGCAGCAGTCATCGCCAGTGTGTCATCGTTGCAGGAAGGAAAGGGGATTTGAGACAGGAAATAAGCTCATCTGTGGCTCTGTGTGTGTGTGTACTATGAATGGGGTTCTATGTCTTTAGAGGAGGGGGATAGAGGAAGAGGTGTGTGTATGTGTGTGTTTGGAAAGGGTCTTTGTTAATAACTCATCATGAGAAGCTGAGGAAGTTTTCTCATTTTTCCTTCCAGATATCCTTAGGAAGAGTGTTGGACCTCGTGGAGTGATGTGTGACACAGATTTTCCTGCTATCCCAGATCTGGGAATCTTTTGGGCTGGATAAAGAACAACTCCGACCGGACCGTTGAAAAGATTTGTGTGTAACCACTCGCGGAGCAGCGGGGCTGCTTTACTGCGTTTTTGGAAGGCTGGACTCATTCTATTGTGACACTATGGAACTATTTCTCCCTTAGATTCTAGAACTGTGGATACTGGAACTGTATGTTGTGAATTCTAGAACCTCTCACTCCGGATTGTAGTAGAACTGTGCATTGTGAATACTATAACTGCACTCTGTGGAACTTTCGCTCCTTGCGATTCTTAGAACTACTTCTACCACTGTAACTTCTCTCAGGAGAGGGACAGATGGGTGATTGTTGACGCTTTAGGGGTTATCAAAGACACTTACCTGCAACTAGAGACCATCTCTGAGACGAGTCTTTTCCCCTTTTTAAATCTCTCTCTGTGGAGACGCTATCTTCACCATTGCCAGATTTTGCCGCCTAAGCTCCCCTTACTATGAAGAGTCACCCATGCGTCCACACTGGCAACCTGGGCATGGTGCTCGTCTACGGTGTCATCACCGATGAAACACATGAGATGACATCGCACAGCCCTGTCAAGTGCCTCAAAACTGACCACCGTCACTCACCACCCCTCCCTGTCCCTGTCCCCCTGTCCCCTGTCTCCCTCTTCCAGAGGAGGCCTACCAGAAGCTGTCCACAGAGATGCTGGAGGAGCTGGACTGGTGCCTGGCCCAGCTGGAGACCCTGCAGACCAGACACTCTGTCAGCGAGATGGCCTCCAGCAAGGTAAGAACACTATCTACTTAGTATTAGTAGTAATAATTAAGTAGTAGCTATCTTCACAACACTTGCTATGTGCTTTGGTTGAAAGAGTGAGACCAACTGCCACATGGCAACGGGCATGGTGTTGGCTAGTGCATTTTGAGATAGCTCTTTACAGTAGGCCCACATGTTCTAGGTGCGTATGCTTTGGGTGAAAGAGTGTGAGCAACAGGGCAGAGGCATGACGTTCTAGTGGATTTGGTTGAGCTAGCACTTTACAGTATAGCCTACATGGTCTGTGACCAAGGTCTAAGTCTCAAAGCGGGATATGGGGAGAGGACACAGAGTGTGATCATAAGTGACCAGTCACATCTCATGTACAAAGAACATCAGCACCATCATGAGACACATGACAATAACACAACTACAGCTTTAGGTTATATCTCAAGGGTCAAAAATCTCCTGCATATTTAATTACTGCACCCAAATGCACACTACTCATTTTGTGTACCAGGCACAATATGCACTGAACATTGCACCTGTGAGCAATTCTCTTTTTGTCCACAGTCACATGGCATATATGACGGTTACAGGTGGATGGATTGTTGACTATATTGCAGAGGATGAGATTTGTTGGAAAGAACAGTAATACTGCAGGTTGAATTCCTTATTATAGGGATCTTTCAGTTGAACCATGCGTAGAGTACTGCTGTCTCTGGTTATATCACTTCCTGCTCGCTCCTTTCCAAGTGGCTGCTTATTTGATGGCGCTGTTAGTTAACCCGTGCTCACCCTATGGGGTGTAGGCCTCCTAAGTGTAGGTAATAAATTGTCCTTTTATTCAGTCATTTACCTGTGTGTTCCCCCTGGGAGCAGCTAATAACTAGCCTAGGCAGACACAGAGTCAGACTCGCTGCCCCACTGTTGATCAGCTAAAGTAGCAGCAGCTAGACAGGCTCTTGGATAGCACCTCACTTAGATCCAAGATGTCCGTCGCAGGGAGCCAGTCTCAGGCAGATGTTTTGTACAGAAACCTAGCACTAGGCTAGCGTAGCATCCTGCTCTGCTGTCTGCCATGGCTCCGGAGTTGTCTCCAGTCGATAACTGATGCCATCAGTATGCTCGACTATGTCGAAGAGGAATGAAGGGCAGCAGATTGTGTTTCTGCCTGAGTAGTTTTGTCACTGTATCTGCGAGGGAACTACGTTTGGGGGAGTTTGTGCGTGCGTGTGTGTGCTTTGTTGCTGTTTTTGTCACAGGTTCTGGTTTGACCTCTAGCGTGCATACGACTGTTGTTATTCCAGTATGTGACACATGTAGCCCATTACTGCAACACCTTGTATTTGTTAGACTGGAAGATATCAATTGATTATAGTAATAATCTACGGCCCAATATTTTTATGGCAGTGTGTGTGTGTGTGTGTGTGTGTGTGTGTGTGTGTGTGTGTGTGTGTGTGTGTGTGTGTGTGTGTGTGTGTGTGTGTGTGTGTGTGTGTGTGTGTGTGTGTGCACGTACATATGTGTGTGTTTGTGCGGATAATAAAATGTGTGTATGTAAGGGTAACTTTTCCTGACAGAGTGATTCTTTTAGTAAGTATGTGTGTTACCGACGTGTGTGTGTGTGTGTATGCTGCTGGAAAGAAGGTAATTGGGCCGATGCCCCAGATCTGGGCCAGAGTGTGTGAATATGCCAGTCGTGGGCTGACTGCCTTGGTCCTCCACGACATAGAAAGTGGATATGCATGGATGCATGTCACAATGGTCAAATTCAAACACAACTGGAGAATGTCAGAATGGTAAAAAAATATATCGATTTCCGCTAATTTTAACATTCTTTCATATTGTCTATATTAAAAAGCACTTCATTTAATTAATAACAGGCTTTTAACATGTTATTGGTGCACAATTTCTACTAAATTTATCAATGGGAAGCAAAACCCAGCTAACAATTCTGAGAGTGTAAGGACCGACGCCGGAGATGAGAAGCAGGTACGGGGAGTCAACATTTAATAAGGAACAAGCATGAAACAAGACAGGCACAGCATCAGCACATGGGCAAAACAACGACATTCGACAATCAATGCAGCAGCGGGGAACAGCGGTGGGGAACTGACAAATATAGGGGAGGTAATAAACAGGTAATTGAGTCCAGCTGATGCACGTGACGGGGAAAGGCAGGTGTGCGTACTGCTGGTGGCAGGAGTGCATAATGCTGTGGAGCCTGGTACCTTCGAGCGCCAGGGAGGGGGAGCGGGAGCAGGCGTGACAGTACCCCCCCCCCCCTCTAGGGGCGCCACTCGGCGTCCCACCTGGGCGAGCCTGACGGGCTGGTTGAAGCACGGGCGCTGGACAAATCGGCTGGGTGTAAAATCCCAACAACCGGTAGGGGCATGGGAGCCAGGCGAAATGGCTCAGGCGTGGGAGCCTGACTACCCGTTTGAGGCGTGACTGCCTGATGATCCCGCTGGCACGTGGGAGCCTGATGAGCCGGCTGAAGCGTAGACGCCTGGTGAGCCGGCTGAGGCGTAAAACCCTGGCGATCCGGCTGAGGCCTGACGTGGGATGGGCGCCTGCTGAGCCAACCGGGACACGAAAAACTCTCGAGCCAGCTAGGGCGTGGAAGCCCGACGTGCTGGCTTAGGCACCCCCGGTTCCATAGGCGGCAGCCCTCGGACCCGGCGTCACCACCAATCGGAACGCCAGCAATCCCCGATGCTTCGTTAGATGGCTGCTGTAAGGGAAACATTCCATGTGTGTTAGTAAAAACCTTTTTAGAATGTTTTTTGGTTTTAAAGGAGAACATTCCCTTAATGTCAAGCAGAACTTATCTAGAACGTGCTTACCATGTTCTCAGAATAAAAGACAATAATGTTCTAGATATGTTTCATGAGAACGCAGCTAGAACATGAATGTGTCCAGTTTCCTGAAGGTTAGGAGAATATTCCATCAACGTCACATCAAAAATACACAGAACATGGTTACCATTAGTGTTGTCATGATACCAGTATCTCGATACTATGATACCAGATTTTCCTTGGCAAAAAAATAAAACATGAAGCAGACGTTACTCTATGGTCCTTTAAAACCTACATTTTGCGAAAGTAACAAATGTTACTGTGGGTGACAACGTAAGGCATTTTGTTTTCAACATTCGGACTGTTTTCCTCAAATTGAGTCTGCTTCATGTTTTGTTTCCTTTGCTTCAGTATCGCGATACTGGTATTGTGACAACACTAGTTGCCATGTTCTCAGAATTTAAAGTGCCTTTGGGAATGTATTCAAAGCCCTTATTCCACATTTTGTTGTGTTACAGCCTAAAATTCTAAATTGATTAAATATGTATTTTTTTACCCCAGAATGACAAAGTGAAAATATGTTTTTTAGAATTTTTTGGCAGATGTATCTAATTATTCACACCCCTGAGCAAATACATGTTAGAATCACCTTTGGCAGCGATTACAGCTGTGAGTCTCTAAGGTACTGTAACGTTCGTCTTTCGGGGAGAGAGTGGACCAAGACGCAGCGGGTGATAAATACATGATAATTTAATTAGACAAGACGAACACTGACACGAAAGACACTCGATAATTACAAAACAACAAACGACGTTAAACAGACCTGAACTTGTAAACTACATATAACGAAGAACGCACGAACAGGGAAAAAACGAAACAGTACCGTGTGGTGTAACAAACACAGACACAGCAACAATCACCCACAAACAAGTGAGAACAGCCTACCTTAATATGGTTCTCAATCAGAGGAAACGTCAAACACCTGCCTCTAATTGAGAACCATATCAGGCAACACATTAAACCAACATAGAAACACAGAACATAGAATGCCCACCCCAACTCACGCCCTGACCAACTAAACACATACAAAAACAATGGAAAACAGGTCAGGAACGTGACAGGTACGTGTCAAACTCATTCCAGGGAGGGCCGAGTGTCTGCGGGTTTTCGCTCCTCCCTTGTACTTGATTGATGAATTAAGGTCACTAATTAGTAAGGATCTCCCCTCACCTGTTTGTCTAGGTCTTAACTGAAAGGAAAACCAAACACCAACATACACTAGGCCCTCCATGGAATGAGTTTGCACACCTGGATTGTACAATATTTGCAAATGATCCTTTTTTTTTATTCTTCAAGCTCTATCAAGTTGGTTCATCATTCAAAGAAAGTAATTTTGAAGTCTTGCCAAAACTGTGACTAGGCCACTCAGGAACATTCAATGTTGTGTGGGTAAGCAACTCTAGTGTATATTTGGCCTTGTGTTTTAGGTTATTGTCCTGCTGAAAGGGGAATTTGTCTCCCAGTGTTTGTTGGAAAGCAGTCTGAACCAGGTTTTCCTCTGGGATTTTGTGTGTGCTTAGCTTTATTTGGTTTATTTTATCCCAAAAAACTCCCTAGTCCTTGCCGATGACAAGAATACCCATAACATGATGCAGCCACCACCATGCTTAAAAATATGAAGAATTGTACTCAGTGATGTGTTGTTAGATTTGCCCTAAACATAACACTTCGTATTCAGGACATAAAATGAATTTCTTTGCCACATGTTTTGCAGTTTTACTTTAGAGCCTTATTGCAAACTGGATGCAAGTTTTGTAATATATGTATTCTGTACAGGCTTCCTTCTTTTTACTCTGACATGTAGGTTAGTATTGTGGAGTAACTACAATGTTGATCCATTCTCAATTTTTTCCTATCACAACCATTAAACTCTGTAACTGTTTTAAAGTCACCATTGCCCTCATGGTGAAATCCCTGAGGGGTTGCCTTCCTCACCAGCAAATTAGTTAGGAAGGATGCCAGTTGTCTTTGTAGTGACTGTGTGTATTGATACACCATCCAACGTGTAATTAATAACTTCATCATGCTCAAAGGGATATTCAATGTCTGTATTTTAATTTTTTTCATCTACCAATAGGTGTCCTTCTTTGTGAAGAACTCATATTGCAGGCAAAAACCTGAAAAGTTCCACTTCCTGTTTGAATTTTTTCTGAGGTGGCAAATTTTCAACCAAGCTCTCATTGAAATTACAGCGAGATATTGATGAGTTTTCACTAGTTAGGTGGCAGACCTGACTAGAATTAGTCAGGTCTGCCACGAGCTGAACATGCGTTCACATGAGGAGGACCTCCGTTCCACCGCTCTTCTGAAGTCAATCTAATTCTCCGGTTGGAACGTTATTCAAGATATGTTAACAACATTCTAAAGATTGATTCAGTACATCGTTTGACATGTTTCTACTGACTGTTACGGAACTTTTGGACATTTCGTCACCTTATAGTGGACGCGCTTTGTGACTTTGGAATTGTTTACCAAATGCGCTAACCAAGTAGCTAATTGGACAAAAATAACGGACATTATCAAACAAATCAAGCATTTATTGTGGACCTGGGATTCCTAGGACTGCATTCCGATGAAGTTCATCAAAGGTAAGGAAACATTTATCATGTATTTTCTGGTTTCTGTTGACCCCAACATGGCGGCTAATTTGGCTATTGTTCTGAGCTCCGTCTCAGATTATTGCATGATTTGCTTTTTCCGTAAAGTTTTTTTGAAATCTGACACAGCGGTTGCATTAAGGAGAGGTATATCTATAATTCCATGTGTATAACTTGTATTATCATCTACATTTATGATGAGTATTTCTGTTGAAACAATGTGTCTATGCAAAATCACTTGATGTTTTTGGAACAAGTTAATGTAACGCACCAATGTAAACTCAGATTTTTTGTTATAAATATGAACTTTATCAAACAAAACATGCATGTATTCTGTAACATGAAGTCCTATGAGTGTTATCTGATGAAGATAATCAAAGGTTAGTGATTCATTTTATCTCTATTTCTGCTTTTTCTGACTGCTATCTTTTGCTGGGAAAATGGCTGTGCTTATTGTGGTTTGGTGGTGACCTAACATAATCGTTTGTAGTGCTTTCGCTGAAAAGCATATTTGGAATCGGACACTTTGGTGGGATTAAAAACAAGATTACCTTTAAAATGATATAAGACACATGTATGTTTGAGTAATTTTAATCATGAGATTTCTGTTTGAATTTGGCGCCCTGCACTTTTACTGGCTGTTGTCATATTGATCCCAGTAGCGGGATACAGCCATAAGAAGTTTTAAACAAATTTTTACTCCTACACTTATTTAGGCTTGCCATAACATAGAGGTTGAATACTTGTGGACTCAATACATTTCAGCTTTTTATTTTTGATTAATTTGTAACCATTTATAAAAAATATAATTCCACTTTGACATTATGGGGTATTGTGTGTAGGCCAGTGATACATCTCATTTGAATCTATTTTAAATTCAGGCTGTAACACAGCAAAATGTGTACTTTCTCACATTTGCCATTTAAGCAATGATGATGCCGGTTATACCAAAGCAATACACAACACAGAGTTCCAAATAGACAAATTGCAACAGAATGACTTGGGACCAATGTTGTGGGTAATCATGACTTACAGTAATATATTACAGAATACATTTTATGAGTAAGAGTAATACAACAAGTTAGTGTCTTCAAATATTGTAATATTATTACAGTTACTTTTCTATGTAACCCGTATATTACTTTGAGAAGCATATTTGTACCGGTGTGTTATATATTCTTTTTAAAGCCTTTCTTGCAAACGGAATTCATTGGCTATTGGCTAAGTCGTTTCCATTACGCTATCGTAAAGACAAAAATCGAAGAAAAATGTCAGATGTGTTGTTACCCCGCTTAACCTTTTCCTTGTGGAAATTGTGGTGGTTAATTTCTGTATTTTCAAATGAGGAGAGACAAACTTATCACAGTCAGGGTTATACTTAAACTAAATCTTTATTAATTTAGGAGAGCAGGGATAATGAAATCCCCTCTCCTGGAAAAGAAAGTGTCCATTTC
The DNA here is from genome assembly GCF_029448725.1 of Salvelinus fontinalis. Lineage (NCBI taxonomy): Eukaryota > Metazoa > Chordata > Actinopteri > Salmoniformes > Salmonidae > Salvelinus > Salvelinus fontinalis. The sequence continues at coordinate 13,675,134 of NC_074674.1, forward strand.
CTTAGCATTCACTATACTAATATCTTAATCAGCAACCCAAAAGTTTTAACTACAAACAAAACATGATAATGATAAGCCCACAGTACTCCCTCAAATCATTAATCGTTTGTTTTAATGTACCCCAACATTTATGTGCGCTTAATTTAGCATGCAACGTGTATCTCGCCACCGAGTCTAACAATTCACTCCCATATTATATTATATGACTGGTCTCGCTTTTCCATAACAGTGTAAAATTATCCTGGTGTAGTTACTAGACCAATGTCCAACAACATATGTAATAGCTGTTTCACCTTAGATTGTTCCCGTTACCCCTCGAAATGTAATACTTTTTTATGTCGCAAATGTAGTCAATTTCTCAGCTTAAGAAATCCGTGATATCTGATCCCAGGCATCTAATAAAAAGTTGTTTGAGACGTGGTCTCCTATGTCTCCCTAAATTAACATGCCTACTGTATTGGACTTACATCAGTCCTGGAAGCAAGAATCCTACTCAAGACACAGATAATACAGTGTTCCATTAAGTGGAATCGACACCTTCTAAAATAAACAAACCCATATCCCCTTTCCGGTAATCTAATCATTACAACCTGTTGCATTAATTTAGTAAAAATAAAACCTGTTGTTTAACAAATCTAGAACCTTCAAAAAGCTGGTGCTCATCAGCTTAATATTCAATACTTATTTCAATCTACTTTAATTACTGGACACTGTTCCATGTAATGGATACAGATTATAATTTTAGAATAGATTAACTTCCTACTAAAATTCGCTGGTGTTACCTAAACACAAAAATACGAGCAACAGTAATCAGAAACTGTTAAAGAACATTTCCGATTAAACTATTCAGACCTCTGCTGCAAATGTCCCACTGCGTCCATTACAGCCTGATATAACCCAGTGAGCATGACTCACTTTCACCCGCGGAATTAAGCATGGCATTATTAGAGTCTATCCAAAAACCACTAATAACTAATAACATATTTCCATTTCCATTACTAGAAGGCATTGTTTTAATTTCAGTCTACCCAAACAATACAACTCTTTATTTCTAGTACCAACCTCTGCTTCACACTTATTAAACATCTATTATTTTAAGATTAACCTGTAATGAGCCAAAAGTATAAAATACAGCAGCCAATTCTTAAGAAAAAGACATTTAAGTGGGCACAATACTACAGCCATTTACCTGCCACAACTTTGATTATAGCCTAGTTTATCATGCAATAATTAATACCCATGTTTAGTTATTAATCATGATCATGGTTACAGCTCTATCGCCATACCATATTAGATATAGGTAGACAACAGGTAACAAAACAAACACTCGCTGTTGTTGACAAGCATATACACAATTCATATCCATAGTTCAATTACAATCAGAAATCCAGATTTGAGTCAAAGACTCAAAGAAATTCCGCAACACATCGGCACATAAAAATGACACAATTACCAGAAAATAGCCTTGCAAGTCCAAGTGTTTCACCATAGAGATTTTCAGCAAAATGAGCAAAATGATTCATTCACAATCATAGCAGCCAAACATCCATTGATGTAAAACCAGATCTTGCGCCTTTTAATAATAATAAGGGATTATCTTTTTAACGATGGCTGGTCGACAAACCAACTTTTAGAGGATTCTTTGAGAGCCCCGAAACAAAGTATAAAAAAGTCTTTTATAGCAAAGATACACCCCCTTAGTCTACATGACAAACAACAGATGTGTGGAATGGGTCACAAGGTTAGGATTTGTATGAAATCAATTAATAATTAATAATAAGCCATATCCACCCTGGTACCTCCCAGTACACCAACACCAACTCATGCTATGGAATGCGGTCTTTAGGTTTTAGGCATCGTAAATCCACTGTCAGCATTAAGCCCTAGAGGTCCAACTCAGAAGAACACACACAGATGAGAGTGTTCTAAGAACCCTATTCTATTCCATAAAACAACCATTTGATGCAACAACAGTATTATAATATACTCTTGTCATTTTTCTCTCACAAAATGCTCCCGTTATTTCGAATCAATCGAGGAGAAAGAGAACAACATTTCAGTCAAATGCAAACTCTGCCGGGGCAGCATTGAACTCTTCGTCCATAAACACCACATCAAACCTGAAAAGGCACCTGGAGATCATGCACAAAGGCACAAAGCTGGTAGCCAAAGGTCCAGAAGTGCATGAAAGAGGAAAAATCAATACACATTATAATAATAAACAAAGATGCATAAATAATATTTCCAAGTGTTCCATCGAAGTTTCCGTATAAACAATAGAAACGTCTGATAAATGCAAGTCGTCAATAATGACATTACCATATATTGCTAAGAATGTGAGAGTAGGATGAGTCCCCTAGCAAGTCTCAAACCCATGCGACCAGTACCCTATCCACTGGCCCAATAAAGGATATCACTACAACATGTGCTTATTGGGCCACTATAGTTAGCCCTTGTTCAGAAGAAACCCTACCCCCTCCTCCCTAGGCACTTATGTAGATCTGAAACAACTTGACAGGTGTAAGGCTGTAAGCAATAGGGTGAATGCACTTTGAAGTTCATCTCAGCTCTGTTAAAAGTACACTCAAGAAAAACATCTATTGATCATAGTGATTCAGGGGTATCATTAAAACAGGGTAATGTGTCCCACCAACATTAGGCAATACAGAAAGCCCTTCAATTGTTGAAATAAGTAAATAAAATCAATCATGATAATAGTCAGATTAACTGAAACCTAACACGCACATGGTGGTGTAGCAGGAAAATCAGAATACTGTGAACCAAGATGTTGTGAGTTCAAATCCCAGGTGAGGACATGTTGAATAATAATGACTGTATAAATGATCATGCACAATCATGTTTAATGCGCTGTGTGTGTGATTATCCATAACATTCCCAACAGAAAAGGAGCTGTGAATGGATCAGAGGTTCGCCAATCATGGCCAATAACAAGACGTGATGTGTAATGAAGTTTTCTTCCCATGAAACGTTTCCAAAACATTCATATGTTCTGAGGACATGGCAACCTGTGTATGTTTGGTGGGGCGTTTATGGAATGTTCTCCTAACACACAGAAAACTGAACACATTCATGTTCTTGCCGTGTTCATATATAACGTGTCTAGAACAAATAATATCTTATATTCTGAGAACATGGCAACCATGTCCTGTGTATGTTTGGTGGGTTGTTGATCGAATATTCCTTAAAAACCCACAGAAAACATGAATGCTCTTCCAAATGTTCCCATGAAATGTGTCTCCAACAATAATATCTTATATTCTGAGAACATGGAAACCATGTCCTGTGTATGTTTGGTGGGTTGTTGATCGAATATTCCTTAAAAACACACAGAAAACATGAATGCTCTTCAAATGTTCCCATGAAATGTGTCTCCACCATTCATATCTTAAATTCTGAGAACATTGTAACAACATTCTGGGAAAAGTGTTATTTGACATTAAGGGAATGGTCTCTTGGGAACATTCCTTGCACATCACGAGAACATTCCTCTGAAAACGTTAGTTCACGAACTAATGAGACTCTTATGGGACATTTCTCTAAAGTGTGGGAACGTTTGTTGTTAGCTGGAAAGGCACTCATTTCGTGGAACGACCCATTTACCCATTAACATTCATTAGCCACTGCAAATCACTTTGCTAAAGAGCATGACGGTATCTCCAAAACAGCAATGTCTCTCTTGCAATGTTTGTTTACTTTTTGACTTTTTGACTTTCCAAGCATATAAAGAAACACACACTCTCAGGGTAACCTAGCCTACATCACAACTCTAAGTAAAGTGTTAACATTGTATTTAGTATCCCTTCTTATTACCATCAGCTAATAATACTATAATAATAGATGCTATCAGCTAATAATAATATGATATACATGTCCATTTAGCAGACACTTTTATGCAAAGTGACATACATTTCAGTAAGTTCAGACATTTTTGTATGTGTATGTGATCTCCACGAGCATTGAACCCATGACCTTGCTAGCGCCAGGCTCTTATCAATTCGGCCACACAGAGCCAAATAGTCCCATGACCTTCCTTAAATATACCATTCAACCTCTGTAAGAATTCTGTCATCAACAGTTAGTGGTAGGGTTTATTGTTACGTTTCCCCCCCCCCCCCCCCCCCCCCCATATTTGCAGTTTCTCTTGCCTGCGAGATTGTGGTCTGTCTGTGTAGGCTATTTGTTGCTCTACATATAGTGTTTGGACATAGTTGTCTTTTCTTAGAGCACCTGTGGAGTCTGTCATCAACAATGAAATGTTCCTTCTTTTTTCATGCTCTCATGCTTGCAAAACAGTAGTCTGTGTGTGTATATACTGTGTGTCACGAACGTCGTCAGGGAAATGACCGGACCAAGGTGCAGCGTGGTTGGCGTACATTTTTCTTTATTAAGAATGTCGCCAACAAAACAAGAAAACCAAAAACGAACGTGAAGCTTACTAGGGCTATACAGGCCACTAACAAAGACAACTACCCACAACTAAGGTGGCAAAACAGACTGCCTAAGTATGATTCCCAAACAGAGACAACGATAGACAGCTGCCTCTGATTGGGAACCACACTCGGCCAAACACACAGAAATACAAAACATAGAATTCCCACCCCACATCACACTCTGACCTAACAAAATAGAGAAATAAAACGGTTCTCTAAGGTCAGGGCGTGACACTGTGTTGATATGGCCATATCTCTTTGTTCTCTCTCTCCATGTACAAGTCATCATCCCCAAAACCTCCCAAACGTGTGTTTCAGTTATCTAATCCTCAGTCCCACTTGTCGATAAACAGGGATTTCAGCCAAAACACTGGCTTCTTTATACAGAAACACCCCCTAATCCTGAAAGCACCATTGTCCGTTCAAATCCCTGGACACAGACTACCATTCTTCCTGCATGTCATGGTAACTCTGACTCCCATTCAAGCCTCGTCTCTAAACCCCCTAGACCAATTCTCCCAGTCTGTTTAATGACATTCTCCTCAATACACTATATCTGCTACATTGAGATGTTCAGCTTAAAATAGTTTATGGCAGTTGTTTTGTTTTCATGGTCATGACATGTGGTATGAGTGAAATTACTGTTTTGGAGACAGGGATGGTCAAAATGGGCTTGTTTCAATTCTAATTGTAAATAGAAGCATTTTTCCTTCAAGCTTTCACATCTGCATGTTTTGAGTGTGAGTAAGTAGTCTTTGTTTTTGCCTGATCTAAATGGTTGAAATGACCTTCAACTCGAGTCCACATAGAATTTAAATCCTCCGAATGTGAAATGCGACTGTGTTAAATGCAATTCTTTCTCTTTCACCCTTCCTTTCACACCTTTTCCCTCTCCCTTTGTTTTCTTGTGTTTGTTTTTCCAGCTGCACTGAGCAAGCGCCTGACTAACCTGCATCGCTCTGCCCAGCTGCATACTGATGAAAGCACACACACTGTGCACAGACAGACAGGTCTAGGCACGTGCCACACACACACCCCACCCCTGCTGCAGACCTGCAAACCCTGACATCAATTCAATCCCGGCCCTGTGCTCTGGGTGAGAGCAGCAACAGGGGCCAGAGAGAGAGAGAGACAGGAGACAAGACTGTGTGTATGCGTCTGTCTGTCTCTCTCTTAATAGGTAGTTTAAATATTCCTTAATGTGATTGCATTCATCACATAAGGTCACAGTTTGATTATACTACTTTATTAGAAACCATACCATAGCATACAGCTCTGTGCTGATCTAGTGCCCTTTTTCTCATTTGGATTCCAACTTGACTCACCTAGCATGAACTAACTCACTTTTGTACATCGCGCTGGTCCGTACAATTTACCTTATTTTAGCTCCCAAAAAACGTAATACTTCCAGATCAACTGTAATATCAATATCAGTGTAAAGCACAATTTCTCCACTTTCCAACAAAATCAATGACGAGGCCTTCATGATGCCCATCTCTGCATGATTCAAGAAGGCAATGAGCTCAGTCGGGTCTTTTTAAAAATGGTGGGGAAGCGAAACCTATTGCGTGATAGTGAGAAGGAGAGATGTCGTGTGGGGTGTCACAACTTCCGCCGAAGTTGGTCACTCTCCTTGTTCGGGCGGCGTTCGGCGGTCGAAGTCGCCGACCTTCGAGCCATCGCTGATCCCCTTTTCATTTTCCTTTGGTTTTGTCTTGTCTTGTATCACACCTGGTTCCCCCTCATTGTCCTTGTCGGTGATTGTTTGTTTGTAGGCTATGTGCAAGATATGTTCTGGTGTGCGACGGGTTTTGTACCCACTTGTATATTTTGGTTTTCTGAGTTTTTGAGCACTTATTAAACTGCTCCGTTTTATACCAAGTTGGATCTTCTGCGCCTGACTTCCCTGCCACCAGCACACACCCTTACATGGGGAAACGTTTTTTTTCACTCGATCTTATCACCTCTAAAATGTAAATAAAACACTATAAAGAGTTTATATAATGTGTCATTACATACCTATTTGAAGGTTTGTGTCGAATTTGAATTGGGTTTTTAGGGCGGTGCTAATGTGATCTTCAGATGTAGACAGAGGCTTTTGAGAGTCATGATAGCATTCACTGATGATGCAAAAAATGACTAGGTATCCCCCTTTCCCTTTCCCGGTCCCTTTCTTGTTTTTAAACGGTGATTGATGTGCTACACCTGGTGGAGAGAGGCTGTAAGACAGAATTCGTTGCTTTATGTGTGCTGTAAGTTACGCCATGACAAGTCAGAATTTAACGTACAGCGTCTTTTCTCCAATACTATCGAGCCATCACCATGTCAATCAACGCCTGAATAGAAACGTAGTTCAACCCCAGATTTTGATGTCAACACAGTCGCTACAGTCCCATTAGTTTTCAACGCAGCCTCGTTTGAATATCGCGGTTGCACAAATTTGTACGGAATGGGATTAGTCACTGTTACCTGCATCACATCACATAATAGAGTTCATGAGTTCAGCTGTATTGCAGTTAAGTAAGAATGAGTACCTGGGGAGTGTCTTTGCCAAGAATGCTCTTTACTAAACCCGACCAAGTCATCACACACATACAGTGCATTCAGATCTACCTAATTTTTTATCAACATGTTAAATGTGCAACCAGAGGGAAAAAAATTCTATATCACCTGTACTCTGGTAAATTTGGTAAATCCGACCACAATTCTATCCTCCTGATTCCTGCGTACAATCAAAAATGAAAGAAGGAAGCACCAGTGACTTGGTCTATAAAAAAGTGGTCAGACGAAGCAGATGCTAAACTACAGGACTGTTTTGCTATCACAGACTGGAACATGTTCAGGGATTCTTCCGATGGCATTGAGGAGTACACCACATCAGTCACTGGCTTTATCAATAAGTGCATCGAGGACATCGTCCCCACAATGACTGTATGTACATACCCCAACCAGAAGCCATGGATTACAGGCAACATCCGCACTGAGCTAAAGGCTAGTGCTTCCGCTTTCAAGGTGTGGGACTCTAACCCGGAAGCTTATAAGACATCCTGCTATGCCCTCCGACGAACCATCAAACAGGCAAATTAAATCGTACTACACCGGCTCCAACGCTCGTCTTATGTGGCAGGGCTTGCAAACTATTACAGACTACAAAGGGAAGCACAGCCGCGAGCTTCCCAGTGACACAAGACTACCAGACGAGCTAAATCACTTCTATGCTCGCTTCGAGGCAAGCAACACTGAGGCATGCATGAGAGCATCAGCTGTTCCGGACGACTGTGTAATCACGCTCTCCGTAGCCGACGTGAGTAAGACCTTTAAACAGGTCAACATTCACAAGGCTGCGGGGCCAGACGGATTACCAGGACGTGTGCTCCGGGCATGTGCTGACCAACTGGCAAGTGTCTTCACTGACATTTTCAACATGTCCCTGATTGAGTCTGTAATACCAACATGTTTCAAGCAGACCACCATAGTCGCTGTGCCCAAGAACACAAAGGCGTGCTCAGTCCCCTCCTGTACTCCCTGTTCACCCACGACTGCATGGCCAGGCACGACTCCAACACCATCATTAAGTTTGCAGACGACACAACAGTGATCACCGACAATGACGAGACAGCCTACAGGGAGGAGGTCAGAGACCTGGCTGAGTGGTGCCAGAATAACAACCTATCCCTCAACATAACCAATTCTAAGGAGATGATTGTGGACTACAGGAAAAGGAGGACCGAGCACGCCCTCATTCTCATCGACGGGGCCAACAAACTAGAATGGTTCAAACACACCAAGACAGTCGTGAAGAGAGCACGACAAAGCCTATCAGGAAAATAAAAAGATTTTGGCATGGGTCCTCAGATCCTCAAAGGGTTCTACAGCTGCACCATCGAGAGCATCCTGACTGGTTGCATCACTGCCTGGTACGGCAATTGCTCGGCCTCCGTCCGCAAGGCACTACAGAGTTTAGTGTGTACGGCCCAGTACATCACTGGGACTAAGCTGCCTGCCATCCAGGACCTCTACACCTAGTAGTGTCAGAGGAAGACCCTAAACATTGTCAAAGACCCCAGCCACCCCATTCATGGAATGTTCTCTCTACTACCACATGGCAAGCGGTACCGTAGTGCAAAGTCTAGGACAAAAAGGCTTCTCAACAGTTTTTACCCCGAAGCCATAAGACTCCTGAAAAGGTCATCAAATGGCTACCGGACTATTTGCATTGTGTTCCCCCCCCCCCCCCCAACCCCTCTTTTACACCTCTGTTACTCTCTGTTTATCATATATGCATAGCCACTTTAACTATACATTCATGTACATACTACCTCAATTGGCCCGACCTACCAGTGCCCCCGCACATTGGCTAACCGGGCTATCTGCATTGTGTCCCGCCACCCGCCAACCCCTCTTTTACATTACTGCTACTCTCTGTTTATCATATATGCATAGTCACTTTAACCATATCTACATGTACATACTACCTCAATCAGCCCGACTAACCAGTGCCTGTATGTAGCCTCGCTACTGTTATAGCCTCGTTGCTGTATATAGCCTCGCTACTGTTATTTTTCACTGTCTTTTTACTGTTGTTTTTATTTCTTTACTTACCTATTGTTCACCTAATACCTTTTTTGCCCAGTTGGTTAGAGCCTGTAAGTAAGCATTTCACTGTGATGTCTACACCTGTTGTATTCGGTGCACTTGCCAATTTGATTTAATTTGAAAGTATTCATACCCTTTCCCTTTTTCAAAATGTTATTACGTTACTGCCTTATTCTAAAATTGATGCAATTTTTTTTCCCTCACACAATATCCCATAATGACGAATCGAAAACTGTTTTGCAGAAATTTTTGCAAATTTATAAAGAAATTAAAACAAAAGCTTATTTACATACAGTTGAAGTCGGAAGTTTACATACACCTTAGCCAAATACATTTAAACTCAGTTTTTCACAATTCCTGACATTTAATCCTAATAAACATTCCCTGTCTTAGGTCAGTTAGGATCACCACTTTATTTTAATAATATGAAATCTCAGAATAATAGTAGAGAGAATGATTTATTTCAGCTTTTATTTCTTTCATCACATTCCCAGTGGGTCAGAAGTTTACATACACTCAATTAGTATTTGGTAGCATTGCCTTTAAATTGTTTAACTTGGGTCAAATGTTTCAAGTAGCCTTCCACAAGCTCCCACAATAAGTAGGTTACATTTTGGCCCATTCCTCCTGACAGAGCTGGTGTAACTGAGTCAGGTTTGTAGGCCTCCTTGCTCACACACGCTTCTTCAGTTCTACCCGCCAATTTTCTATAGGATGAGGTCAGGACTTTCTGATGGCCACTCCAATACCTTGACTTTGTTGTCCTTAAGCCATTTTGCCACAACTTTGGAAGTATGCTTGGAGTCATTGTCCATTTGGAAGACCCATTTGCGACCAAGCTTTAACTTCCTGACTGATGTCTTGAGATGTTGCTTCAATATATCCACATAATTTTCCTACCTCATGATGCCAGCTATTTTTTTTATTTTTTTTAATTTTTTTTAATTATTTTTTTTATTTTTTTAATTTTTTTATTTTTTTAGGGGTGGATCAGCTTAGTATTGCGGAAATAATGTTGCTTCCAATGTAATTGTCTGCATCATTTCCATTCCCCCATATTTTTTTGGGTAAATATATATATCCATACACGTATGCATACATATACACATATATACATACACATACCTATATAGACATACATACTTTTTTAAAGAATATGCCTTTATTATTATTCCCCGCGACCCTACCACCAATCCCCCAATTGGAGTAAACTTATAAACACTTCTGCTTTTACCTTCAATTTCTACATCTTATACCTATCTTACAGACACAGTCCACTTTACAATAGTTCTCTCTTATTTGTTCTTAGTCCTTCCTCTATTTCTGTTGTCCATCCAATTTTATTTCCACTTGTAACTGTGCTATTTCACAAAAGCTCCGCACCTATACACATTTCACAGATCCCGTATGCCCTATATTGTTTATCTTGTTATTAGTCCCACCCTTCAGCTCCACCCAACCCCTCCCATCTATCTTCCAACATCATCCATTTCGGATTTCTATTTGCCATACATTTCTCAACTGTGCTGTGATGCTTCACAAAAGACCTGAACCTTCCTATTCTCATAGCTTCTACAGATTGTAAATTAAAAATAAACATCTTTGCCAAAATAATTATTATATTATTGATTGATTGACTATGGCTTTTCAAATCCCCCAGTATTGCTATCTGTAGCGTTAGTTTTAGGCAAATGTTGCAATTCTTCAGCCATTCCTGGACCTGTGACCAAAAACGAGCTACATATGGACAATACCAAAATAAATGATCTAATGACTCTGCCTCCTCACAACAGAATCTGCAGAGCTGGGAAGATTGTATACCCCATATATATAACATTCTATTAGTTGCAAGAATTTTGTACAGTAATTTATATTGAAAAATTCGAAGTTTTGAATCCAGCGTTGTTTTGCGTATCAATTCATAAACCATGTGCCATGGAATGGGTACATCGAAAATCTCTTCCCAACTATTTTGCAATTTGTATGGCACAGCTGTTAGTTTTTTGGTCCTTAAATGAAATTGGTATATGTTTTTATTTATCACACTTTTCTTTAACCATTTTTGTTCTTTAATACAGGGCCGACATACAAGTTCCTTACTTTTTTCCCCTTCTACTTGCCTCTTCCATTTTTGTGGTAATGCTGCAATTAATTGGTTGTAATTTTGGGTAGAGCAGACTTTTCCATATGTCTGTGTTAGCTGCATGTGTGACATAACTCCACCAGTCCTATTTATGATATCATTCACAAAATTATACCTTTTTTAAACATTTTTTCGATAAATACAGTTTTTTTATCAATTATTATATTTGAATTTAACCACAATATTTGTTGTACTATTTGTTCCGTCCTTTCAGGTGGATTAAACTGAAATTGCAACCAACTTTCTAAGGCTTGTTTAAAGAATAAGGATATTTTGGAGATCATTTCCTTTTCAAACAACCGAAAGTGAGCAGGTGTAATCTGAATAAAGGGAAAAAGGCCCTTCTTGAACATAGGATGAGACATTCGTACCAGTTTACTAGAGAACCAGTTTGGATTTAAGTATAACTTTTGTATGACCGATGCCTTTAGTGAGAGGTCTAATGCTTTAATATTTAATAATTTCTGCCCTCCGAATTCATATTCGTTATATAAATAGGCCCTTTTAATTTTATCTGGCTTGCCGTTCCAAATAAAATTGAATATTTTTTGTTCATATAATTTAAAAAACAGGTCACTAGGTGTAGGCAAAACCATAAGCAAATAGGTAAACTGTGATATGACTAAAGAGTTAATTAGGGTGATTTTTCCACAAATAGACAGGTATTTTCCTTTCCATGGTAGCAAGATCTTATCTATTTTTGCTAACTTTCTATAAAAATTTATTGGAGTGAGATCATTTCTTTCTTTTGGGATTTTTATACCGAGTATGTCCACATCTCCGTCAGACCATTTAACTGGTAAACTACATGACAATATAAAATGTGTATTTTTTAGTGATCCAATACGTAATATGGTACATTTATCATAATTTGGTTTTAATCCAGAGAGGATAGCAAAGGTATCTAGATCCTCTATGAGGCCCTGGAGAGACTCTAGTTGTGGTTTTAAAAGAAAACATGAATCATCAGCGTACAATGACACCTTAGTTTTTAAGCCATGGATTTCTAATCCTTTAATATTAATGTTTGATCTAATTTTAACAGCTAACATTTCGATGGCAATAATAAATAGATATGCCGATAGTGGACAACCTTGTTTTACTCCTCTAGATAGTTTAAAACTTTCTGAGATGTAGCCATTATTTACTATTTTACACCTAGGGTTACTATACATAATTTTAACCCATTTTATAAGAGATTCCCCAAAATTGAAATATTCTAGGCATTTATATATAAACTCCAGTCGTACTTTATCAAAAGCCTTTTCAAAATCAGCTATGAAAACCAGGCCTGGTGTCCCCGATATCTCATAGTGTTCTATTGTTTCCAGTACTTGCCTTATATTATTTCCAATGTATCGTCCATGTAAAAAACCTGTCTGATTAGGATGAATAATATCTGACAAAACTTTTTTTATTCTATGCGCCAAGCATTTTGCTAGGATTTTTGCATCACAACACTGAAGTGTAAGAGGTCTCCAATTTTTTAATTGGACTGGATCTTTATATATACCACTTGGGTCCTGTTTCAGTAATAACGATATCAGACCTTCTTGTTGTGTGTCTGATAATCTACCATTTATATAGGAGTGGTTAAAACAAGTTAATAATGGTCCTTTGAGTATATCAAAAAACGTTTTGTATACTTCCACTGGTATGCCATCCAGCCCTGGAGTTTTCCCATCTTTAAAGGCCCCAATTGCAACAAGCAGTTCCTCCTCTGTAATTTGGCCTTCACATGAGTCTTTCTGTTCAGATGTTAATTTTACATTATTAATAGGAAAAAAATCCATACAATTAGTTTCAGTTAGTGGAGATGGAGGAGCCTGAAACGAAAACATATTCTTAAAGTACTTTACTTCCTCTTTCAAAATATCATTTGGTGAATCATGCGCGACTCCATCATTTGTCACAAGTTTTAATACATTTTTTTTGGTAGCATTTCTATATTGAAGATTGAAAAAGAATTTGGTGCATTTTTCCCCATATTCCATCCAGTTCGCTTTATTTTTATAATATATTACACTGGATCTTTCTTGAATAAGTTCCTCCATTTCTTTTTGTTTTTCCTCTAAATTATTCTGTGCCTCTATGGTACCGTTTTTATTGCTATCTAACTGTACTGTTAGTCCTTCAATTTCCTTTGTTAATATGGACTCTTTTGATCTAAATTGCTTTTGTTTTATAGATGAGTACTGAATTGCATGGCCTCTAAAGGCACACTTAAAAGTGTCCCATACAATAAGGGGATCTGCTGTACCTATGTTATGTCTGAAAAAGTCAGTTATAAAATCTTCTGTCCTAGTTCTAAACAATTTATCATCTAGTAGACTTTGATTAAATTTCCAATATCCTCGCCCACGTGGAAATTCTGTAAGAGAAATATATATGCCAATTATGTGATGATCCGACCGCATTCTATCCCCTATCAACACTTTTTTAACTTTTGGTGCCAGAGAGAATGGAATAAGAAAGTAGTCAAGACGACTAGCTTGATTCAGCCTCCGCCATGTATATCTCACTAAATCAGGGTATTTAAGTCTCCATATATCCACTAATTCCAATATATCCATGACATTCATGATTTCCTTAAGTGCCTGAGGGTGATAATTTGTAGTGTGATTTCCTTTCCGGTCTATAGAGCTATTTAAGACCGTATTAAAATCTCCCATTATAATAATCTCTAGTGTTGCTTGTAGAGTTGATAAGTTCTTATATATATTTTCAAAGAAGCTTGGATCATCATTATTCGGACCGTATAGGTTAACAAGCCATATTTGTTTATTGTCCAATAACATATTTAAAAAAATCCATCTACCTTGAGGATCTGTTTGGACAATTTGCACATTTGGATCAAAATTATTGTTAATTAAGATCATCACCCCTTTTGAATTTCTTTGCCCATGGGAGAAATATATTTTGCCCACCCAGTTCTTTTTCCACAAAACTTCATCTAAAACTGTTGAATGGGTTTCCTGTAAACAATAAATATTATAATCCTTCTCTTTTAGCCAGGTAAATACTGATCGTCTTTTCTTATTATCTGCTAAGCCATTACAATTGTAACTGGCTATACTTATTTCACCACTTACCATAATGAGACACACCTTTCATTCTTTTAATCAGAATATATTTTTGTAAACGTACTATTAAAAAGTAACATAATGATTGAGTGTCTATATAGTTGTACCATGATATTTGCATTTCTACTAAGTAAACCTCCAATTGGTCCCTACTATTCCACCCGCTAAAAGGCCTCATCTCGAGATGGCTTGTCATCCCAATGCCCGGCAGACCACCCTCGACCCCCTGTATCCCATAGCCCTGAACCGACTGGGATCCATTCTTTGAAAAGAGCATACAGTTCCATTTACCGAATTGAAGTAAATCAATTGCCATATACATTTCCATTGCCGTCACCTCGATTTGTATTATATATAGCTGTGGATCATCCTCTATTGTACCTTACATCTTTTACTTCTTCTTTCGCAACAGTTGTGGGATACACACATACACACTCAGCCCTTACCCCCACACAACCATAAGCTCACTTTCTCAACAGTTGCACCATCCCAGAGCCCAACTCAAGAGGGGTCATGATTTCCAAATGCCATTGCAGTTGCAGCTGCATGAGAAGGCCTGCAAGACCGCGCAAAAAAATAAGCAAAAATTGAAATTTATTTACCATTGTCATATCCTAGATAATGGCCGTCAAATGTACACCCTATTCCTGAAAAAAACACCCACAATACGGCCACCAGTCATGACCATGTCCCCACGCATCTCCATGCAGTCCGACCTTGATTCTGTGCCACCAGGGCCACAATAATATACCCCCTCTCTGAATGTCCGAGTGTGATGCCAGCTATTTTGCTAAGTGCACCAGTCCCTCCTGTAGCAAAGCACCCCCACAACATGATGCTGCCACCCCCGTGCTTCACGGTTGGGATGGTGATCTTCAGCTTGCAAGCCTCCCCTTTTTTCCTCCAAACATAACGATGGTCATTATGGCCAAACAGTTCTATTTTTGTTTCATCAGACCTGAGGACATTTCTCCAAAAAGTACGATCTTTGTCCCCATGTGTAATTGCAAACCGTGGTCTGGCTTTTTTATGGTGGTTTTGGAGCAGTGGCTTCTTCCTTGCCGAGCGGCCTTTCAGATTATGTCGATACAGGACTCGTTTTACTGTGGATATAGATACTTTTGTACCTGTTTCCTCCAGCATCTTCACAAGGTTTATTGCTGTTGTTCTGGGATTGATTTGCACATTTCGTACCAAAGTACGTTCATCTCTAGGAGACAGAACGCATCTCCTTCCTGAGCGGTATGACAGCTGCGTGGTCCATGGTGTTTATACTTGCGTACTATTGTTTATAGAGATTAATGTGGTACCTTCAGGTGTTTGGAAATTGCTCCCAAGGATGAACCAGACTTGTGGTTGTCTACAATTTGTTTTCTGAGGTCTTGGCTGATTTCTTTTGATTTTCCAATGATGTTAAGCAAAGCGGCACTGAGTTTGAAGGTAGGCCTTGAAATACATCCACAGGTACACTTTCAATTAACTCAAATGATGTCAATTAGCCTATCAAAAGCTTCTAAAGCCATGACATCATTTTCTGGAATTTTCCTAGCTGTTTAAAGGCACAGTCAACTTTGTGTATGTAAACATTGTTACGCATATTATTTGTTAATTGTGGAAATTACGATACACAAGATTTTTTTAAATATATATAAAGTACCAGTCAAAGTTGACACCTGAAATTCATTCAAGGGTTGTTCTTAATTTTACAATTTTCTACATTGTAGAATAATAATGAGCACATCAAAGCAATGAAATAACACATATGGAATCATCTAGTAACCAAAAAAGTGTTAAACAAATCAAAATATATTTTAGATTCTTGAAAGTAGCACCCTTTGCCTTGATAACAGCTTTGCACACGCTTGGAATTCTCTCAACCAGCTTCACCTGGAATGCTTTCCAACAGTCTTGAAGGATTTCCCACATATGCTGTGCACTTGTAGGCTGCTTTTCCTTCACTCTGCGGTTCGACACCTCCCAAACCATCTCAATTTGGATGAGGTCGGGGGATTTTTGAGGCCAGGTCATCTGATGCATCACTCTCCTTCTTGGTCAAATAGCCCTTACACATCCTGGAGGTGTTGGGTCATTGTCCTGTTGAAAAATAAATGATAGGCCCACTAAGCCCAAACCAGATGGGAGGGTGTATCACTGCAGAATGCTGTGGTAGCCATGCTGGTTAAGTGTGCCTTGAATTCTACATAAATCACTGACAGTGTCACCATCAAAGCACCATCACACCACCACCTCCATGCTTCACGGTGGGAACCACACATGCGGAGATTATCCGTTCACCTACTCTGCATCTCACAAAGACACAGCGGTTGGAACCAAAAAATCTCAAATTTGGACTCCTCATACCAAAGGACAGATTTTCACCAGCCTAATGTCCATTGCTCGTGTTTCTCGGCCCAAACAAGTCTCTTATCCTTATTGGTGTCCTATCAATCAATCAAATGTATTTATAAAGCCCTTTTTACATCAGCCGATGTCACAAAGTGCTATACATAAACCCAGCCTAAAACCCCAAACAGCAAGCAATACAGATGTAGAAGCACAGTGGCTAGGAACAACTCCCTAGAAAGGGGGGACCTAGAGAGGAACCAGGCTCTGAGGGGTGGTCAGTCCTCTTCTGGCTGTGCCGGGTGGAGATTATAACAGTACATGGCCAAGATGTTCAAACGTTCATAGATGACCAGCAGGGTCAAATAATGATAATCACAATGGTTGTAGAGGGTGCAACAAGTCCGCACCTCAGGAGTAAATGTCAGTTGGAGTTAGAGACAGCAGGTGCGGTAGAGAGAGAGATTCGAAAACAGCAGGTCCGACCAGGCAGGATATAACCCCACTCACTTTGTCAAATCACAGCCTCCACACCACTAGAGGGATATATACAAACCACCAACTTACCACCCTGAGACAAGGCTGAGTATAGCCCACGAAGATCTCCCCCATGGCACGAACAAGAGGGGGGCGCCAACCCGAACAGGAAGATCACATCAGTGACTCAACCCACTCAAGTGACGCACCCCTCCTATGGATGGCATGGAAGAGCACCAGTAAGCCAGCGACTCAGCCCCCGTAATAGGGTTAGAGGCAGAAAATCCCAGTGTAGAGAGAGGAACCGTCCAGGCAGAGACAGCAAGGGCGGTTCGTCGCTTCCGTGCCTTTCCGTTTACCTTCACACCCCTGGGCCAGACTACACTCAATCATAGGACTTACTGAAGAGATGAGTCTTCAATAAAAACTTAAAGGTTAAGACCGAGTCTGCGTCTCTCACATGGATAGGCAGACCATTCCATAAAAATGGAGCTCTATAGGAGAAATCCCTGCCTCCAGCTGTTTGCTTAGAAATTCTAGGGACAGTAAGGAGACCTGCGTCTTGTGACCGTAGCGTATGTGTAGGTATGTATGGCAGAACCAAATCGGAGAGATAGGTAGGAGCAAGCCCATGTAATGCTTTGTAGGTTAACAGTAAAACCTTGAAATCAGCCCTAGCCTTAACCTGTCTAGCCCCGGGGTTCCGCTAGCGGAACTCCTCCCACATTCCACTGAAAAGGCAGAGCGCGAAATTCAAAAAATATTTTTGAGAAATATTTAACTTTCACACATTAACAAGTCCAATACAGCAAATGAAAGATAAACATCTTGTGAATCCCGTCAACATGTCCGATTTTTAAAATGTTTTACAGCGAAAACACCACGTATATTTATGTTAGCTCACCACCAAATACAAAAAAGCACAGACATTTCTTTCACAGCACAGGTAGCATGCACAAAACCAACCTAACTAACCAAGAACCAACTTCATCAGATGACAGTCTTATAACATGTTACACAATAAATCTATGTTTTGTTCGAAAAATGTGCATTTTTTGAGCTATAAATCAGTTTTACATTGCAGCTACCATCACAGCTACCGTCACAAATAGCACCGAAGCAGCCAGAGTAATTATAGAGACCAACGTGGAATACCTAAATACTCATCATAAAACATTTCTGAAAAATGCATGGTGTACAGCAAATGAAAGACAAGCATCTTGTGAATCCAGCCAATATTTCAGATTTTTTAAGTGTTTTCAGCGAAAACACAATATAGCATTATATTAGCTTACCACAATAGCCAGAAACACAAGCCATTTACCAGCAGCAAAAGTTAGCGATCGTAACAAACCAGCAAAAGATATATAATTTTTGACTAACCTTGATAAGCTTCATCAGATGACAGTCCTATAACATCAGGTTATACATACACTTATGTTTTGTTCGAAAATGTGCATATTTAGAGCTGAAATCAGTGGTTATACATTGTGCTAACGTAGCATCTTTTTCCCAGAATATGCGGATATTTTTCTAAAACTCACCTATTCTGACCAAATAACTATTCATAAACATGACAAAAAAATACATGTTGTATAGGAAATGATAGATACACTATTTCTTAATGCAATCACCGTGTTAGAATTCTAAAAATAACTTCTTTACGACATCCAGCTTACGTTATAGCGAGAGCGTGCCCAAAATCTGGGCGCTACCTAATAGTACACATGTTCGACAGATATATGAAATAGCATCATAAAATGGGTCCTACTTTTGATGATCTTCCATCAGAATGTTGTACAAGGGGTCCTTTGTCGGGAACAATCGTTGTTTGGTTTTAGAATGGCCTTTTTCCCTCGCGAATTAGCAAGCAAAACTAGCCAAGTGGCGCTAAGCTGTCCATCTTCACCAAACGCAAAGAACGCAACACGTCTAACGTCCCGAAAAAATTTCAATAATCTAATAAAACTATATTGAAAAAACATACTTTACGATGATATCTTCACATTTATCAAATAAAATCAAAGCCGGAGATATAAGACGTCTATAACAATTGCTTTTCAGAAGCCAATACTGGTGACCTTTATGCGCTTCCTGAACAAACGAATTCTGGGGTCATGTCATTCCAAGCTGTCTCTTTTGACCATAGAAAGAGATTGAGACCCCATTTCACATCTCACAGCCTATTGACATCTAGTGGAAGGCGTATGAAGTGCATGTATAGTCACAAATCTCAAGCAAAATGATAGGGAGGCCCTGGAACAGAGCCTCGATTTGAGATTTTTCACTTTCTGACAGGAAGTTTGCTGCAAAATGAGTTCTGTTTTACTCACAGATATAATTCAAACGGTTTTAGAAACTTGAGAGTGTTTTCTATCCAATAGTAATAATAATATGCATATTGTACGAGCAAGAATAGAGTACGAGGCCGTTTAAATTGGGCACGATTTTCCCCCAAAGTGTAAATAGCGCCCTCTATCCTCAACAGGTTTTAACAGGAAGCCAGTGTAGAGAGGCTAGCACTGGAGTAATATGATCACATTTGTTGGTTCTAGTCAAGAATTTAGCAGCCGTGTTTAGCACTAACTGAAGTTTATTTTGTGCTTTATCCGAGTAGCCGGAACGTAGAGCATTGCAGTAGTTTAATCTAGAAGTGACAAAAGCAGGGATTCATTTTTTTGCATCAGTTTTGGACAGAAAGTTTCAGATTTTTGCAATATTACGAAGATGTGTAAAAGCTGTCCTTGAAATATTATTGATATGTTCGTCAAAAGAGAGATCAGTGTCCAGAGTAACGCTGAGGTCCTTCACAGATTTATTTGAGATGACTGTGAAACCATCAAGATTAATTGTCAGATCCAACAGAAGATCTCGTTTTTTCTTGGAACCTAACATCTCTATTTTGTCCGAGTTTAAAAGTAAAACATTTGCCGCCATCCACTGCCTTATGTCTGAAATACAGGCTTCCAGGGAGGGCAATTTTGGGGCTTCACCATGTTTCATCGAAATGTACAGTTGTGTATCGTCCGCATAGCAGTGAAAGTTAACATTATGTTTCCGAACGAAATCACCATGATACAAAATATATAGTGAAAACAATAGTGGTCCTAAAACGGAATCTTAAGGAACACCGAAACGTACAATTAATTTGTCAGAGGACAAACCATCCACAGACACAAACTGATATCTTTCCGACAGATAAGATCTAAACCAATTTGGGTTTCCAATCTCTGGAAGAATGTGGTGATCGATGGTGTCAAAAGCAGCACTAAGGTCTAGGAGCACAAGGACTGATGCAGAGCCTTGGTCTGATGCCATTAAAAGGTAACTTACCACCTTCACGAGTGCAGTCTCAGTGATATGATGGGGTCTAAAACCAGACTGAAGCGTTTTGTGTACGTTGTTTATCTTCAGGAAGGCACTGAGTTGCTGCGCAACAGCTTTTTCTAACATTTTTGAGAGGAATGGGAGATTCGATTTAGGCCGATAGTGTTTTATATTTTCTCGGTCAAGGTTTGGCTTTTTCAAAAGAGGCTTTATTACTGCCACTTTTAGTGAGTTTGGTGCACATCCGGTGCATAGGGAGCCATTTTATTATGTTCAACATAGGAGGGCCAAGCAGAGGAAGCATCTCTTTCAGTAGTTTAGGTGTAATAGGGTCCAGTATGCAGCTTGAAGGTTTAGAGGCCATGACTATTTTCATGAATGTGTCAAGAGATATAGGATGAAAAAACTTGAGTGTCTCCCTTGATCCTAGGTCCTGGCAGTGTTGTGCAGACTCAGGACAACTGAGCGTTGGACAACTTCGCAGATTCAAAGAGGAGTCCGTAATATGCTTTCCAATGATGGTCTTTTTGTCAAAGAAGTTGATGACTTTATCACTGCTGAAGTGAAAGCCATCCTCTCTTGGGGAATGCTGCTTTTTAGTTAGCTTTGCGAAAGTATCAAAAATACATATTGGATTATTCTTATTCTCCTTAATTAAGTTGGAAAAATAGGATGATCGAGCAGCCGTGAGGGCTCTTCAATATTGCGCAGTACTGTCTTTCCAAACTAGTCGGAAGACTTCCGGTTTGGTGGAGCGCCATTTCCGTTCAAGTTTTCTGGAAGCTTGCTTCAGGGCTCGGGTATTTTCTGTATGCCAGGGAGCTAGTTTCTTATGACAAATGTTTTTTGTTTTTAGGGGTGCGACTGCATCTAGGGTATTACGCAAGGTTAAATTCAGTTCCTCAGTTAGGTGGTTAACCGATTTTTGTGGTCTGACATCCTTGGGTAGGTGGAGGGAGTCTGGAAGGGCATCTAGGAATCTTTGCATGGCTTTTGATGATCCTTGGTTGGGGTTTAAGCAGATTATTTGTTG
The DNA here is from genome assembly GCF_029448725.1 of Salvelinus fontinalis. Taxonomy (NCBI): domain Eukaryota; kingdom Metazoa; phylum Chordata; class Actinopteri; order Salmoniformes; family Salmonidae; genus Salvelinus; species Salvelinus fontinalis. The sequence goes on from NC_074674.1 coordinate 13,696,587, forward strand.
CAATTGCAAACGTAATAAAATGGTGGTCCAAGATTATGAGATAAAAAATTAAGATCCACAACATTTATTCCATGGGACAAACTAGGTCCAGAGTATGACTGACAGTGAGTAGGTCCAGAGACATGTTGGAGTCGATGATGGCCCCGAAAGCCTTTTGGAGAGGGTCTGTGGACTTTATCATGTGAATATTAACGTCACCAAAAATTGGAAAATTACCTGCCATGACTACAAGGTCCGATAGGAATTCAGGGAACTCGGTGAGGAACGCTGTTTATGGCCCAGGAGGCCTGTAAACAGTAGCTATAAAAAGTGATTTAGTAGGCTGCATAGATTTCATGACTACAAGCTCAAAAGACGAAAACGTAGTCATTTTTTTGGTAAATTGAAATTTGCTATCGTAAATGTTAGCAACACCTCTGCCTTTGCTGGATGCGCAGGGGATATGGTCACTACTGTAACCAAGAGGAGAGGCCTCATTTCACACAGTAAATTCATCAGGCTTAAGTCATGTTTCAGTCAGTCCAATCACATCAAGATTTTAATGCAAATTAATTACTTAAAAATCATGTGATATTCTGGAATTTTAGATTCCGTCTCTCACAGTTGAAGTGTACCTATGATAAAAAATTACAGACCTCTACATGCTTTGTAAGTAGGAAAACCTGCAAAATCGGCAGTGTATCAAATACTTGTTCTCCCCACTATATATATATCTTTTTAAGTGGGAGAACTTGCACAATTGGTGGCTGACTAAATACTTTTTTGCCCCACTGTATATAACTATATATATATATATATATATATATATATATATATATATACATATATATATATATATATATATATATATATATATATATATATACACTGCTCAAAAAAATAAAGGGAACACTTAAACAACACAATGTAACTCCAAGTCAATCACACTTCTGTGAAATCAAACTGTCCACTTAGGAAGCAACACTGATTGACAATAAATTTCACATGCTGTTGTGCAAATGGAATAGACAACAGGTGGAAATTATAGGCAATTAGCAAGACACCCCCAATAAAGGAGTGGTTCTGCAGGTGGTGACCACAAACCACTTCTCAGTTCCTATGCTTCCTGGCTGATGTTTTGGTCACTTTTGAATGCTGGCGGTGCTTTCACTCTAGTAGTAGCATGAGACGGAGTCTACAACCCACACAAGTGGCTCAGGTAGTGCAGCTCATCCAGGATGGCACATCAATGCGAGCTGTGGCAAGAAGGTTTGCTGTGTCTGTCAGCGTAGTGTCCAGAGCATGGAGGCGCTACCAGGAGACAGGCCAGTACATCAGGAGACGCGGAGGAGGCCGTAGGAGGGCAACAACCCAGCAGCAGGACCGCCACCTCCGCCTTTGTGCAAGGAGGAGCAGGAGGAGCACTGCCAGAGCCCTGCAAAATGATCTCCAGCAGGCCACAAATGTGCATGTGTCTGCTCAAATGGTCAGAAACAGACTCCATGAGGGTGGTATGAGGGCCCGACGTCCACAGGTGGGGGTTGTGCTTACAGCCCAACACCGTGCAGGACGTTTGGCATTTGCCAGAGAACACCAAGATTGGCAAATTCGCCACTGGCGCCCTGTGCTCTTCACAGATGAAAGCAGGTTCACACTGAGCACGTGACAGACGTGACAGAGTCTGGAGACGCCGTGGAGAACGTTCTGCTGCCTGCAACATCCTCCAGCATGACCGGTTTGGCGGTGGGTCAGTCATGGTGTGGGGTGGCATTTCTTTGGGGGGCCGCACAGCCCTCCATGTGCTCGCCAGAGGTAGCCTGACTGCCATTAGGTACCGAGATGAGATCCTGAGACCCCTTGTGAGACCATATGCTGGTGCGTTTGGCCCTGGGTTCCTCCTAATGCAAGACAATGCTAGACCTCATGTGGCTGGAGTGTGTCAGCAGTTCCTGCAAGAGGAAGGCATTGATGCTATGGACTGGCCCGCCCGTTCCCCAGACCTGAATCCAATTGAGCACATCTGGGACATCATGTCTTGCTCCATCCACCAACGCCACTTTGCACCACAGACTGTCCAGGAGTTGGCGGATGCTTTAGTCCAGGTCTGGGAGGAGATCCCTCAGGAGACCATCCGCCACCTCATCAGGAGCATGCCCAGGCGTTGTATGGAGGTCATACAGGCACGTGGAGGCCCCACACACTACTGAGCCTCATTTTGACTTGTTTTAAGGACATTGCATCAAAGTTGGATCAGCCTGTAGTGTGGTTTTCCACTTTAATTTTGAGTGTGACTCCAAATCCAGACCTCCATGGGTTGATATATTTGATTTCCATTGATAATGTTTGTGTGATTTTGTTGTCAGCACATTCAACTATGTAAAGAAAAAAGTATTTAATAAGAATATTTCATTCATTCATATCTAGGATGTGTTATTTTAGTGTTCCCTTTATTTTTTTGAGCAGTGTATATATATATATATATATATATATATATATATATATATATATATATATATATATATATATATATATATATATATATATGTGTGTGTGTGTCCTTAATCAGTATAATGGTAGAAATATTTCTTACTTGTTGATCAAAATCAAACCTGTAATACATCCTGATGTCTTTGCTTGCTGGTTCAGTAGGGGCCCGAGAGACAACAGCAGGTGTTGACCGGTGGTCTTACTGTCAGCAACCGTCTTCTGGTAGACACACCGCTCACCCTGTACAAGCAGGAGATGCTGCTCTTGCTTCTTCAGCTTGGCTGACTTCACAGCTTCTGGCAGATTGGCAGATCTGAAGACCTGATAGTTGTTCCTCTGGCACTGCCAGCACAGGTCTGTCCTTGGCTTAGTGCTTGAGATGTGGGGCAGATATTTTCTCCATACATTCCTGAAAGAAGACAGCCTGACTACACAAACCTCTGGAAAACACAGAAATAATGTGAGATCAATAAAATTAATGCCAATCATGTTGGAGGTAAATTAAATAATCCAAATGTGTTGTTTATGCTTTGCATACCAAGTGTTGTCATCGATTCCTTGTAGAGACGCCACACTGCTGCTTTTGTCACGTGAGATGGCAGCAGCTTTCCACCAAAGTGTTTGTGTCCTGGGTGGCATTTTGGTAATACTATTGCATTATCCTCTGAGAACTTACTGATGAAGTTCACAACTCGCTGCAAGTCCTCATGCTTCAGCTGTAACCTGTGCTTGCTTGATCCAGCTCTCTTTTTGATGGGAGGCATTAGACCATTCTCCTTGTATGACTGGTGGAGGAAAGTCAGGCGTGTTCTACTGATGCTGAAAGACAAATTCCAGATGCAAATATTTTGGCATTATTATACAATAGATAGCCATAATCAGCGTCAGACATACCTGGATAAGTTGATGGGTCATGTAATTATCTGGTGAAGTGGAGTCTTTTGTTTAGACATGCTAGCTAAACAATGAACCATAAACCCAATCGGTTGAGTACTAGCAATACAAGCCGATTGTCATAGCTAGCTAAAGTTAACCGAATAGGTTCAATATAATAATAGCAAATGACAATGAGACATTGCACGCGCATTACCATGGAGTGGTAACGCGTGTGAAAGCAGTTGCTCCCGATGCCACTTGGGTATACTGCAGCATCCACTGAGAGGCTCTTGCTGCCAAGGGAGTGCCTGACAGCTTGAAAGACGTTTTGGACACTACAGTGAAAATGGTTAACTTTGTTAATTAAAGCAAGGCCCCTGAACTCTTGTGTATTTTCTGCATTATGCAATGATATGGGCAGCGACCTTGTAACGCTTTTACAACATACAGAAGTGCGCTGGTTATCAATGGGCAAAGTATTGACACTTTTTCTTGAATCGAGAGATGAGTTAAAAAAAATTTTTACTGACCGTCATTTTCCCTTGTCTGACCGCTTGCATGATGACGAGTTTCTCACACGACTGGCATATCTGGGTGATGTTTTTTCTCACCTGAATGATGTGAATCTAGGATTACATGGACTCTCCGCAACTATATTCAATGTGCGGGACAAAATTGAGGCTATGATTAAGAAGTTGGAGCTCTTCTCTGTCTGCATTAACAAGGACAACACACAGGTCTTTCCATCGTATGATTATTTTTGAGTGCAAATGAACTCAAGCTTAAGGGGAATGTCAAATGTGATATAGCGAAGCACATGGGTGAACTGGATGCGCAATGACGCAGGTGCTTTCCCGAAACGGATGACACAAACAACTGGATTCGTATTCCCTTTCATGCCCTAACTCCAGTCCACTTACCGATATCTGAACAAGAGAGCCTCATCGAAATTGCAACAAGCGGTTCTGTGAAAATTGAATTTAATCAGAAGCCACTGCCAGATTTCTTGATAGATCTGCACTCAGAGTATCCTGCCTTGGCAAATTGTGCTACCTCTTTAGGCTAGGGGGCAGTATTTTGATGTTTGGATGAAAAACGTGCCCAAAGTAAACTGCCTATTTCTCAGGCCCAGACGCTAGAATATGCATATAATTGGCAGATTAGGATAGAAAACACTCTAAAGTTTCCAACACTGTCAAAATATTGTCTGTGAGTATAACAGAACTGATATGGCAGGCGAAAACCTGAGGAAAATCCATCCAGGAAGTGCTGTTTTTCTGAAACTACTCTTTTCCATTGCAAGCCTATCCTCCATTTAAAGGGATATCAACCAGATTCCTTTCCCTATGGCTTCCACAAGGTGTGAACAGTCTTTAGACATAGTTTCAGGCTTTTATTCTGAAAAATGAGCGAGAATGATCACATCACGTCAGTGGATAGCCAGATGTCCTCAGATTTGTGCATGCGCCTGCGCCGGGAGCGAGACTTTTTCTTTCTCTCTTCTATTGAAAAGGCTACCGTACGGTTGAAATATTATCGATTATTTATTGTAAAAACAACCTGAGGATTGATTATAAAAACGTCTGACATGTTTCTACGAACTTTACGGATACTATTTGGAATTTTCGTCTGCCCGTCGTGACCGCACGAGCCTGTGGATTACTGAACAAAATGCGCCAACCAAAGTTTTTGGGATATAAAGATAATCTTTATCGAACAAAACAAACATTTATTGTGTAACTGGGAGTCTTGTGAGTGCAAACATACGAAGATCATCAAAGGTAAGTGATTAATTGTATTGCTTTTCTGACTTTCGTGACCAATCTACTTTGCTGCTAGCTGTTTGTAATGTTTTGTCTGCTGAGAGCTGTCCTCACATAATCGCATGGTTTGATTTCACCGTAAAGCCTTTTTGAAATCTGACACGCCGGCTGGACTAACAACAAGTTAAGCAGTGTTTTGGTGTATTGCACTTGTGATTTCATGAAAATTACATATTTTTTGTAATTTAATTTGAATTTGGCGCTCTGCAATTCACCAGATGTAGACGAAAATGATCCCGATAAAGGGATCTGAGCGGCAAGAGGTTTAACCTTAACACTGATGCCCTTTGCAACCACGTACCTATGTGAGAGTGGATTCTCGGCCCTCACTAGCATGAAAATTAAATACAGGCACAGACTGTGTGTGGAAAATTATTTAAGACTGAGACTCTCTCCAATACAACCCAACATTGAAGAGTTATGTGCATCCTGTCAAGCACACCCGTCTCATTAACCTATGGTGAGTTATTCACAATTTCCGATGAACAAATAAAGTTTTATATGTAAGATGGCTAAATAAAGAGCAACATTTTTGATTATTATGTTATTTGTGCCCTGGTCCTATAAGAGCTCTTTCACTCCCCACGAGCCGGGTTGTGACAAAAACTCACACTCATTCTTATGTTCAATAAATGTATTGTGTAGTGTGTGTGGCAGGCTTACAATGATGGCAAAAAACAACATTTGAGAGTGCGCTGACCCTGGTGCTAGAGGGGGTACACAGCGGGAGGTTGAATGTTTGAAGGGGTACGGGACTACAAAACGTTTAGGAACCACTGATTTAGAGGATTGGAGGATTATAAATTAATATTTAAGGGGCATTTTTCATAAGGACAAATCTGGTCTGTGAGAATATCTAAGGGGCTTTTATATCATTCTAAATTAATTGTTAATAATATTAATAATTATCGCTTTCTGTAAAAAAAGAACGATATTGTGGGGATTTCGTTTTCAAATACTAAAGTGAGCGAGGAAAATGGCCATTCTTGAACATGCGGTGAGAAATTGTTTCTAATTTGTAAATAAAGCCAGTTTGTTATTTAGAATCATTTATTTCTGTTTTTAGAGGGAGAGAAACCAAAAGCCCACAGTCGCCTCATGGGTCTCCCAGTCTCTGTTTGCACAGCGATGCAGTGTCTTAGACCGCTGACCCACTCAGACACTGTACAACATAACCGGGAGTAGGCTACAGTACTACAGTAAGAGCAAAATAATCCTAACATTTCCACACCCTAATTGTAGTCTAAATTTCTCTTAGAATAAAAACAGTTTTAGTAAGTAAAACTGAAGTTGTGCACAATTATCAGTTTCTATATATGTTTATGTCGCCCATTCATTGTCAGTTAGAGACACAGTAGGACCCAAAAGCATAATCGGTGCTCTACCTCCCCCTTGCGCTGGTCTGGAGCAATGAAGTGGTGCCGCAGGGTACCGCACTAAACCACAAATTACCTCTAAGTCCCGCAGCATAAACGCAAAACGTTTAGTTGCGCAACCACCGTAGTTTATTCTGCAAGGTTGACCAACTGGGCTGCACTCTAGCCCATAGTTCCGACCTAATGCTTTGCTTTCACAGCCGTCTTATGTGAGTGCTGTGTTTGTGCATGTATGATGATGTATGATGATGTGTAAAGTGGCTGTTCCACTGGATGTCATAAGGTGAATGCACCAATTTGTAAGTCGCTCTGGATAAGAGCGTCTGCTAAATGACTTAAATGTAAATGTAAATGTACACATAATACACCGAACACAGGCTAATTCAGCATACAATAGTTGTGTGTCACAATCATACCTGTCCAGATATTTCCTAGCCATTGCCTCTGGCATAAGGCCATCGCTTTAGGAAGTGACCAAACTGTCGACTAGATGCACAGGCGTTGCATTGAATCAACCAACGGTTGTGTGCTACGTCATCAACTGTGCAGTCGGGTACCAGATTGCTATATCATACTGTATGGTGTGATCAGCTGATATGTTAAATACCTATCTAGGCGTTGTAAGATCTGGCTTTTGCTGCAATGTAGTCGGGCATGAACTCAACTCAACAATTCCCTTTGTAACGACACTCATTATGACCACGCATAATATCTACGACCATCCCCTTTTAATAAGACACGCAACTACAGTATCCTTGTGCCTCAGACCTAGATAGGCCCTCCCCTTTACGTACAGTAGAGAGCCACTACGGATCTCCTTGGATTTGTTTTTCAAATGAGCTCGTCCATGACTTGTCTGTCCCTGTGTGTCCATTCATGAAATGCTGGGCGAGGACGAGAGCATGGGACTAGTGGGTGTTAGCTATCTCCATATAAATAGCGCTGCTTTGTTTCCCTCCATTAATAACCCTTCATAAGCCACGTTCTCACAACCAGGAAGTGTTCATCAAAGACGTATCTGCTTTTGCATGATTCTCTTTTGAATTGCAAAGAGAGCTGTGTTCACATCCACTATGGTAATAGTAGAGGTTACTGACGTTAAATAAGTGTAACAATGCTTTATGTTGCATCAATTATACTGCACAGTGCATTGCACACTTGTGTAAAATGTGTTTCTCTTCTCAGCATCAATCACAAGGGTTGATTCTAAGAGTTTTGGAGGATGTGCGTCACTGATCTTCAACAGCTTGCTTTTTTTCAGTGAGCTGCAGATTTTTTAAGCTCTTGCCCTTCTCCGAAGGGACTTTATTTTCTCACTTTCGACCCATTGTGAAATATAGTAGTAGTAGCAGCATTAGTCTACCCTGAGTGTACATTTCATTAGGAACACCTACTCTTTCCATGACACAGACTGACCAGGTGAATCCATGTGAAAGCTATGACCCCTAATTGGTGTAACCTGTTAAATACACTTCAATCAGTGTAGATGAAGGGGAGGAGACCAGAGTCAAAGAATGCTTTTTAAGCCTTGAGACAATAGAGACATGAATTGTGTATGTATGTGTGCCATTTAGATGGTAAAAAATATTTAATTGCCTCTGAACGGGCTATGGTAGTCAATGCCCGGTGCACCGATTTGTGTGTGACAAGAACTGCAACGCTGCTGGATTTTTCACACTCAAAAGTTTCCTGTGTGTATCAAGAATGATCCACCACCCAAAGAACATCCAGCCAACTTGACACAACTGTGGAAAGCATTGGAGTCAACATGGACCAGCATCTCTGTGGAACAATTTCAACACCTTGTAGAGTCCATGAGGACAAAAGGGGGTGCAACTCAGTATTAGGAAGGTGTTTCTAATGTTTTGTACACTGTGTATATTTGGCTTACTCTATGGGTGTTTCTCAATATGCATACTAATGTACTCTGAGCACGCAAATTGGAGCACACACCAGTCGGAGTATGAGTCCAAATCAAAGTATGCGAAACCGGAACACGGAGGCACTCCTCAGATGCGTACTCCGCTTCTACACATTTCAAAGCATGCATCATGCCAGCTTCAATGGAAAGTATACACTGAAATATGACTCAAAAAAAATAAATGGCGGCCATTATTTGGGCTGAAGCGAGAGAAAGTACTTCTTCAGAATGAAATGTTGCCCGTTCACATCCCATGTTTCCTGACTACAATATTGTATCTTGAAATCTGAATAAATACACACTGTGTTCATTTTTTTCATGTTTAGCTGCCTACAACACCCACTGTAGTATGCGTAGATCGCAACCCAATATTAAGTCAATAGGGCCAAGAAGAATTTGTAGCTAGCTAGGCACTGAACTTTGCATAACGTTTTTGCCTGTTAAACTAGCTGGCTGATAAGTTTGCTTATGTATCTTGTGTCGTCTGTATTGCCATTAGCCTGGCTGATTGGCAGCAGAATAAGTGAATAGGCAGTAATGTTACAGGGCATAGTCGGGCTGAGGTTACTGTGAGGCACGCATATCTCTCACTCCTGCCCTCTCACTTCAAAAAATAACATCCAGGGATACGTTGTTGAAGGATGTTTATTTGTCATGTAGCTAGTATCAGGTTATATTGGCATGCTTTCCCAGGGTTGACAGAGTACTTGCAGACTGTGTAGTCACCCATGTAGCCATGGATTGTGGTGTGTGATAGCTAGCTTAGCTGACCAGCTAACTTGGGCTAAATAACCATGGAGGGATAACCTATAGCTACTACTTTTTGTAGTAGGGGGAGTGTGGCGCACAGGAAGTAGTATACATATTGAGAAACACCCTATGTCTTGTGAGTGTTCACCAAAAATATTGCTTTAGATTACACACTTGCAAGTATGCACATCCCGCACACACACAAGGTCCGAGTAAATCCACAACCATTTAGACACTAAGATCAGGCCAATAGTTATAGGGATGCACTGCGAGGGATTTCAGTTAGTATTCATGTCTTCCACGGTGGAATTAGAACACCAAATGAATGCCGTTCACTTGCCTAATAGGCACATCTTGAATGCTCTTGGTTCAATTTGGGCTTGACGGTCACTGATTGGTGCAGTCTTCCTCAGACGTAGCTAGCATCTTCTCCACAACCATGTCAGGTCCGCTCCAAAGAGCTAGTCGAAGACGCAGCTGACTAGTGTCCTCGTTATGTAGCTACCTGTCTTACGGACCCTTCAGATGCTCTAGGTCCCATTCTATCCGGTTATTCAGCATTGGATTTTTTGGGGGGGAGGATAATACTTTATCATTGATGTTATAGTCATAACTAGATTAGTGATGTTTTGTGTGTATTCGCCTACCTTACGCCTTCTGTATTCAATCTTGTTTCTATCCTCTAGGTTTATTTGCCTCAAAATAATGTGGAGATTATGCCATCAAGGCCATGGTGACACTACTTTATGGATTATGTCATGATTCATTGTATGACAATGTTTTGAGGGACACCTTTGTGTACATGTTTTGGGTCTATCTGTTTTCGATTTTACTGCATCGATGTACCACCATGACACAAAACTTATTACGTTCTGTGTCATGGGGGTACATAAAGCTACGGTATGTTGACCTTGATGCTGATTTAGAATTCAAGCAATTTCAGGGCTTAGTTCATTAGGCACCAAATGGAAAAATACCGACTAAAACAGGGACAGGCTACCTATTCCAATAAGAAACACTCATTTTCGTTTTCCGGAGCAAAATATTTTCAACAGATCCCAGATAGCTAAGCTTATGTTAAAGCTTGTAGGTTTGGGTTGCTGCCTTTGGATAATGTCTATTCATTCACAGTGTCATTCCAAAAACTTGAGAGAAGGGTTTTTACTTCACTGGTTTGTTAAGTGTTTTCATCAGTGCAGTCATTTTCATTGAGGTAAAAAAGTGAAATAATGTGACATCGTTGTGATGCTTTATGATGTATGTACGCTAAGTATGCTATTATTTACCCTTTATATTCTACACAATATCATATATGCACAGGAGTAATCCCCCCCTCTCTATCTCATTTTCTTTCTCTTCCCTCTCTCTGTGTCCAGTTCAAGAGGATGTTGAACAGGGAGCTGTCTCACCTGTCTCAGATGAGTCGCTCGGGGAACCAGGTCTCTGAGTTCATCTCCAGAACCTTCTTAGGTAAGACTGACTGACCTTGCTGTTCTGTTGTCAGTACTTATAACAACAAGTACGAGTCTCAATCACTCAGTCCACAAAAATGTCCCCTGAAACTGAAACTCCCCATAGCCAAAAAGCCTCCAAATAATTTGGGTATTGGGCAATTCCACAGTAACAGAATTACACTGAGACTCTGATTTTTCACTTTAAAAGGTATGTTAAACAAAAAACATTGCTTGTAAAGTGTAACAAACCATACAACTCTATGCACAATGACTACTTTCAACAATTTACACAGTAAAAAAAATAAACAATTACTAGAAAAACTATGCAGATGCAAAATTTAGTAACAGAATTATGGTAAAATATCCCTCAGTTTTAATCTGTGCCCAACTTTGTATCTGCATAGTTCTTCCTGTAAATGTGTTTTAGTTTTTTTTAAAAATCTGTGAAATTGTTAAGTAGTCCGTAGAGAACTATGGTTTGTTAAACTTTAAAATCAATGTTTTTTGTTTGGTATACTTTTTGGTATACCATTCTCAGTGTAATTCCGTTACGGAATTGCCCTATAACAATTCATATCGTTTGATAAAATGTAACCATGTATGTTTAGTCAACGAGGACCAATCCTAACTTGAGATCAGGGTGCGTAAATCAAGTCCCCAATTGACCTCAATGCATGATTATTGGAGAGTGCGATCTCAAGTTAGGCTTCAGCCGACGAGCATAAAATATGCAACAACAAAAAATAACTTTGTGTATTTCGTTCCTCTCGTCCTATATCTATCCCCTCCTTCCTTCACTCTTCCCCAGACAAGCAGCATGGCGCGGAGAGGCCATGCCCCCAGATGCAGAAGGTGAAGACGGACAAGAAGAATGCCAAGCCCATGTGTCAGATGAGTGGTGTGAAGAAGCTGCAGCACAGCACTAGCCTCTCCAACTCGAATGTACCCCGCTTTGGGGTCAAGACCGGGACAGACAACAAACTGGCAACGGTGAAGGAGCATTTTGACAATATATTGACATTTTAGATAAAATAGATAGGTAGATAAAACAATCAGATATAAGAGCAATCTTTTGGTTGCGCTTTTGTTTTACAAACTAAAGTCAACTATTTACAGTGGGGCAAAAAAGTATTTAGTCAGCCACCAATTGTGCAAGTTCTCCCACTTAAAAAGATGAGAGAGGCCAGTAATTTTCATCATAGGTACACTTCAACTATGACAGACAAAATGAGGAAAAAAAATCCAGAAAATCACATTGTAGGATTTATTTGCAAATTATGGTGGAAAATAAGTATTTGGTCACCTACAAACAAGCAGGATTTCTGGCTCTCACAGACCTGTAACTTCTTCTTTAAGAGGCTCCTCTGTCCTCCACTCGTTACCTGTATTAATGGCACCTGTTTGAACTTGTTATCAGTATAAAAGACACCTGTCCACAACCTCAAACAGTCACACTCCAAACTCCACTATGGCCAAGACCAAAGAGCTGTCAAAGGACACCAGAAACAAAATTGTAGACCTGCACCAGGCTGGGAAGACTGAATATGCAATAGGTAAGCAGCTTGGTTTGAAGAAATCAACTGTGGGAGCAATTATTAGGAAATGGAAGACATACAAGACCACTGATAATCTCCCTCGATCTGGGGCTCCACGCAAGATCTCACCCCGTGGGGTCAAAATGATCACAAGAACGGTGAGCAAAAATCCCAGAACCACACGGGGGGACCTAGTGAATGACCTGCAGAGAGCTGGGACCAAAGTAACAAAGCCTACCATCAGTAACACACTACGCCGCCAGGGACTCAAATCCTGCAGTGCCAGACGTGTCCCCCTGCTTAAGCCAGTACATGTCCAGGCCCGTCTGAAGTTTGCTAGAGAGCATTTGGATGATCCAGAAGAAGATTGGGAGAATGTCATATGGTCAGATGAAACCAAAATATAACTTTTTGGTAAAAACTCAACTCGTCATGTTTGGAGGACAAAGAATGCTGAGTTGCATCCAAGGAACACCATATCTACTGTGAAGCATGGGGGTGGAAACATCATGCTTTGGGGCTGTTTCTCTGCAAAGGGACCAGGACGACTGATCCGTGTAAAGGAAAGAATGAATGGGGCCATGTATCGTGAGATTTTGAGTGAAAACCTCCTTCCATCAGCAAGGGCATTGAAGATGAAACGTGGCTGGGTCTTTCAGCATGACAATGATCCCAAACACACCGCCCGGGCAACGAAGGAGTGGCTTCGTAAGAAGCATTTCAAGGTCCTGGAGTGGCCTAGCCAGTCTCCAGATCTCAACCCCATAGAAAATCTTTGGAGGGAGTTGAAAGTCCGTGTTGCCCAGCAACAGCCCCAAAACATCACTGCTCTAGAGGAGATCTGCATGGAGGAATGGGCCAAAATACCAGCAACAGGGTGTGAAAACCTTGTGAAGACTTACAGAAAACGTTTGACCTCTGTCATTGCCAGCAAAGGGTATATAACAAAGTATTGAGATAAACTTTTGTTATTGACCAAATACTTATTTTCCACCATAATTTGCAAATAAATTAATTAAAAATCCTACAATGTGATTTTCTGGATTTTTTTCCCTCATTTTGTCTGTCATAGTTGAAGTGTACCTATGATGAAAATTACAGGCCTCTCTCATCTTTTTAAGTGGGAGAACTTGCACAATTGGTGGCTGACTAAATACTTTTTTGCCCCACTGTATCTGTTATGAACTTAGGATAGAAATACTGTTGTGCCCTTGAGGAAGGAACTTAAAGATGCAGTCTGGGATCTTAAGCACTTACAAAATCCTAACATATTGTACAAATTGGAATTTGTAACATATCATACACATTTTATAACATATTGTGTGGCTCAGTTGGTAGAGAATGGTGCTGGCAACACCAGGGTTGTGGGTTCAATTCCCACGGGGGACTAGTATGGAAATGTTTGCACTCACTACTGTAAGTTGCTCTGGATAAGAGTGTCTGCTAAATGTCAAATGATTGATGTAGTACACAATTGTGTATCACTTTAACCTCTAGCTACATAATGTCCTTTTGAGTTTTGGCCGGGCCTTTATCTGGACTTTTGTACTTTTCCCAAGGTGAAGTGCAGCCTGAACCGGGCCTCTTCATTGTTCGATCATTCTATTTTTATTCTAGTCATTTTCCCACTGTTCTGTTATAGTACTTTAGGGCACCATCGTAGCTAGCTAGAGATTACCACCAGAGCTAACCCATGTTCTAGTGCTTATTAAACTTCTAGCACTGATCACCACTTCAGATTTAGGCCAAAATCGATCAAGTTGCTGGTGATTGGATGCCTAAAAGGGTCACTTCTGTAATTTCCCATATAGTGATATGGACTAAATTGAGATCCAGGTAATAGGATGCCTTAAAGGGTCACCTATATAATGTTATGCCACAGTGGATTGCTGATTGGCACAGGGCATGTGGTAATAAGGGAGATGGGCTGGATTCAACCAAACATGCTACGTGGTGAATACCCAATCCAGAAAAGTAACGAAGTAGCTCTGAAGATACACCCTATATTATTAAGATGATACTGGCTTTGCGTTATTTATGTCTTAATTGTCTGTTGTTAGACTGTGATACAGACATTGTCTCGAAACATCTTTACTTAGAATGTGATTTTGTACAGCGCAGTACGGATAAACCTACAATGTTGTTTTGGTTGAATTCCAGACTATACCGGAGTTATGCATTTTTGTCATGGAAAATGTGTAATTGTGTATTAATGTATATAATTTCTTATTATAATACACTAGATGGCAAATGTATGTGGACACCCTTTCAAATTAGTGGATTCGGCTATTTCAGCCAGACCCATTGCTGACAGGTGTATAAAATCGAGCACACAGCCATACAATCTCCGTAGACAAACATCGGCAGTAGACCGGCCCATACTGAAGAGCTCAGTGACTTTCAACGTGGCGCTGTCATACGATGCCACTTTTCCAACAAGTCACTTCATCAAATTCCTGCCCTGCTAGAGCTGTACCGGACAACTGTAAGTGCTGTTATTGTGAAGTGGAGACGTCTTCGAGCAACAACTGTTCAGCCGCAAAGTGGTAGGCCACACAAGCTTACAGAACGGGATCGCCGAGTGCTGAAGGGCGTAGCGTGTAAAAAATCATCTGTCCTCAGTTTCAACACTCACTACCGAGTTCCAAACTGCCTCTGGAAGCAACATCAGTACAATAACTGTTCGTAGGGAGCTTCATGAAATGGGTTTCCATGGCTGAGCAGCCGCACACAGGCCTAAGATCACCATGCGCAATGCCAAGCGTCGGCTGGAGTGGTGTAAAGCTCGCCTCCATTGGACTCTGGAACAGTGGAAATGCTTCACCATCTGAATTACGCTTCACCGCCTGGAAGTCCGATGGACGAATCTGGGGTTGGCGGATGCCAGGAGAACCTTACCTTCCCCAATGCATAGTGCCAACTGTAAAGTTTGGAGGAGGAGGAATAATGGTCTGGGGCTATTGCTCATGTTTCGGGCTAGGCCCCTTAGTTCCAGTGAAGGGAAATATTAACACTACAGCATACAATGACAGTCTAGATGATTCTGTGCTTCCAACTTTGTGGCAACAGTTTGGGGCCCTTTCCTATTTCAGCATGACAATGCCCCCGTGCACAAAGCAAGGTCCATACAGAAATGGTTTGTTGAGATCGGTGTGGAAGGACTTGAGTGGCCTGCACAGAGCCCTGAACTCAACACCATCGAACACCTTTGGGATGTATTGGAACGCTGACTGCGAGCCTAATGCTATTGTGGCTGAATGGAAGCAAGTCCCCGCAGCAATGTTCCAACATCTAGTGGAAAGCCTTCCCAGAAGAGTGGAGGCTGTTATAGCAGCAAAAGGGGGGACCAACTCCATATCAATGCCCATAATTTTGGAATGAGATGTTCGACGAGCAGGTATCCAATTTCTTCTGCACATGTAGTGTATGTTTGGAGGAAAATGGTGTGTCTAAAACGGGCCATGATGTCTGATTTCAGGAGCTTGAGGACATCAATAAATGGGGCCTTAATCTTTTCAAAGTCACCGAGCTTTCGGGGAACCGGCCTTTAACAGTAATGATGTACACAATTTTTCAGGTATGAACGTTTATAATAATTTACTGTGTGTGTGTGTTGGTGTGTGTGTCGGTGTCGGTGTGTGTGTTGGTGTAGTATATGTGAATAGCAGTCAGTTGACCCATAATTCTGACATTATTCTTGATCCGTTTTGACCGTGTTTAATGTTCTCTCATTTTCAGGAAAGACATTTATTTGAAACATTCAAAATACCATTAGACACCTTTATAACTTACCTGAAGACTCTAGAAGACTATTACCATGGCGATGTAGCCTATCACAATAACATCCATGCTGCTGATGTCACCCAATCCACTCACGTGCTTCTGTCCACGCCTGTTCTAGAGGTAGGGGAATGGACCATCTCCGTTGCTTTATGGGGAGAAACTTTGTTGGTAGGATTTGATATGGTCAATATGGCCACCTCTTTTAACTTTTTGGCTTATGTTCTGTTAATAATGTGTTTTTAACACAGCAATTATATCTGTTTTTATATTTGTCTTGCTTAAAACTTGCTTTAAATGTAACCTGAGTTGTGTTCATTAGGGCAGGCAACAGAAAATGTTTTAAAACATTTTGCAATGGATAACAAAGACGATAGTTTCTTATTAGACAAGTCCAGGTATGTTCCAATCTGTTTTCTTCCCTTTTGAATGACCCTGGTTTTGATGGATTGAACAGTGAGGTTCATACAGTGAGATTGTGTTCATTGTTTTGTTGTGCTCATATAGTTGTTCCACCTCTTGTCTTTGCAGGCTGTGTTCACAGACCTGGAAATCCTTGCTGCCATCTTTGCCAGTGCTATTCATGACGTAGACCACCCGGGGGTCTCCAACCAGTTTCTCATCAGTACCAGTGAGTGGTCTTTCCCATGTTTTGCAGTTATGAGCTATTCGACCTCACATGACATGCCGTTTTTGCCTTTTATCGCAGTGCTAATGTAGATGGCTGTTTTAAGACGAGCTTTTCTCTTCAAATCAATTTTTATTTTTCACATACAAATATTTAGTAGATGTTATTGCGGGTGTAGCAAAATGCTTGTGTTTGAGTGATTCTTTTACACGCATAGTGTGTAAAATATGAGTTAACTAACAATTAACTCCATATGAGTTAATTGTGGAGGACACAAAGAGACTTCTATCATTCCGAGAGAGAGAGAGAGAGAGAGAGAGAGAGAGAGAGAGAGAGAGAGATAGAGAGAGAGAGAGAGAGAGAGAGAGAGAGAGAGAGAGAGAGAGAGAGAGAGAGAGAGTGTGTCGGGTGGACACTCCCTGACTGGGTTAGCAGCCCAAGAGTCATGGTACTCACGGTGGCATGGTACTCATAAATACATACAATTATCTGCCAATGGGCAAAATATGTAGCCTGGTCCCAGATCTGTTTGTGCTGTATAATCATCTCCTATGGACATTGACATGAACAACTTTAGCGTGACAATGACCGTATAGTTGTCAAGACAGCAAAAACAGATTTGGGACCAGGCTAGAAAATATTGCCTTGCAAGACAAATGAACTAAGTTCAAGCCAAATGGTATTGTAGATAGAATGAAGGGTACATTGATTCATATTGAAACCGGATTCATTGTCTTAGTATAAGATTATACAATGTTGGGATTGGACTGTCTGTTCTCTAGGCTGATTGACTGGGAGCTGATTTTGATCCTCACCAGTTACGCAATCCTGATATGACATAACATGTGTTAGCCTAGCCACCATGGCAACAAATTATTTGGACCCATCCTTTGGAATCCGTATGTGCGTGCGTGCGTCCATGTGTGCTTGCGTGAACGCGCGCGTGTGCGTGTACGTGCCTGTGTGTGTGATTGTGTGTGTGACTGCGCGCCTGCGTATGTGCAATAGATAGAGATATATATTTGACTTGTCTCTGTCAAATGAGGTAGGGATTACTCAGAGTAGTAGGCATTGTGTGTTGTGTCTGCGCTTGTGCGTGCACGTGTAGTTAAAGTGTCCCAATATGTTTCTTTGGCTACTTGATTCACTTTATTCAATATGCAACGTGCATGTGTGTGGCAAAGAGAGATAGTGACATACCAAATCAAATCTACAGACACACACACTCGCAAAAAAATGACGTGCTTCTCTGGAAATACCTAATGAATATTATCCTGAAGTATGTTACTCTAATATTCAAAATGATGTCGGAAAAGCTGCTTTCTAACCATGTGCTTTTATCTGTGTGTTTTCCCTCCAGACTCAGAGCTGGCCCTCATGTACAATGACTCGTCAGTCCTGGAGAACCACCACCTGGCCGTAGGCTTCAAGCTGCTGCAGGAAGACAACTGTGACATCTTTCAGAACCTGACCAAGAAACAACGTCAGTCGCTCAGGAAAATGGTCATAGACATAGTGAGTGGGGTGGTTGGGTGGAGGAACCTAGCTAGTAAAGGGATGAATTAATTAATGAGTGAGTGATACAGATATGAACATTGCAAAATATTTGTCAAATGAAAGTGAGTGACTGCTTGAGTGAGTGAGTTCCAGTTTAGCACCCAATTGAACTAATCCAACATGTTGTTGTTTGTCCCCGTAGGTACTAGCTACTGACATGTCCAAGCACATGAATCTTCTGGCGGACCTGAAGACCATGGTGGAGACCAAGAAAGTCACCAGCTCTGGAGTTCTACTACTAGATAACTACAATGACAGGATACAGGTTGGCTGCTACTTCACATATCGTCACCCTGCAGGCAAAACTGGTCGAAATTACGTATTTTGTAATGTCGTGGTTAGGTTGTATATTGACTGTAAAATACTAGGGCTGTCAAACGATTAAAATCACTAATCCCGGTTAATCGCCTAAAATTCTGTAGTTAATCGTAAAAAAAAAGTATTTGCTTAAATTTGCTCAATTAATATTTTTCCATTTAAAAAAAGGCATTATAGGTATTTAGGGACATTCTGTATCAGAATTTTTTTATTGGCATATTCACCATAAACAAAATAAGCATTACAAAAGTCCTGGAACTTACTAATGCTCCCAGTATGTCTACTCCCTCATACATTTTCTTGAAATTCACACACACACACACACACACTAAGCTTCAGCCATTGCAAATGATTGTTCTCCCAATTACTGATTGGAGGGTTGGCTATAAGAAAAAAATAACTGTCTCTATGGATACAAACAACAAAGAGCGTAAACCTGTCCAACAATGTCATGAATTCCACAGAACATAAACCTATGACCATACACTTAAGTCGTCCTCCTATTTCTTTTTACTGAGCCAGTTGCAAAGACAAACACGCCTGTTGACATTTTTAGATGATAAAGCTGCTCTCTTCTTCTGTACCATATGTCCAGAGAGTGAAAACAACCTCTCACAAGGTACTGATGTGGCAGGCGTTGCCAGGTGCCTTCATGCAATGCAGGCCGGTCTTGTGTGGGCCCCTGCATAATGTGACCACCAGTGTAGTGGACAGTCCTCCACTCAGAAGAACTGTTTTCTACTCAGTTCCAGCTGCTAATATATGCATATTATTAGTAGATTTGGATAGAGAACACTCTGAAGTTTCTAAAACTGTTTGAATGATGTCTGTGAGTATAACAGAACTCATATGGCAGGCGAAACCCTGAGAAAAATCCAACCAGGAAGTGGGAAATCTGAGGGTTGTAGTTTTTTAACCCTTGGCCTATCGAATACAAAGTGGGATATGGGTCATGTTGCACTTCCTAAGGCTTCCACTAGATGTCAACAGTCTTTAGAACCTTGTCTGATGCTTCTATTGTGAAGTGGGGCCGAATGAGAGGGGATTGAGTAAGGTCTACCATGAGCTGAACATGCACTGACCATGCGCGTTCATGTGAGAGCGAGCTCTGTTCCATCTCATTTCTGAAGACAAAGGAATTCTCCGGTTGGAACATTATTGAAGATTTATGTTAAAAACATCCTAAAGATTGATTCAATACTTAGTTTGTCATGTTTCTACGGACTGTAATATAACTTTTTTAACTTTTTGTCCGTACTTTCCGCTGGACTTGCACTCGCGTCTTGAGTTTGGAAAGTGTACTGAACTCGAGAACAACTAGGAGGAATTTGGACATAAATGATGGACATTATCGAACAAAACAAACATTTATTGTGGAACTGGGATTCCTGGGAGTGCATTCTGATGAAGATCATCAAAGGTAAGTGAATATTTATAATGCTATTTCTGACTAATGTTGACTCCAACATGGCAGATATTTCTTTGGCTGATTTGGTCTCTGAGCTCCGTACTCAGATTATTGCATGGTGTGCTTATTCCGTAAAGTTTTTTTAAAATCTGACACAGCGGTTGCATTAAGGAGAAGTCTATCTTTAATTCTGTGAATAACACTTGTATCTTTTATCAATGTTTATTATGAATATTTCTGGAAATCTCTGCAAAATCATCGGATGTTTTGGAAGCAAAACATTACTGAACGTAACACGCCAATGTAAACTGAGATTTTTGGATATAAATATGCACTTTATTGAACAAAACATACATGTATTGTGTAACATGAAGTCCTATGAGTGTCATCTGATGAAGATCATCAAAGGTTAGTGATTCATTTTATCTTTATTTTTCTTTTTGTGACTCCTCTCTTTGGCTGGAAAAATGGCTGTGTGTGTTTTTGCGACTTGCCTCTGACCCAACATAGTCATATGTTGTGCTTTCGCTGTAAAGCTTTTTTGAAAGCGGACACGATGGGTAGAGTAACAAGAAGTTTATCTTTCATTTGGTGTATTGCACTTGTTAATGTGTGAAAGTTACATATTTCAAAAAAATATTTTTGAATTTGGCGCGCTGCCTTTTCAGCGGAATGTTGTCGAGGGTTGCTGCTAGCGGAACCCCTGGCCCTAAGAAGTGTGTTTGTATAAAGGGGATTTTCTATTCTAATTCTCTCTCCAGGTACTCCAGAATATAGTGCACTGTGCAGACCTCAGTAATCCGACCAAGCCCCTGCAGCTGTACCGCCAGTGGACCGACCGCATTATGGAAGAGTTCTTCAGCCAGGGGGACAGGGAGAGGGAGAGAGGCATGGAGATCAGCCCCATGTGTGACAAACACAACGCCTCTGTACAGAAGAGCCAGGTAAATACAGTATACACATATAGTATATAAACATGTGCACAAGAGCTCCCGCACACAGACACACAAAGGAAGTTAATATCTGACCTGACAATTTATTTCAGTACAAACTCAAGCTGATACACATTTTCTCTCCAGGTGGGGTTCATCGACTACATCGTCCACCCACTGTGGGAGACGTGGGCTGACCTGGTGCACCCTGACGCCCAGGACATCCTGGAGACTCTGGAGGACAACAGGGAGTGGTACCAGAGCACCATCCCCCAGAGCCCCTTGCCCACCCCAAACAAATCTGACCACAGCAGCGGCCACCTCCCTGGGGCCAAATTCCAGTTTGAGCTCACACTGGAAGAGGACAGAGAGACGGACACAGAGAAAGACAGCGGCAGTCAACCAGAGGAGGGGGAAGAGGAGGAGAATAGTTGTGACTCGAAAAAGCTCTGCATGCAGGACTCGGTATCCACAGAGATCCTGTTGGACGAAGAGGAGGAAGAGGGTGAAGGCCGTGTACCGAGTATGGTGGAGTTGGTGGAGGGAAAGGGAAAGAGAAGGGCGAGGAGGAGCAGAGAGCGGCTGATACATAGCAGCAGGCGAAACGGTGCGGGTTGCCAAACTGCGAAAGAGAGACTGTCACGTTACGACAACATCTCAAGGGATGAGTTGAATACTAATAATTGCCATGATGTCAGTAACACTGAGTCGTCATGAGTTCTAAAGCACACGTTGCCCTGCTCAAGCCCAGGCCTCTCCTCACTACACTCCGACTAGAGGCGATATGGGGGCACAGACCCCCTCTCCTCCCCTCAAGACTCCCTTGCTTGGAGCTCCACACTTTTGCACTCAAGAAAATTTGTCAACTTTATTGCCTCCATTTTTGTTTATGTTCTTGTTTGTTCGGCCTGTCGGGAGTGAGGTGTATGTCTGTCGATGCCTGGTGGGTTTGAGTTCAAATGCCAAACTCCATCTCCCACCTCTCCTCTAGATCCTCCCACTTCTAGTCAGTGCAGGAAGTGTTCTTTGATTCCCTGACTGAGCACATGGGCAACAAATAGGATGCTTGGAACAGTCCCAACTATAGCATCATTGGAGGACAGACAAAGACGGGGAAAGATGGACTGCAAGGTGACCCCAGTCCACTTATACGATCTGAAAAATCTATGATGGATATTATAAGGAGAGACAAAGACATATGTTGTGAGATGATTTCAAAGAGACCTTTTTTTTCTGAAGTTCGTCTTCCTTGAAAACGTACTGGTAGAAAATGCAGCCAAAACGCTGATTTTTGACCTCCTCAGTTTTGTGCGTAAAACTGGGATCTTTTTGTAGATTGTACTTTTGCTAACAGAGAGACAGAAAGAGAAAAAGCAGAGGAAGATGTTCAACTGAGAATCTTCGTCATTTATTGCAACCATTTTGAGAAGAGGTGTGTCGCATCATAATGGGTGTGGTCTTTCCTGCAATGTGTGTTTGTACTGAGTAGATATGACTAAGGTCTTTACACTCACTCTGCTTTTTTGTTAGCTTTTATAACTTCTCACCCAGGTATTTCAGATAGTGATATCTTATATGAACGTGTGGTATTCTGCTTGAGAGCTTTTGGGTTATTCGTGTAACTTTACTTTGCATGTTTTAATGTACCACCTGTTTTTATTGTTCAAAACAGAAAGAAGCTGGTAACTACTGAGCTTAAGAATATTATAATAATAATAATTATGAATAATATGCGTATGCCATTTTTCCATTTGAATATGATATGTCTTGTCAACATCCCGAGTATGAGAAGAGCATGTGGCGATCAGTTCTATCCAATCAAACTTACTAGACAAATAGACTATCCAATCTATCTATACATTGTTAAATATGTTTTGAAATAGGTAGTACATGTTTCTCAGCTGTTACAGGTAGAGTCAGCGATATGACGTATATGCAGAAAGTAAACAGCAAAGTGGGTTCATTTCCGCCACAACTAAGAGTGTTGAAGCGCTGTTTTGGTCCCGTGGCTACCACGTTGTGAATGCGTGAAGCGAACTCGTGCACATGCACAGATACTGTGTGTGACTGTGCGAGAGCGAAGTCATGCATCTTGCTCATCGCAATATCTGTGGTGCTGCTCATGGCAATGTAATTTCGCCGACTCTATCTTTATGGTTTATGAATAACCCCAATTGACCTTCAGTAAGCATAAACATTTCTAGTTGTCAACAGTGTTGGGGAGTAGTGAACTACATTTAGTTCAACTAGTAATTTTACTACAATTTGCAGTATAACTAAATTCAAATCGAGGTAGTATTTTCAGTAGTTAATTACTTTTTTTGCCATGTAGCAGTGTAGCAAACTACTGGAATTACACACTACTTGTTTAGCAAAAATTAAATAAAATATATTTTTCGGTATCAGACCTGCATAATTCTCACTTTTCATAGGCAAATGAACACGCTATGGTAACATCGGTGTTGTGGAAGCTACTCTGAACATATAGTTTACCAAGCTACCAATTACTTCACACTGGAAGAAGTTAAGGTACGATACAGCTACCCTTAAGAAAAATATAGTTTACTTAACTAAAGTTACTTTGAAAATGTAGTTCACTACATCAAAACTACTTTGTGAAAGATGATCATATGTCAATTTAAATTGTCATAGACTACAAATTGCAAGGTCAGTTCACTTTGGGGTCATATGTTAACAAAATGTGTAATTTTGCCTATTAAACACAATGTTTAATGTTTAAACTGAGAATTGTGCAGATCGGATGCCGAAAAAGAAAGGAAATTGTAGTTTACATAATTTGTAAATGTTTTAAGTAGTGTGTAGCTCCAGTAGTTATGGCAAAAAAACGAATTAACTACTGAAAATACTACCTAGATTTGACCATAGTTCATCTACCACCAAGCTACTGCAAAACCTAGTGAAATTACTAGTTGAATTACATATAGTTCACTACTCTCTACAACGGGTTAACATATGACCCCAAAGTGATCTATCCTTGCAATTTGTAGTCTATGTAATTTCAGATTTACATACGTTTTCACCAAGTAGTACTTTTTCAAAGTAATTCTATTTTTCTTAAGCGTAGCTTTATTGTAGCTTAATTCCATTGTGAAGTAACTGTTAGCTTGGTAAACTAGCGTCACCAAGACTGGTTATCAATTATATCTGTTACACTTTAGAGTACAGTCACATGATTATATTTTTTATATTTTGTCATTTCATAACTTAAGTACAAAGGGATTTGAGCTAATGATTTCTTTAGTGTAAAACGTAAATAATAAGGGTGTATTCATGTACACTCTTATATTTACATATACATACATACATACATACATACATACATACATACATACATACATACATACATACATACTATACAAATACATACATAAGTACAGTGCCTTGGGAAAGTATTCAGACCCCTTGACTTTTTCCACCTTTTGTTAGGTTACAGCCTTATTTTAAAATTGATTAAATAGTTTTTTCCTTAATCAACCTACACACAATAATGACAAAGCAAAAACAGGTTTTTAGACATTTTTGCTCATTTTATAAAAATGTAAAAAAGGATAAATTACATTTATATAAGTATTCAGACCCTTTACTCAGTACTTTGTTGAAGCAACTTTGGCAGCGATTACAGCCTAGAGTCTTCGTGGGTATGACGCTTGGCACACCTGTATTTGGGAGTTTCTCAATAATATTAAGGGATTAGAAATCCGTGGCTTAAAAGCTAAGGTGTACGCTGATGATTCATGTTTTATTTTAAAACCACAAATATATTCTCTCCACGGCCTCTTAGAGGATCTAGATACTTTTGCTATCCTCTCTGAATTAAAACCAAATTATGATAACGTATTACGTATTGGATCACAAAAAAATGCGAATTTTACATTACCGTGTAGTTTACCAATTAAATGGTCTGATGGAGATGTGGACATAGTGGGTATACAAATCCCAAAAGAAAGAAATTATCTCTATCCAATACATTTTTTGAGAAAGTTATCAAAAATAGATAAGATCTTGGTACCATGGAAAGGAAAATAACTGTCTATTTGTGGAAAAAATCACCCTGATTAACTCTTTAGTCAAATCACAGTTTGCCTATATGCTTATGGTTTTGCCTACACCTAGTGACCTGGTTTTTAAATAATATGAACAAAAAAATTCAATTTTATTTGGAATGGCAAGCCAGACAAAATTAAAAGGGCCTATTTATATAACGAATATGAATTCAGAGGGCAGAAATGATTAAATATTAAAGCATTAGACCTCTCACTAAAGGCATCAGTCATACAAAAGTTATACTTAAATCCAAACTGGTTCTCTAGTAAATTGGTAGGAATGTCTCATCCTATGTTCAAGAATGGCCCTTTCGCCTTTATTCAGATTACACCTGCTCATTTTCGTTTGTTTGAAAAGGAAATAATCTCCGTAATATCTTTATTTTTTAAACAAACAAATATTGTGGTTATACTCAAATATAGTCATTGATTTTTTTTTATACTATTTTTTGAAGAAATTTTGAAAAAAGGTATAATTTTTGTGAATGATATCATAAATAGGACTGGTGAAATTGTCACACATGCAGCTAACACAGACATATGGAAATGCCTGCTCTACCCAAAATTACAACCAACTAATTGCAGCATTACCACAAAAATGGAAGAGGCCACTGCAAAAAAGTAAGGAACTTGTATGTTGGCCCTGTATTAAAGAACATAAATGGTTAAAGAAAAGTGTGATAATTAAAAACATATACCAATTTCATTTAAGGACCAAAAAACTGACAGCTGTCCCATAAAAATCGCTAAATAGTTGGGAAGAGATTTTCGATGTACCCATTCCATGGCACATGGTTTATGCATTGATCCTCAAAACAACGCCGGATTAAAAACTTCACATTTTGCCTGGTTATACTGCATTTCTGTCTAAATGTATAGTGTCTAGAGCCATGGCATCATAATGATGGTAATAAGAGGTGGATTAATTCGGGTGGGACTGTGTAGGACCTCACTGAAGGCCCAGGCCCACGGCACACCACTGCTAAAACCCCAAAGAGCAAGCAACACAGGGCCAGAAGCACAATACAAGCGGTTCATGGTGTGCATGCTTGTTAGACTGATGGATAATCAGAACAGGATAGAGCACACAATATCTTTCAAACGTTCATAGATGACCAACAGGGTCAGGTAAAGACCATAATGGATATAGAGGGTGAAACGTTCATAGATGACCAACAGGGTCAGGTAAAGACCATAATGGATATAGAGGGTGAAACGTTCATAGATGACCAACAGGGTCAGGTAAAGACTATAATGGATATAGAGGGTGAAACGTTCATAGATGACCAGCAGGGTCAGGTAAAGACCATAATGGATATAGAGGGTGAAACGTTCATAGATGACCAACAGGGTCAGGTAAAGACCATAATGGATATAGAGGGTGAAACGTTCATAGATGACCAACAGGGTCAGGTAAAGACTATAATGGATATAGAGGGTGAAACGTTCATAGATGACCAACAGGGTCAGGTAAAGACCATAATGGATATAGAGGGTGAAACGTTCATAGATGACCAACAGGGTCAGGTGAAGACTATAATGGATATAGAGGGTGAAACGTTCATAGATGACCAACAGGGTCAGGTAAAGACCATAATGGATATAGAGGGTGAAACGTTCATAGATGACCAGCAGGGTCAGGTAAAGACCATAATGGATATAGAGGGTGAAACGTTCATAGATAACCAACAGGGTCAGGTAAAGACCATAATGGATATAGAGGGTGAAACGTTCATAGATGACCAGCAGGGTCAGGTAAAGACCATAATGGATATAGAGGGTGAAACGTTCATAGATAACCAACAGGGTCAGGTAAAGACCATAATGGATATAGAGGGTGAAACGTTCATAGATGACCAACAGGGTCAGGTAAAGACCATAATGGATATAGAGGGTGAAACGTTCATAGATGACCAGCAGGGTCAGGTAAAGACCATAATGGATATAGAGGGTGAAACGTTCATAGATGACCAGCAGGGTCAGGTAAAGACTATAATGGATATAGAGGGTGAAACGTTCATAGATGACCAACAGGGTCAGGTAAAGACCATAATGGATATAGAGGGTGAAACGTTCATAGATGACCAACAGGGTCAGGTAAAGACCATAATGGATATAGAGGGTGAAACGTTCATAGATGACCAACAGGGTCAGGTAAAGACCATAATGGATATAGAGGGTGAAACGTTCATAGATGACCAGCAGGGTCAGGTAAAGACTATAATGGATATAGAGGGTGAAACGTTCATAGATGACCAACAGGGTCAGGTAAAGACTATAATGGATATAGAGGGTGAAACGTTCATAGATGACCAACAGGGTCAGGTAAAGACTATAATGGATATAGAGGGTGAAACGTTCATAGATAACCAACAGGGTCAGGTGAAGACTATAATGGATATAGAGGGTGAAACGTTTATAGATGACCAACAGGGTCAGGTAAAGACCATAATGGATATAGAGGGTGAAACGTTCATAGATGAGCAACAGGGTCAGGTAAAGACTATAATGGATATAGAGGGTGAAACGTTCATAGATGAGCAACAGGGTCAGGTAAAGACCATAATGGATATAGAGGGTGAAACGTTCATAGATGACCAACAGGGTCAGGTAAAGACTATAATGGATATAGAGGGTGAAACGTTCATAGATGAGCAACAGGGTCAGGTAAAGACCATAATGGATATAGAGGGTGAAACGTTCATAGATGACCAACAGGGTCAGGTAAAGACTATAATGGATATAGAGGGTGAAACGTTCATAGATGACCAGCAGGGTCAGGTAAAGACCATAATGGATATAGAGGGTGAAACGTTCATAGATGACCAGCAGGGTCAGGTAAAGACCATAATGGATATAGAGGGTGAAACGTTCATAGATGACCAGCAGGGTCAGGTAAAGACCATAATGGATATAGAGGGTGAAACGTTCATAGATGACCAGCAGGGTCAGGTAAAGACCATAATGGATATAGAGGGTGAAACGTTCATAGATGACCAACAGGGTCAGGTAAAGACTATAATGGATATAGAGGGTGAAACGTTCATAGATGACCAACAGGGTCAGGTAAAGACCATAATGGATATAGAGGGTGAAACGTTCATAGATGACCAACAGGGTCAGGTAAAGACCATAATGGATATAGAGGGTGAAACGTTTATAGATGACCAACAGGGTCAGGTAAAGACTATAATGGATATAGAGGGTGAAACGTTCATAGATGACCAGCAGGGTCAGGTAAAGACTATAATGGATATAGAGGGTGAAACGTTCATAGATGACCAACAGGGTCAGGTAAAGACTATAATGGATATAGAGGGTGCAAACATTTCAAGACGCTAGGGTCAGATGCCTTTCATTTTTAAGGAAGTCATGGTTTATGGGTTGGGTGGGTTGTGGGGGCTAGTACCTTTCAGTTAACCTTCCCACCCATGGGCCAGATTACACTCAATCCTAGGACTGACAGTCTAGACTTGATACTGAGTCTGATTCTCTCACATCGGCAAACCATTCCATAAAGAGGAGCTCTGTAGGGGAAAGCGTCCAGCTACTGAAGCCCTGCTTCCAATTCATCTGATTGAATTAGCAGAAAAGGATCATTACATATTAACAATAATTATGAGCAAAACACATGGGATCTAACCTGGAATGCTGTTTAGCAGCACCACCAACTCCTCTTTTGCCTCGTTTTCCTCCCCTAGGACCTTCTGCCGACAGAGTTGTATTGCTGGTACTATAACATATGAAGGTGAACATACATTTCATAGATTGTTTAAAATACATCAGAGTTATTTTCTTGCAAAATGATACCGAACATAAGCCTGAACAATGTGTCTTCTCAATACTTAACTGATTTCCAGTTTTACATTTATACCCTGACCCTGGCGGCGTAGTAGAGGAGGGCATCGGTGACGGTGTCAACACCATGAGATGGTGTCATCTCTTTTGTGAACTTCTAAAGGTAGGACCATAACCTCTCCATCTGTTCTCCGTCAGCAAGCCCACTACCAGTCACACACCTGGTACCATCAGTGACCTGAAATATAAAGTACAATCAGAAACCATAATGAGCGGTGAAGTGGTGAAGTGGTGAAGATTAATTAAGGGACTAGGACAAATTACAACTAGCTGTTTCTTAATACTGTCAATCACCGTATTTTTATCTGCAGAATCAACAGCCTTGGTTTCTCCAATGACTGCCTCGATTGGTTCACCAACTACTTCTCAGATAGAGTTCAGTGTGTCAAATCGGAGGGCATGTTGTCTGGACCTCTGATAGTCTCTATGGGGGTAGCACAGGGTTCAATTCTCGGGCCGACTCTTTTCTCTGTATATATAAATGATGTCGCTCTTGCTGCGGGTGATTCCTTGATCCACTTCTACGTAGACGACACCATTCTGTATACATCTGGCCCCTTCTTTGGACACTGTGTTAACAAACCTCCAAACGAGCTTCAATGCCAAACAACACTCCTTCCGTGGCCTCCAACTGCTCTTAAACGCTAGTAAAACGAAATGCATGCTCTTCAACCGATCGCTGCCCGCACCGGCCCGCCCGACTAGCATCACTACTCTGGGCGGTTCTAACTACAAATACCTAGGTCTCTGGCTAGACTATAAACTCTCCTTCCAGACTCATATTAAGCATTTCCAATCCAAAATTAAATCTAGATTCAGCTTCCTATTTCGCGACAAAGCCTCCTTCACTCACTCTGCCAAACATAACCTCGTAAAACTGACTATCCTACCAATCCTCGACTTCGGTGATGTCATTTACAAAATAGTCTCCAACACTCTACTCAGCAAACTGGATGCAGTCTATCATAGTGCCATCCGTTTTGTCACAAAGCCCCATATACCACCCACTGCGACCTGTATGCTCTCGTCGGCTGGCCCTCGCTACATATTCGTCGCCAAACCCACTGGCTCCAGGTCATCTATAAGTCTTTGCTAGGTAAAGCCCCGCCTTATCTCAGCTCACTGGTCACCATAACAGCACTCACCAGTAGCACGCACTCCAGCAGGTATATCTCACTGGTCATCCCCAAAGCCAACACCCAATTTGGCCGCCTTTCCTTCCAGTTCTCTGCTGCCAATGACTGGAACAAATTGCAAAAGTCGCATACATTTACATTTACATTTAAGTCATTTAGCAGACGCTCTTATCCAGAGCGACTTACAAATTGGAAAGTTCATACATATTCATCCTGGTCCCCCCATGGGAATTGAACCCTGGTCCCCCCGTGGGAATTGAACCCACAACCCTGGCGTTGCAAGCGCCATGCTCTACCAACTGAGCCACACGGGACCGTGTGGCATAAGTTGGAGACATATCTCCCTCACTAACTTTAAGCATCTGCTATCTGTGCAGCTTACCGATCGCTGCAGCTGTACATAGCCCATCTGTAAATAGCCCACCCAACTACCTACTTCATCCACATATTGTTTTTATTTACTTTTTTGCTCTTTTGCACACCAGTATTTTCACTTGCACATCATCATCTGCACATCTATTACTTCAGTATTAATTTGCTAAATTGTAATTACTTCGCTACTATGGCCTATTTATTGCCTTACCTCCTTACTCCATTTGCACACACTGTACATAGATTTTTCTATTGTGTTATTGACTGTACTTTTGTTTATCCTATGTGTAAATCTGTGTTGTTTCCCCTCATCAATTATGAACAACACTGAATGCAAATAAGACTCCTAGCTTACTGAGGCTTCATAATTGTTCCTTAATTGGTATCATTGACATGCCTGTGGACAGAGAGGCCAGTTTGTTCTGTCCGAGGTCAGTGGCACCAACTTCCTTGACAGTCTCTCGTTCAAACTGCCTGTGTTTGAACTCCTCAAAATACAATAACTACCGTCCGGCATGTATTGGATTTATGGAATGCCAAGGTAATCCCCCTCAAAGATACCTCACACTCCAGTGGCAGGGCTGGAAACTGGCGCAGGGCCACTGAAATTGCTGTTTGCGGCAGATGGGGGGTGGCAGGCCAGAGTCTGTAGCGGATCTCAGTGACAGTTATGTTTCACTATGTTGTTTTTGCGGATCTCAGTGACAGTTATCTTTCTCCAATATATTGGTATCACTCCACGGCGGAGGGATATATCCGAAGTGAGGATTTACAGATTCACTCCCAAGGATCACCTGTGGCACAGCTGGGGTCCGTACCTATATATAGACCCCATTGGCAGCGACACACATTCTCTTTCATTTTCTCGGCAGATGTCCGTATGGTTTGAAGTACCTTTCTTTCTGAAGTTCGCGTGGTAAGTCACTGGTAAGTGTAATATCTTGCGTGGAAGTATACTCACTGGCTGTTTGCAGCCTGGAGCAGAAGGCCACATGGCCAGCCCCTCTTCTTGAGTGCTCCACTCGATGCGCGAGGTTGATCTGTATCTTCTGCCTGTGGTTTGTCGTACTTGTGTTTCGTTAGCGTTACACTACGACTCCGTGTGCATCCATTAGTATGGTGGCTCTTGCTGCCACAAACTGTAATTTACCTTACACAACTTGCCGACTGGCTTGTTCTATGAGTGTGTTGTGAATTGCTTTCTATGCTAATTAACCTGCTGGGGGTTATTCTTGTTCTTTCTCCTGCAGAGTGTAAGAGTATCATGGTGGACTTTCCACTACGTTGAGACATTAACTTGAGTTCCTTAACGGAGTTAGACCATAATATGGTGCAGTTTTTACTGCTTGGATATTAAACCGGCTAAGCAATATTGCAAAAAATATATATAAATCAAATCTATTACCTGGTTGCTGTTTTTTATGTCTGCCTGCTTTTCCCACACAGGTCTTCCCCATTTTGCAGAGGTACTGGGTAATTTATCCCTCACCGGGATCCTATTCCTCCAAATGGGTCATGACATAAGCTCTCCCAGAGCGTCGGACCCCTGCTCCGTGGCCTTGTTGGCTTGGCTGAGCTTATGGCTTCCCTTTGTCACAGGTGTGATGGTGGCATCCCTCCTGGTGATCCGCATACCTCGTGTATGCACTGCCTGGGTTTGAGCCACGCGGACAGGGCGGTGGAGTGCCCTACTGGATGCCTGTTTTGTGTGGTATTCTCAGAACGCCTGCGCCTGGCACGATTGGAGGCTATACGCAAGTGGATCGGTCAGGCTCGGGCTCAGGCTGGGGAGGAACACCCTCCCTCAGGAGTGGTGCGCCAGCGAATGTTAGACCCTCTATTGGGCCCAGTACCCCTCCCAGGAAGCGTGGCCGGAGCCACCGCAGGCAGAGCCCATCTGCTGCCAGGCCTGGACTCGGGCAGAGTCCAGTCGGACCGCTGGGGCCACCTTGAACGGAGGGCGCTTGCCCTGCGACAGGAGGTTGATAGCTTCGATGGCGACGACAGCTGTTCCCTTTTGGTCAGTGATAGGCTGTTCCTGGGGGACGATGCTGGTACTGTTCACCAACGTGAGCGGGGCTACCAGGCTGACAGGCCATCAGAAGCCGGCAGCGGGGCTTCATCACCCCCAGCTTTCCGAAAGGCTATGAGAAGCCTACTCACTCAGGTAGCCATTGCACTGGACATCAAACTGGTGGACAGTGATGACTCTCCATCTGTCCCCATCTCTGCTGAGTTCCGAGAGGCCTTGCAGGAGAGCTGGGCCTCTGCCAGGGGGCGCTTCTGACTCACAGCAGAGACTGGACCATGGAGTTATGTTGCGGGCGCAGAGCCACTCTGCTTCCGGGAGTACCCGAACATGGACACCATGATAGCTGCCATGGTCCTCCCAGACCGGGAGATTATAAGGCGGAACTGCGACTGAATCCTGGATCGCCAGGGTCTTTGATGCGGACTTGAAAGCAACATATGGGTCCCTCTGCTCTCAGGCCTACCTGCAGACACTGTTGCCCCAGCTGCAGGAGGGCACAGAGGAGCCTCGCCTGCTCTCCCTGATCCAGAGGGATGTGGCCTGCGCCAACAGATGGGCCATGGCGCAGGTGGTTACCTCCCAGTGCCATCTCTGGCTGGTCAAATCCTGTCTGCCAGCTGCTCTCCTGAACACATTTGCCACGCTCCCCATCACCAGAGGGCTGACGTTTGGCCCAGGGGTTGATGACATTCTGGAGCAGACCAATAAGGTTTGTAGGGACCAGGAGACCCTGAGATGGTTCAAGCCATCTCCTCAGGCCCCGGGTCCAAGGCAGACGTGGGGTACCAACTCCAATTCCGTTGCCGGGCCCCGTCCTTCAGGGGCCTTCGTGTCACCACGGTGGCCGACACCCTGAAGAAAACCCTGCGTCTGGAGATCTCCTCACTCCTGGACAAGGGTGCCATCCGCAGGATCAAGACATCAGAATGGCTAGGTGGGTTCTACTCCACTTATTTTGTGGTCCCGAATAGAGACGGAGGGTTTCGGACGATTCTGGACCTCCTCAACCTTAATGGGTACTTGAAGGTACTGAGGTTCCACATGCTGTCCCCAGCCTGCATGTTGCAGGCCATGTCCAGGGACCAGTTGTTTGTTACGTTGGACCTGAGGGATGCGGACTTCCATGTTCCTGTTCACCCAACTCATTGGCAGTACCGCCTTACGAATTCATGGTTCTTCCCTTCGTTCTCTCCTTGGCACCCCTCACGTTCACAAAGTGCCTGTACACTGTCCTGGCACCTCTCACGTCCTGAGGATTGTTGATCCTCAATTACCTGGACGATTGGCTGATTTGTGCCCTGACCAGGATCCAGGTCCTGTCAGACAAAGACATGCTCCTGACCCACATCTGCGGGCTGGGCATTATTGTACACGACAAGAAGAGTCATCTGATGTCCACCTTCATTGTCATGGAACTGGACTCAGTCCTCATGAGAGCACACCTGCCCACCAGAAGGGTTCAGGCAATCTTATCTTGCCCCGACCACTTTCGGCAAGGGCGGGTGGTATCCGCCCTAACCTGCCAACGCCTGTTGGGCTTGCTGATGGCGGCCTCGTTGCTGATTCCCCTGGGCCTGCTCCATCTCCGGTTGTGGTTCAACCTCCACGGGCTGCACCCAAAGCGCCACCATCACCGCCAGCACCGCCAGCTGCGGGTGACCTCACAGTGCCTCAGTGCATTATTGAGGTGGCGCTGTCGTTCCTTTCTCTCAGGTGGGGTGGAGATGCTGAGGATGTGCCGCCGGGAGCTGGTCAGCACGGACACCTCCCAGATTGGCTGGGGGGGTGTGACCAAGGGCAGGTCGGCCAGCAGCTGTTGGCTACCCCCTTGGAGCGGCAGGCACATAAATACTCTAGAGCTCCGAGCTGTACTGCTGGCCCTGCGCTCTATCCTTCCACATCTGAAGGGAAGACATGTCCTGGTGAGAATGAACAACACCACAGTGGTGGCTTACAACAACCATCAGGGTGGACTGAGGTCCTGCCGCCTCCATCTTATGGCACGGGAGCTCCTTCATTGGGCTCAGGGACGTCTAGCGTCTCTATGCGCAGCGCATGTACCTGGCATCCTGAATGTGGCAGTGGATATGCTCTCGAGGGAGGGCCTGCCACCTTGGGACTGGAGCCTAGATCCTCAGGTGGTGCAGCACCTGTGGGACAAGTTCGGGAAGGCGCAGGTGGACCTGTTTGCCTCCCTGGACATTACACACTGCCCCCTGTGGTACTCCATGTCAGAGTACCACAGGACCTCTGGGCTTGGATGATCTGGCTCACGATTGGCCAGGGCTGGAGCTTAACGCATTCCCCCCTTTTCCCCTAATCCAGGCTGTGCTGGACAGGACCAGGATGTCGGAGCATCGTCTGCTGCTGGTAGCCCCATACTGGCCCAGACGACTCTGGTTCGGTCTTCTCCGGTCCCTGTTGTCTGGGACACCTTGGCAACTGCCCCTGATACCTGACCTGCTGTTTCAGGCCGGGGGAACTCTGTGGCATTCGAGACCGCAACCACCTCATTCTGTGGGCTTGGCCACTGAATGGCACCAATGGTCCATGTTAGGACTACAGGAGGACATAATGTACACCATGGAGAGAGCAAGGGCACCGGCTACTTCCGCGGCATACCAGTTGCGCTGGCGGTTGTTCTGCTCTTGGTGCACTGGTATTGAGGTTGTGCCCGAGTCACGCGGGATGCAATACCTGCTGTCTCGCTTGGATGAGGGCTTGGCAGCCTCTACACTGAGAGGGTATTTGGCCGCTATATCTGCCTACCGTGTGGGGTGGATGGACAGGCCAGTGGGGCGCCATGCCTTGGTCTCCTGGTTTATGAAGGTGGTTCATAAACCGCTCATTGGTGAGCTGGGATCTGGATGTGTTCTTGGCAGCTTTGGCAAAGCTACTGTTGGAGTC
This sequence comes from Salvelinus fontinalis, assembly GCF_029448725.1. Lineage (NCBI taxonomy): Eukaryota > Metazoa > Chordata > Actinopteri > Salmoniformes > Salmonidae > Salvelinus > Salvelinus fontinalis. Next base: position 13,731,780 of record NC_074674.1, read on the forward strand.
TGCCTCCCTAAAACACCTCTCTATGAAGGTGACTTCTTGGTAGCGATTACGTCCATGAAGAGGGTGGGTGAGCTCCATGCTCTTTCGGTAAGTTCTGAGTGCTACTGGATGGACCCCCGGTGGGAGGAGTATATCTCTCCACCCCAACCCTTAATTTCTCCTGTCAGACAGGTTCTGTCAGACAGGAATGTGAACATCCCTTTTATCCTGTCTGCTTACGATCCCCCGGGAGTAGTGGGGGAGTCTGGGCACTTCAGAAACCCTGAAACACTTCAGCGAGCAGGCCTTCCTAATCGACCTGGCCGGGGTATCCTGGAAGGATATTGATCTCATCCCGTCAGTAGAGGATGCCTGGTCTTTTTTTTAAAATGCCTTCCTCACCATCTTGAATAAGCATGCCCCATTCAAGAAATTTAGAACCAGGAACAGATTGGTTCTCTCCTGACCTGACTGCCCTTAACCAACAGAAAAACATCCTATGGCGTTCTGCATTAGCATCGAACAGCCCCCGTGATATGCAACTTTTCAGGGAAGCCAGAAACCAATATATACAGGCAGTTAGAACAGCCAAGGCTAGCTTTTTCAAGCAGAAATTTGCTTCCTGCAACACAAATTCAAAAAAGTTCTGGGACACCGTAAAGTCCATGGAGAATAAGAACACCTCCTCCCAGCTTCCAACCGCTCTGAAGATAGGAAACACTGTCACCACCGACAAATCCACTATAATTGAGAATTTCAATAAGCATTTTTCTACGGCTGGCCATGCTTTCCACCTGGCTACCCCTACCCCGGACAACAGCACTGCCCTCCCCTCTGCTACTCGCCCAAGCCTTCCCCATTTCTCTTTCTCCCAAATACAGTCAGCTGATGTTCTTAATGAGCTGCAAAATCTGGACCCTTACAAATCAGCCGGGCTAGATAATCTGGACCCTTTCTTTCTAAAACTATCTGCTGAAATTGTTGCCACCCCTATTACTAGCCTCTTCAACCTCTCTTTCGTGTCGTCTGAGATCCCCAAAGATTGGAAAGCAGCTGCGGTTATCCCCCTCTTCAAAGGGGGGAACACCCTTGACCCTAACTGCTACAGACCTATATCTATCCTACCCTGTCTTTCTAAGGTCTTCGAAAGCCAAGTCAACAAACAGATTACCGACCATTTCGAATCACACCACACCTTCTCCGCTATGCAATCTGGTTTCAGAGCTGGTCATGGGTGCACCTCAGCCACGCTCAAGGTCATAAACGATATCGTAACCGCCATCGATAGGAAACAATACTGTGCAGCCGTATTCATTGACCTGGCCAAGGCTTTTGACTCTGTCAATCACCACATCCTCATTGGCAGACTCGACAGCCTTGGTTTCTCTAATGATTGCCTCGCCTGGTTCACCAACTACTTCTCAGATAGAGTTCAGTGTGTCAAATCGGAGGGTCTGTTGTCCGGGCCTCTGGCAGTCTCTATGGGGGTGCCACAGGGTTCAATTCTTGGACCGACTCTCTTCTCTGTTTACATCAATGATGTCGCTCTTGCTGCTGGTGATTCTCTGATCCACCTCTACGCAGACGACACTATTCTGTATACTTCTGGCCCTTCTTTTGACACTGTGTTAACAACCCTCCAGGCGAGCTTCAATGCCATACAACTCTCCTTCCGTGGCCTCCAACTGCTCTTAAATACAAGTAAAACCAAATGCATGCTCTTCAACCGATCGCTGCCTGCTCCTGCCCGCCTGTCCAACATCACTACTTTGGACGGCTCTGACTTAGAATATGTGGACAACTACAAATACCTAGGTGTCTGGTTAGACTGTAAACTCTCCTTCCAGACTCACATAAAGCATCTCCAATCCAAAGTTAAATCTAGAATCGGCTTCCTATTCCGCAACAAAGCATCCTTCACTCATGCTGCCAAACATACCCTTGTAAAACTGACCATCCTACCAATCCTCGACTTCGGTGATGTCATTTACAAAATAGCCTCCAAAACCCTACTCAATAAATTGGATGCAGTCTATCACAGTGCCATCCGTTTTGTCACCAAAGACCCATATACTACCCACCACTGCGACCTGTACACTCTCGTTGGCTGGCCCTCGCTTCATACTCGTCGCCAAACCCACTGGTTCCAGGTCATCTACAAGACCCTGCTAGGTAAAGTCCCCCCTTATCTCAGCTCGCTGGTCACCATAGCAGCACCTACCTGTAGCACGCGCTCCAGCAGGTATATCTCTCTAGTCACCCCCAAAACCAATTCTTCCTTTGGACGCCTCTCCTTCCAGTTCTCTGCTGCCAATGACTGGAATAAACTACAAAAATCTCTGAAACTGGAAACACCTATCTCCCTCACTAGCTTTAAGCACCAGCTGTCAGAGCAGCTCATAGATTACTGCACCTGTACATAACCCATCTACAATTTAGCCCAAACAACTACCTCTTTACCTACTGTATTTATTAATTAATTTATTTTGCTCCTTTGCACCCCATTATTTCTGTCTCTACTTTGCACTTTCTTCCAATGCAAACCAACCATTCCAGTGTTTTTTTTAGTTTTTATTTTACTTGCTGTGTTGTACTCACTTCGCCTCCATGGCCTTTTTATATTTTTATTTATTTATACATATATCTGTTTGCCTTCACCTCCCTTATCTCACCTCACTTGCTCACATTGTATATAGACTTATTTTTTTTCACTGCATTATTGACTATATGTTTGTTTTTACTCCATGTGTAACTATGTGTTGTTGTATGTGTCGAACTGCTTTGCTTTATCTTGGCCAGGTCGCAATTGTAAATGAGAACGTGTTCTCAATTTGCCTACCTGGTTAAATAAAGGGTAAATAAATAAATAAAATAAAATCCCTCCGGCATGCTGTGCCCTGTGTGGGCACTGGCTGCCTATGTGGAGCAGACACTGTCAGTGAGAAAAACAGACCAGCTCTTTGTCTGCTATGGTGAGAGTGTCCTGGGTTATCAAAGCAGAGGCTCTCTCACAGCATACCACCTGGCTGGCAGGCCAGTGCCGGGATCTGTGGTGACACATTCAACACGAGGTGTGGCTGCGTCCTGGGTTCTACTGAGAGAGGTACCCCTTGCTAATATCTGTGCTGCAGCCACCTGGGCTTCCTCCTGCACCTTTGCTAGGTACTACCGGGTAAATGTCAGAAGAGAGTCAGAGAAGGGAGAACTTAAATTTATCTCGGAGCATACAAGCGAGAACAAAGATGCAAGCGACAGTGGTAGGCTTGATTACCAACAACGACGAGACGGCCTACAGGGAGGAGGTGAGGGCCCTCGGAGTATGGTGTCAGGAAAATAACCTCACACTCAACGTCAACAAAACAAAGGAGATGATTGTGGACTTCAGGAAACAGCAGAGGGAGCACCCCCCTATCCACATCGACGGGACAGTAGTAGAGAGGGTGGAGAGTTAAGTTCCTCAGTGTACACATCACGGACAAACTGAATTGGTCCACCCACACAGACAGCGTTGTGAAGAAGGCGCAGCAGCGCTCGTATCGCTCCAAATGTGCATCACTCATTCGCTTACAGCCAGTAGTGATCCAAAGCCCCGCCCCCCAAACTTTTCTCATCGGATCTACACGAATCACATAGGTCACCTATTTTGGATTCAAAACTGAGAATTTTGCCGAAAGGTGACTAGTTTGCATCCCTGAATAATACAAATAAAAATAAATTGCAAATATTGTACAATCCAGGTGTGCAAAGCTCTCAGACTTACCCAGAAATACTGTAATCGCTGCCAAAGGTGATTCTCTACTGAACAAAAATATAAATGCAACATGCAACAATTTCTAAGATTTTACTGTGTTAGTTCATAGAAGGAAATCAGTATATTGAAATAAATTCATTAGGCCCTAATCCATGGATATCACATGACTGGGAATACAGATATGCATCTGTTGGTCACAGACACCTTAAAATAAGGTTGGGGCATGGATCAGAAAACCAGTTAGTATCTGGTGTGACCACCATTTGCCACATGAAGCGTGACACATCTCCTTCGCATAGAGTTGATCAGGCCGGTTGGACGTACTGCCAAATTCTCTAAAACGACGTTGGAGGCGGCTCATGGTAGAGAAATGAACATTTGATTAACTTGCATTAGCTCTGGTGCACATTCCTGCAGTCTACATGCCAACTACACACTCCCTCAAAACTTGAGACATCTGTAGTATTGTGTTGTGTGACAAAATGCACATTTTAGTGGCCTTTTATTGTCCCCATCACAAGGTGCACCTGTGTAATGATCATGCTGTTTAATCAGCTTCTTGATATGCCACACCTGTCAGATGGGTGGATTATCTTGGCAAAGGAGAAATGCTCACTAACAGTGATGTAAACACATTTGTGGACACAATTTCAGCATATGGAACATTTCTTGGATCTTTTATTTCAGCTCATGAAACATGTTGAGTTTATATTTTTGTTCAGTATATAAACCTGTTAACGGAGTCCATATTGCCAGGATTTTACAGCTCAATGGTCAGGACAGTCTACAACCCTTGTGTCAGTGGTGTAAAGTACTTAAGTACAAATATTTGAAAGTACTACTTAGTCATTTTTTGGGGCTACTTGACTTTTTATATTTTTGCCAACTTTAACCTCACTACATTCCAAAATAAAATTATGTACTTTTTACTCCATACATTTTCCCTGACACCCAAAAGTACTAGTTACAATTTGAATGCTTAGCAGTACAGGAAAAAGGTCAAATTCACACACTTATCAAGAGACCGTCCCTGGTCATCCATACTCCCTCTGATCTGGTGGACTCACTAAACATAAATGCTTCGTTTGAGTGTTGGTGTGCACTTGGCTGTCAAAAAAAGTAATAAAAAAGTAAATTGTGCCATTTTGTTTGCTAAATATAAGAAAATTGATGTATAGCATTTACTTTCTACTTTTAACTTGAGTATGAAAATTGAATACTTTTTACACCACTGTACTTAAGCACATTTAGTAGTATTTTACTGGGTTACTTGAGTCATTTTACATTAAGGTATCTTTACTTTTACTCAAGTATGACAATTTAGTACTTTTTCCACCTCTGCCTAGTGTACTCTTCCCAATGCTCAAACACCACGGTTTGTGTATAAATTCCAGTGGTTCCCAAGCTTTATTAAAACATTTTGCTACACAAACTTACTGTATGAGTGGACAATTTCGATTGAAAATATCCCTGAGAGTCAGCGATTTGGTGTCATTTACAATTTAAAGTACTTTATTAGTTGAAATGCATCAAAGAGGCAATCACTTCATGACAAATATACAGAGGAAAATAAACAGGTAGATTAGACCAAGGGGATGAGTAGGGAGAAGTTTGGTGAAGAAGCGTGGGCTGGGGATGTAAGCTTGTGCATTTGTATAAAATACCGTTATTCACATGCCAGGCATTGCCAATGGAAACTGTGTCATTTTCCAAGGATATTTCGGTGGGGAAAGTAAGCAAGTTATCACATTTTTTTGTGCAGAGTAATGTACAGTTACAGAGAGAGGCCTCTAGTGGCCAAAAGGCCATTTTAGCATGGACAGCCAACTTCATTGGCTGATCCCCCTCCCCCCCATGACCCTGTTGGAAATCATGTCCAACCTGGTAATCAGGAGAGATCAGCCAATCGTGAAGAAAATTGACCACTTCAAAATAGAGATCGCCTCAATGGCAGTGCCTGTGCGCTCACACGCAATAATGGAAAATACCGTATATAGGGATGCTTTCTCTCTGTGTGTAGAGCCCATAAACAAAATAATATTACGATCAATATTATACAGCAGGCAACTACAGTAAAGGCTCAAACGGGACACTGTGTTGCAGTACTGAGACACAGGGCAATTTGTATTATGTACTAAATGCTTATATGGCACATTTTGGTCCATGTCAGTGCTTTCATGTTGCAACAGGTCATATTCACACAGGTTTTGGGAGTTTGTTGTTTGCTTGCTGTAGCGGTCTTGCAGTCTTCTTCCTCCACCACCACCAGGCCAGTGGGTGTTTATAGGAAGTAGTCAGGGGTACGGCGGGTGACATGGGGCTCCCCGCGTCGAGGTGCAGGGTCAAACTGAAGGCTGGAGGAGGACAGTAAATACAACATTAGGACGACTCCAATGAAGACCATTACAGAACTGGCACATTTGAACAATTACAATCGAGGTGATAATGGAACGTATAACTCAATTTATAATGCCAGCACTTTTACAGATCTACCAATAGGTGCCCTTCTTTTGCGAGGCATTGGAAAACCTCCCTGGTCTTTGTGGTAGAATCCGTTTTTGAAATTCGCTGCTCGACAAAGGGACCTTACAGATAATTGTATGTGTGGGGTACAGAGATGAGGTAGTCCTTCGAAAATGATGTTAAACACTATTATTGCACACAGTGAGTCCGTGCAACTTAAGCAACATTTTTTTTACTCTGGAACTTATTTAGGTTCGCCATAACAAAAGGGGTTGAATACTTATTGACTCAAGACAATTCAGCTTTTCAATTGTAATTAAATTTGTACAAATTTCAAAAAACCTAATTCCACTTTGCGGGGTGTGACAATACCAGCGACAAAAAAAAATCTAATAAATCCATTCTAAATTCAAGCTGTAAAAACAATATCTGGAAAAAGTCAAGGGGTGTGAATAATTTCTGAAGGCACTGTATATACACTGCTCAAAAAAATAAAGGGAACACTTAAACAACACAATGTAACTCCAAGTCAATCACACTTCTGTGAAATCAAACTGTCCACTTAGGAAGCAACACTGATTGACAATACATTTCACATGCTGTTGTGCAAATGGAATAGACAAAAGGTGGAAATTATAGGCAATTAGCAAGACACCCCCCAAAACAGGAGTGATTCTGCAGGTGGTGACCACAGACCACTTCTCAGTTCCTATGCTTCCTGGCTGATGTTTTGGTCACTCTAGTGGTAGCATGAGACGGAGTCTACAACCCACACAAGTGGCTCAGGTCGTGCAGTTCATCCACGATGGCACATCAATGCGAACTGTGGCAAAAAAGTTTGCTGTGTCTGCCAGCGTAGTGTCCAGAGGATGCAGGCGCTACCAGGAGACAGGCCAGTACATCAGGAGACGTGGAGGAGGCCGTAGGAGGGCAACAACCCAGCAGCAGGACCGCTACCTCCGCCTTAGTGCAAGGAGGTGCACTGCCAGAGCCCTGCAAAATGACCTCCAGCAGGCCACAAATGGCCTTTCCACCGCCATTTCTCACTTTATACATTTTACAGACACAAAAATGCCGCTCTGACGTTGCTCATCCATAAATGTATAGATGCTTATTCCGTTCCTTACTTAGACTTGTGTGCATTAGGTATTTGTTGTGGAATTGTTAGATATTACTGCACTGTCGTTACTAGAAGCACAAGCATTGCACTACACTCGCAATAACATCTGCCATGTGAAAATAACATCTGCCATGTGAATGTGACCAATCAAATTTGATTTGAAAAGATCCCACCGTGTCGAACCAACAAATTGTCTGTCGGACAGTTATACAATTGTACCAGCATTTCCTGTTTCCGTCGTGACTTTTCTTTAAATGCATCAGGTAATTCACCTGTATGAAACGGTTGGATGGAAACCTGGTCATAAACACTAATCTGAGTTCCCCTGTCCTTAGATCTTCAGATAACCTCAATGTCACTTACAAAGAGTATTTCAGAGTGTCGTCCAGTTCCATGATGGCAGCTTGGTTGCCACAGCGGTAGCAGTAGTTTGGTGCACTGAAGATGGTGACGACGTTTCGGTCATGACACCAGTTGTAGCCCTGGAAAACAAAAATCCGCATCACTATAAAAAGTAAAGTGAACCTTAAAATTGCTTATTCTAATCATTAGTTGGACCTTTCAGAGGACATATGCCACGTATGTATTTTAGGTACTTAATACAAGAAGTCGTTATATGCGTACAGTACACAGCTTCATTTTCAACTCTACATTCTGGCCCTGGAATTCTGAGCCAGGTGAATTCCCAGGATGCGTCCCAAATGGCAATCTATTCCCCTCAGTGCAAATTTTAAAAAGAGAGCCCTGTTCAAAAGTAGTGCACTACGTGCGGGATAGGGTGCCATTTTGGACACAAGCTGCCAGCTCCTCCCTCAAAGCCGGAAGTTGATAATACTATAAATAAAAACGGCGTACACAAAACTCCTGTATTATTTATCCACGTTAAACAGCCAACATTCGCACAGCAGCTTCCAGCTGAAACATCTACAGAGACACGGAGGGAGGGCAAGCTAACTCAAGTGTGTGTAGGCTACATCTGCTCTTATATCTGTTCATTTTGACATCTCAAATTCAATTCCCTCGGGGCAGTCTTAACAGACCTTTAGGTTCCATGTACAGAATGGAAGTACTACAATATTTGACTTGAAACATTTGGAAAAATTGTCCTCTCTTCCATGGGGGAATTCAAATTCTAAACCATCTACAGAAGCATTTCACTCACAGAATCACTGTAATCACGCGACATGCTTTGATACTAAAACTACACCAACCAAGTATATAAAAGACACTGAGCATAAACATTAACTGCCTAAACTAAAAGCATAACTGGGGTTTACCTCCATGACAAGTTGGTGGGCACGGGACACAAGGGTAAGACCGTTGGCATGGTTGAAGGTTTCTGAGATGTCCTGCCCAAAGGTGTAGCCAGCACCTCGGGGGGAGATGCCCCAGCCCCCGCGGTCATCTGGGTCTGACCACAGCAGGTCACACATTGGCCCCTGAAACACACACACACACACACACACACACACACACACACACACACACACGAAAAGCAGCCCTCAATAAATTGCCGCATAGGGATTCTGACCTTATTTAGGACAGCTTGAACACAGAGATCATATTAAATATGTAATGGGCAGTAGGATTGCAAAGAAGGGAAACAGTCCTAATATTTGTCATAAGACTGCAGCCATCAATGACATTGATGCATTGGAACCTGAATAGCCTACCCCTCAAAAAGAGACCAGGGTCATGTTCATTATGGTATGACGTAGCAAAACACAGACGGAAAACAAAAAAGGAGCTTTTCTCAGTGGACAAGTCCAGTTAAGGTCTCCCTATTTCACTCCATTTGGTGCCTACTGAACACAACCTGGGGCTTGGCTCTAACGCAGTCGACCTCATACCATCTGACAGCCCCTCTCGGTGCTGACAGCTAGCTAGTATCCTACCCCCACTGTCTGTGTGGTTGACAGGGCTAATTAGGTCCTCTGTCAGGCAACACTGACCTCGTGTGGAACTTCCTGCAGGCGATCCAGGGCCCGGATGTGATCCAGTGTGTCTATGGAGGGGGAGAGGCCACCGTGCAGGCAGAAGATCTACAGCATAGGACGAAAGAATAAACGTGATTTACCTTTACGTCACTTTGGATAAGAGGATTGTTGCCTACATGTAAAATCAAACATAATTAGGAACGCTTCCTTTGAACTTACGTATAACATTCAATGTATGTCCCAAATTGCACGCTATTATGTACAGTTGAAGTCGGAAGTTTACGTACACCTTAGCCAAATATATTTAAAAACTCAGTTTTTCACAATTGCTGACATTTAATCCTAGTAAAAATTCCCTGTCTTAGGTCAATTAGGATCACCACTTTATTTTAAGAATGTGAAATGTCAGAATAATAGCAGAGAGAACTGTTTATTTCTTTCATCACATTCCCAGTGGGTCAGAAGTTTACATACACTCAATTATTATCTTGGCCAGGACGCTCTTGAAAAATAGATTTTAAATCTCAATGAGCCCTTCCTGGTTAAATAAAGGTTAAATAAATAAATAAAATTAAAAAAAATGTATTTGGTAGCGTTGCATTTAAATTGTTTAACATGGGTCAAACATTTTAGGTAGCCTTCCACAAGCTTCCCACAATACGTTGGGTGAATTTTGGCCCATTCCTCCTGACGGAGCTGGTGTAACTGAGTCAGGTTTGTAGGCCTCCTTGCTCACACACGCTTTTACAGTTCTGCCAACAAATTTTCTATAGGATTGAGGTGATGGCCACTCCAATACCTTGAATTTGTTGTCATTTTGCCACAACTTTGGAAGTATGCTTGGGGTCATTGTCTATTTGGAAGACCCATTTGCGACCAAGTTTTAATTTCCTGACTGATGTCTTGATGTTGCTTAAATATATCCACATCATTTTCCATCCTCATGATGCCATCAATTTTGCTAAGTGCACCAGTACCTCCTGCAGCAAAGCACCCCCACAACATGATGCTGCCACCCCCATGCTTCACGGTTTGGATGGTGTTCTTTGGCTTGCAAGCTTCCCCCATTTTCCTCCAAACATAACGGTTATTATGGTCAAACATTTTTGTTTCATCAGACCAGAGGACATTTCTCCAAAAAGTACAACCTTTGTCACCATGTGCAGTTGCAAACCGTAGTCTGGCTTTTTTAATGGCGGTTTTGGAGAAGTGGCTTCTTCCTTGCTGAGCGGCCTTTCAGGTTATATCGATATAGGACTCGTTTTACTGTGGATATAGAAACTTTTGGTGTTGTTCTGGGGTTGATTTGCACTTTTCGCACCAAAGTACATTCATCTCTACGAAGACAGAACACGTCTCCTTCCTGAGCGGTATGATGGCTCCGTGGTCCCATGGTGTTTCGACTTGCGTACTATTATTTGTACAGATTAACGTGGTACATTCAGGCGTTTGGAAATTGCTCCCAAGGATGAACCAGACTTGTGGAGGTCTATTTTTTTTCTGAGGTCTTGGCCGATTTCTTTTGATTTTCCCATGACATCAAGCAAAAAGGCACTGAGTTTGAAGGTAGGCCTTCAAATACATCCACTAGTACACCTCCAATTGACTCAAATGTCAGTTAGCCTATCAGAAGCTTCTAAAGCCATGACAATTTTCTGGAATTTTCCAAGCTGTTTAAAAGGCACAGTGAACTTAGTGTATGTAAACTTCTGACCCACTGGAATTGTGATACAGTGAATTATAAGTGAAATAATCTGTCTGTAAACAATTGTTGGAAAAATTACTTGTGTCATGCACAAAGTAGATAGTCCTAACTGACTTGCCAAAACTTTAGTTTGTTAACAAGAAATTTGTGGAGTGGTTGAAAAACGAGTTTTAATGACTCCAACCGAAGTGTATGTAAACTTTCGACTACTTTTGACCACAGCCCTATGGACCCTGGTGAAAATCCGGCCCTGGTCAAAAGTATTGCACTATAAAGGAAAAAGGGTGCCATTTGGGATGCACACAATGACATAAAATAACACCACTTTATGCACTTGTGCTACCTGTTCGTCGACAAGGGCCGTCAGGGGGAGATAGTCGAAGAGGTCTGTGAAGTATTTCCACACATTGGCATTGCCGTACTTCCTCAAGCACTCGTCGTAGAAGCCGTACACCTGGGTGATCTGTCTGCTCTCGTGGTTCCCCCGCAGTATCGTGATGCGCTTTGGGTAACGGACCTGTGGAGCGAGAGAGAGTTTAGCTCCAAATGCTCTAGGCCTAAAAAAACTTGATTAATAAAAAATGTCTTCACAAAGACTGTGACAGCAGCACGGTGCCACCATGTGATAACTAAACTGCATCGTATTCAAAACCATTTACAAGCATGCACTTTACGCCGCATTTGAAAAAATACACTTTTTTTCAACCCGCAAAAAAAAAAAGTTCTGAACCAGTTCGAAACCCAAAAAGTAACGGATTATAAATCGTTCCTTTTAAAACGTCTGACATGTTCACATTTTGCTCAACATCAACATTATTTCACAAATCAGTGCGGATAGAGCAGCTTGCTATGGAGCGGGCAAGCTATTTACATGCATTGAACAGACAAGTGTGCCGCGCGAGACGGTGGAGACGGAGGCTTGGCTTGAAGTGCCGGGCATCTTATGACAGGCCCACAGAATTATACCTACGGAGGAGCAGAACTTTGAACTATGAAGGAACTTGGATGTCATAAGGTGAATGCACCAATTTGTAAGTCGCTCTGGATAAGAGCGTCTGCTAAATGACTTAAATGTAAAATGTAATGTAACTTTGAATGTTTAAACTTCAGAGTTGGCTTAATGTTGGACCAGAGCTAGCTAGCTAACATGCTTGTGTGTACAAAGCGTCACCAGAATAAAAACACGTCTTACCTTTTTGGAGTTAATAAATCCAATGTGAAACATGATAACTATAGTATCCTTAACTGCCATTGAAAAGGTTAATCCATTCTTCTCCAATTAAAAACGTCTCTCCCTAATTTCTGAATCACTTTGTAACATCAGGGGAGGGGCAGGTAGCCTACACGCACTGGCAAAGATTTTTAACTGGCAGATAGCAATTTATTGAGTGACAGAGTGAGGGCATAGTATAGGTGCTTTGTTGCGTTTTTTTGTGTGACTGAAAAAATGCCTGGAACGTAAAATAACGTTAAGTGGTTTCCATGCTTTTAAAATAACTCGGAACAATCCCACTTTCACTCCCGGTTCTGTTTCGGTTCCTCAAAAAATTACGTTATTTTCCGGTTTTCGGTTCTGTTCCCTGAACTGGTTCCAACCCCTGATGGCAAGACAGACTTTATACCAGAAACTGAAATACTGTGGTTTCAGCCCACTCATCAAGTTCAGAGTTCACTTGCCTTTAGTGCGACAAGCAGCGAGACTGTTTCCACCGAGTAGTAGCCTCGGTCTACGTAGTCCCCCATGAACAGGTAGTTGGTGTCGGGCGACTTGCCCCCGATTCTGAAAAGCTCCATGAGGTCATGGAACTGGCCGTGCACATCTCCGCACACCGTGACGGGACAGCGCACCTCCTGCACGTTGGACTCCTTGGTCAGGATCTCTTTAGCCTGGAGAGGGGAACAAAAAGTGGATTACAGAAAACATCAGTGACTTGAGTATACAAATGTAAACATTTATTCAAGATGGTGAATGAAAGGCTGCAAGACAAGTAGGCCGACAGAGAGGGTTCCCTCGCTTCTTGCTCTTAGGAAACTTTGCAGTATTTTGTTTTTTAATGTATTATTATTTCTTACATTGTTAGCCCATCATTTTTTTGTGTGTTATTACATACAGCCGGGAAGAACTACTGGATAGCAGAGTGGCGGAAACTCACCAGCACTACCAGCATCACGACCAGGAGTACGACTTTTCCGAAGCAGATCTTTTGTTCCCACCCCCCCAGAGCAATTGAACGGATTCCAGAAGCAGACCCAAAACAACGCCGGCGAAGGAGAGGTACTCGGAGTGGTCTTCTAGTCCGATTTAGGAGGCGCGCACACCACTCAACGATTCCGAGTATATTACTCGCTAATGTTTAATCTCTAGATAATAAAGCTGACTAGCTCAGAGAGCTTTCCAGGCAGAGATCAGGGATTGTAACATACTCTGCTCCACAGAAACATGGCTCTTTTGGGTTATACGGACCGAATCGGTCCAGCGAGCTGGATTCTCAGTCCATCACGCAGACAGGAATAAATATCTCTCCGGGAATAAAAAAGGCAGGGGTGTATGTTTCATGATTAACAACTCATGGTGAAATTGTGATAACATGCAGGAACTCAATTCCTTTTTTCACCTGACCTAGAATACCTCACAATCAAATGCCGACTGTATTATCTCCCAAAATAATTCTCATCAGTTATAGCCACGGCTGTGTATATCCCCCCTCAAGCTGTTACCAAGACAGCCCTCAAAAGAACTCCACTGGACTTTACGCAAACTGGAAACCACATATCCTGAGGCCACATTTATTGTACAGTAGCTAGGGATTTTAACAAAGCAAATTTGAGAAAAAGGATCCTGAAGTTCTATCAACATATCGACTGTAGTACGTGCTGCCAAAACAGCTCCAACTTCCAGGATGCCTATTAGGCCCTCTCCTGCCCTCCTTTCGGCAAATCTGACCACCACTCCATTTTGCTACTCCCTTCCTATAGGCAGAAACTCAAACAGAAAGTACCCGTGCTAAGGACTATTCAACGCTGGTCTGACAAATCGGAATCCACGCACCCCGCACTGTGCAACTGGGTCCCGGACTTCCTGACGGGCCACCCTCAGGTGGTGAAGGTAGGAAACAACACCTCCACTTCATGGACCCTCAACACCGGATCAGCGAACAGTAGTAGGCTTGATTAACAACAATGATGAGACAGCCTACAGGGAGGAGGTGAGGGCTCTGGGAGAGTGGTGCCAGAAAAAAAAAACTCACTTAATGTCAACAAAACAAATGAGATGATCGTGGACTTCAGAAAACCGCAGAGGGAGCACCCCCCTATCCAAATCGACGCGACCTTAGTGGAGAAGGTGGAACGCGTCAAGTTCCCTGACGTACACATCACTGACAAACTGAAACGGTCCACTCACACAGACAGTGTGGGGAAGAAGGCGCAACAGCACCTCTTCAATATCAGGAGGCTGAAGAAAGGTGGCTTGTCACCTAAAACCCTCAAACTTTTACAGATTCACAAATCGAGAGGATCCTGTCGGGCTGTATCACCACTTGGTACGGCAGCCACAGGGCTCTCCAGAGTAGGGTGGTGTGGTCCGCCCAACGCATCACCGGGGGCAAACTACTTGCCCTCCAGAACACCTAAAGAACCCTATGTCACAGGAAGGCCAAAAAGATAAATCAAGGACAACAACCACCCAAGACACTGCCTGTTCACCCCGCTATCATCCAGAAGGCGAGGTCAGTACCGGTGTATCAAAGCTAGGACTGAGAGACTGAAAAACAGCTTCTCTCAAAGCCATCAGACTGTTAAATAGCCATCAATAGCACAGAGGCTGCTGCCTATATACATAGACTTGAAATCCCTGGCCACTTTAATAAAATGGAACACTAGTCACTTCAATAATGTCTACATATCTTGCATTAACCATCTCATATGTATATACTGTATCCTATATCTTATTCTATGCCACTCTGACATTGCTCGTCCATATATTTTTATATTCTTAATTCCATTCCTTTACGTGTGTGTATTGGGTATATGTTGTGTAATTGTTAGATATTAATCCACTGCCGGTGCTAGAAGCACAAGCATTTCTGCTAAATACGTGTATGTGACCAATAAAATTGGATTTGTATGTTTTTCTTTTCTTTTTTACTTTGTACACTAGATAGAAAAGCTGCCCCGCATGCTGCAAGCATGAGTTCTATGGCACTGTGTGCTCTTTTTGAATGATGGATCCCAGTATCTTCAGGGCTTTGGGATCAGGGGGGGGGGGGGGGGGGGGGGGGTCTGCCGGGCATTGGGATGACAACCCAACTCGGGATGAGGAGTGCTTTGTGTCTCATTATGGTAAGTGGTGAAATAAGTATAGCCAGTTATAATTGTTATGGCTTAGCAGATAAGAAAAGATGATCAGTATTTACCTGGCTAAAAGAGAAGGAATATGATATCTATTGTTTACAGTTAACTCATTCAACAATTTTAGATGAGGTTTTGTGGAAAAGGACTGGGGGGGCGAAATATATTTCTCTCATGGGCAAAGAAATTCAAAAGGGGTGATGGTTTAAATTAACAGTAATTTTGATCCAAATGTGCAAATTGTCCAAACAGATCCTCAAGGTAGATGGATTCTTTTAAATATGTTATTGGACAATAAACATATATGGCTTATTAACCTATACTGTCCAAATCATGATGATCCAAGCTTCTTTGAAAATATATATAAGAATTTATCAACTCTACAAGCAACACTAGACTCTATTATTATGGTGGGAGATTTTAATACGGTCTAAAATACCTCTATGGACCGCAAAGGAAATCACACTACAAACTATCACCCTCAGGCACTTAAGGAAATCATGAATGTCATGGATATATTGGAAGTAGTGGATATATGGAGGCTTAAATACCCTGACCTGGTGAGATATGCATGACGGAGGCTTAATCAAGTTAGTCGTCTTGATTACTTTCTTATATCATTCTCTCTGGCACCAAAAGTTTAAAAAGTGTTGATAGGGGACAGAATGCGGTCGGACCATCACATAATTGGCATATATATTACTCTTACAGGATTTCCACGTGGGCGAGGATATTGGACATTTAATCAAAGCCTACTAGATAAATTGTTTAGAACTAGGACAGAAGAATTTATAACTGAATTTTTCAGACATAACATAGGTACAGCAGATCCCCTTATTGTATGGGACACTTTTTTTATTTTTATTATTTTTTTTTTTTATTATTTTTTTTTTTTTATTATTTTTTTTTATCCCATTTTCTCCCCAATTTTCGTGGTATCCAATCGCTAGTAATTACTACCTTGTCTCATCGCTACAACTCCCGTACGGGCTCGGGAGAGACGAAGGTCGAAAGCCATGCGTCCTCCGAAGCACAACCCAACCAGCCGTACTGCTTCTTAACACAGCGCGCCTCCAACCCGGAAGCCAGCCGCACCAATGTGTCGGAGGAAACACCGTGTACCTGGCCCCCTTGGTTGGCGCGCACTGCGCCCGGCTATGGGACACTTTTAAATGTGCCTTTAGAGGCCATGCAATTCAGTACTCATCTATAAAACAAAAGCAATTTAGATCAAAAGAGTCCATATTAACAAAGGAAATTAAAGGACTAACAGTACAGTTAGATAGCAATTGAAACTGTACCATAGAGGCACAGAATAAGTTGGGGGAAAAACAAAAAGAAAATGGAGGAACTTATTCAAGAAAGATCCAGTGTAATATATTACAAAAATAAAATGAACTGGATGGAATATGGGGGAAAAATGCACCAAATTATTTTTCAATCTTCAGTATAGAAATGCTACCAACATTTTTTTTTTGAAACTTGTTACAAAATGGAGTCATTATTCACCGAATGATATTTTGAAAGAGGAAGTAAAGTACGTTAACCTCTCTTGGGTACGTGAGACGGTAGCGTCCCACCTCTTCAACAGCCAGTGAAACTGTTGGGCGCCAAATTCAAATACAGAAATACTCATTATAAAAATTCAGAAAACAAAACATATTTTACATATGTTTAAAGATTAACTTCTTGTGAACATTAAACACGATTAAAACATTAAACTGTAACCAGACAAGTAGAACAGTTACACAATTTAGAAATAGAGATAAAATTAATCCCTTACCTTTGATGATCTTCATATGGTTGCACTCAGCAGACGCCTCTTCATATCCAAAAACCTCCGTTTTGTTCGCGCGTTTTCTTCAGTAATCCATAGGCTCATACGCAGTCAAAACAGGAAGACAAAAAAATCCAAATTGTATCCGTAAAGTTCATAGAAACATGTCAAACGATGTTTATATTCAATCCTCAGGTTGTTTTTAGCCTAAATAATCAATAATATTTCAACCGGACAATAACGTTGTCAATTTAAAAGGTAAACAAGAAACGCACTCTCTCTGTCTCGCGCATGAAAAAGCTCTGTGACACTTTAGGGTCCACTCATTCAGACTGCTCTTACTTCCTCATTTTTCAGGATACAAGCCTGCAACAATTTCTAAAGACTGTTGACATCTAGTAGATGACGTATTGACGCCATGAAAAATACAGCGCTACACAGAACAAAAGCAGAAAAATACTAAGCGCACACTTCCAACAACTAAACAAGTTCAAGTCAAGCAGTCATTTGAAAAAAAAATGTGCCCTACCGGAGTTACACATTATTGTTGAAAAGCACATCGATGAGCTACTTGCTATGGGCGTCACTGCTATTAGCTTCACGACTGACATTTGGACCAGCGATGTCAGCCCCATGAGCATGCTGAGTATGACAGCAGTGGGTCAACGAGGATTTCGTACTGAAGAAAGCCGTATTGCATGCTCAAGAATGTGCTGGTTCTCATACCGCTGCCGCCATTTCAATGGCATTTGAGAACATGTTTGAAACATGAACACACTCCTGACTCGAGAAATAAGCTAATCAACTGCGTCTGCAGCAGACGTGATACCCTGTCATGGCATTGAAATTCCTGCTCAACAAAACTGCCGACACAGACCGTGGGGTTAAACTGCAAAAGTACTCTACAAGAGGCTGTGAACAAGCGATTAGGTGGCATTCTCTCTGAGCCTCCACTGTGTCACCACCATGCTTGATGCTAGGTACAAGGACTGCTACTTTGATGCAGACAAGAACGGGTTTACGTGAAATGTTAGACACAGCTGGACAAGATGGAAACGGACACAGTGACAGTGCGCACCGAGGAAGAGAGGCCATGGAGAGACAGAGCTGAAACTTCACTGCTTGACATGTATGATGAAATCCTGGTTGAGACTGAACAAATGAACAACAAAACAGCACAACCAGTAAGTGAAAGAAATAGGTTTTGATGATGTTTTACTGGTAATGGGGACATAAGTAGATGGCAACAAAATAACTTTTTGGTCAGTGTGTGTTTCAACTATTTAACTGTACTATAATACTTAAAAAGGCCACACATTTTTAAATATCGGTTATCCGTATCGTTTTTTTTGGCAAGGAAAATATTGGATATCGGTATCGGACAAAAATGACATATCGATGCATCCCTAGTAAATACGTGTACTTCTTCGATCCAAATTCAGCCAATCTGACAGAAATGACAAAGTCAGGCTTTTTAATCAGAAAACTGCAGGAGAATTTCCCCAAACTACTTCAACTACGATGATAACATTTGACGGTAGGCTACTGTGAAAGCAGTAGATGCCCCCAAAAAGTGGGGGATAAAAATATGGTGTCTGACTCCTTGACTGGCTACTGCCTTGCTTTCAGTGTGTCCACAGGTCAGGGGGATGAAGCAACAGAGCTTGGCTTAGCCTTAGTTGTCATGGAGCTCATGCAGGGGCTCTCTCTCGTCACATCACCAGGTCTATGATGACATCTTATTTTCACCCATACCTCTGGTGAGAGATCTTCTTGACACGAACACATACTATTGTGGCACAGTAAGGCACAATAGGAAGAATTCCCCCAAGGCCATTATGGAGGGCAAGTTCCACAGAGGTCAGATTCTAAAATGGCCTGTGGCTAATGTTAGAGTGTGCTGCTTGGAGGGACAAATGAGGTGTACTTTCTATGTTCTAATAGCTCAGAGAATGACACCCTAAAACCAGTATCAAAATACAGGAACAATGTTCCGTTCTGTGTTCCAGAGCTGGTCTTGGATTACAACAAGAAAAAAATGTTTGGGGTTGACCATCGACCAGTTCAGAAGCTACTATAATGCTGGACGCACAGCCAGGAAATAGTGGAAGTATGTGTTTTGGGGGATGCTCAAAATTGCTATCATCGTGGTTACATTGTGTGGGGGACACTGCCAAGGCCCCTTTCCAGAAACCACAGGCATCCCTGAAGGCATTCAAAATGCAACTTGTGCATTCGCTTTGTGGTGGTTATAGTGGCAGGAAGCGGGAAGCCAAGAATGTGGCACCAGGGGGTGTAGACCGAGTTGTAACTCATCATTTGAAAGGAGGCCACTCCCTGGTGAAGTTTAAACTGTGCAAGAGAGGGTGTGCCGTGTGCATCCGGAATGGAAGCAGGGCCAAAAAGTGGGAGATGTGTAGAAACCTCCTGTGGGTGCTCTACGTGTTCTGGGCCACTTTGCAGGATGGGGCCGTGCTTCCAGAAGTTCCATGACATGTTGTAGGCTAAATGCAAACACTAAAGTGACAGTGTGAAATATGAATTTGTCCTATAAATCGTAGGCAAAAAAAAGTCAACCTAGCCTAACAGGGGAGGCAGGTAGCCTGGCGGGTAGGAGCATTGGGCCAGTAACCGAAAGGCTCCTGGATCAAATCCACGAGCTGACAAGGTAAAAATCTGTTGTTCTGCCCCTGAGCAACACGCTTCAGCAACTTCCATGACATGTTGTTGACTAAATGCAAACACTTGCGTGACATTCATTTTTACTACAAATCGTATCAGCAAATGTGTATGTTTCAAATTAGTCTCTGAACAGTTGTGTTTATCTAATACTTGTTGCATTCTCTAAAGTGTTGTCAACGTACTATTTCTACATTGTGTCAGGCCTGGTCTCTACTAAACTGTATTGGGAGAGGTTATCTATATTTTGAAATTGTCTGAATAGTAATTTGCATTTTTACATTGTAACAGAAGTAAGAATCTTTGCCAATCCAATAACCTACTTTGTGTGGGTTTTGAAATAATTTCTGAATATTGTCCTCTGGTCAATGTTTTGATACATTTTTGAATATTCACAGTACCAGTCAAAAGTTTGGACACACCTACTCATTCAAGTTTTTTTGTTTAAAAAAAACTAAAATATTTTCTACATTGTTGAATAGTGAAGACATCAAAACTACGAAAATAACATATGGAATCATGCAACCCCCAAAAAGTGCTGAACAAATCAAAATATATTTCATATCCTTCAAAGTAGCCACACTTTGCCAATACTGTGCAAAGCTGTCAAGGGATTCTCTCAACCAGCTTCATGAGGTAGTCACCTGGAATCCATTTCAATTAACAGGTGTGCCTTGTTAAAAGTTAATTTGTGGAATTTATTTCCTTCTTAATGCATTGGAGTCAATCAGTTATTTTGTGAAAATGTAGTGATAGTATACAGACAACAGGCCTATTTGGTAAAAGACCAAGTCCATATTATGGCAAGAACAGCTCAAATAAGCAAAGAGAAACAACAGTCCATCATTACTTTAAGACATGCAGGTCAGTCAATGTGGAAAATTTGAAGAACTTGTGCCCCAAAAATGTATTCATGTTGGATACACTCCCACAAAATCGTCTTGTTATCCCACATTTGGGTATTTTAAATGTGGTCACCCTATTTGTACTGCGTGAGGAGGCACCTCGGGCAACTTGCCATCTTAGCTGCCGCACATCTAGCATTTCACAGCATCTTTGCAGGAACTAGTTGTTTTATGTACCACAGACACGTGTAGAAGTAGACGACAGTGCCACACGGCCACACGGCTCCCAAAACAAAGATCTGCGCAACATGGAAGATGCATTTCTCACTCGAAACTATACAAAATATGGATTTAATATAGGAGTTCTATCTGTTTCTTGTAGAATCACCTACAACTGGACACGGACGTTTCTAAGATACATTTTTCCCACAAATCGAGAATATAGACCGATTATTAAACTAACCTGCTCTGGGCGATACTATGTTGGCGTTTTGGATAGCTAAACTAACCTGTAACGCCCAGTGATGGAAACATAGGGTGCGTTCGTAAATTCACTCTGGCTATGTAGGCTGTATCTCGGTCGTGATTGGTCCCATAGGGCGGCGCACAATTGGCCCAGTGTCGTCCAGGTTTGGCCGGGGTAAGAATAAGAATTTGTTTTAACGGACTTGCCTAGGAAAATAAAAGGTTCCATAACTAAAAAAATCTAAAAAATTGTTTTAAGTACTTTAATTTCAGAGCGCTCTCGTCTGAGTGTGCCAGAGCACAGAGTAACTGATGAATTTACAAACGCCCAGAGCGCACTCTGGCACTCCAGATTGAATTTACGAACACACCCGTAGTTTGTCACATGCGCCAAATACAACATGAAAAGGTAAGGTCTACAGAACTTACAAGCCCTTAACTCATTCTTGAACTGCATTGTTGGTTAACTTCTCTAGGGTAGGGGGCAGTATTTTCACATCCGGATGAAAAGCGTGCCCAGAGTAAACTGCCTGCTACTCAGGCCCAGATGCTAGGATATGTATATTATTAGTAGATTTTGATAGAAAACACTCCGAAGTTTCTAAAACTGTTTGAATGATGTCTGTGAGTATAACAGAACTCATATGGCAGGCAAAAACCTGAGAAAAATCCAACCAGAAAGTGGGAAATCTGAGGTTTGTAGTTTTTCAACTCTTTGCTTATCCAAGATAGGAAGTGCAATATGACCAAATTTCCACCAAGGCTTGCACTAGATGTCAACAGTCTTTAGAACCTTGTTTGAGGCTTCTACTGTGAGGTTGGGGCGAATGAGAGGTGATTGAGTCAGAGGTCTTCCAGAGAGCCACGAGCTGACCATGCCCGTTCACGTGATAGTTAGCTTGTGTTCCATTACATTTCTGAAGACAAAGGAATTCTCCGGTTGGAACATTATTGAAGATTTATG
Organism: Salvelinus fontinalis; assembly: GCF_029448725.1. Taxonomy (NCBI): domain Eukaryota; kingdom Metazoa; phylum Chordata; class Actinopteri; order Salmoniformes; family Salmonidae; genus Salvelinus; species Salvelinus fontinalis. The sequence goes on from NC_074674.1 coordinate 13,753,815, forward strand.
TTAAAAACATCCTACAGATTGATTCTATACATCGTTTGACATGTTTCTACGGACTGTAACGGAACTTCTTGACTTTGTCTGCACCTAGTAATTGCGCGTCATGAATTTTGATTACTGGGCTAAACGCGCAAACAAAAAGGAGGTATTTGGACATAAATGATGGACTTCATTGAACAAAACAAACATTTATTGTGGAACTGGGATTCCTGGGAGTGCATTCTGATGAAGATCATCAAAGGTAAGTGAATATTTATAATGCTATTTCTGACTTCTGTTGACTACACAACATGGCAGATATCAGTTTGGGTTGTGTTGGTCTCTGAGCACTGTACTCATATTATTGCATAGTGTGCTTTTTCCGTATTTTTTTTATTTTAAATCTGACACAGCGGTTGCATTAAGGAGAAGTGGATCTAAAATTCCATGCACAACAGTTGTATCTTTTAGCAATGTTTATTATGAGTATTTCTGTAAATTGATGTGGCTCTCTGCAAAATCACCGGATGTTTTGGAACAACTGAACATGACGCGCCAATGTAAACTCAGATTTTTTTATATAAATTTGAACTTTACCGAACAAAACATGCATGTATTGTGTAACAGGAAGTCCTATGAGTGTCATCTGATGAAGATCAAAGGTCAGTGATTAATTTTATCTCTATTTCTGCTTTTTGTGACTCCTCTCTGGCTGGAAAAATGGCTGTGTTTTTCTGTGACTTGGCTCTGACCTAACATAATCGTTTGGTGTGCTTTCGTCGTAAAGCATTTTTGAAATCGGACACTGTGGCTGGATTTACAACAAGTGTATCTTTAAAATTGTGTAAAATACTTGTATGTTTGAGGAATTTTAATTATGGGATTTCTGTTGTTTTGAATTTGGTGCCCTGCAGTTTCACTGACTGTTGATGAGGTGAGACGAGGTGAGATTCTATGTAACACAAAATAATAATAATAATGAGGCTATATACAGGGGGTACCGGTACTGATTCAATGTGCGGGGGTACAGGTTAGTAGGTAGGGTTAGAGTGACTATGCATATATAAGAAACAGCGAGTAGCAGCAGGGTAAAAAAAAAAAAAGTATGCACTGGCCTCTGTAGCGTCTTAAGGTCGGATACCGAGCAGTTGCCAAACCAGGCGGTGAGTTTGCTCTCGGCGGTGCCACTGTAGAACTTTTTAGGATCTGGGGACCCATGCCAAATCTTTTCAGTCTCCTGAGGGTGAAAGGTGTTGTCGTGCCCTCTTCACGACTATCTTGGTGTTTTTGGACCATGATAGTTTGTTGGTGATGTGGACACCAAGGAGCTTGAAACTCTCAACCCGCTCCACTACAGCCCCGTTGATGTTAATGGGGGCGTGTTAAGCCCTCCCTTTCCTGTAGTCCAGCTCCTTTGTCTTGTTCACGTTGAGGGGGAGGTTGTTGTCCTGTCACCACACTGCCAAGTCTCTGACTTCCTCCCTATAGGCTGTCACATCGTTGTCGATGTTCAGGCCTACCTGTGTTGTCAACAAACTTGATGGTGTTCGAGTCGTGCTTGGCCACGTAGTCTTGGGTACAGTACAGGAGGGAACTAAGCACGCACCCCCGCATTGAGGATCAGCGTGGCAGATGTGGTTGCCAACTCTTACTATGTGGGGGCGGCCCATCAGGAAGTCCAGGATCCAGTTTGCAGAGGGAGGTATATTTAGTCCCAGGGTCCTTAGCTTAGTGATGAGCTTTGTGGGCACTATGGTGTCGAACGCTGAGCTGTAGTCAATGAATCCCTGCACATTGACTCGGTACCGGTACCCCCTGTATATAGCCTCATTATTGTTACTTTTTACTCTCGTTTATTTGGTAAATATTTTTGGTAACTCTTTCTTGAACTGCGCTGTTGGTTAAGGGCTTGTAAGTAAGCATTTCACAGTAAGGTCTACACATGTTGTATTTGGTGCATGTGACAAAGTTTGGTTTGAACAGCATTCTAGGGGGGGGGATATGGAAATTGGAGTCGGTCTAGGGTTTGCGGGATGATGGTGTTGATGTGAGCCATGACCAGCCTTTCAAAGATCTTCTTTGCTAACGACGTGAGTGCTAGGGGCGGAAGTAATTTATTAAAAAAATATATATTTCACCTTTATTTAACCAGGTAGGCTAGTTGAGAACAAGTGATCTTATACAACTGCGACCTGGCCAAGATAAAGCAAAGCAGTGCGACACAACCAAGAGAGAGTTACACATGGAATAAACAAACATATAGTCAATAACACAATAGAAAAAAAGTCTATGTACAGTGTGTGCAAATGAGGTAAGATAAGGGAGGTAAGGCAATAAATAGGCCAAAGTGGCGAAATAATTACAATTTAGCAATGTAAACACTGGAGTGATAGATGTGCAGAAGATGAATGTGCAAGCAGAGATACTGGGGTGCAAAGGAGAAAAAATAAAAATAACAGTATGGGGATGAGGTAGTTGGGTGGGCTATGTACAGGTGCAGTGATCTGTGAGCTGCTCTGACAGCTGGTGCTTAAAGTTAGTGAGGGAGATATGAGTCTCCAGCTTCAGTGATTTTTGCAATTCGTTCCAGCCATTGGCAGCAGAGAACTGGAAGGAAAGGCGGCCAAAGGAGGAATTGGCTTTGGGATTGACCAGTGAAATATACCTGCTAGAGTGTGTGCTACGGGTGGGTGCTGCTATGGTGACCAGTGAGCTGAGATAAGGCGGGGCATTACCTAGCAAAGACTTGTAGATGACCTGGAGCCAGAGGGTTTGGCGACGAATATGAAGCGAGGGCCAGCCAACGAGAGCATACATGTCGCAGTGATGGGTAGTACATGGAGCTTTGGTGACAAAACGGATGGCACTGTGATAGACTGCATCCAATTTGCTGAGTAGAGTGTTGGAGGCTATTTTGTAAATGACATCGCCGAAGTCAAAGATTAGCAGGATAGTCAGTTTTATGAGGGTATGTTTGTCAGCATGAGTGAAGGATGCTTTGTTGCAAAATAGGAAGCCGAATCTAGATTTAATTTTGGATTGGAGATGCTTAATATGAGTCTGGAAGGAGGGTTTACACTCTAACCAGACACCTAGGTATGTGTAGTTGTCCACATATTCTAAGTCAGAACCGTCCAGAGTAGTGATGCTGGACGGGTGGGAAGGTGCGGGCAGTGATCGGTTGAAGAGCATGCATTTAGTTTTACTTGCGTTTAAGAGCAGTTGGAGGCCACGGAAGGAGAGTTGTATGGCATTGAAGCTCGTCTGGAGGTTAGTTAACACAGTGTCCAAAGAAGGGCCAGAAGTATACAGAATGGTGTCGTCTACGTAGAGGTGGATCAGAGAATCACCAGCAGCAAGAGTGACATCATTGATGTTTACAGAGAAAAGAGTCGGCCCGAGAATTGAACCCCGTGGCACCCCCATAGAAACTGCCAGAGGTTCGGACAACAGGCCCTCCGATTTGACACACTGATCTCTATCTGAGAAGTAGTTGGAGAACCAGGTGAGGCAGTCATTTGAGAAACCAAGACTGTTGAGTCTGCCGATAAGAATGTGGTGATTGACAGAGTCGAAAGCCTTGGCCAGGTCTATGAATACAGCTGCACAGTAATGTCTCTTATCGATGGCGGTTATGATATCGTTTAAAACCTTGAGCGTGGCTGAGGTGCACCCATGACCAGCTCGGAAACAAGATTGCATAGCGGAGAAGGTACGGTGGGATTCGAAATGGTCAGTGATCTGTTTGTTAACGTGGCTTTTGAAGACCTTAGAAATGCAGGGAAGGATAGATATAGGTCTGTAGCAGTTTGGGTCTAGAGCGTCTCCCCCTTTGAAGAGGGGGATGACCGCGGCAGCTTTCCAATCTTTGGGGATCTCAGACAATACGAAAGACAGGTTGAACAGGCTAGTAATAGGGGTTGCAACAATTTCAGCTGATAATTTTAGAAAGAGAGGGGGGTTAGGCAAGTTACCTTCGCTTTCTTGAACACAGGGACTATTGTGGTCTGCTTGAAACATGTAGATATTACAGACTCGGGCTGCGGTTCAAACTCATAAAAGACATACCCTCGTCCACTTACCCTTGACTTATTCCCTTGGGGGAATCCCCATCACCATCTTGGTGGGCGGTACAAATGATTAGCCAAGCAAGGGAAATTTGCAACATAAGCTCCACAACCCTCGTTTTTAGTTGAGTTTGCGAGTGTACAATTATGTTCACTCCGGGGCCTCAAACTCCCCATAATACAATGTGACAATTGCACAACCGCTAAGAACAGCCTGACAAAACTTAAAAACAACATCAATGGAGAAGTCTACATACAATTGAAAATAAAAACAAATGCAAATCATTTTAAATTGTGCTACTAACGCACGACGACACAAACACATGTCGTAAAAAGTAAATATGTTTTTTTGGATATCTTTTGGAAATAGTAGAAATAAAACATTTTCCTTCTGAAGTTCCAGCTAGGCAGGCTAACTTTAGTTAGCTAATTAATTTGCTAGCTATCATACAGTAGGCATATATTAATTATATAGTTAATATAAGTAGACATGCAATCATAATTGACTGTAGCGCATATAAAGCACCTACGGTGGCTGAAAACACAATCTTTTTATTTATTTATAATTAATTAACAAACAAACGAGGAATAGTCACATGTAAACAAGCATACATTAACTATTTACATTGCCAGGAATCCTAAACAAAGAAATCATATTTATTAATAATACAACAAGTTTTAATTGCCTTTTTGTTTTTCATTTTAGTTATAGTAGTGCCATATTGTTTACATTAATTTATAAAGTGAAAAAGTTGTGTTTCAAATTAGACCATTTGCATTTGTGAATATGAAATGTACCTAGTATTATTAGCAGTTTAATTAAATATACTACATCTTTATCTATGTCAGAATTTCTGAAATAAATTATATCAAAACAATTAAATAGTACAATCGGTCCTATTTTTATTTTGTAACAAATTTCTATATGTCAATCCAAAACATTCTACTATAAATAGAGGCAAAAACCAAATGGTCTCCTTCTACATTCCACAGAAATCACAGTTATAGTCAATATTTAGCTTGGATCTTTCCAAAACATGTTTCACAGGATAAATTCTGTGTAACATTTTAAATGAAACTTCCTTTACTTTGTTACTGATACAATATTTGTTAGCAATTTCCCATGCTTTGCCCCGCTGTATATCACCATAGATAATATTTGACCAAAAGAATCTTGCTGAGGGAATTGTAGAATCACAAACAATATTCCTAATCTGTTTATTACTACATTTATCTTTGATGTTAATATTGCCAATTAATATATTTTCATGTAAATCTATGTTACTTACATCAACCACAGAGGAATTTTAAAGAGATTACAACCCCCCTTGGAATCGCATCAAAAACAATTGCATACTCTTTTGGGGTTATTGGAATTTTAAACTTATCAAGAAATTCCCCATATGAGTAGATATCCATATCCACACAATCATCGCGGGATGAACGAGTGACACATTTCTGGGCAAGGGCGGTGCATTTAAAAATCATTCCTTCCTCCCTCGACCTGCAAGTGTATATTCGTCAGACGTCATGATACGTCATCAGAAGTGTCCACTTAATTTTAGGGCTGAGGGGATAGGGTGTGTCTTTTAGTGTTTGGACTAGGGAGAGATAGCTAGCTATCTGACATACAAATTGTACACGTCCGCTAGTTATCCGTGAGAAGCTAGCGTTGAAGAAACGCACTCAGTTGGATGTGCTTACCTTTTCGCAGAGCGTTCTCACTTGATTCTCCGACAGTTGCTTGCATTCATTCAGTTGCTCGACCCATTGGTCTAATTCCTTTGTAAAGACTTTATCGTCCATTTTGAAAACTGATCAGATATGCTGTTTTTAGCTAACTGGTGGATATGGTGAAGTAATGAAATAACCGTTAATTCGCCCCAACTTCGACGGAACTATGGATGGCGTTGTAGCTAACTTAGAACGATGCGCAGCTCTCTATCTATCATCAACGAGCTAATCAGTGATTATTATCGGTACCGATATCCTCAATACAAAGTTAGCTAATCTTCCTGGTATTTGTATGTCCCACGTATACACCGTGTGGCGCGGCAGGGACGTCCCTGTTTTCTCGGCACTGTTAGTTCCCTGTCGCCCCCCTACAAAGGAAACTCGCTGTATAATGGCCGCTCTGATCGACGTCTTCTTCATCGATGAGATTTAACGGCAGTTGGCATCCAATAAATGTTGCATTACCGCCATCTACTAGACTGGAGTATAACTACCTTAGTTGTAAAAAATAATATAATACAACAAATACCCTACCATATAACACTACACTCACAATTTGTTTTATAATATAATAATAATAAATACCCTACTCCACAATTTAAATGTATTTAGTCCTACTTCAGGCCAGCAGCCTGAAAGGATGGGACATCACTGCTAAACACACTGTAACGCTTCCTTCTAATGTCAAGTCTCGCACACCCAAATACCTCTCTGCAGCTGCCAGCACAACCTTTATTTTCTGCGACTTACGTTCCATCCATGGAGTATAGTTAATAATCATTGCTGTTAATGCAAAAAATCCAATCTTACTGAAACATATATCACTTGTTGGCAGTGGCGGATTTAGACATAGGCGACATGGGCAGCCACCCAGGGCGGTATCTTGCCAGGGGCGGCATGGGGCGCCCGCACAGCAAAAAAATATATATAAATTCCAGAATGGTGACATTTGTGGGATCGGTTTTCTATCGCTCATTTGCATGTCACAGTGTGGGACTGTGGGTCAATTAACCTTTTCGGAGAGAGGGCGCCCTGATTCAAATCAAAGTTTATTTGTCACATGCGCCGAATACAACAGGTGTAGTCCTTACAGTAAAATGCTGAATACAGGCTCTAACCAATAGTGCAAAAAAAGGTAAGTAAAGAAATAAAAACAACAGTAAAAAGACTGTGAAAAACAGTAGCGAAGCTATAATAGTAGCGAGGCTACATACAGACCCCGGTTAGTCAGGCTGATTGAGGTGGTATGTACATGTAGATATGGTTAAAGTGACTATGCATATATGATGAACAGAGAGTAGCAGTAGCGTAAAGAGGGGTTGGAAGGTGGTGGGTGGTGGGACACAATGCAGATAGCCCGGTTAGCCAATGTGTGGGAGCACTGGTTGGTCGGGCCATATGAGGTAATATGTACATGAATGTATAGTTAATGTAAATGTGCATATATGATAAACAGAGAGTAGCAGCAGCATAAAAGAAGGGTTGGGAAGGCACACAATACAAATAGTCTGGGTAGCCATTTGATTACCTGTTCAGGAGTCTTATGGCTTGGGGGTAAAAACTGTTGAGAATACTTTTTGTCCTAGACTTGGCACTCCCGTAACACTTGCCATGCGGTAGTAGAGAAAACTGTTTATGACTGGGGTGGCTGGGGTCTTTGACAATTTTTAGGGTCTTCCTCTGACATCGCCTGGTGTAGAGGTCCTAGATGGCAGGCAGCTTAGCCCCAGTGATGTACTGGGCCGTACGCACTATGCCGTACGCACTACCCTATGTAGTGCCTTGCGGTCAGAGGCCGAGCAATTGCCATACCAGGCAGTGATGCAACCAGTCAGGATGCTCTCGACGTTGCAGCTGTAGAACTTTTTGAGGATCTCAGGACCCATGCCAAATCTTTTTAGTTTCCTGAGGGGGAATAGGCTTTGTTGTGCCCTCTTCACAAGTGTCTTGGTGTGTTTGGAACATTCTAGTTTGTTGTTGATGTAGACACCAAGGAACTTGAAGCTCTCAACCTGCTCCACTACAGCCCCGTCGATGAGAATGGGGCCGTGCTCTGTCCTCCTTTCCCTGTAGTCCACAATCATCTCCTTAGTCTTGGTTACGTTGAGGGATAGGTTGTTATTCTGGCACCACTCGGCCAAGTCTCTGTCCTCCTCCCTGTAGGTTGTCTCGTCGTTGATCAGGCCTACCACTGTTGTGTCGTCTGCAAACTTAATGATGGTGTTGGAGTCGTGCCTGGCCATGCAGTCGTGGGTGAACAGGGAGTACAGGAGGGGACGGAGCACGCACCCCTGGAAAGCTACAGTATTGAGGATCAGCGTGGCATATGTGTTGCTACCTACCCTCACCACCTGGGGGTGGCCCGTCAGGAAATCCAGGACCCAGTTGCAGAGGGAGGTGTTTAGTCCCAGGATCCTAAGCATAGTGATGAGCTTTGAGGGTACTATGGTGTTGAACGCTGAGCTGTAGTCAATGAATAGCATTCTCACATAAGTTTTCCTTTTGTCCAGGTGGGAAAGGGCAGTGTGGAGTGCAATAGAGATTGCATCATCTGTGGATCTGTTTGGGCGGTATGCAAATTGGAGTGGGTCTAGGGTTTCTGGGCTAATGGTGTTGATGTGAGCCATTACCAGCCTTTCAAAGCACTTCATGGCTATGGACGTGAGTGCTACGGGTCTGTAGTCATTTAGGCAGGTTTACTTTTGTGTTCTTGGACACAGGGACTATGGTTGTCTGCTTGAAACATGTTGGTATTACAGACTCAATCAGGGACATATTGAAAATGTCAGTGAAAACACCTGCCAGTTGGTCAGCACATGCTCGGAGCACACGTCCTGGTAATCCGTCTGGCCCCGCAGCCTTGTGTATGTTGACCTGTTTAAAGGACTTACTCACATCAGCTACGGAGAGCGTGATGACACAGTTGTCCGGAACAGCTGATGCTCTCATGCATGCCTCAGTGTTGCTTGCCCCGAAGCAAGCATAGAAGTGATTTAGCTCGTCTGGTAGGCTCGTGTCACTGGGCAGCTCCCCGCTGTGCTTCCCTTTGTAGTCTGTAATAGTTTGCAAGCCCTGCCACATAAGATGAGCGTCGGAGCCGGTGTAGTATGATTCAATCTTAGCCCTGTATTGACGCACCGCCTGTTTGATGGTTCGTTGCAGTGCATAGCGGATTTCTTATAAGCTTCCAGGTTAGAGTCCCGCTCCTGAAAGTGGCAGCTCTACCCTTTAGCTCAGTGCGAATGTTGCTTGTAATCCATGGCTTCTGCTTGGGGTATGTACGTACAGTCACTGTGGGGACGACGTCCTCAATGCACTTATTGATATAGCCAGTGACTGATGTGGTGTACTCCTCAATGTCATCGGAAGAATCACGGAACATGTTCCAGTCTGTGATAGCAGACTGATCCGCTTCATCTGACCACTTTTTTATAGCCCGAGTCACTGGTGCTTCCTGCTTTAATTTTTGCTTGTAAGCAGGGATCAGGAGGATAGAGTTGTGGTCGAATTTACCAAATGGAGGATGAGGGAGAGCTTTGTACGCGTCTCTGTGTGTGAAGTACAGGTGATCTAGATTTTTTTCCTCCTCTGGTTGCACATTTAACATGTTGATAGAAATTTGGTAGAACTGATTTAAGTTTCCGTGCATTAAAGTCTCTGGCCACTAGGAGCGCCGCCTCTGGGTGAGTGGTTTCCTGTTTGCTTATTTCCTTATATAGCTGACGGAGTGCAGTCTTAGAGCCAGCATCTGTCTGTGGTGGTAAATAAACAGCCACGAAAAGTATAGCTGAAAACTCTCTAGTGTGGCCTGCAATTTATCACAATATACTCTACTTCAGGCGAGCAAAATTATAGAGACTTCCTTAGATTTCGTGCACCAGCTGTTGTTTACAAATATGCACAGACATATGCACTCATGATGAGGCATCCGGCTCTTTGTCCTCTGTACCTGCATCGCTTCATCTTGCAAATAACGGGGATGTCGGTCCTGCCGGGTGTTTGGAGAATGTCTTGTGCATCTTGCTTGTTGTAGAAAAAATCTTTGTCTAATGAGTGATTAGAGTGAGTGATCGCTGTCCTGATATCCAGAAGCTCTTTTCTGCCGTAAGATACGGTTGCAGAAACATTACGTACAAAATAAGTTCCAAATAACGCGAAAAAAAACACATAGCACAATTGGTTGGGCGCCCGTAAAACTGCTGCCATTTCTTCTGGTGCCATTTTTGATTTTTATTACTACCTCTGAGGGTTTAGAGCTTGAGGTCGTCACCTCATACAAGTACGTGGGAGTATGGCTAGACGGTGCACTGTCCTTCTCTAAGGACATATCAAAGCTGAAGGGCAAGACCCACTGGTTGATGCTTATTTATAAAACCCTCTTAGGCCTCACTGCCTCCTATCTGAGATATTTATTGCAGCCCTCATCCTCCACATATAACACCCGTTCTGCCAATCACATTCTGTTAAAGCTCACCAAAGCGCACATATCCCTGGGTCGCTCCTCTTTTCAATTCGTTGCAGCTAGCGACTGGAACGAGCTGCAACAAACACTCAAACTGGACAGTTTTATCTGAATCTCTTCATTCAAAGACTCAATCATGAACACTCTTACTGACAGTTGTGGCTGCTTTGTATGCTGTATTGTTGTCTCTACCTTCTTGTCCTTTGTGCTGTTCACTGTGCCCAATAATGTTTGTACCATGTTTTGTGCTGCTGCCATGTTGTGTTGCAACCATGTTGTTGTTATGTTGTGTTGCTACCATGCAGTGTTGTCATGTGTTGCTGCCTTGCTATGTTGTCGTCTTAGGTCTCTCTTTATGTAGTGTTGTGTTGTCTCTCTTGTTGTGATGTGTGTTTTGTCCTATATTTATATTGTATTTATCTATTTATTTTTATCCTTGTCCCCGCAGGAGGCCTTTTGGTAGGTCGTCATTGTAAATAATAATTTGTACTTAACTAACTTGCCTAGTTAAATAAAGGTTAAATAAAAAATGTAATAAAAGGCACAAACCAGATGGGATGACTGCAGAATGCTGTGGTATCCATGCTGGTTAAGTGTTCCGTGAATTCTAAATAAATCCCTGATAGTCTCACCAGCAAAGCACCCCCACACCAACACCCCTCCTCCTCCATGCTTCATACATTTTTCTACTCTACATCTCACAAAGAAATGGCAGTTGGAACCAAAAATCTCAAATTTGGACTCCAGACCTGAACCCAATAGAAAATCTTTGGAGGGAGCCTAAAGTCCGTATTGACCAGCGACAGCCCCGAAACCTGAAGGATCTGGAGAAGGTCTGTATGGAGGAGTGGGCCAAAATCACTGCTGCAGTGTGTGCAAACCTGGTCAAGAACTACAGGAAACGTATGATCTCTGTAATTGCAAACAAAGGTTTCTGTACCAAATATTAAGTTCTGCTTTTCTGATGTATCAAATGTCATGCAATAAAATGTAAATGAATTACGGTACTTAAAAATCATACAATGTGATTTTCTGGATTTTTGTTTTAGATTCCGTCTCTCACAGTTGAAATGTACCTATGATAAAAATGACAGACCTCTACATGCTTTGTAAGTAGGAAAACCTGCAAAATCGGCAGTGTGTCAAATACTTGTTCTCCCCAATGTACAAAGCAAGGAAAGTGAACTTCAAAACGTGATGTAGTTTTATTGGAATTTGCAGTTGGTAATGGTAAGTAATGAATCTGCTAGCTTCTGACAAGAAAAGAGAGCAGTTTTTCACCTAAAGTAGATGATTTGTGTCTAAAGTTGCATTGAAAGTGAATGGAAGTTGGAAGTGATGATGTCACAATGGGGAGCTTTAGAATGCTGAGGAAATCCCATAGAAGGGGAAGGAGGACAAAAAGAAGGACAAAAAAGGTGTATATTTAAAAAAGTATAAAACATATTTAAAAAGTTGTATACAAGCAACTCAAGTGAGACAATTCTGCACGTTTTAAAGTTTGAATAGCGTTTCTAGATTAAGCAGTGTAGGAAGATTAGCGCGCTAAAGAATAACTAGATTGTAACTTTACAAGTAAAGTTGCGGGGCTTGCTAAAGCTCTTTAAAATTATTTTTGTGGTAGTGGAAGTTTAAAAAGTTGTACTTTATTTATATTATTTGAATAGTGAAATAATTTCAAATGCCCATCCCTTCTCAGTAGTTGTGGTCAGTTGTTGTGTGGTAAGTAGTTGTGTGGTTGTGGTTAGTAGTTGTGGTCAGTCGTTTTGGTCAGTAGGTGTGTGGTTGTCGTCAATAGTTTTGGTCGGTAGTTGTGTGGTTGTGGCCGGTAGTTTTGGTCAGTCACTATGTGGTTGTGGTCAGTAGTTGTGTGGTTGTGGCCAGTAGGTTAGGTCAGTAGTTGTGTGGTTGTGATCAGTAGTTTCAGTTAGTAGTTGTGATCACTAGTGGTAAGTAGTTTTGTGGTCAGTAGTTGTGGTCAGAGGTTGTGTGGTTATGGTCAGTTGTTGTGTTTGGGTCAGTAGTTGGGTGGCCAGTAGTTGTGTGGTTGTGGTCAGTTGTTATGGTCAGTAGCTGTGTGGTTGTGGTCAGTAGTTGTGGTCAGTAGTTTTGCTCAGTAGTTGTGTGGTTGTGTGGTCAGTAGATGTGTTCAGAAGTTGTGGTCAGTAGTTTTGTGTTTGTGGTCAGTATATGTGGTCAGTAGTGGTCAGTCGTTTTAGTAAGTAGGTGTTTGGTTCAGTAGTTGTGCTCAGTAGTTGTGTGGTTGTGGTCAGTAGGTTAGGTCAGTAGTTGTGTGGTCAGTAGTTGGGTGGTTGCGATCAGTATTTGTGGTCAGTAGTTTTGTTCAGTGGTTGTGGTCAGTCGTTGTGTGGTTATGGTCAGTAATTGTGGTCACTCTTCAACATCGTCATCATTTTTTGTCCTCTGAGTCTGAGTATCCATAGCAACGGCTCAGTTTGGGCTGCTCAATGATTAACATAGAGAGCTGTTAGCTGACGTTAGCGAGCCACTTTTTGTCACCCTAAACTCAGACAAACAGCTTTAACTTTTTATTGGTAGAAACTATTCCTAATCCGCTTCATCCAATCAGAGGGGTACAGTCCGCCCTTCTCTTTAGACAATTTAGTTATTTAGAGAACGGAGGATGATCCTGAGTAGGAGGACAAAGATAGTGATCATTAGAAATCTTCTCTTTATCATTCCAGGTCATCCTATTTGATTGGTACAAGCTATTCCTAATCCGTTATTGGAGAGGAAGATTTCATGTCCTTTATGTCCTTGTATGACTTGCTGGGGAATGTTCAAAACGGCAGTTGTTGGCAAAAAAAGTTACAGAAAATGTTGTTTTGCAGTTACTAAAACAGCTGTATTGTTTGATATTTCTGTTATTTTTTACAGATTTGGGTAACTTTTTGTCTAAGTTGTTCGAAAAGTGGTCAACGTACAGTAGCTGATTCGTGTCTAAAGTTGTGTTGTTGAATTGACAGTAAATGGAAGTTGGAAGTGATGATGTCACAATGTTGAGGAAATCCCATACAGGGGGATGGAGGACAAAAATATAAATAGTTAAATGTTTTTTAAGATGTCAAAAAGTTGCATACAAGCAACTCAAGCGTGACCATTCTAAACGTTTTAAAATGTGCGTTTCTAGCTGAAACGGTGTTAGAGGGGTAGCGTGCTTAAAAGAATAAGAAGAAAATAAGAAGTATGTCAAAGATTGAAGCTGGGGCTTTTGCTTCGCAAACCCCACAATAATAATAAGAAGAGGTATGTTGAAGATTTATGTAGGGGCTTTTGCCTTGTAATTCTGTACATGTTTCTATACAGCTGACATATTTGGTTTCGACTGAATCTACAATCAATTGCTCTTTAATAGTTTTCAAATAGTTTGAATAGTTTGCTAACGGTTATCTTACTGTATAATGAATCATGGAAAGGGTACTGGGTGGCGCAGTGGTCTAGGGCACTGCATCGCAGTGCTAGCTGCGCCACCAGAGTCTCTGGGTTCGCGCCCAGGCTCTGTCGCAGCCGGCCGCAACCGGGAGGTCCGTGGGGCGACGCACAATTGGCATAGCGTAGTCCAAGTTAGGGAGGGTTTGGCCGGTAGGGATATCCTTGTCTCAGTATGTGAAAAACAAATGTAATAAAATGTATGCACTCTACTGTAAGTCGCTCTGGATAAGAGCGTCTGCTAAATGACTAAAATGTAAATGTAAAATGTACTGATCGGAGGGATAAAAACCTGCACTGCTGGTATGCTCATTACCACAGCTTTAATGACAAACAACTACAGATGTCTCTTTATAGTGTGACCGGGGCAGCAGGTAGCCTAGTGGTTAGAGTGTTGGGCCAGTAACCGAAAGGTTGCTGGACTGAATCCCTGACCTGACAAGGTAAACATCTGTCGTTCTGCCCCTGAGCAAGGCAGCACTGTTTCCCGGTCGCTGAAGACGTGGATGTCGATTAAGGCAGCCCCCCTCTGATTCAGAGGGTTGAGTTAAATGCAGAAGACACATTTCAGTGTAACGCATTCAGTTGTACAGCTATCCCCCTTTCTGTGTGTTTACATGGTAGTTTATAGGCAGTACCTGTACATATAATTAGTGTGGATAGGTACACATTATGGTGGGTACTAGGTAGACACACCTATGTAAACACATGTATGTCAACAACTGCGGCATCTTCCAATGAGCAGACAGACATGGCAAGCTACCTTTGGCTGCTGCACACTGACTTCTACCGGCACAGAATACCATCGTAGTCCTGCACTGAAGCTGGTACAGAACTGGTCAAGATGGTTAAGCTGGTCAACCTGGATCTTCCAGCAGGGTATGTATTAGGGACACTTATTCTAAAGTGGTACCAAACTTAACATTGAGATAGCGCACTGGAAACTTCACAACTGCATTAATCTGGTCAAACTTTTATTGAAAAATAAAATTAAAAGAATGATGGTTAATACAACTGTAAAACTACCACATTTTCATGTTTACCCCTCAAAGCAATACATCATGTTTACCCTTCAAAGCAATATCTGATCCCATGACAATCCCAAGAGCGCATCACAACCTTTTGAAGACTGCATTATCTTTAGCTTTGCCCTCTCCAACCCGTGCTACATGTAAAAGCGGTTCAAAGACATAAACATTTGAATCAAAAGCCTAAACAAATACATAATTAGATTGTCTATAGATCTTTTGGTGCATAATCACAAAGGGAGTGTAACAGTAAATTGGCATCACTGATGCAATCTCTATTTCCTTTACCGAAAGTATCAGCCACCTTGGGACTGACTGCCTCCAAAGCTGCAGGAGATACAGGTCTCTATCTGTCTCCCGTCTGTCTGTAGGGATGTGTTTTGTTGATAGCAAAACATCATTTGATCAATGCTGTAGTAATGACAGACTCTCCCTGGGGCCAGTGCAAACTGGTGGCCAAGTGTTGGTAGTAAATGTCTTGATAGGTGATGAGGCTTCCATTGACAGTATTTACAGTTACACTATACCATTTGTGTTCTGGGAGGACATCTTGTGAGTCATTTGATGACTGCACAACATGTATAAACATGACATTTCCTATTTGCATGCATGCATCTGGGGTCCATATAAGCACCTTCATATGTTATAGCACCTTCATATGTTATAGCACCATTTTTTAGTTCATTTTTTACCGTTTTCAGTTTAGGACCCAACTGTTGGCATGCATACACTTGGGTTTTTTTCAGATTGGTTTTCTAAACATTGCAACCTTTTACAAACATTACAAGGCATTGAATGAATAGTCATACAGTACCATACATGTAGAACATGAAATAATACAGTACACATGTTACAGAAAGTTCTAGAATACAGAACAATTGCTTTCTTGTTTTGAGTCATCTAATATTCTACGGAACTACAGGACACGCTAATGTTTTAACATTACATTTATCCAAAGATACACGAAACTTTTCTGCTTCACCATTTCATTTTTTTTTATATCATTACCATAGACATTTAGTTTTAAATTCTACTGCAAAAATGGCATGATAAACACAAAGATAAACAAAACCAACAAAGCTTCTTCAATACCCATACTTCTCACAGCACACTACATACACCAACTATAAATTAGTAACACATTTAAAAGATGTCCTCACATTTCTGAAGTGAAGCCTGAACTCCATTTTTTTTTCTTCTTCTTTTAGTTGACACTACTGCAGTTAGGTGGTTAGTAGTGTTTTGTGGCGCTTGAGTGCTAAGTAGCCTATGCTTCGGATACTATAATCTCCTAAAGATGCTTGAACATCCTTGGTGTTTCATGCAATAGAAATCTGTTGCAATAAACATCTCCCTCGTATTTCTTTCACCAGACTGACAGGTCATCTTTTCCATTTTCCAAACATACCTTTGTTCTAAAAACGAAGAAAAATCATCACCCAAATAAAATACAATAGAATCAAATTGTAAAGAAGTTCCAAGGCTTAAAGGTTAGAAACCTTTTGTTTAGATGATAACAGTCCAAATTTGACCACTAAGCTACATACCACCCCCCAAAAAGCACAAGTTTATTCACTTAAATTGTGAAGAAAAAACAGAATTTAGGGTAGATATCAACTCCATTTGACATTGCTAGCTGCCGTTATTACTACAACAAGTAGACAAAACAATAGCATCGGAAAGCCATAACACTGTAAGATTTTGACCTTATTTCAAAAGTGTCACAGTGGTTCAGGTGAAATAAAACGTAAAGATGAAGGGTAGGCTATTGACTTCAGGGCCACTATCTGAGTCAGCTTATCTCAAGGTGCAGCTCTTTTGAGGTTAAAATGGATGATATCAACATCTAGGCGAAGATTAGCTTCATGGTGTGGCAATATAAGAGCATGATTGTCACTTCAAAGTTTAAACCAATATGCATGGATCATGTGGTCGCTCCATGTGAATTGAGTAAGAAGCAGCAGAGTAAAGTGCTGTTTTTTAAAGTGCTTTCTTAAAGGAGGCTTGTGTTTCGAAGAGCAAAGATCTGTGCATCCCCCTTCATATTCTCTCTCCATCTCCAAGAGAGAAAAAAGCCTTTGTTTTTAGAGATATACATGATGCAGGCAAGATTTGCCCCAAAGGTTCTGTGATCATCATTAAAGCCTTAATCTCAAATACAAAATCACTGGGCACTCTAAAATATTGATAGAAATTAAAGCATGTGGGAACAAACTAATTTTCAAGGAAAGTTGTGCTTTGAATGATTTTTCTATAATGAGTTGTTAAACTTTTCCCGTTAGAATAAATTAAATCAGTCAAATGGAATTTCCATACCACACATTAGATAATTCAAATAAAACACACCTGAATATTCTTGTGCTTTTCATGTACTTCTTTTTTATGCCTCTCCCTAATGTCAATATGCCTTGTCTATTGCTGTTTTGGTTAGTAATTTTTGTCTTAATTCACTGTAGAGCCTCCGGTGACTGCACCTGGCTTAAATGGTGCCTCTAGAGACAAAACTGCTCTCATCATCACTCAATGCCTAGGCTTACCTCCACTGTACTCACATCCTACCATACCCTTGTCTGTACATTATGCCTTGAATCTATTCTTCCGCGCCCAGAAACCTGCTCCCTTTACTCTCTGTTCCAAAATCACTAGACGACCAGTTCTTTTAGCCTGTAGCCGTACTCTTACCCTACTCCTCCTTTGTCCTCTGGTTATGCAGAGGTTAACCCAGGCCCTGCAGCCCCCGCAATCACTCCCGTTCCCCAGGTGCTCTCTTTTGATGACTTCTGTAACCGTAAAAGCATTGGTTTCATGCATGTTAACATTAGAAGCCTCCTCCCTAAGTTTGTTTTATTCACTGCTTTAGCACACTCCGCCAACCCGGATGTCCTACCCCTGTCTGAATCCTGGTTTAGGAAGGCCACCAAAAATCCCGAAATGTCCATCCCTAACTATTACGTTTTCCGACAAGATAGAACTGCAAAAGGGGGCGGAGTTGCAATCTACTGCAGAGATAGCCTGCAGAGTTCTGCCTTACTTTCCAGGTCTGTACCCAAACAGTTTGAGCTTCTAATTTAAAAAATGAATCTCTCCAGAAATAAGTCTCTCACCGTTGCCGCTTGTTATAGACCCCCCTCAACCCCCAGTTGTGCCCTGGACACCATATGTGAATTGATCGTCCCCCATCTATCTTCAGAGTTCGTGCTGCTAGGTGACCAAAACTGGGATATGCTTAACACCCCGGCCGTCCTACAATTTAAGCTAGATGCCCTCAATCTCACACAAATCATCAAGGAACATACCAGGTACAACCCTAAATCCGTAACCATGGGCACCCTCTTAGATATCATCCTGGCCAACTTGCCCTCTAAATACACCTCTGCTGTCTTCAACCAGGATCTCAGCGATCACTGCCTTATTGCCTGCGTGCGTACTGGGTCCGTGGTCAAACGATCACATCACTGTCAAATGCTCCCTAAAACACTTAAGCGTGCAGGCCTTTCTAATCGACCTGGCTCGGGTATCCTGGAAGGATATTGACCTCATTCCGTCAGCATAGGATGCCTGGTTGCTCTTCAATAGTGCTTTCCTCTCCATCTTAAATAAACATGCCCCATTCAAAAAATGTAGAACTAAGAACAGATATAGCCCTTGGTTCACCCCATACTTGACTGCCCTTGACCAGCACAAAAACATCCTGTGGCATTCTGCATTAGCATCGAATAGCCGCCGCGATATGCAACTTTTCAGAGAAGTCATGAACTAATATACTCAATCAGTTAGGAAAGCTAAGGCTAGCTTTTTCAAACAGAAATTTGCTTCCTGTAGCACTAATTCCAAAAGGTTTTGGGACACTGTAAAGTCCAAGGAGAATATGAGCACCTCCTCCCAGCTGCCCACTGCACTGAGGATAGGAAACACTGTCACCACCGATAAATCTACGATAATCGATAATTTCAATAAGCATTTTTCCACGGCTGGCCATGCTATCCACCTGGCTACCTGTACCCTGGCCAACATCTAAGCACCCCCTGCAGCAACTTGCCCCCCCCCCCCCCACTTCTCCTTCACCCAAATCCAGACAGCTCATGTTCTGAAAGAACTGCAAAATCTGGGTCCCTACAGATCTGCTGGGCTGGACAATCTGGACCCTCTCTTTCTAAAATTATCCTCCAAAATTGTTGCAACCCCTATTACTAGCCTATTCAACCTATCTTTTGTATCTTCTGAGATCCCCAAAGATTGGAAAGCTGTACCTGTACACAGCCAATCTGTAAATAGCACACCGACTACCTCATCCCCATATTATTACTTACCCTCTTGCTCTTTTTCACCTCAGTATCTCTATTTACACATCATCATCTGCACATCTATCACTCCAGTATTAATGCTAAATTCTAATTATTTTTGCCTTTAGGGCCTATTTATTGCCTACCTCCCTACTCTTCTACATTTGCACACACTGTACATAGATTTTTCTATTTTTCTTTTGTGTTACTGACCGTACATTTGTTTATATGTAACTCTGTGTTGTTGTTTTTGTCACACTGCTTTGCTTCTATCTTGGCCAGGTCGCAGTTGTAAATGAGAACAGTTCTCAACTAGCCTACCTGGTTAAATATATATATATTTTTTTCCATAAATAAAAAAGTTTGGATTGACACCTCTAATAATACAAAATAAAAAAAACAACAGTCTTTATTTAAGATAGAAAAAAAATCATAATCAAGTTTAACCCCTTTTTTGTCATTGACTCTTTTTTCATCATATACACAGTACCTCATCCCTTGAGATTCGAAATTCAGTCAACTGCATTCATGAGGAAACTACTATATGTCTTTAAGATATCAAAAATCATAATATCAAGTTTTGTTTTAGAGGCAATGATTTTTAACCGTGCCTATTTTGTTATTGACCAATCCTTTTTTTTAATCATATACACAGTACCTCTTCCCTTCAGATTTAGTCAACTCCGTTCTTGTGGAAACTACAATATGTCTTAACACAGAAAGTAGCATGAGTATGATGCATTCTGACTGTTCTATTTGGTTCATCTCTCCTCAATGGATCTTCCATGCGGAACAAACATATGGCGAGCTAAATGTACAGCAAATTAAATTGGTCAATTTCAGCTCTGCAGAAGAATCGCTGTTTTATAGACCCTGTAACGCAAGGGGCACAGTTGCTAGGGAGTTGTAGCCAAAAAGAAAACTAAGAAATATGAACAGTCTGTCAGACTATTTCATACATCCTTTGTCACCAGATGCAAGGGAAAGTTCAAATTTGAGTTTCGGCACAGAACGTTGGTTAAAACTAGAACAAACCATTTGAATTGAAGCCCTGTTTAAGCAAGATGTTAAGGCCTTACTTGTACTGCAAGATTGTTTGTCTGGCACTCAGACATATGAAGAGATGTTTAGACTAATAAGATGTATGGATTAGGTCATCAGCGTAGGACATTTTATGTCACTGAACATATCAGCCCCATCACCTTATCTGGCAATAAGTCTATGGTGCTGTTTCCTGGACACAGCCCCTAAATTATAAAAATGGTCTAATAAAGCTCCAGGGGTCTAAAATGTGGCAACAAATTAGATGTGGAGGAAGTTTGTAACAGAATATCACCTGTCTTTTTCAAAGACCTCATTTGGGCATGTGACAAGGGCACATTTTTCAACTGTCTGCTGTCTAACCAGCCTCTACATGTGTTGAGACTATTACAAAGTAGGCAACAAAGCCTATATCAATAAAGATGATCGGTGTTGGGAGCGATGCTCCTTTCTATAGCGCCACAAGTGTCAGCATGACTTGAAACTAAAAATATAGTACGGCAGATAATCAAAAATCCATGTGAGGAGAAATTATGTTTTCACTTAAAGTAATGTGTAAATATCTAGTGCTGAGCGATTAGTGCTTTTTGAGGTCGGTTCGGTTTTCGGTTCGATTGTTAAAAAATAATCATGGTTTTCGATTTTGATAATATTTTTTTACATTAAATGCACTATGCAATATGTGGGTTGAATGCTGTAACACATAAATCTTTTTTTTAAGTCCCCATGATGGTAGTGACTGCCCATTACTGCGTATCACCTATTAACCATAATTTAATCACATTACTTTACTTTAATAAAATATTAGAATGAAATCAAAGTCATCAAATAATACTAAGTCCTCAGATAGAGCTGCTGCCTATGATGTCTGACAAACTCACTACTTTAGTAGTTCTTCAAAGTAAATAAGGCATACTTTTATTACTGCTAAATACCAACTATCAATCACTTAGATCATGTATTATCAGGCTCACTAAGCAACTGCTTTCTATACCTCTTGTTCTCTCTTCTCTCAATCTCTGTGTCTCGCTCCGCACAGACCGGACAGGTTTAAGTGGGCGCCCAATGGATTATGGTCATTGTAGTTAATTACCATGTTTCCTGCTCTAAACTATGTAGAATATTGGCCTGTTGGAAATTACAACTCCCTACCACATCGCACAGTTCAGGCTTGATCTGATTTATCTCTACAGAAACTGCACATCAAGCTAAAATTGTCTGTGATGAGATTTGAACTCACAACCTTTGGGTTGCTAGACGTTTGTCTTATTCGCCTACCCATCCACCGGTTATTTTTGCCTTTAGTAACCATATGCCTTATGTAACCATACCAAAGGTAACATATCATACTAAATGGAGTGTCTCGGATTTACGTACAGAATAATACAAAATGCTCTGAAACCAGGTTGAGTACAGAAACCTGACAGAAACACTGCTAGCCTAACACAAATGTACTATGGCTAAAACTTGGCTGGGACATGCTTTCAAGGGTGCTCTGCAACACCTGGCTGATACCAATATAGTGGATTAGGGGGTACCCTGACTGAGACTCAAGCCCTGGTCCCTACGACTGTCATTCCGAAACCATTATACTATCACAATCCTCGCTATATGAGCCCTGATACAATTCTGACTAAGTGGGTTACCCCTATTGGCACAATGCATAGCGTGTTTGGCCTTCAAGCCAGTGACCATAGCTGTGTTCGAATACTCATACTAACCGCACTAACCATACGTGTGATGTAAATTGAGTATGTAGTATGCTTATTTTTCATAGTATGGTCATAGTTAGCATGCCAAAAGTCCCTGGATGTCTTACTAAATTCGCTAAAATATGAATTATACAAGCAGTGGACACTATTTCCGTGCTTTTAGGGCCTATAATGCAATTCTTCAGACAATGGGGGTGGCTTCACAATGTTTTCAGATTTTTTTTTAAATGGCGGAAAATATGCAGCTGAATTCCAACGAGAGCGGATACACCCGTTGACTATGGCCGGTGTCGATAAACGTTGCAAAAAAAAAGCTAAACTAAACTGTTGCCAGCAGCACAGTTAGTCACCAACGCTCTGGATAACACGAAAACAGCAAAAAACAGCTCTGCTAGGGCGAGTAAAATGGTCAGAGTGAGATGTTCTCTCATTTGTGTCTGGAAGTAGCTAGCAAGCTAGCCAACGTTAGCCAGTTAGCTTGGGTGCTTGACTACCGTTGTGAGGTCAGAACACTCAGATCAACCCTACTCCTCAGAGCTTCCAGTGTGGCCTCCGAGAATGAAAACACAGAATTTACAAATGAACATGACAAAGCTCTGGATTTACGATCGCCCAGAGCGAACTCTGAGCGCTCTCTGGCACTCCATATTGAATTTACGAACACACCCGAAATCGTAAAATGTCTAGCTAGTCATGTGTTATGCTAACAAGCGAGAAAGAGGTTGCATAGCAACAGCATCAACTTCCAGTAGACAGGCAAAGCGCTAGTACACTCAACTGAAAGGCTACTGTTTGTTTACAGTATACTAAAATGAACTAATAGTATATAATCATTAAGTATGTAGTATACAGTATGTCAGTATGGGTATTCGATCACAGCACCGGTTTTATATCCTTGTCCTGCCGTTTGTTCCTAGGCCATCATTGAAAATAAGAATTTGTTCTTAACTGACTTGCCTAGTTAAATAAAGGTAAAAAAAAAAAAAGTTTGCTACACTAGTGTCAAAAGTGGGATGGCGGCTGTGCGATGGCTCAGACATGCTAGGGGGCTGAGTAGTCAAAGCACAGGGATGTGCCTTCGAGTAAGGAGGGGGCAGTGTAGCAAACCTTGCTATATGTGCCACGTTACAATTCCAAGCAAGTGGGTTAACCCTATTGACACGATGCATAGGGTGTTTGTCTGTCACGCCAGGTATTTGAGTTCTATTCCCTGCCCCACTGTTCACTACAATCCCAAAAGGCTCAACTATCACGGTGAGGTCGCTAGGTGTTGTAACCTACAAAGGTCGTTTAGTATTATTACATGGGGTACAACTTGAATTTTATCTTTCAATTATGTTATTATTTTTATTGCTGGCTGTTATACAGTTAATTACATGTGTATGGCTTTAGGGAAAATAAAATGATCCTACAACACCGTAATGCAATTAATATTTGTATTATTATTTTCAAGTAAGCACAAGTAATAATGTAATTTGAATAAATGCTCAAAAGCAGTTAATTGAACGCTTCATTCCATTTGGATAAATTGTGGGTCAGGCTGTATTTTAATTTCTGATACTGATGCGCTATCTGTTGCTGATCATCATTCTCGTCGTTTTAAATAGTGTAGCCAGAATAGGCCTATGCTTCTAGCAAGCCCAGTTATTCAGGAAAGCTTACTCTGCGTTCTGCCTCCTTTCTGATCCGAGTGGCGATTCCTCGACCTAGAACCTAACGCTTCAATATAGCCAAAATATTTGTAATTTTACTTTTAAAATGTATTACCTTTTATGTGTGCAATAAACACAACCAGTCACAATGTTTTAATCCGATTAGGCTACTTCAAAAGTATCCTGTAGGCTACCTGCGCACGTTCATCCACTAACTAATACAATTCCAGCATCCAAACTGCGCATTGGCCATTCCATGAATGGAAAGAAACATCAGTTAGAAAATAGCAAAAAGTTAAATGACATTCAGAGATTGTCAAGCCAAGCCATCGATACTGAGTAGGGAAAGATGTATTCCCTGTTTGTCCCGGATTGACATACTCTATTTGAATGGGGTGTTGAAAACGCAAACCATGATGATGTGCTCGAAGTCGGTATTCGGTATGCAGTTATGAATTGCTTATTGGTTGTGTGTAGTGCTTTGGCACATAAAATCCTTGCATATATTTGATATAATTATAAATATAGCATCAAAATGTTGAAAATCTGATTTCCTGATAGCTGATAATTGTCTGCAGCCGGCTCTGATTATAGTGTAATGACATAGGCAGGGAGTTAGAGCTCGTCCGTGATGGTCGGCGAACCGTTAACCAAACTGTCCCTTACTCTATAAAACGAAATCATGAAATGCTACCTACACAAATTATTGTTGCTGTTTAAACAACAATATCATGTCTAGCATTCAGCAGTATATCTTACATTAACCCCCTACCAATGTTTGTGGGGGACAGGACGTGTACACTTTCACGTCTCACCTTTTTTTCCTCAATCAGACAATCACATGCGCACACGTACTTTCATTCACACACTCAGTCAACCACAATGAAGAAAAAAAAAGATTTGATTCACACAAATGACCTACATCATCGTTTAGCCTTTTGAATATAATTTTTCATTTTTCAATAGGCAACACGTCCTGCTGCACCAATTTCAAAACGGATGCCATAATCGAAATTTATGATTGAAACAGGAACGACCACGAACAAAGCAAAAGTGCGAGTTGACAAGAGACATATGCCTAATAGAGATACATTAAGAATACTTTTTCATATGTTCTAGGATATTGTCATGTTTAGCTTTTTCCATCCCTGTTTTAACCCACCATCACTAGAACTCTCTTACAGCCATATAATGCCATTGTCAATCCTCTTGTTCTCCAATGTCCTCGCGAGTCTCTGTCCTCTTCTCCTTGTGACAGGTGACAATTCGCTGCATTTCCTCCTCATACCTAATGAAATTATCTCCAAATCTGGCCCAGGCTTTCATGGGAACCGTTATGGTGTTCCTGTATGGCTGTTTTACCTCGCTAATCTTTAAAAAGACACCATACCGATTGGAACCAACGTCGAAATAAAACCTCTTATTGTCCACTCGGAATGATGCTGCTTCGGGAAACTCGGTGGATTCTTCATGGTTCCCATTGCCTCGTCTAAGCTCATCCGTGGCATTATCATCGCCGTAGTCTTCAATCAGCTGCGACAGTGCATCTCTGAATTCGATTAGCCCTTGAGCCGGCAACACTATGGTTTGATCGATGCCCTGGCCGTAGTAACCGATGGCCCCATGCCCTCTGCTGACAGTCTGTCTGATGCGGAGGAACCTGCCTCGCTGGTTCTCTTTCAGGTCCAGATAGTACTTTCTATTGTCTCTCTCAATGAATTCACTCTTCAGGACGCGATGAGTATGTTCCTCCGACACCGCAGAGCCAGTGGGAGACACTGATGCTGCGTGGTGATCCTGCGGTCTTCTGCGGGAGTCGTGCGGGCGGCCCTGGCCATTGCTCTGCTCTTCTGGCCGTGGTACCAGGCCACCTCTCAACCCAATATGAGCGTAATAATCAATGAAGTCCCCCAGGCAATAACGTAGATCGGGTGCCATTGACATGGACAGCGTTAATTTGCTCTTTCTGATGTTATCATGACGTTCTCTTCCAATCCAAACCTCTGCAATTTTTAGGAATCGGCCCCGTGCACTTTGTTTAACATCCAAATAAAACCGTTTCTTCTGGATGTCGACACGTTTAGAGGCAAGCTCCTGAATGTCTATGCCCTGCTGCTGACTGCCAGGGTGAACATACTGTTGATGATATGCGCCTCTCGCCATCGAATCTGATGTAATCCTTCCTCTGTCTCTTTCCGTCCCTCTTGAATATGTTGTATCAGACATCATTTTTTCGTTTCCAACACAGTTAAGCACACGACAAATTGCCTGGCATTACCAGCCAACATGCTGTCTTTCATGTAACCCTATTAGTTTCGCTAGACAGACAGTTTATTGCTATAGTAGGCTGAATTTGAAAGATACCTGGATTGACCTGAAATGGCCGCTACCTGATAGGAGTATTCAGTTGATCGAGTTTCTGCGTCCGGATTTAAAGGTCAAGCGTTAGTAACGTTTGGTACCATTTTCATCGTAACCCTTGGCAAGACGGGTTACTTAGCTACCCCCTTTCCTGCATCTGCCACTTCTCCCGGACAGTTTCTTTAGAGGGCGCTGCTTCGGTGGGTTCCACTAGTTACTACAGCCACAAAGTCAAAATTGGTTTTATCGTTAAAAAATAATAATTAAAAAATAGCTTTTGGGTCTTAATTTAAGGTTAGGGTTACTCATATGGTTATTCGTATGGTTAAGGATTAAAATCGCATTTTAAGAATATAAATGTTAGAAATAGGCGGGGTTTATGATGTTGTAGCTTTGTTAACTAGTGACGACCCGCTTCGTTAGCGGTAGGTTGATGAATCCAATGAACCCATCCAACTCTGTACCCCTTCCATTTCCAGCAGCGAAATCCCACAGTTTAAAGAGACAACGTAATCCTAGTTTGAGCAGTACAGTTCAATTTGACACAGCAAGCGAATTTACTGCAAAGAACTGCCTTTATAAAGTAGACAGCTGCAATAACGTTGTCGCCGTGGACAAAGATGCTGTCAAGGAAAATATAAAGGCTTACCTGCCAATCTTTTCAACATTAACAAATTAGAGGAAGGCACATGGTAATTGATCGACAAAATATAGAGCAGTGCGCTGACCACCGGTATAGTCCCAGTCGGTATTTGATAAAATGTGGGGGAAACAAATTGTGGTTACCATTGGCTCAGAGCAAAAATGTTTAAAAAAATTAAAACGTAATTTTCTTGTTTCCTGCTTGTTTTAGTCAATTACAAAACTACATTTAAGAAAAGAAAAGTACAACATGTTTAATGATTACTTTTCAACATTGCCTGCTCCCTAGCATTCTCACGTAATAGAGCTTCCTTCATGCCGCTTTTCATGACGATGCTAGCAGCCACATGAGTGAGTGGGTGCTAGTTAGCTAGCTACCAACCAACCACAACATTAAAGCTACAATATGTAATTTTTTGGCCAACCCGACCAAATTCACATAGACTTGAGTTGTGAGTTATAGAGTTTTCATTATCATTGAAAAGCAAGTCAAAGAAGCGCTAGGTCTGTACTATGTGCACTATTTCTATGCTTCCCGTTCTTTTACATTCGGATTTGTACACCAGCTTCAAACAGCTGAAAATACAATATTTTGTGTTATGGAAAATATATTTCACAGTGGTTTAGATGGTACAATGAATCTCTAAACAATACTTGCTTATTTTGTCACAGAAACTGAAATTAGATTAACTATTAAAATTTTAGCAACCAGGAAATGGCGATGTGATTTTTGCATAGTGCATCTTTAAGCTACCCAATTTTATAAATCCCTCAAACTTGTGAAACTTAAAAATTTTTTTAATGAAAATTGAAAAATGATTAGAAGTCATGTCTCTGAGGGTCTGTTAATGTCTCACTGTTAATGTCTCATTGCCTTGTCACATATTAATGATGTCCTGAATTATTATTTTGTTTTCGCCTGGTGTTCTATTATTTTATTTTTTTCATTGTATCCACAGGAATGTCACTGTATTGATGTGTAATACTGTTATTATTGCAATAAAAAACATATCTTCAAGCTACCCAAGACCAACAACTATACGGCTACAAGTTATGAGTGGAGTTACAAACGCACTATACTAAACAAGTAACATTTCTTACCTGTGACGAAATGTGTTCCACACACATAGCTACTTGTAGCCTACTTGGAGACCGGGTCCCCACATTTCCCATGCCGAATACACACCAGCTTTGTAACATGTTTTTTTTAAATTTCTGTTAGCTTTTTTACAATGGGGGTCAATTGGAAATAACTTTTTTCCCTCCAATTTGTGTGTGTTGTCGAGGGAAATTCCTTATTATTACGTGAATATCGACTCAGAGTATAGTCATATTGTTTTAGTGCGCTATATGCAAATTATTCTATAGATTCAATCAGCAGTTTTTTTCTCCACTGCTAGGGGGGGGGGGGGGGGCGACGACGCTGCATTCAATAACGCAGCAGTCTGTGTATGATATGTGACTCGTTTCAGGAAAGTAGGCGTTTGTCGCGGGTCATTACTTCACAAGAGAGCCATTTGAACATAAACTTTCTTATTTATCAAAATGCTTTTTTGGGAGGCAGAAAAGCCATCTGGAACATATGGACTTTCATGTGTCTTCATAACAAACTTGTATGCCATCTGTAAATACGAATACAATTGTTAAATTACGAGCCTACTGTAGTTGGTTTGGTCAAAGAAAAGCCAGCAACCTTCCCGCTAGCCATGATTGGCTGAGATAATGAGTGGGATGGACATACTGAGAGATGAGTTCGGATTGGTCTGCCATGTAGCTCGCTTCTGTCTGTTTGAGCTGGGCAGTATGTGTAGGTAATCCTGTCTAACGCGGCCTTTAAAAAAATATACTGTGTAGTAGAACTGCATAAAGGTTGCTCTCCATTTTCTGGAAGTAAACATTTTTAAATCAATGGAATTAGAGTACGATAGCGAAGGAAATGGAGAAAACACCTGTCTCCGAATTACATCTTCAAACTAAGGGAAACCATGGCATCTGTGACAGGGAGAAAAGTCCATCCATGATGTATACAGGTAAGATAGTCTACATTTTCAGATATTACATGTTTCTATTTTTTAGAAAGTTGTTTTCAGTTAAAGTTAAAGTGTACTGTTAGCTAGCTACCTAACGTTAGCTGGCTGGCTTGCTAGCTAACGTTATGTGTATGATCTTATCATTTGTATCTCAGAGCCATTTTCTTTGCTAGTTATAGCCTAATGTTAGCTAACATTGAACCTGGTTGGGTAGCTACCTGCAGATTCATGCAGGGTAGTAACGTCATGAGTTGGGATTATGGTTAATTGTTTGGCTAGCTAGCCACATGTCTTAACAAAAGACTCCACTATGCAAGTAACAATTTCAATAGAATGTCACTGCGACAACTTGATAGACGTAGCTAGACACAGAATAACTGGTGAATTTACGAACGCTCAACACCCGTTGAATATGGCCGGTGTCAGTAAATGTTGGCAAAAAAAGCGTAAATTGTTGCCAGCAGCACAGTTGCAGTCACCAACGCTCTGGATAGCATAAAAACAGCTTAACCAGCTCTGCTTTGGGCGAGTGAAATGGTCAGTGAGCTGTTCTCTCATTTGTGTCTGGAAGTAGCTAGCAAGCTAGCCAACGTTAGCCAGTTAGCTTGGGTGCTTCACTGCTGTTGTTAGGACAGAACCCTCAGTTCAACCGTTCAAGAGATGGGTGGGGATAAAGACAAAGAGGGTGTGAACGAGGCTGAATGGGTGTAGACAAAGAAGAGCCCTCCAGTAGGTACCAAAACATTTAAACATGAAACTCGCTCAATAAAGCAGTGAATTGGGAACTTCAACAGAGTGTGGGCCTTCTTGTTCTTAACTGATACAACTGACAGTTTAGCTTACTAAGGAATAAAAGCTGTTTGACGCTGTATTTGTAAGAAGAACATGTTGGAAGTAAGGATATGGACTCATGTCACTGTGTTCTCTTCTGCTGTAACTATTCTTAGCTAACTCTTTCCCCCTGACAAATTCAAACATGACTTACAGGAATTTACCTGAGCGGATGTTGAAGAGAAACTACTGAAAAATATGAACTTAAACAGGTAATTAAAGACTAAACAGTACTCACATGTTTGGTCCAAGATTGTTAACAAAAACATGTTTTTTTTCAACAAATGGTAATATCACCGACACAGTATGTCGACTTCTCCAGTAGTACAGGTCTACGGGCCTCCACATGCTTTCCAATGGCTGTCTGAGTTTGGCTATGAAGGTGTGGTTCATTTTCAATTCAGTGAGGCTCTCGAATGTGCTTATGTTTACCTATCCACCTGAGCTGTGCAGGGTCCTAATTAAATAAAACCATCGCACTGTTTCTCTCAACCCATTTCAATATTCAGTGTTTTGAGTGCATGCAATATTTATTTTAACCACCACTGTTAACTGGTTGTATTTGTAATACTATCTGAGTTTAATTAAAGCGGTTCATAGGTACACCATGTGTTGCTGTATAGAGGTTTATTAGATGAGTCCTTACATATGGTTCAGACTGTAACTCTTCTATCATTTGCATAGGTGATGTATGTACTGGAAATGTACATTTATGTACAAGCAGCAGGAACAGGTGCACAATGACGGACATTCGTGAATGGTATTTTATTTGCATATTTCCTTCGACACAGTAAACCTGATTATGCCCAGTTCTGTGGAAAAACACAAGGCTGATAAGGAAACATTCTCCCATGTGTTGAAAATGGCGGCTAATATAGTCTACCTGCCTATGAGAGTTATAAGTAACTTTTTTTCTCTCAACAGGTTCAAACAGGACTCTAAAATAAATGTTCTCGAGGATGACCTACCTTATCTGGAGTTCACTGGCACAGTCATATTCAGCTAGGAGAAAAATGACTGCTCGTTTCTGTCTGAGGATTTAAGGAAATCAAGACTCTCACTAGTCTACCTGTACATTCAATGTACATGGAATTAACATGTAGTCAATCATTGCAAGTCGTTTGTACAGTGGTAAGCTGGTAGGACTAGCATGTGGATAAAAGGGTTTAGCATGCCTTTATTTACATAGAAATAGTAGTTCTACTATTGTATAGCCACCAATATATTTACCAGCCCTCTAACATACCTGTTTTCAAATATAATTTCCTGTCACTGAAGGAATATCTATAATTTGAAACCGTCTGAATTGTAAACCGTTTTAATGTGGGAGGCAACTGGTCTGCCTAGTGAGACCTTGTGTCACGGCCGATGCTGGAAGAAGCGGACCAAGGTGCAGCGTGGTTAGCGTACATTTTCCATTTATTTAAAATGACGCCAACAAAACAATAAACCATACAAATGACCGTGAAGCTTCAGGGCTATAGTGCCACAAACAAAGACAACTACCCACACCGAAAGGAGGGGAAAAGGGCTACCTAAGTATGGTTCCCAATCAGAGACAACGATAGACAGCTGTCCCTGATTGAGAACCATACCCGGCCAAAACATAGAAACACAAAATCATAGAAAACAAAACATAGAATGCCCACCCCAAATCACACCCTGACCAAACCAAATAGAGACATAAAAAGGCTCTATAAGGTCAGGGCGTGACACCTTGTTAGCCACTGTAAAAGAAATGTCTGAATCCAAGTTTTGGGGCAAATAAATGTGTACCAACTAGGGTTGCATAGTGTCGGAATCTTTCCGGTAAATTTTCCATGGGAAGTTAATCCCGGGAATTTTGCTTAAATTTATAAACAAAGTTAGCTTATAACAGAGTACCTTTTAGTGGGATACACAAGGCAATTCTAGGCCTTGTGTCATATTTCAACTATCCCCAATTCAATGGAATTGCAACCCTCTGCATGCACAGTGCATTCTTCCATCACATGTGCAGTGCACTCTTCCATCACATGTGCAACTGATTCACTAATGAGATGCTATTGAGCCCACACTACTAATCAAATGTATTTATAAAGCTCTTCTTACATCAGCTGATGTCACAAAGTGCTGTACAGAAACCCAGCCTAAAACCCCAAACAGCAAGCAAATCAGGTGTAGAAGCACGGTGGCTAAGAAAAACTCCCTAGAAAAGCCAGAACCTAGGAATAAACCTAGAGAGGAACCAGGCTATGAGGGGTGGCCAGTCCTCTTCTGACTGTGCTGGTTGGAGATTATAACAGAACATGGCCAAGATTTTCAAATGTTCATAGATGACCAGCAGGGTCAAGTAACAATAATCCCAGTGGTTGTAGAGGGTGCAACAGGTAATTGTCAAGAGTAAATGTCAGTTGGCTTTTCATAGCCGATCATTCAGAGTATCTCGCGCCTGCTGTCTCTAGAGAGTTGAAAACAACATGCCTGGGACAGGTAGCACGTCCGGTGAACAAGTCAGGATTCCATAGCCGCAGGCAGAACAGTTGACACTGGAGCAGCAGCACGACCAGGTGGACGGGGGACAGCAAAGAGTCATCAGACCAGGTAGTCCTGAGGCATGGACCTAGGGCTCAGGTCATCAGAGAGAGAAAGAAAGAAAGAAAGGAAGAGAGAAAGAGAGAGAGAAAAAAGAGAGAGAGAATTAGAGAGCATACTTAAATTCACACAAGATAAGACAGGAGAAATACTCCAGATAACATACTGACCCTAGCCCCCCGACACAAGCTATTGCAGCATAAATACTGGAGGCTGAGACAGGATGGGTCGGGAAACACTGTCTGAGCCAAGGACTCCATGCTTTCTGGTAAAGTTTGATTACAATACTGGCTGGGGTGAATATATTTTATATGACATACATTATTTTTTGTTAACTAGTAAATAGTAGCTTACAGCAAAGTGTGTGTAAATCATTTCTAACTTGTTAACAATTTCTGCTAGTTAGTTTTTGCTACCATGTGGGTTTTAGCTTGCTTGAGCCTGCTAAGTGAGGAGTGTTAATTCACCTGTTTCTATACATGTTTCATTTTAAAACATGTATCTTACAAAGGAGTTGTTTAATATAACTGCCTAACTATTTATCTGTACATGGAATTGTATGGGTTTAAAAAAAATAAAAATCCTAATCTTTACACGAAAATGCCATGGGCACTATCTGATGTGTGGAGACATGTCACTGCAGCTAATGTAGAAGGAAAGGCTGTGTACATTTGCAAATACTGTGCTAATCATATGTGAAGAATGCAACAAAGATGCAGAATCATCTGGCCAAGTGCATAAAGTTCCCTCAGTGCTCACAACAAACAACCTCTGACAAAAGTCGCTCTACTTCTATTCGAGGTGAAAATGATGAATCAGACACCTTTTCGATAGCAACAGCTCATGGTCCTCCTGGACTCAAAAGTTTTTTTGACTCAATTCTAGGAACGTAGTCAGAGAAATGCTGATGAATGTCTTGCTCGAGCTGTGTCTGCAACTGGTTCATCTCTGATGCTCACAGGCAATGTGTATTGGAAGAGATTTCCGAATGTTCTTCGCCCAGCATACACCCCTTCAACCAAAAATCCTTTATCTACTAATTTGCTGGATGCAGATTTCAAGTGAAGGTCAAGCAAATCATAGAGAAAGCAGACTGTTGCAATCATCTCTGATGAGTGGTCAAATGTTCGTGGGCAAGGAATAATTGTATAAAGAATTATATGCATGTCATTTGATACGTTGCTGCTTCCTGCAGATTGTCAGTATGGCGACACATCAGAAACATATGTTTAGACCTATTCTGCACTGGTTTTCTGTATTGCACATCTGACTTCTTGCAGGATTTCAAACTGGCTTGAAGATTTCTCTGGAGGATGAAACCATCCGAAAAGTTGGCGTGGGCATCAAAGGAGACATGAAGGACAGTTTGATTGCTATAAAGCTACAAACAGTAACATTTTCTCACTGACAAGAATTCCTTGTAATTTGAGTGGAGTCTGGATGGGCTCGTCAAGCTCCTGTTCAAGAAGAGGCTGTTCAAATCAAATGTAATTTGTCACATGCGCAGAATACAACAGGTGTAGACCTTACCGTGAAATGCTTACTTACAAGCCCTAACCAACAACGCAGTTCAATAAATAGTACAAAATAAAAATAAATCAAATCGAAAGTAAAAAAAAAAAAAATCAGAATCTAAAATTAACACAAGAAATGACATAACAATAAAGAGGCTATATACAGGGGGTACTGGTACTGAGTAAATGTGCGAGGGTACAGGTTAGTCGAGGTCGTTTGTGAAGTGACTATGCAGAGATAATAAACAGCGAATAGCAGCAGTGTAAAAACATAGAGGGGGGGGGGGGGGGGTCAATGTAAATAGTCCGGGTGGCCATTCGATTAATAGTTAAGGTTCCTGAACCCGTGGAAGATGCCAGTAAACCCACAGACTTTCAAAGAGACTATCATGTCCCTGGATATCTCAAGAGTATGAGCTTCAAATGCTGGAGAGGCAAGCCAGGCAGGATGATCTGGAGGAACAGTCCATTCTGGAGTTCCAGGTGCAGATCCCAGACCTGTTTGTGCTGTAAAATGGCACAAACATATCTGGAGCCAGACTAAATCCATTTGTATTTGTGTGAAGAATTCTAGATTTGATGGCATTGTTTTTTCGTTTAGGGAACAAGCTAAGAATAGAGAGTCCTTTGTTAAACCCCTCTTAATTTTGCATTGTGCTACCATGCACATGTCATGAAAGTTTGGCAGCAGCCATGTACTATATACAAGTGATATGGGCTAGAACAACTAATATATTTAGCCCTTATTTAATTAACAGTGATGTAAGTTTAAACAACTGGTAGTATTTGTATCATTAGTCTGATTTATAATTGAATAAGTCTGCATATTAATCATATCACCATCACCATTATCCTTACCAATATTATCCATTCCTCTCATCAGTCATACTGCCCTTTCACAATATTCCTGTTTGACACATTCAAGCACCTCTGAGATGTGGATTCATCTCATCTACCTTCTCCTTATAGCAGGCCTTGGTCAAGTATGTCTAATACTTGAGTTTGTTAGCTTGATTTTTTTGTTAGCCCTGTACAATTGAACCAACATATGTATTTATATACTGCCTTTATTTAACCAGGTAAGCTAGTTGAGAACAAGTTCTCATTTACAACTGCGACTTGACCAAGATAAAGCAAAGCAGTGCGACACAAACAACAACACAGAGTTACATGGAATAAACAAGTGTACAGTCAATAACACAATAGAAGAAAAAGAACGTCTATATACAGTGTGTGCAAATGGCGTGAGTAGGTAAGGCAATAAATAGGCCATAGTAGCGAAGTAATTACAATTTAGCAAATTAACACTGGAGTGATAGATGAGCAGATGGTGATGTGCAAGTAGAAATACTGGTGTGGAAAAGAGCAGAAAAGTAAATAAAAACAATATGTGGATGAGGTAGGTAGTTGGATGGGCTATTTATAGATGGGCTATGTACAGCTGCAGCGATTGGTTAGCTGCTCAGATAGCTGATGTTTAAAGTTAGTGAGGGAAATATATGTCTCCAACTTCAGCGATTTTTGCAATTCGTTCCAGTCATTGGCAGCAGAGAGCTGGAAGGAAAGGCGGCCAAAGGAGGTGTTGGCTTTGGGGATGACCAGTGAGATATACCTGCTGGAGCACGTGCTACGAGTGGGTGTTGTTATCTTGACCATTGCTAGCACCCATATTGCCAGATTAGTAAAATCATGCTCTACTGCAGTGTCACTCACTATTTTTTGTAATAGGGCCACTTTGAGTTGTTGTACTTTTTCTTCCAATATTACAAATTATCAGTAGAAAGAGGAGGAAGGGAAGTGCTACTAAGGTACACAATAGTACATTTTGGTAGATAGAAGGTGCTCTTTGGTAAAAAGGGTAAATTGGTCATCAAAAAGAAAGGAGGACCAAGGCACTCTTCATATAATTAATTACATTGCCTTTATTAGTATGGCATGTTCAATAGAAACAAATCGCGTTTCGTTTCGACGCGTTTCGGCTGCATGGCCTTCGTCAGGGAGTACAAAAAAATAATACAATGTCCTCTTTTGAACAGCTTTTCCAATTAGCCATAATTAGAAGAGGGCATGGTTACAAAATTGATTGGACACACCTAGTAAGCAATACTATACACATTAAAAAATGAAATACCGAAGCTATATTATCATAAAAATACAACTCCAAGCTAGAAGTATCAGGACACTTAGAAAGGTAATTCTAACCTAAATATGACTGGGAGAAGTGTCAAGAATAAGACAGCAAGATATTCCATAGTACACTAGAACACAGCAAAACATGAACAACAACAGTCTAAACATAGCTGAGGGCAATTGAGCAAAATGTCCACTAGATGGCAGCAAATGGACCTATCACAACCCTACAGGAAGGGTGAGAAATCCATATCTTCATTTAAACCAGGGTATTTAGTGGCCTGTAGTTTGTAAATCCCAAAACTTTCCCTTTGGTTTAACTGTTTAAGACGGTCCCCTTTTCTAATAGAGGCTGGAACATGATCAATACCCATAGCTTGTAGGGAGGCAGGGTTGCCATGGTGTAAGGACTTGTAGTGCCTTGCCATGGGGTAGTCTTCATTGCCTACCCGTATGGCGTACTTGTGTTCCCGCTAAGCGGTCTTGAAGGCGTCTCTTTGTCCGTCCAATGTAGAACACCTTGGTCTACAAGTGGTCAGACAAGTGGTCTGAATACGTTTGTAAGTTAAAAGCTTATGCATATTAACCCATCATCAATTAGCTACAATATAAGGCTAATACTACATTGACTGTATTACAAAAGAGGTAGGCTAGTACATCCGAGTGTACTGAACATTAGGAACCTTCGTAATATTGAGTTGCACCCCCTTTTGCCCTCAGAACAGCCTGAAGTTGTCGGGGCATGGACTGTATAAGGTGTCGAAAGCGTTCCACAGGGATGCTGGCCCATGTCTCCAATGCTTCCCAGGATTGTTTCAAGTTGGCTGGATGTCCTTTGGGTGGTGGACCATTCTTGATACACATAGGAAACTGTTGAGTGTGAAAAACCCAGCAGCGTTGCACTTCTTGACACACTCAAACCTGTGCGGCTGGCACCTGCTGCCATACCCCGTTCAAAAGGCACGTCAATCTTTTTGTCTTGCCAATTCAAACTCTGAATGGCACACATACACAATCCATGTCTTAATGGTTGTCTCGAGGATAAAAGATCCTGTCTTCTCCCCTTCATCTACACTGATAAAAGTGGATTTAACAAGTGACATCAAGGGATCATAGCTTTCACCTGGATTCCAGTCTGTCACGTTTTGTACACTCAATCCTGTAAGATTAATATATACATGATCTATTTTGCATGCAATTTAAATGGAATTGATGGAAAGAGAACGACAGAACGTGCTCGCGTGCACACTGATTTATAGCAACAACATTCAAGCTGTTTTAAAACTCTGCAGCTGCATAAAATGATTATGTACACACACACACACACACACACACACACACACACACACACACACACACACACACACACACACATATATATATATATATACAGTGGCTTGCTTAAGTATTCACCCCCCTGGCATTTTTCCTATTTTGTTGAAGATGATTTTTATTATTATTGTGAAACAGACAAGAAATAAGACAAAAAAAACAGAAAACTTGAGCGTGCATAACTATATCACCCCCCAAGTCAATACTTTGTAGAGCCACCTTTTCCAGCAATTACAGCTGCAAGTCTCTTGGGGTGTGTCTCTATAAGCTTGGCACATCTAGCCCCTGGGATTGTTGCACACACTTCAAGGAAAAACTGCTCCAGCTCCTTCAAGTTGGATGGGTTCTGCTGGTGTACAGCAATCTTTAAGTCATAACTCAGATTCTCAATTGGATTGAGGTCTGGGCTTTGACTAGGCCATTCCATAACATTTAAATGTTTCCCCTTAAACCACTCAAGTGTTGCTTTAGCAGTATGCTTAGAGTCATTGTCCTCCTGGAAGGTGAACCTCTGTCCCTGTCTCAAATCTCCGGATGCCTGAAACAAGTTTCCCTCAAGAATTCCCCTGTATTTAGCGCCATCCATCATTCCTTCAGTTTTCCAGTCACTGCCGATGAAAACCATCCCCACAGCATGATGCTGCCACCACCATGCTTCACTGTGGGGATGGTGTTCTTGGGGTGATGAGGTGTTGAGAGGTGTTGGGTTTGCGCCAGACATAGCGTTTTTCTTGATGGACAAAAAGCTACATTCTAATCTCATCTGACCAGAGTACCTTCTTCCACATGTTTGGGGAATCTCCCACGTGCCATGTTTTCTTATTTTTTCTTTAAGCAATGGGTTTTTTCTGATCACTCTTCTGTAAAGCCCAGCTCTGTGGAGTGTGCGGCTTAAAGTGGTCCTATGGACAGATACTCCAATCTCCGCTGTGGAGCTTTGCAGCTCCTTCAGGGTTAGCTTTGGTCTCTTTGTTGCCTCTCTGATTAATGCCCTCCTTGCCTGGTCCGTGAGTTTTGGTGTGCGGCCCTCTCTTGGCAGGTTTGTTGTGGTGCCATATTCTTTCAATTTTTTTAATGATGGATTTTAAAAATGGTGCTCCGTTCAAAGTTTTTTATATTTTTTTTATAACCAAACCCTGATCTGTACTTCTCCACAACTTTGTCTCTGACCTGTTTGGAGAGCTCCTTGGTCTTCATGGTGCCGCTTCCTTGGTGGTGCCCTCTTGCTTAGTGGTGTTGCAGACTCTGGGGCCTTTCAGAATAGGTGTATATATATTGAGATCATGTGACAGATCATGTGACACTTAGATTGCACACAGGTGGACTTTGACTTCTGAAGGTTGCACCAGATCTTATTTAGAGGCTTCATAGCAAAGGGGGTGATTACATATGCACGCACCACTTTTTAATTCCTTTATTTCATTTCACTTCACCAATTTGGACTATTTTGTGTATGTCCATTACATGAAATCCAAGTAAAAAATAAATTTAATGATTGGCTGTAATGCAACAAAATAAGAAAAACACCAAGCGGAATGAATACTTTCGCAAGGCACTCATATATATATATATGCACACACACAATAAAAACACAAGGTGAACCCCGATATCCAAATGGAGATGTGTACATTAGATGTGCTTTCATATATATTAGTCCTAATTTTACTGTAGTATAGGCTATTCTGCAGCAAATGTACTTATCACAAAAAAAAGTTACCAGCTGATGAGATGATACATGCATTGTGAACTGCGCTCCATTTGAGATTTGCTGTCTGTCCCCACCCTGAGTGTTGATAATTGATCATGCATATATCAGAGAATGCCGTAGAAAAGATCTCTCTCTCTCTCAACATGATGTATTGTTGTTTTGCATTTCTCTGCACTGTCTGTAAAATCGGGTTATGGCAATTTGACCCATGTATTTTTACATAGCCTGATGATGGGTTGTTTGAGTCTGTCTTGAAAGATAGAGGTGTTCCTGGCTTCATCTCATGTAGGTTAAGCTCAGATCTTGTATTAACTGTAGTTGCACTCTAGATGGCAGTGTTGCCAGTCCATGAGCGACAACGACGTGAAAAAAACCAAGTTTTCCTCTATATAGGCTGCTGCATCTCTGCTACATAAGTCTTCTGCTACTGTATACCACAACAATTATTATAGATATCAAACGGCTTATACGTTGTCTTCCAATCAGAAAACCTCTGTAGCCTCCTCTCTGCTCGACCTGGACAGATTACAGCCCAGCATTGTGGTTATAAAATAGGCCCTTTGTGTCCTCAACAACCAAAACATGACTGATCTGTGGCAGAGGATAGATAGATAAAACCAATGGAACAATATGGCTGCTTCCTAAATGGCACCCTATTACCTATATATCCTAATGCACTAATACAGTTGAAGTCGGAAGTTTACATACACTTAGGTTGGAGTCATTAAAACTTGTTCTTCAACCACTCCACAAATTTCTTGTTAACAAACTATAGTTTTGGCAAGTCAGTTAGGACATCTACTTTGTGCATGGCACAAGTCATTTTTCCAACAAGATTATTTCACTGTATCACAATTCCAGTGGGTCAGAAGTTTACATACACTAAGTTGACTGTGCCTTAAAACAGCTTGGACAATTCTAGAAAATGATGACATGGCTTTAGAAGCTTCTGATAGGCTAATTGAAATAATTTGAGTCAATTGGAGGTGTACCAGTGGATGTATTTCAAGGCCTACCTTCAAACTCAGTGCCTCTTTGCTTGACATCATGGGAAAATCAAAAGAAATCAGCCAAGACCTCAGCAAATAAATTGTAGACCTCCACAAGTCTGGATCATCCTTGGGAGCGATTTCCAAATGCCTGAAGGTACCACGTTGTACAAACAATAGTGCGCTACTATAAACACCATGGGACCGCGCAGCCGTCATACCGCTCAGGAAGGAGACGTGTTCTGTCTACTAGAGATGAACGGATGTTGGTGCGAAAAGTACAAATCAATCCCAGAACAACAGCACCTTGTGAAGATGCTGGAGGAAACCGGTACAAAAGTATCTATGTCCACAGTAAAAGGAATGCTATATCGACATAACCTGAAAGGTCGCTTAGCAAGGAAGAAGCCACTGCTCCAAAACCGCCATAAAAAAGCCAGACTACGGTTTGCAACTGCACATGGGGACAAAGATCATACTTTTTGGAGAAATGTCCTCTGGTCTGATGAAACAAAAATAGAACTGTTTGGCCATAATGTCCATTGTTATGTTTGGAGGGAAAAGGGGGAGGCTTGCAAGCCGAAGAACACCAACCCAACCGTGAAGCACGGGGGTGGCAGCATCATGTTGTGGGGGTGCGTTGCTGCAGGAGGGACTGGTGCACTTCACAAAATAGATGGCATCATGAGGGAGGAAAATGATGTGGATATATTGAAGCAACATCTCAAGACATCAGTCAGGATGCTAAAGCTTGATTGCAAATGGGTCTTGACCCCAAATGGACAATGACCCCAAGCATACTTCCAAAGTTGTGGCAAAATGGCTTAAGGACAACAAAGTCAAGGTATTGGAGTGGCCATCACAAAACCCTGACCTCAATCCAATTGACAATTTGTGGGCAAAACTGAAAAAGAGTAAGTGAGCAAGGAGGCCTACAAACCTGGCCAAAATTCACCCAACTTATTGTGGGAAGCTTGTGGAAGGCTACCAAATACTAACTGAGTGTATGTCAACTTCTGACCTACTGGGAATGTGATGAAAGAAATGAAAGCTGAAATAAATCATTCTCTCTACTATTATTCTGACATTTCACGTTCGTAAAAATAAAGTGGTGATCCTAACTGACCTAAGACAGGGATTTTTTACTAGGATTTAATGTCAGGAATTGTGAAAACTGAGTTTAAATGTATTTGGCTAAGTTGTATGTAAACTTCTGACTTCAACTGTATGTCTGGTTCCCCACTCTGTTCCCTGCTTCAGCATTGACTGTCGTATGTCCTTGTTTACCCGTGTGCCGACGCTGTGCCTGTCTTGTTTCCTGTTTGTCCCTGATTAAATGTTGACTCGCTGTACCTGCTTTAAATCTCCAGCTCATTTACTGCCTTTTAATAAAACATATCTGATATGGATGACTTGCTTAAACAAATGTGGTTTCTACTGACAATTGAGATGTACAAACTATGACATAAGGGGACGACAAGTGGATACGAGGCAATCAGTAATTTCGATTAACATTAATGAGCGAGCTAGGACGGACATAGTCAATATAACTATTTGTTCAGCACTTGTGAAATGTACAGCGACAGAATATGGGCCAATCTTACAGTGTTCTCCCTGTACACCAAGTCAGAACCGTAGGATAAATAAAGGGGTTATAAGCAGACAATGAAAGCTCTTACAATATTCAATGATTACATTTATCTAAAACAGGTTATAGGCTACATGTGCACCACCAAGTCAAAACAGTAGGCGAAATTAAGAGGGGAAAATAGACCAAATTAGGGTGAGGCACATGGGCTACTAACAGTTTACTACACAACATATACTGTAAGTAAGAAAGTAATACTAAGTGTACATATCTGTCTGGCATATTATATAATTTATGCAGCAGTGTACATTACATTTTTAACTCACCTTGTTGTGCTGTGCTCACCTGAACAGGATGGTGGCGCGTCCTTCGTGGGCAAATTTTGTCATCAAAGTCTGGTATTCTCTGGATTTATGGTGCTAGGTCAGGTCGTAACTCTAGAAAGAGGCCAGAGTTCCCGACTTACAATTCCGAGTTGGATGACGGTTCAAAATGTATTTTCCCAGTCGGAGCTCGTTTTTTTCCCAATTGTCCTGAACTCACTGAAGTCAGATTTCTCATTTCCGAGGTAAGTTGTTTTGAGCGTGGCAGAAATCATGCTGGATTGTCAGCATCTGAATTTTGGGCTGCCTTAAGATGCAGCTTTATTAACTCAATTATTTTTACATTGTTTGCAAACTGATGTAACACGTATTAATGCCAAAATAACATGCAAAACAGACAAGAAAACAAGTGTGTTAGTGAGACCAGAGGGAGGGCTGACATGCTGACTTTTCCCCCTGGCTGAAAACCTGAGAAGGCGCCGGGCAAAAAATGTGGGGCTCAGATGACCTGGCCTCCAAAATCCCCCGACCTGAACCAAATTGAAATGGTCTGGGATGAGTCTGACCGCAGAGTGAAAGAAAAGCAGCCAACAAGTACTCAGCATATGTAGGAACTCCTTCAAGAAAATCATTTCAAGTTAAAGCTAGTTGAGAGAATGGCAAGAGTGTGCAAAGCTGTCATCAAGGCAAAGGGAGGCTACTTTGAAGAATCTCAAATATAAAATATATTTTGATTTGTTTAAGACTTTTTTGATTACTACATGACTCCATATATGTTATTTCATAGTTTTGATGTCTTCACTATTATTCTACAATGTAGAAAATAAAGAAAAAACCCTTGAGTTGTTCTGAAACTTTTGACCGGTAGTGTATCTCAGCCCAGACCTACAGTGGCAAGTGGCAGAGAAACGCTGCTGACAGTGGGATTTCTTTTTAATCCCTCGACTCCTGCTGTGTCAAGACATCCCTCCCCAAACAAACCCCCCCCCCCGAATCTCAGAATGAATGAGTGTAAAATTGGTAAATAGTCACTGATATTTCAGTCAGATGTCTAGCCAGCTAGGTAGCTCAAGGGATCTGGCTGTTAGCCAGGTAGCTAGCTATAACTAGCTGGCTAGAAGTATGAAGCTAGAAGCTAACGTTGGACGGAGCCTGACCTCAGCAGAGGCAGTTGACTGAAATTAAGCTAGCTATAAACAAAAGATGGACTACTATAAGTTCTCATGACAAAATACTTTTTCTTTACACAGAGTAGAGATCCGACAGTGGTCAGGCTGTAATGATGGAGACAAATGAGATACACAGAGACCGGAAGCGTTGAAGCAAGCAAGTTGAAGCAAGCAGGGAGAGAGGTTAGTAGTACAGTGGTTCCCAAACTGGGCATCGGGACCCCCCAGAATTTTAATAGGGTCCCCTGAGAGAATCTTTAATCTTATCAAACAAATGAATAACTTGTATTCTATACCCATTTGAAGAGAAACAACATTATAAGTTATTCATGCGTTTGATAATATCTTTAAGGATAGCCCCCTTTTTTTCCCAAATTTCACCTAAAATGACATACCCAAATCTAACTGCCTGTAGCTCAGGACCTGAAGCAAGGATATGCATATTCTTGGTACCATTTGAAAGGTAACACTGAATTTGTCGAAATGTGAATAGAATGTAGGAGAATATAACACATTAGATCTGGTAGAAGAAAATACAAATAAAAAATAATTGTTTTCCCTTTTTTTTCTACCACCATCTTTTAAATGCAACAGAAAGGTCCCACATCTAGCCATCACTCAGGTTGTAATTCGGATGGTGTCCACAAGATGGCAGAAGTGTATGTGCAAAGCTTCACATTTACATTTACATTTAAGTCATTTAAGTCATTTAGCAGACGCTCTTTTCCAGAGCGACTTACAGTAGAGTGCATACATTTTATTACATTTTTACATACTGAGACAAGGATATCCCCTACCGGCCAAACCCTCCCTAACCCGGACGACGCTATGCCAATTGTGCGTCGCCCCACGGACCTCCCGGTTGCGGCCGGCTGCGACAGAGCCTGGGCGCGAACCCAGAGACTCTGGTGGCGCAGCTAGCACTGCGATGCAGTGCCCTAGACCACTGCGCCACCCGGGAGACCCCTTCAGACGGATAACTTGAAGTATGAGCAAACTACATGGCATTTAGTGTGAAGTCACCCAGGTACATTTGGGCAAATCGTGACGGAGACATTTACATTCACATTACATTTTTCTGCAAGAATATCGTCAAATCTGTATACTTGAACTTTGATTGAGCTTTTCCAGTATTAGTAGCCATATTATAAGTTCAACTTTTGCAAAACACCCAGTTTTCATAACTCTCCATATTCTTATAGTTTTTGTCCAAAAAGAAAAGGCTTTCTGTGGCACAAGGTTAGCAGCTTCATTTCCCGATACTCCCGTAAAGCCCAGCTCATTGGCTATCTAGCTAGCTTTGTTTGATCCCGATTGGTGCTTAATTGACAAAGTTACAGTCAATCAAGTGAAGACGGCCCGCGTCATTGGCGTGCCATGAAGGCGTCGCTCTCTGACCAAATTTGGTGTCCTATAGGATATACTACACCCCTTATAATATAGTGAAGTCTTGTTACGTTCTAGGATCTCTGAGGAATACATACGAACGGGATTTGACTGCTTGAAACAACATTTAGGGTTACATTTTCACAGATTCCTTTCTTTGCAAATTGAATGAGTGGAAATATAAAATCGATCGTGCATGCTATATGGACCTTTTTAGGATATGAAAAGGGATTTTATCTAACAAAACAACCCTTCATGTTATCTATGGGACCATTTGGATAATAAATCAGAGCAAGATTTCAGAATGTAAGTACACATTTCACCTTCAGAGGTGAATTTATCAAACCTATTGCGGTGAAAAAAGTGTTTTGTTTTTAGGATCTCTCCTCAAACAATAGCATGGCATTTTTGCAGTAATAGCTACTGTAAATTGGATAGTGAAGTTACATTAACAAGAATGTAAGCTTTCAGCCGATATAAGACACATA
This sequence comes from Salvelinus fontinalis, assembly GCF_029448725.1. Taxonomy (NCBI): domain Eukaryota; kingdom Metazoa; phylum Chordata; class Actinopteri; order Salmoniformes; family Salmonidae; genus Salvelinus; species Salvelinus fontinalis. The sequence goes on from NC_074674.1 coordinate 13,798,285, forward strand.
TGTACCGACATTTGTTGTTTCTCTAAAATCTGCAATCTTGACACAAGGCGCTGGGTAATTTACAACTGTCCTGTTGACAGGACGCCTATCCCTAAGAAGATTTAGTAACATATGTTCACCCTTTGTGTTAGCTAGCCAACCCTCTGCCTTCACGGCACTGTTTCGCTTGTACATTTTCTCTGAAAGCTAACTCACTTAGTTTCCTTCAGCCAGCACTGAACTAGCCATGGCACACCTTCACCACAAGGTAGCTGCTAGTTAGCTAACACCCCACTAGACTCGTGGCTATAGCTTTATATTGTGCTTAATATTGATAGCTGTTAGCCACAGGTCTCCTAACTAGCTAGCTTGGTGAGTCGTTTACACAAGCTTCTCTTTTGCTAGCCACCAGCCGCAGGGCTTCTAACTAGCTAGCTTACGCCATCTGTATGCTGTTCTTACAACAGGCGTTTCTCGGTCCCCTTAGTAAGCCATGTACCTCGCAATGTCCACTGCTATCCCATCCTAGGACAAAACTAGCCCAGCACTCGAACCCCCACGTTCTTTCCCACTCTCTATTAATTGCTTGGGTAGGGAACATGTCCAGGAGGAGCTCGAGGACCCCGGGTTCTGTGAACACTGCGTACTAGAACAGGTCTGAAGAGGCCAAAATTTGCCAAAATCTCGCTAGCCCCCCTTGCGGAGGATCAGCTCACCGCGAACGAGCCAAGTTGGGGCGAGGTCATGTATAGCCTCGACTCCCTTCCCTCACTGTCGTCAGGCGAATTTGGGGATGACGATGGATCGAGAGGACTTACGACCCCATTCTCCCATCCTCTCAGGTCCGCAGAGTTCTGGCTCCTTCATGTCTGCAAGTGGGCCACTGCCAGACTTGATGTCGAGTGGCTGTCTTCTGTAGGGGATCAGGGCCAGTCAAGGGACCTGTATGACAGGAAAAGACTCCAGTCACACACAACCTTGTTTAAGGAACTGCTCCCCAGATTTTTTATAAGGGTACCCCAAGCCTGGACATGCACAATATGATGGAATCCGGGTTTGGCAACCCTCCCATGGTGGAGCTGTCACTGGCTCACCACCTCAGCCCCTCGCGCCATGTCACTAACAACACCAGCGCTTAACTCCATTGAAAGGCAGAACGCTTTACTGCTTCCATTTTTCTGAAAACGGTACAAAGCCTCACTCAGCAATTAGAGCCCTCAACCTGACCTCTTTATTGTTGGCTTATCAGGCTGACTTACTGGTTACTGGAGGAGGTGGGGAAGCAACTGGACTCGGAGGCCCCAGACGCTTGGTAGGAGATCTGTATGATTACAGACCTGAGCCCCCGTTCCTCCGGTAGTGCCATCCAAGGCTGTGGTAAATAACACAGAATGGGCATCAACACTGTCACATGACCCGAGTGGCTGGATGAGTGAGGTCAAATGACCTGATCTTGATCTCATTGCAGGAAGTCTTCCTCCAATTTCCCATCCACCCTGTCAGAGGAGAGATTCTGACACAGCGTTTTCCACTACCTGAACATCCTGTCGTTGTACACTTTCTCTGGGAGACGCCGCAGGGCCTCTTTCACGTCGCTATCACGTCGCTATCCTGTTTTGGCTGGAGACATTGCTAAATCAAGAATATTGGTTTAGAGAACAAGGAGTAGCTAGCAAATGTTGGCTAACTAGTTTAGCTACTTTCCAGAGTTAGCTAGTTGGATTGCTAGACAATATGCTTTGGTAGTGTCTTAAGACAGCCTTACCGGAAGAGTAGCTGATTTGGTTCTGTGTGCCTAGAATAAGTTTGGAGTATTGGTTTGGAGGATTGGTTTGAAGGGCACTCTGGCTGAGCTTATCCAGCTTAACAGACAAAGAGAAAGTGGACCTTCTGGATGCCCCTGTGACACCCAAGAAGTTGTTTGCTCTCATTGTCACTGCCATGCGGCAGAAGTGTGACATGCGCAAAAATGAAGTTGAAGCCTTTAACTTCTGCCTGCCCCACAGACCCGGGCCCCATGGCAGCCCGTTGGTTCCTGCATCTAGCCACAGCTTCACAGTTGGGAGGGAGCAACAAGCTCCATTTTAACGGTGAGCTCAGTCCTCTAAGACTCAGGCTCCTGAACCAGGCCAAACCTGTAGGGAAGCAGTCTTACACTATAGCCGCAGCAAGGATCCCTTCTATCCCTCCTAAGAGTGGTAAGAAGCGTTGGCTAACCTAAGGCACAGCCCTGGAGGCTGAGGAGGATAGTGTGCAAGGCCTATGGCTCTCTCTTCGGATTCAACAGTTGCTACTGCTTCCCCTCTCCAACATTTTGCAGCAGTGGAAAGGCAGGGCTGAGTTAAGACAAACCCTATTATCTGTGCAGCATCTCACTGCATGACCATGCTTCCATGAGAAAATGAAGGAGACCAGGGGTGAAAGTATAATTCATTTGTACCCGGTACGCAACCTCCTATATGTGCACGTGCTTGCACCAAACACTTTTATGGAAGTAATCAAATAATTACATATAGAATCCCTATTAATTCAATTAGATCTCTGTGGGTCTAGTCGTAAAGTTTGTCATTTAACTTTTGAAATGTATTTCATTTTATTGTGGCATAAACACAACCAGTCGTGATGTTTTCATCTGATTGTCAAACAATCAAAGGGCTCCTTTACTAGGCTATCTGTATACGTTCATTCACTCACAACATATTCCCAGCCTCCAAACAGTGGTGAATGGAAAGAGACATCTGTTTAAAGAAAACACCAATAAAATGTAAGGACATTTGATGATTGTCATTAGGCAAGAATTTATGCGTCCACTGCTATCTGCGCTCGTTTCGGTGTCGGCCACTCATTTCTGCCATGGCAAAATATCCGTGTTTTTCTTGAACCGCATCTTGTTTTCAAGTGATAAGTCATTTTTAATGATAAAAAGTGGTCTAATTGTCAAGAAAACTGTAGGCTTTGTTTTAATTATTGTGATAGGCTCATGTTTTACAGGTACACTATTTATTTAGCTGGGTCGTACCGGACCACGTTACTTTCACCCCTGGAGGAGACGCACCCTTTATTCCCCCCCGAATGCCTCCCTCACTCGAATCTCCTGCCAACGCCTTCTCGGGTTTTCAGCCAGGGGCAAAAGTCAGCATGTCAGCATGTCAGCCCTCCCTCGGGTCTCACCAACACACTTTTTTTTGTTTCCTGTTTTGCATTAATACGTGTCACATATCAGTTTGCAAGCAATGCAAAAAAAAAAGTATATTCGAGTTAATAAAGCCGCATACAAACATGGTCTCTTTTTAGCTTTCTTGAGTTCGGCAGCTCGAAAAATGCAGGTATTGCAGTGCTTTCTGTGGTGGTGCGGCAGCCTGCGCAAAATACAGATTGTAAGGGTTGGTAATGTTCTCTAATTGCGCCACGATTGGCTCAGTGTTCTGTCACTCATGTGGACACTACGTCACTGCCAAATATACAGGGAGACCTTGACAATTCAAGCCCCTTGGGTGCCGACAGATTTACATTCGAATTACCCATCCAAGAAGGCTCAAGGTCATTGGCCACAGATAGAATGACGTCAAAACACGTTATATCTACCATAGCTTTGATTGGACTTATCATGTCAACATCATACTCAGCTAGCAAGCAGACAAAATCTCAGCTAGCAAGCAGTCATCTTCATGAATGAAGTCAACAATCTACTGGCAAATCCTTTTCAATCCTTGTCATATGAAGAGCACTTAAATATAAAACGTATCGGTGCTCATCGGCCATCAACATAATACAAGTTAGAAATCGCAAATTCAACAATAAGTGTTTTGTAAGGAATCAGTGGCTACTGCACGCGTTGCAAAGCAAATCACTAGCCTTCTAGTCAGTGGAGAGGGTGTGGTTTAAGGGTCTATTTTCCAAGCTTAAAAGGATAAACATTCACATGCAACACCATGGACCAGAAAAGGTTGAATACCATGCTGTCAATCCAGTTGAATGGTAATCCAACACGGAATTCCAAGTCGGGAATTCAGGCCTCTTTCTAGAGCTCCGACCTGAAAAATCCCTGACGTCATGACTTTATTTTTCAGAGTTCCCAGTTGTCTTGAAAGCACCATAAATCCAGAGAATACCAGACTTTGATGACAGAATTCACCCACAAGAACGACCGCCGCGCCACTTTCCTGTTCAGGTGAGCACAGCACACCAAAGTGAGTCCAAAAATCTATTGTATGCTGCTGCATAAATGATGTAATATGCCAGGGAGATATGTATACTGTAGCTAAGAAAGTAATACTAAGTGTATGTTGTGAACTAAGCTATTAGTAGCCCATGTGCCTCACCCTAATAATTTGGTCCCTTTCCTCCCTCATTAATTTGCCTACTGTTCTGACTTGGTGGTGCACATATAGCCTGTTTTAGAGAAATGTCATCATCAAAAGTTTTAAGAGCTTTTATTGTCTGCTTATACAGTGCATTCGAAAAGTATTCAGACCCCTTGACTTTTTCCACCTTTTGTTTCTTTACAACCTTATTCTAAAATGGATGACATTTCCCCTCATCAAGCATCACACAATACCCCATAATGACAAAGCAAAAAAACTGGTTTAAAAATTGTTGCAAATGTATCACAAAAATGACTCTAGGCTTCAAGCTCTGTTGGGGAATGATGAACCTCTGAAAGCTTGCATGAAATGGCATGATGACCGTGGCCTCATTTTTGAGGATGTGTCACGAATCCCGCTTCCTGAGTCTGTTTTTGCCTGTGTTCTGTCCTGGAGTGTTTTTTCCGGTGTCCTGGAACGCACCCTGTCTGGTTGCTGGGCGACGTAGTTGGTTGGGAGATCTCTGATTTACCGCACCTGTTTCCAATCCGCTATCTGCACACCTGGTCCTGATCATCATCCCTCCACTTCATAAGCACTGACCTGACATCCATTCCCTGCCGGATCGTTAGCCATGAACAGTATGTTTTGCCAGTGTATCAGCCTCCAGTTTGATAGAGTTTGTTTTGTTGTTTTGTACGTTTTGCTTGCCTTGAACTCACCTCTGTTTTTTCTGTCTACAGTCATTCACCCGGAACACTCATCTCATCCCTACCTGGTCGTCGGTGACTTCAGTTACTTCATTGGAACTGCCTATTCAATCCCATCAACTCACCTCCGCTGCCCGCTTCGTCACTTGGATTTTTCTATCTTTCTATCACTACATACACTCCTTGTCCTGGTCTGCTTCTGGGTTCAACTTTAGAAAACCCTGACAGAACGATCCGGCCAGGAATGAACCCAGCGGACCTGGAATCCGTTCGCCATGCCATTACCCATCAGGGGCATATATTGGGACAACACAGCACGGCGCTACAGGAGATAACGATTTCAGTCCGGAACTTCTCTGCTAGCTTGACGAGTATCCAGGATCAGCTCAGTTTGCCGACGGATCCTCCACCACCTGTTTCACCCCTCTCACCTGCCGCTTCTGGAGCGGTTTCCTTCCGTGAGCCCAATGTACCGACGCCTGATAAGTACGAAGGGGATTTGGGAAGATGCCGTTAATTTCTTATGCAGTGTGGTTTAGTGTTTGATCTGCAGCCCCACTCTTATGCCACAGACAAGGCTAGGATAGCTTTTGTTATTGAACTGCTACGTGGTAGAGCTTTGGAATGGGCTTCAGCTGTTTGGGAACAACAGGACACCTGCATGGCGTCATACCAGGAGTTCACGGCAGAGATGAGAAAGCTTTTTGACCATCCAGTCCGAGGTAAGGACGCAGCTAAGCGTTTGTTCTCTCTTCGCCAAGGAGCTCGTTACGTGGCAGATTTTGTGATTGAGTTCAGGACATTGGCTGTGGAGAGTGGGTGGAATGAGGAGGCACTACAAGCGACTTTTTACCATGGGTTGTCGGAGCAACTCAAGACTGAGTTGATCTCCTATCCGGAGCCTTGTGACCTGGAGAGTTTGGTCGCGTTAGCGATTAGGGTGGATAACAGAGTTTGAGAGAGGAGGGAGAAGCAGTGGGTCCCGTCAAATCAATCAGCTACTCGGTTACCATTCGGGTCAGGAGTCCTGCCGCCAGATCCTGAACCTATGCAAGTGGGGCGGCACAGGTTAACTAAGGATGAGCGCCAACGTAGACATGAGACCAACAGCCGCCTCTACTGTGGTAGCTCGGAACACTACATCTCCGTTTGTCCTCAGCGCCCGTTAAACTGCTCGGCTCGTTAAGTTTGGGAGGTTTGTTAGCGAGCCAGTTTCAACCTCTCAAGAGCCCTGTCAGACCTCATTTTCCTGCTACCCTCATAAATAAGGATCAGAGTTTAGCGATTAACGCTTTCATCGATTCAGGTGCCGATGACAGCTTCATTGATGCCGACTTAGTGGAACAGCTGGTGCTTTCCAAGGAGCAATTACCGGAAGCCATTGAAGCAACCACTCTGAACGGCAGTAGTCTGGCACGGATCACTATGAGGACTGAACCGGTTAAGATGTTGTTGTCAGGGATTCATTCAGAGGTTATTTCTTTTTTCATTTTGCCTTCCCCCCCCATGTTCCTCTGGTTCTTGGATACCCCTGGCTAAGAGAGCACAATCCCTCGTTCGATTGGGTGACTGGAAAGGTAACTAGTTGGAGCATTGAGTGCCATGCTAACTGCCTCAGGACTGCCTGTTCTCCGGCTGTCCCCAGTCGGGTCAGTGAGTCTGCTCCTCCTGATTTGTCCCTGGTTCCTGAAACATATCACGAGTTGGGTGAGGTGTTCAGTAAGCAGAAGGCTCAGTCACTTCCTCCCCACCGACCTTATGATTGTACGATTAATCTGTTCCCTGGAGCTGCCTTTCCCAAGGTACGGTTATACAGTATCTCTCGACCTGAGCGGGAAGCCCTGGAGACCTACATAAAGGAGTCTCTTGCTGCAGGTCTCATTCGTCCCTTGTCATCACCCCTGGGAGCTGGAATTTTTTTTTGTGAGTAAGAAGGATGGCTCTCTTCGACCGTGTATTGATTATCGGGGGTTGAATGATATTACGGTCAAGAACAAGTACCCCCTGCCCTTGATGAGCTCCGCTTTCGACTTTACAGGGTGCTACTGTGTTTACGAAGCTTGATCTACGCAATGCGTATCATCTGGTTCGGATCAAAGAGGGGGACGAGTGGTTGACTTGTTTCAATACACCTATGGGACATTTCGAGTACCAGGGGATGCCGTTTGGACTTTCCAACGCTCCAGCAGTGTTCCAAAGTTTGGTGAATGATGTGCTGAGGGATATGATCGGTCTGTTTGTGTTCGTTTACCTGGATGACATCCTTATTTTCTCCAAGGAGCTTTCCAGCCACATCCAGCATGTTAAGCAGGTCCTGCAGCGGTTATTGGAGAACCGCCTGTTCGTGAAGGCTGAAAAGTGTGATTTTCACGCCCACACTACGTCCTTCCTCGGGTACATCATCTCCAGGGGAGAGATCAAGATGGACCAAGAGAAGGTTCGGGATTGGGCCCAGCCCGGTACGAGATTGCAGCTCCAGAGATTCCTGGGGTTTGCGAACTTCTATCGGAGGTTTATCCGTGATTACAGCCGGGTGGCCGCCCCTTTAACTGCTGTGACGTCTTGCACCAGAACTTTCTGTTGGACTCCTGAGGCAGACCGAGCATGTCTGAACTTGAAGAGCCGATTCACCAACGCCCCGATTCTCTCTCAACCTGACACTTCCCGTCAGTTTGTTGTTGAGGTGGACGCGTCTGATGTGGGGGTGGGCGCCATCCTGTCCCAGCGCAGCTCCACTGACGGTAAACTCCATCCTTGCGCCTTCTACTCTTGTCGTCTTTCACCAGCTGAGAGAAAATACGATGTGGGTAACCGGGAGCTTCTCGCTGTGAAGCTTGCCTTGGAGTGGCGTCACTGGTTGGAGGGAGCGGAGCAACCGTTTGTGGTCTGGACTGACCACAAGAATCTGGCTTACGTGCAATCGGCTAAACGTCTCAACTCCCGTCAGGCCAGGTGGGCTTTGTTTTTTGGACGTTTCAATTTTTCCCTGACGTTCCGACCTGGGTCGAAGAACGGCAAGGCGGACGCCTTGTCCAGGATGTTCTCCAAGACGGAGGAGAGTGGGGCCAAGACTGAGACGATTCTTCCCCAGAACATTGTCGTGGGAGCCGTTACATGGAGGATTGAGGAGGATGTGATGGCGGCCCTTCGGACGCAGCCCGGCCCCGGTAACGGTCCACCCGGTCGGTTGTTCGTGCCTGAGTCGGTCCGTTCTGATGTCCTTCAGTGGTCCCACGCCAGCAAGATAGCTTGTCACCCTGGCGTTGCCCGGACTATGGCGCTACTGTGCAGACGTTTTTGGTGGCCTGCCATGGGAGAAGATACCCGGAGGTTTGTTGCCGCTTGTCCTGTTTGTGCGCAGAATAAGAGTACCAATCGTCCCAGCTCTGGGCTTCTTCACCCCCTACCTATTCCCCGGCGACCTTGGTCGCATCTGGCTCTGGACTTTGTCACGGGGTTGCCCTCTTCTGGTGGGAACACGGTCATTCTGACCATTGTGGACAGATTCAGCAAGTTCGCTCACTTTGTCCCCATTTTCAAGCTTCCATCTGCCACTGAGACGTCCGAGATCCTTGTTAGGGAGGTTTTCAGGGTCCACGGATTGCCCAGTGACATTGTTTCTGACCGTGGTCCTCAGTTTACCTCTGCTGTTTGGAGATCCTTCTGTTTGGCCATTGGAGCTACAGTCAGTCTCACATCGGGTTTTCACCCACAATCTAATGGTGAGGCGGACAGAGCCAACCAGAAGATGGAGTCCACGCTGCGCTGTCTTTTCTCCTCTGATCCCACCTCTTGGTCCTCTCAGTTACCCTGGGTCGAGTACGCCCATAATACTCTCCCTTCATCTGCCACTGGGATGTCTCCCTTCCAGTGCCTGTATGGTTACCAACCTCCCTTGTTTCCTTCTCAGGAGAGGGATCTCTCGGTTCCCTCTGTCCAGGCCCACATTCGTCGTTGCCACCGGATCTGGCATCGGGCCAGGAAGGCCCTCAGAGTTTCTGACCGGTATCAGATCCAGGCGAATCGTCGCCGTATTCCTGCCCCCGCTTATACCGTTGGAGATAAGGTTTGGTTGGCTACACAGGATCTTCCTCTACGGACTGAGTCGAGGAAACTGTCACAGAAGTTCATTGGTACGTTTGTGGTGGAGAGAATCATTAATCCTGTTGTGGTTCGACTCAAGTTGCCTGCAACACTTAGAGTACATCTCACCTTTCATGTTTCCTGCCTCAAGCCGGTTGTCCTCAGTCCTCTGTTGCCCCCTCCTCCTCGTCCTCCTCGGATGATTGGAGGTGGTCCTGTCTACACGGTGCGCCGCATCATGGACTCCAGACGGCGGGATAGAGGGTTCCAGTATCTCGTGGATTGGGAAGGATATGGTCCAGAGGAGAGGAGTTGGATTCCTCGGCGTCAGATCCTTGAGCCTGACCTGCTTCGTGACTTCTACTGCCTCCACCCTGGCGCTCCGGGTAGTACGCCCGGTGGCGTTCGTCGGAGGGGGGGTACTGTCACGAATCCTGCTTCCTGAGTCTGTTTTTGCCTGTGTTCTGTCCTGGAGTGTTTTTTCCGGTGTCCTGGAACGCACCCTGTCTGGTTGCTGGGCGACGTAGTTGGTTGGGAGATCTCTGATTTACCGCACCTGTTTCCAATCCGCTATCTGCACACCTGGTCCTGATCATCACCCCTTCACTTCATAAGCACTGACCTGACATCCATTCCCTGCCTGATCGTTAGCCATGAACAGTATGTTGTGCCAGTGTATCAGCCTCCAGTTTGATAGAGTTTGTTTTGTACGTTTTGCTTGCCTTGAACTCACCTCTGTTTTTTTCTGTCTACAGTCATTCACCCGGAACACTCATCTCATCCCTACCTGGTCGTCGGTGACTTCAGTTACTTCATTGGAACTGCCTATTCAATCCCATCAATCTCACCTCCGCTGCCTGCTCCGTCACTTGGATTTTTCCATCACTACATTCAAACTTGTAAATAAATACTCACCTTCGTCTTACTCTCCTTGTCCTGGTCTGCTTCTGGGTTCAACTTTAGAAAACCCTGACAGGATGAGAAATGGGGAAAGCTCTTTTTAGATGCTCAGCGTCTTTCATTTAACAAAGGCACAAGTTGATGCAATTCAATATTTTACATAGGGTCTACTTTACACCAGAGAGACTGTACAAGATCATTTCTAAATATTCCAAATTTTGCCCAAGGTGTAAAATGGGAGTGGGCACACTTAAGCATTTGTTTTTGTCTTGCCCTGAACTAAGCAATTATTGGAAAGACATTATTCAGAGTTTTTCACAGGTCACTAATATGACGGTACCACTAGATCCTTCTTGGAGATGTTTCTGTTCTACCAGTTAATATTTGTAGCAAAACCAGATTAATTAAATTGGAAGTCATTGTAGACAATAAATGCACAGCTACTATATGGAAGAGTGGCACTCCACCAAGCAAGCAGATGTGGCTAAAAGAACTTCCTATATTCCACCTGAAGGAATAACATACAATTTACGTAATAAACCCTTTGAATTTACTGATGTCTGGGGGGACTTTCAGCAGTTTCTAGAGACGTCACCTTAGCTGCCTCATTACTACTTTCTCCATTAATGTATTATTATTTGTTTTTGTGTTGAATCATTTATTTTCTTGCATGGAATGTGAAGGTCATTCTGTTTATTTTTTGTTGTAATTCAGAGAAGCTAATACCGGTAGAGGGAAGGGGGGGGTGTTCCTGTGTTGGGGAGGGAAGGGTTTTGCACGATGTGCCCCCATGTAGCACGGTATAGGTGTAGGGAGAAGGAATAACGGGGCATTATCTGTGTCATATTTTGATGATTGTTAAATTGTAAAAAAAAAAAAAAAGGGAATAAATATTGTACATTTTATAAAAATTACAAATAAAAAAACAAATACCTTTTTAACATGAGTATTCAGACCATTTGCTATAAGACTCGAAATTGAGCTCAGGTGCATGCTGTTCCATTGATCATCCTTGAGATGTTTCTACAACATGCTGTGGGGATGTATTTCAGCAGCAGGAATGAGGGAGAGATGAACGGAGCAAAGTACAGAGAGTTCCTGCTCCAGAGCGCTCGGGGACCACAGACAGGGCCGAAGGTTCACCTTCCAACAGGACAACGAACCTAAGCACACAACTAAGACAATGCAGGAGTGACTTCGGGACAAGTCTCTGAATGTCCTGGAGTGGCCTAGCCAGAGCCTGGATTTGAACCCGATCGAACATCTCTGGAGAGACCTGAAAATAGCTATGCAGTGAAGCTCCCCTTCAAACCTTACGTAGCTTGAGAGGATCTGGAGAGAAGAATGTGAGAAACTCCCAAAATATAGGTGTGCCAAGCTTGTAGCGTCATACACAAGAAGACTTGAGGCTGTAATCTCAGCCAAAGGTGTGTTAACAAAGTACTGAGTCAATGGTATGAATACTTATGTAAATGTGATTTCAGTTTTGAAAAATAAACCTGTTTTTGCTTTGTCATTATGGGCTAGTCTGTGTAGGTTGATGAGGGGGAAAAAACAATTTAATCAAATTTAGAGTAAGGCTGTAACGTAACAAAATGTGGAAGGAGTCAATACTGAATACTTTTCAGAATTAACTGTGTCATTTGACAAAGTGGATTGTCACATTTGACATTGGTGGTTATTACAGTTGTTACGTTCCCCAGTTTCTGTGTTCTGTTTTGTATTTTAGTGTGTGTGTTTCAAGAGATGGCTTCCTGAAGTACTCCCCAACCAGCTGATTGGTCGACCCCAGGCTAATTGATGATTGGAGCTGACCCCGCCCCCTCGTCAAGAAGCAGCTGACTCTAATCACCATTGCCACCTGAAGATAAAAGCCAGTGTTCTGCTCAGGAAGAGGAGGAGTAGAGATTTAGAGAGAGGAGGAGTAGAGATTTAGAGAGAGGAGGAGTAGAGATTTAGAGAGAGGAGGAGTAGAGATTTAGAGAGAGGAGGAGTAGAGATTTAGAGAGAGGAGAAGTAGAGATTTGGAGATCAGAGATTTTGGAGAAAAGATTAGAGAGAGAGAGATTGAATATTTTGGAGAATTAGATTGTGATATAGTGTTGGTTGTGTATCAGAAAGTGTTGTTATGTACCGTGTTAGTTGTTGTTGGTAGAAGCTTTGCTATGTCCTGTGTTTGTGAGAGTTTGTGAAATTGTTAATAATTATTCTGTTTCATTTGTTCCCAGGGGGGAAGGGGAAGGCACTTTGGGAGTGCTTAAGCAAGAGGCCCGCGGGCATACATATACCCGTAGTATATCTACTGTCTAGGCACACTAGGTAAGACCTGGGCGGACCACCCCCTGTATTTTGGTTAGGGCACCAGGGGGTGCTAAGTTAGGTAAGTAAGTGGGTAGGCAGGTTAGATAGGAGAGGGGGAGCTTTGATATTTACTTTCTTTGCTTTGGTTCCGTCTAGCCCCTTTTCCCCATATTACCGTGTAAGGAAATAAATCCTAGTAAACGGTAAATTCTGCTTTTGTGTCATCCTTACTCGCACCTACAGTCCATACCTCTTGCACTTCAGAGAGTTGAGTTGTAGCAGGGAGTTGCGTTCCCTCTTCTCAGAGGAGTGCATAACTATCCACCCCCCCAAAGTCAATACTTTGTAGAGTCACCTTTTGCAGAAATTACAGCTGAAAGTCTTTTAGGGTATGTCTCTATAAGCTTGGCACATCTAGCTACTGGGATTTTTGCCCATTCTTCAAGACAAAACTGCTCCGGCTCCTTCAAGTTGGATGGGTTCCGCTGGTGTACAGCAATCTTTAAGTCATACCACAGATACTCAATTGGATTGAGGTCTGGGCTTTGACTAGGCCATTCCAAAACATTTAAATGTTTCCCCTTAAACCACTCAAGTGTTGCTTTATCAGTATACTTAGGGTCATTGTTCTGCTGGAAGGTGAACCTCCATCCCAGTCTCAAATCTCCAGAAGACTGAAACAGGTTTCCCACAAGAATTTCCCTGTATTTAGTGCCATCCATCATTCCTTCAATTCTGACCAGTTTCCCAGTCCCTGACGATGAAAAACATTTACACAGCATGATGGTGTTGGTAGGATGGTGTTCTCGGGGTGATGGGAGGTGTTGGGTTTGCGCCAGACATAGCATTTTCCTTGATGGCCAAAAAGCTAAATTTTTGTCTCGTCTGACCAGAGTACCTTCTTCCATATGCTTGGCGAGTCTCCCACATGCCTTTTGGTGAACACCAAACGTGTTTGCTTATTGTTTTCTTTAAGCAATGGATTTTTTTCTGGACACTCTTCCGTAAAGCCCAGCTCTGTGAAGTGTGTGGCTTAAAGTGGTCCTATGTACAGATACTTCAATCTCCACTGTGGAGCTTTGCAGCTCCTTCAGGGTTAGCTTTGGTCTCCTAGTTGACTCTCTGATTAATGCCCTCCTTGCCTGGTCTGTAAGTTTTGGTGAGCGGCCCTCTCTTGGCAGGTTTGTTGTGGTGCCATATTCTTTCCATTTTTACTGGGTGACTTTTACTTCAGTCATTTTCTATTAAGGTATCATTACATCTGGACACTTTTTGTTTACCTGGAATTTTTCCTTATTGTTGTAACGGCCATTGTTGCATGAAGACATGGACCAAAGCGCAGCGTGGTAAGTGTTCATGATTTATTCATAAAACTGAACACTGAATAACAAAAACAACAAAGAGAACGAACGAAACCGAAACAGTTCTGTCTGGTGCAGACACAAAACGGAAAACACCTACCCACAAAACACAGGTGGGAAAAGGCTACCTGAGTATGGTTCTCAATCAGAGACAACGATAGACAGCTGCCTCTGATTGAGAACCACACCCAGCCAAACACACACAGAAATAGAAAACATAGAACACAAAACATAGAATGCCCACCCCAACTCACGCCCTGACCAAACCAAAATAGAGACATAAAAAAGGATCTCTAAAGGTCAGGGCGTGACAATTGTAGGCTACTACCACTTTTAGTCTTAATCTTTACTACACTACTCACTGTTTAGCACATGACCTCACATGTGAATCCTTAAAGAGATGGGTGGGGCTGGTTTAAGACTGTGTGAACAATGCTGAATGGATGTAGACAAAGTAGAGCCCTCCAAATCAAATCAAATTTATTTATATAGCCCTTCTTACATCAGCTGATATCTCAAAGTGCTATACAGAAACCCAACCTCAAACAGCAAGCAATGCAGGTGTAGAAGCACGGTGGCTAGGAAAAACTCCCTAGAAAGGCCAAAACCTAGGAAGAAACCTAGAGAGGAACCAGGCTATGATGGGTGGCCAGACCTCTTCTGGCTGTGCCGGGTGGAGATTATAACAGAACATGGCCAAGATGTTCAAATGTTCATAATGTTCCCTCCTAGGGACGGCATGGAAGAGCACCAGTAAGCCAGCCCCTGTAATAGGGTTAGAGGCAGAGAATCCCAGTGGAGAGAGGGGAACCGGCCAGGCAGAGACAGCAAGGGCGGTTCGTTGCTCCAGAGCCTTTCCGTTCACCTTCACACTCCTGGGCCATACTACACTCAATCATATGACCCACTGAAGGGATGAGTCTTCAGTAAAGACTTAAAGGTTGAGACCGAGTCTGCGTCTCTTACATGGGTAGACAGACCATTCCATAAAAATGGAGCTCTATAGGAGAAAGCCCTACCTCCAGCTGTTTGCTTAGAAATACTAGAGACAAATAGGAGCGTGCGTCTTACTGCGTCTTGTGACTGTAGTGTACGTGTAGGTATGTACGGCAGGACCAAATCGGAAAGATAGGTAGGAGCAAGCCCATGTAATGCTTTGTACGTTAGCAGTAAAACCTTGAAATCAGCCCTTGCCTTAACAGGAAGCCAGTGTAGGGAGGTTAGCACTGGAGTAATATGATCAAGTTTTTTGGTTCTAGTCAGGATTCTAGCAGCCGTATTTAGCACTAACTGAAGTTTATTTAGTCCTTTATCCGGGCAGCCGGAAAGTAGAGCATTGCAGTAGTCTAACCTAGACGTAACAAAAACATGGATACATTTTTCTGCATCATTCTTGGACAGAAAGTTTCAGATTTTTGCAATGTTACGTAGATGAAAAGAAGCTGTCCTTGAAACAGTCTTGATATGTTCGACAAAAGAGAGATCAGGGTCCAGAGTAACGACGAGGTCCTTCACAGTTTTATTTGAGACGACTGTACAACCATCAAGATTAATTGTCAGATTCAACAGAAGATCTCTTTGTTTCTTGGGACCTAGAACAAGCATCTATGTTTTGTCCGAGTTTAAAAGTAGAAAGTTTGCAGCCATACACTTCCTTATGTCTGAAACACAGGCTTCCAGCGAGGGCAATTTTGGGGCTTCACCATGTTTCATTGAAATGTACAGCTGTGTGTCATCCGCATAGCAGTGAAAGTTAACATTATGTTTTCGAATGACATCCCCAAGAGATAAAATATATAGTGAAAACAATAGTGGTCCTAAAACGGAACCTTGAGGAACACCAGCATTTACAGTTGATTTGTCAGAGGACAAACCCTTCACAGAGACAAACTGATATCTTTCCGACAGATAAGATCTAAACCAGGCCAGAACTTGTCCGTGTAGACCAATTTGGGTTTCCAATCTCTCCAAAAGAATGTGGTGATCGATGGTATCAAAAGCAGCCCTATGGTCTAGGAGCACGAGGACAGATGCAGAGCCTCGGTCTGACGCATTTACCACCTTCACAAGTGCAGTCTCAGTGCAATGATGGGGTCTAAAACCAGACTGAAGCATTTCGTATACATTGTTTGTCTTCAGGAAGGCAGTGAGTTGCTGCGCAACAGCTTTTTCAACATTTTTTGAGAGGAATGGAAGATTCGATATAGGCAATGTTTTTTTATATTTTCTGGGTCAAGGTTTGGCTTTTTCAAGAGAGGCTTTATTACTGCCACTTTTAGTGAGTTTGGTACACATCCGGTGGATAGAGAGCCATTTATTATGTTCAACATAGGAGGGCCAAGCACAGGAAGCAGCTCTTTCAGTAGTTTAGTTGGAATAGGGTCCAGTATGCATCTTGAAGGTTTAGAGGCCATGATTATTTCCGTCATTGTGTCAAGAGATATAGTACTAAAACACTTGAGTGTCTCTCTTGATCCTAGGTCCTGGCAGAGTTGTGCAGACTCAGGACAACTGAGCTTTGGAGGAATACGCAGATTTAAGTAGGTACCAGTAGATACCGAAACAGTCAAAGGCCCCTTTTTCAAAAGTGAGTTTACAAGTGTATCAACTTTCACAGCAGAATATCTTTCCCATTGTTCCTAAAAAATGCAGTGTATGATATATAATTTTGTAGCTCTGAGTCTCTACTTTTTACCAATATAAAAAAACGAATTTCAAATTGTGCTACATAAGACCTGAATCCAGGTGGTGAGTCACATTTTGTACAACAGCTGATGAAGCTAACACTGCAAAAGTGTGATTTAAAAAAAAAATCAATGTTATTTCATGATAGTTGCTGGTGGAAATTACAAACTAGCATTAGAATGTACCAGAGGTCACCAAAACAGAGCTTGTTCAACAAAAATGTCTTCACCAGGAAGCATGGCTGGCTACTTTTCCTATTTGGCTGTCTACTCCATGTGTTGTGGAAGAAAACTGGGTAAAAGTATTAGCCTACTGGCCCTTCTCCCTATTAAAGTCATCATAACTCACAGAGCTGTTCCCACAAGTAGCACCACTAAGAGGATTAGGCTGAAACGAGAAGCACTCAAATATGCAATTACAAAGCAACAGTATTGTTTTGTCTGAGGTCATATTTTCTTTAAGTAACGTGCTGTATGCCAAGTATCTCTTTAGACTTCCGTCTATTCTCACAGGTGTAACGTTATGAGAATGTTGTGAAGATGAAAAGTCCTCTGTCATTTTTAAGCTGTTAGGTTACCTGTGAGAATAGAGCTTTTCTCTTGAGGTTTTCAACGACTGGGAATGTTGAGAAGTTACTGTCAACACCTACACAGGAAAGGAGCTCATGTTTGTCTTGTAAGAGGGCTTGAATTACTTTTCATCCATTACTTTAAAACCTCTGTGGGATCGGTGTCGCTATACTAGAATGATGTTGTAAGTAACAGCAAACCTTCCAGGACATAGACATGTCTTATATGGGCAGAAAGCTTAAATTATTGTTAATCTAACTGCACTGTTCAATTTAGAGTAGCTTTTACAGTGAAAAAAACATGCTATTTTTTGAGGAGAGTGCACAACAACAAAAATACTTTTATCACGGCAACTGGTTTGATACATTCGCCTCTGAAGGTAAATAATGTACTTACATTCAGTAATCTTTCTCTGTTTGTCATCCTGAGGGTCCCAGATATAAAATGTAGCATAGTTTTGTTTGATAAAATCCATTTTTATATTCAAAGGTAGGAACTGGGTTCTACAGTTTGACCCCACTGCTGTCTCTAGCTCCACACCCACACTGCCTGGCCATCTAGATGTGTGGAAGTTAGCGTATATGCTATTGATCCATCATGTATGACATTCCTGGGAGTGTGTAAACTTACATTTTGTATTACCATATCATTTTTGCATGTTCTTTATAGTTATGTACTTGAAAATGTATCAATTGACCAATTCGGCACATTGGGCAGACTTGATGCAAAATACTGTGCAGTATTGCAATGCTTCACTGGATTAATATGAAACTTTGGACACACACTAAACTGCAATATTATATTATGTCCTTTCTCTTGCATTTCAAAGATGCTAAAAAAATATATGTTTTTTATTTGTATTATCTTTTACCAGATCTAATGTGTTATATTCTCCTACTTTCATTTCACATTTCCACAAACTTCAAAGTGGTTCCTTTCAATTGGTATCAAGAATGTGCATATCCTTGCTTCAGGTCCTGAGCTACAGGCAGTTAGATTTGGGTAAGTCATTTTAGGCTAAATAAAAAAAAGATTGATGAATTCCAGCTAATATCTTATCAGTTTCAATAATTTATTTTAAAGGAAAGGTTGTGGTTTGGGATGGCCATCTGATGAAAGAGATAGTAAAAGTATAGCTGCTCCGACAAAGGAAGTTTTTCCACAGCAAACAAAAGGGAGGCCATGAATGAAAACACACACATTCACACGTGTGTGCGCACGAACACACACTGATTTAGGTGGGAAACCCTTCGCTGATAGCCTTGAGCTTTGCCCCATTAACTACTGGCAAGCTAAGTTTCTTGAATAGTAAAGTACATTAGCATCCTCAACTATATACAAGCAACTTTTTTATTAAGGCCTCGCCCCTTGACTTCTTAAAATTGGTTTAAAGAGATTGGTTAGTAAAACGTTTCTCGGGTTTTTACTGTGGATTAAGAGTTCCTGCAGGAGCTGGTTAGCTATTTGTATAAGTGATTTTTCTACATCACTTACAATGAATCGCCTCAGAGACAATCCACTCTATCCATAGAGATTTAACCACAGGAGGTATCACTGAGCGTTTGTTCAGCAATGAGCAGAACCCAAAAATGTTTTACATTAACAATGCTTTCAACTTGCTCTGAGTGTCTAATTATCACTGTAGTGTGCATTAGACGTCGTTGAGGTGTGCAGAGTTACTTCAAGACTAAAGAATTGCTTGCCTAACAATATCAAATACTTTACACCTGCTCAAATATTGACATAGTCTCAGTGCAAACTAGTGGGCCCCGTGTGGCCCACCCCGTGTGGCTCAGTTGGTAGAGCATGGCGCTAGCAACGCCAGGGTTGTGGGTTCGATTCCCACGGGGGGCCAGTACAAAAAAAGTATGAATGTATGTACTTGTAAGTCGCTTTGGATAAGAGCGTCTGCTAAATGACGTAAATGTAATGTAAATGTAGTGTTGTAGGTTTGAACCAATACCTCTTCATTCATGCTCGATAGGAATATGAGCCTGACAGAGTTCATCGTTTGTGTATGTATTACATGATGGTGCACATAATGTAGTTAATGGTGTAAATGTGTGAATACCAACAAATCGTCGATTTAAAAATATGTATCCATAAAAAAAACGTATGTGATTTGGGTTACTTTCAAAACTTGGTTCACAGATTCACTCTGGCATCGAGCAATGGTATGGCATTTATTTTTTTAAAGATTTGGATGATGTGATGTCAAAGCTGTGGCATTGCTTTCAGGGATGATATTCTGGTTTCTTCGAACAAGGAAAGACCAACCTATACATGCACACACAACATTGACTGACAATGGGTTCCCAAGAGTAAACATTTTCTGTGAGAAAGAAAAACCACTAACTGCCAGTCTGTGGGTGGCGAGGCGTCTTTCCTTGCATTAGCCTAATTCCTTATTAACTACTCTCATCAACAGTTGCATTGACAAACCATGACACAGGTTTTTCACTGTATTTCACCTTTATTTAACCAGGAAAGACCCTTGAGGTTAGAAATCTCTTTTTCGAGGAGGTCAGCAGGAAGTAGTCAGCGTGGACATACAACACAATGTAATACAATGCGTTAAAAACAATCACAATAGTCAACAAAATGTTCCTCTGTCAGAGCTTTAAACTCAGCAAGCGATACCCTCTCCTCCAGTTTTAAAGTATTTTACAGCTCGTTCCAAGACCACGGAGCATTATAGGAGAATTATGTTTTTCCCATTTCAGTCCTGGCCTTAGAAACCGTGAAAGATAGTAGCAGCTGAGGCCGGAGACTATAAGTTTGTGATGACCTTATTAGTGAGGAGCACAGATAAGTAGGCAATAGTCCAAGCACGGCTTTGTACACAAAGAGATAGTAGTGTTTCAACCTTCTTGTAGGTGATGGGTGAGTGGTCTTGCGTTCGTTATAAATCTAAGCGCCCCGTGATACAGTGTCCAGCATCTAAAGGGTGCTGGCTGAGGCTTTCATGTAAACAATATCACCATAATCTAGCACAGATAGAAATGTATTGAACAAGGTCTTCCCTGACTGACATAAAGAAACACAATTTATTCCTGAAATAAAAACTCAACTTCAATTTCAGCTTTTTGCATAACATTTTAACGTGCTCATCTATCCACATACCAATACACTTATAAGAGGGCACATTTTAAATGTGTTGAACATTTACAGTTAAACTGTTCAAGTGACTCCATTTGTCTGCTTTGAGATTGGAAAAAAAACATTAACTGTGTCCTGCTGGCATTCAGCACAAGTTTCAGGTTGGTAAAGTTGTTTCTGAATGTTGTCAAATGTTTGTAAGTTCTGAAAAGCATCGTCAGTGTTAGAGGCACAGGAATAAACTACTGTGTCATCAGCATACAAATGTTGATTTGTAGATTTTACATGACTACCAATATACAGTTGAAGTCGGAAGTTTACGTACACCTTAGCCAAATACATTTAAACTCAGCTTTTCACAATTCCTGACATTTAATCCTAGTAAACATTCCCTGTCTTAGGTCAGTTAGGATCACCACTTTATTTAAGACTGTGAAATGCCAGAATAATAGTAGAAAGAATGATTTATTTCAGCTTTTATTTCTTTCATCACATTCCCAGTGGGTAAGAAGTTTACATACACTCAATTAGTATTTGGTAGCATTGCCTTTAAATTGTTTAACTTGGGTCAAATGTTTCGGGTAGCCTTCCACAAGCTTCCCACAATAAGTTGCCCTTTTGCTACAACTTTGGAAGTATGCTTGGGGTTGTTGTCCATTTGGAAGACCCATTTGCGACCAAGCTTTAACTTGCTGGACGTAGTGACGTCACACCAACAAAAACATGTTTTTCTTCTCGCAAAAACCTAAAGTGTCAAATAAAATGAAGTTCCTGAAGTGTTTCCATTACCCATTTAGGCAAAATGCGCATCAGTCCTAATAAATTGGTGACGGTCCGTGTCACAGTGAAACTTGCACTCCTGTAGATCTGAAATGCAGTAATTGGATGGTGAAACATGCCAGTCAACCAGAAAAGCAAGGTGAAGCAATTCACGTATTCTTGAAAGTCAGGACAATCCTTATCCTGCAAAGAAACATTTTCTTCTAGTTCAAAAAATCTATTTAGCAAGCAGTAGGCATTTAGATTTTAAGGAGCTTTAATAGTGACGTGTTGACAAAACTATTTGTCAATCGTCATTTATTTGAAAACACTTTCCATCATTATTTGTCGCAATAAAGAAAGTTTGAGAAAAGACAAATCCACCCCTGACGAACGGATAAAAATGTTGTTGATCATGTTGACAATGTATCTTATATTGTCAGTTTTCATTACACGTGGCAATGATCTTTTGTTGTTGCGGCATTGCTTTTGTCGAAAAAACCCGGGTCAATGAAAACCTACCTAGTGACAACTCAAATCGCTTTGAAAAAAAAAGAGCCTTCTAATTACCCTTCTTCTTACCTAATGAAACCCTGTAGCCGACATAACAAAACAATGTTTACATTCAATATTGTTTAGACAATCAAATAATATAATTGAAACTTAAATTAAACTATTTCTAGAATCGAATGCAAAAATAGCCTTCATTTATTTAGTAGGCTTTGAAACTTTATATGGCCTGATATAAATTAACAAAAGCCTGAAATAATGTAATATTTAACTGACAATTAACTGAATTATCGTAAATAAATATGCAACCTGTTTGCACTTTAGCAGGCTGTGTATCCATCTACCGGGTTGTTGTCCTCTTTGTCCACAATGACTCCAAAATCCTTCCAAACAGGGTATTTTACTCGCGCAGCACCTGTTTCTATG
Source organism: Salvelinus fontinalis (assembly GCF_029448725.1). Lineage (NCBI taxonomy): Eukaryota > Metazoa > Chordata > Actinopteri > Salmoniformes > Salmonidae > Salvelinus > Salvelinus fontinalis. The sequence continues at coordinate 13,819,971 of NC_074674.1, forward strand.
TTGGTGTATTTCACCATCATTACCTTTCTTTCTCCTGTTACTTGACCCATTTTCGCGTGAGCTAGCAGTCAGGGATACTAATTGACAGTTCTCTACTCCACTCTCGCTGCGTGGCTGGTAGCCTAGTGCCATAGGCCTAGGTTATGTCTGTCTCACCACTCACGTAGCCTAATGGTATTCAGAACACAATTCAATAGCTCCTGGGTTTGTCAAACAAAATGGTGGCATTTGGATATGGAATAAACAAGTCTGTCTGTTAATACTGAATGCTCACACTGGCAAATAATACCATTGTTCCACAGTATCAACAAATTAAACCAAGCAATGGTTTCAAATTTCAACTGATTTCATATCATGTGAGTTATTTTAAAAGAGCACATAATAGAATTGGCTTGCTCCGATCCCTCTATGTCCTGTTTGTAGATGGAAGGCTCTGGTCATGCTCATTGAAAAATGTTTAATTCCCTTTGTGTCTGTCTCCTACAGAGGGAAAGTCTCCAAGCTCCACTTCAGGAAAGCCACCATTACACACACTCCTACACATGCGAAGCCTTCAATAACTTGGGAAAAAACCAGCACCATCGGTAACATGACGGTCCTCCATGATAAGACCATTCATGTACAATGTTTTAACCTTAAACATGTCATGACAACTAACTGAAGAGGTAGTATGTGAGAATGGATGTGTTGTGTTCATGGGGGCTTTGTAACTGAATTAGTGGCATTGAGGTCTCCCTCATCAGAACCAGAGTGGAAATGATGTGTGTGAGGGTTAGGGTTAATGACCTCTAAGTGGCTTCGTCCACTCCTCATAGAGCCACTTATTAAAAGGCAATGACTTCGAGGCTATGGTTGCTCTGAGGGAAAGAGCTCTTCACCTTGTGTTTTTTTCAATCAATAGTGGACAGCTGTTTTACAGTTTCTAGCCTGACTTTGCTGCTTAGTGGTAATAGACACCACTTTCCATGGCACATCCCTTACCAATCCAAGATTAAAGGGCCTTTATTGTAAGCTGTTAACGGCTTCATTACCACAGGTACGTCTGTTTGATTTTACGACAAGTTTTACAAGTTGTGGTGTCCAGATAACTATCGCAGCATTTTATACAATTTTAAGTCATCGCAAGCTGTGGATGCAGGTATAAACGCTGACTGTGCAAACAATGTCACTTTCCAAAAGCACGCACAGTCATATTTTTTGTTCTGCCCCGGAGCACTTATTCATTATGCGCTCTGCCTTCTCTCGCTCCGCCAGTTTGGCGGTCTCGCCAAAAAACTGTGATGTTGATCAACTTCTGGCTGATAGAGAACAACCCTGGGGCCTTTAATATTGCAGACGGGTAATGCTCGGGCCCACGCTGGCTCCAAGTCTACATCCTCTCCTCTTTACTTCCGGCAATTTTGCAACATTGCAACAGTGATCAGTATGCGGGCCAGTTTAAAGCTGCCACTGAATCACTTTGTTCAATTAGCCAGTAGTACTTCTCTGAACAGCTGCCAAGGGAGAGAACAAAGCAATTTCATCCACCTCTTGTCTGAGGCATAAGCACAGCAAGGACAAGCGGCAGGAGCTCCGGGAAGCAGCCGATGCTAAACACGGCTAGGCTAGCCCTGCTCAATGTGGACAGCTAGATGCCTGAATCAGCATTCAGCACTCATTGTGTCTTTCTTTATTATGTTGCTGGCAGTGGCATATGATATGATATTACCCTGGACTGCAGTATCTTGTCATGTCAGGTTTTGGAGGGACGTCTCATTCTCTACTCACATTGGGCCTACTGACACAAACAGGTTTGACTGGGAGGCTAAGGGCTGGCAACACATGAGCACATCAGTGAGAACATACTGTGTCACATACTGTATCATCAGCTATTACAGGTATTCCCAAACTGGGGTACTAGGGGTACGCGCAATGCCGTCGGGGGTAAGCCAAATAAAATTTTGATTCTCACCTGAGAAGCCTCGTTTCACTGCCAAAAATAAAATTACATCTAGTGTTCAACGAAATAACAACACAATGTCAAATACATGTAGCCTTGTCAAATAATGAATATTAACTGTTACTCTACCGGTCCTTATGGAGCAAAACGTAGCTGCTGCTCATTCCGTTTGCTCGAAAATTAATGGTTAAAAACAAGTAAGGCCCGCATCCATAGAGACACGTACCAGCTCTACTGGTAGTACTGCTACTACCAGCAGTACTACACCTGCACCTGTCGACGACACAAGTTGTTCTGCTTCCACGAACACATCCAATGCTAGCATCAGTAATTCTACATTTGTTGTTAGCCCAGCTAGCATGGACAATGACAGTTGTGAATCTGATGCAGCCGAAGAGCTACTGCCCCCTTACCTGGGAAAGCAATGAACAACAGACAGGGACGTTGGACCATCGATGAAGCGCACATATGATGAGAACTACATTGATTTGGAGTTCACTTATATTTGCAGTAGTGCCTTTCCTCAGCCACAGTGTGTTATATGTGCTAAAGTACTATCTCACAACTCGATGAAACCTTCACTCTTGCTCAGACATTTAGAAACAAAACATGCCAAATTGAAAAATAAGCCACAGGAGTTTTTTGAGTGAGAATTAAGATGACTTTCGAGTAGTAAGACATGTATTAAAGCAACATATACCATTAATAAGAAAGGGCTAGAAGCGTCTTATATGGTGAGCTACTGAGCGGCTAGGACAGGCAAGCCCCCTGCTATTGTGGAGGACTTAATTCTATCTGCTGCCGCGGATATGACTGGGACAATGCTTAAATATGACTGGAACAATGCAAAAAACTATACAGACAACGTCTTTATCAAACAACGCTGTTTCACGACGCATCAGTGACATGGCAGGAAATGTTTTGAAACAATTACTGCTTCGCATACAAGCCAGTGAATTCTATGCATTACAGCTGGATGAGTCAACAGACGTGGCGGGCCTGGCACAGCTCCTGGTATATGTCTGTTACGTTTATGGTGGGTCAATTAAGGAAGACATCCTCTTCTGCAAACCACTGGAAACCAGGACAACAGGAGAGGATATTTCTAAAGTACTCGACAGCTTTGTGACATCTAATGTACTTTGGTGGTCAAGATGTGTTGGTATCTGTACTGATGGCGCAAAAGCCATGACAGGGAGACATAGTGGAGTGGTAATGCACGTGCAAGCAGTTGCTCCCTACGCCATTTGGGTACACTGCAGCATCCACCGAAAGGCTCTTGCTGCCAAGGGAATGCTTGAGAGACTGAAAGACGTTTTGGACACTACAATGAAAATGCTTAACTTTGTTAAAGCAAGGCCCCTTCCCTGAACTCCTGTGTATTTTCTGCACTATGCAATGAAATGGGCAGTGACCGTGTAACGCTCTTTAAAAAATACAGAAGTGTGCTGGTCATCAAGGGGCAAAGTATTGACCCGTTTTTAAAATTGAGAGACGAGCTTAAAGTTGTCTTTACTTACCAAAATGTTCACTTGTCTGACCGCTTGCATGATGACGAGTTATCTCACACGACTGGCCTATCTGGGTGATGTTTTTTCTCACCTGAATGATCTGAATCTAGGATTACAGGGACTCTCTGCAACTATATTCAATGTGGAGGACAAAATTCAGGCTAAGATTAAGAAGTTGGAGCTCTTCTCTGTCTGCATTAACAAGGACAACACAGGTCTTCCATCATTGTATTATTTTTTGTGTGCAAATGAACTCAAGCTTACGGGCAATGTCAAATGTGATATAGCCAAATGTGATATAGCGAAGCACCTGAGTGAGTTGGGTGCGCAATTACGCAGGTACATTCCCGAAACGGTTGACACAAACAACTGGATTCGTTATCCCTTTCATGCCCTGCCTCCAGTCCACTTTCCAATATCAGAACAAGAGAGCCTCTTTTGAAATTGCAACAAGCGGTTCTGTGAAAATTGAATTTAATCAGAAGCCACTGCTAGATTTCTGGATTTGGCTGCGCTCAGAGTATCCTGCCTTGGCAAATTGAGCTGTTAAGACACTGATGCCCTTTACAACCACTTACCTATGTGAGAGTGAATTCTCGGCCCTCACTAGCATGAAAACTAAATACAGGCATAGACTGTGTGTTGAAAATGATTTAAGACTGAGACTCTCCAATACAACCCAACATTGCAGAGTTATGTGCATCCTTTCAAGCACACCCTGCTCATTAACCTGTGGTGAGTTATTCACAATTTTTGATGAAAAAAATAAGGCTTTATATGTAAGATGGCTAAATAAAGAGCAAAATTATTGATTATTATTATATTATTATTTGTGCCCTGGTCCTAAAAGAGCTCTTTGTCACTTCCTACGAGCTGGGTTGTGACAAACTCCCACTCATTCTTATGTTGATAAAATGTATCGTATAGTGTGTGTGTGTGTCAGGCTTACAATGATGGCAAAAAACAACATTTGAGAGTGCGCTGACCCTGGTGCTAGAGGGGGTATGAGGCTGGAGGTTGAATGTTTGAAGGGGTACGAGACTATAAAAAGTTTTGGGAACCACTGACTGAGCTGTTACATGCTTCCTCTCTGGTGGCCATTTTTCCCTTGTTGTATATACCCAAGCTCTTTACTGTGCCACAGTACTCTTTCAGTCGACTCGGTTTGACATCGCACTATGGGACATGCCCCCTCGTGTCCTATTCACTGAAACCCTTCAATCACGCCTAACAGGCCAATCAGAGCTTTGTGGGCGTGAGCCTCGCGTATAGCACCTGCAATGCTCTGGTTTCCTCATTCAACTCCTCTTCACAAATCTAGTATTTGCTTATGAAACTGTTTTAACAGGTTTCTTTAGAAAACTTAGCTCTCAATTAAGTTGTTCCATTCGGTGTGGGTTACCACTGCACCATGGGGCGTTGGGTTGCTTCTTTTCTATCGACAGAAATTCTGATAACTTATGCTTCGCTTTACCAAGCGAAGTTACCTCAGTTAGCTCCCCACCATTGAGTTAACTAGCTGAACTGCAGAGTGCCTTAATTAGCTAGCTAGTTGGCTAACAGCGCCACACACAGTTCTGGCTAGCAACCAATGGGCTAACCTCCACTCGGTTTTCTTGGCTAAACTCGAGCGGTGCTGTTTATTCAAGTGTGTTACCCCACCATGAAGCACCATTCTTTATATTCCCCTGTAAAAGATAAACCTAACTGTGCTTTTTACCTCAAGCTGCTTTGTTTACGCACTGCTTGGTTTACGAGTCATCACTTGGTTTACGAGTCATCACTTGGTTTACGAGTCATCACTTGGTATTAACACTCGCTAGTTCAATTCGTGATCTCTAGCTTTCCTTCGGTCACCACCGTTTAGTTAGCTAGCTGAACTGCAGAGTGTCTTAGCTAGCTAGTTGGCTAACAGCGTCACACATGTTTTTTTAGCTAGCAACCGTTGTGCTAAAAGATAAAGCTAGCTTTGCGTTTTTTCCTAGAGTGGCTTGGTTTACAAAGCGAGTTGTCACTTCGTATTAACATACGCTTGGCTAGCTATCATCACTCTTGTGATAATAGCCTGCTAATTAGCTAGCATCCCTGTTAGCTCTACTTTCAATACCCTGAACATATTTAGCACTTATTTCCCACTCCCCTGGTAAATAAAGCTTCCTGTTGCGGATTACCTTGTTTCAAACTATCATCGAACATAAACAAAGTACATGGCAAGTACTGTCCATGCCTCATTTTCTTTTATTGTATTTTTGTTTCTAACATTTTGGGGGGCCCATCAATTAAACTTGTTTTTTACAGCTTTTTCTTTTGTTGATGCATGTACATTCTACACACATTTTACATACATGGCTTTTTCTCATTTTACATAGCAATGATATTTTGATATACATGACATTTCGTTCTTGCTTGAGGTAGATTTAGTTTACAACAAAGTCCCAGGCTTTCCCGCTGCTTGAGCCCCTGGCAAAATTATTTGCAGGGGGTGGACCTTACAGACAAATCCGGGAATTGAGGACGATGGCATGTCTCTTGCCGTATCAGGCAACGCCTTCTCTGACCAAGAGGTGGATTACACCCCTGAGGAGTTGCTCTGCTCTGTTCTACTCAACTTGTGTTGACCAGCCAAACTGCGGAGGTAGGGTAGTAGTCAATGACTGATCTCCCCTTCTTTGAGGTGATCAGACGCGCTGCCACCAAACTTGAGGTGGGGTATTCTACGCCTACTCCGCCTACCAAGAACAGTAGGATGGATGGAATTACCCCTCAGGATAATTCCACAAACGTCCTACAACGTATACAAGCCTTCCCAGACTGTGTTGTTTAAAAAAAAAAACATTCACCTTTATTTAACTAGGTAAGCTAGTTGAGAACAAGTTCTCATTTACAACTGCGACCTGGCCAAGATATAGCAAAGCAGTGCGACACAAACAACAACACAGAGTTACACATGGAATAAACAAGCGTACAGTTAATAACACAATAGAAAAAAAAGAAAGTGGCGTTAGGAGGTAAGGCAATAAATAGGCCATAGTAGTAATTACAATTTAGCAAATTAACACTGGAGTGATAGATGAGCAGATGGTGATGTGCAAGTAGAAATACTGGTGTGGAAAAGAGTAGAAAAGTAAATAAAAACAATATGGGGATGAGGTAGGTAGATTGGGTGGGCTATTTACAGATTGGGTGGGCTATTTACACCTGCAGCGATCGGTCAGCTGCTCAGATAGCTGATGTTTAAAGTTATTGAGGGAAATATAAGTCTCCAGCTTCAGTGATTTTTGCAATTCATTCCAGTCATTGGCAGCAGAGAACTGGAAGGAAAGGTGTTGGCTTTGGGTATGACCATTGAGATATACCTGCTGGAGCGCGTACTATGGATGGGTTGCTGTTATCGTGACCAGTGAGCTGAGATAAGGCGGAGCTTTACCTAGCACAGACTTATAGATAACCTGGAGCTAGTGGGTATGGCGACAAATATGTAGCGAGGGCCAGCCGACTAGAGCATACAGGTCGCAGTGGTGGGTGGTATAAGTGGCTTTGGTGACAAAACGGATGGCACTGTGATAGACTGCATCCAGTTTGCTGAGTAGAGTATTGGAAGCTATTTTGTAGATGACATCGCTGAAGTCGAGGATCGATAGGATGGTCAGTTTTATGAGAGTATGTTTGGCAGCATGAGTGAAGGATGCTTTGTTGCGAAATTGGAAGCCCGTTCTAAATTTAATTTTGGATTGGAGATGCTTAATGTGAGTCTGGAAGGAGCTTACAGTCTAGCCAGACAACTAGGTATTTGTAGTTGTCCACATATTCTAAGTCAGAACCGTCCAGAGTGGTGATGCTGGACGGGCGGGCATGTGCAGGCAGCGACCGGTTGAAGAGCATGCATTTAGTTTTACTTGCATTTAAGAGCAGTTGGAGGCCGAGGAAGGAGAGTTGTATGGCATTGAAGCTCGTCTGGAGGTTAGTTAATTAACACAGTGTCCAAAGAAGGGCCAGAAGTATACAGAATGGTGTCGTCTGCGTAGAGCTGGATCAGAGACTCACCAGCAGCAAGAGCGACATCATTGATATATACAGAGAAGAGAGTTGGCCCGAGAGTTGAACCCTGTGGCACCACCATAGAGACTGCCAGAGGTCCGGACAACAGGCCATCCGATTTGACACACTGAACTCTGTCAGAGAAGTAGTTGGTGAACCAGGCGAGGCAGTCATTTGAGATACCAAGGCTGTTGAGTCTGCCGATAAGAATGTGGTGATTGGCAGAGTCGAAAGCCTTGGCCAAGTCGATGAATACGGCTGCACAGTAATGTCTCTTATCATTGGCAGTTATGATATTGTTTAGGACCTTGAGCGTGGCTGAGATGCACCCATGACCAGCTCTGAAACCAGATTGCATAGCGGAGAAGGTACGGTGGGATTCGAAATGGTCAGTGATCTGTTTGTTAACGTGGCTTTTGAAGACCTTAGAAAGGCAGAGTAGGATAGATATAGGTCTGTAGCAGTTTGGGTCTAGAGAGTCACCCCCTTTGAAGAAGGGGATGATCGCGGCAGCTTTCCAATCTTTGGGAATCTCAGACGATACAAAAGAGAGGTTGAACAGGCTAGTAATAGGGGTTGCAACAATTTCGGAAGATAATTTTAGAAAGAGAGGATCCAGATTGTCTAGCCAGGCTGATTTGTGGGGGTCCAGATTTTGTAGCTCTTTCAGAACATCAGCTATCTGGATTTGGGTGAAGGAGAAATGGGGGAGGCTTGGGTGAGTTTCTGTGGGGGGTGCAGGGCAGTTGACCGGGGTTGATAGGCAATAGTAATATAGACAGGTTACCTTGGCGTTCTTGGGCAGGGGGACTATGTTGGTTTGCTTTAACCAAGTTCGTATAATAGACCGGGTCAGGGATATGTTGAAAATGTCAGTGAAGATATTTGTCAGCTGGTCAGCGCATGCTTTGAGCATGCGCCTGGCCCTGCAGTCTTGTGAATTTGAACCTGTTTATAGGTCTTACTCATATCGGCTACGGAGAGCAAGATTACACAGTCGTCTTGAACAGCTGGTGCTCTCATACATGGTTCAGTGGTTCTTGCCTCGACGTGAGCATAGAAAGCATTTAGCTTCTCTGGTAGGCTTGTGTTGCATGTCAACTCATGGCTGGGTTTCCCTGTGTAATCTGTGATAGTTTGCAAGCCCTGCCACATCTGTCGAGTGTCAGAGCCGGCATAGTAGAATTCGATCTTAGTCCTGTATTGATGCTTTGCCTGTTTTGATGGCTTGTCAGAGCAGTATTTCTTATAAGAGTCCGGCTAGTGTCCCGCACCTTGAAAGCAGCAACTCTAGCTTTTTGCTAAGTGAGGATGATGTCTGTAATCTATGGCTTCTGGTTGGGATATGTACTGTACTTACGTACGTATGGTCACTGTGGGGATGACGTCATCGTTGCACTTATTAATTAAGCAGATGATTGATGTGATAAACTCTTCAATGTTATCGGATAAATTGAGGAACATATTCCAGTCTGTGCTAGTGAAACAGTCCTGTAGTTAGCATCCACTTCACGGGAACAATTCCATATTGAGCGCATCACTGTACTTTCTATTTGAAGCAGGAGTATAGAGTTTTGGTATGATTTGCGAAAGGGGAGGGCCTTATATGCAATTTGTGTGTGGAGTAAAGGTTACCTAGAGTTTTGAGGCCATAGTTGCAAAGGTGACATGCGGGTAAAAATGAGGTAAAACAGATTTCAGATTTGCTGCATAAAAATCACCAGCCACAAGAAACGCCGCTTCTGGAATGTGCATTTTCTTGTTTGCCTATGACCCTATACAGCTTGCTGAGTGCAGTTTTAGTGCCAGCATCGGTGTGTGGTCATAAATAGACAGCTCTCTTGGTAAATAGAATAGTCTGCAGTTTATCATGAGGTATTCTAACACAGGCGAGCAAAAACTCTGGACTTTAACATTAGAGATTGCACACCAGCTGTTGTTAACAAAGAATCAAACCCCTCCTCCTTTCCTCTTACCCAAGTCTGCCATCCGGTCTTGGCAATGATTAGAAAAACCAGCGAGATGTACTCAGTGTACAAAACATTAGGAACACCTTGCTAATATTGAGTTGCACCCCATTTTCATCTCAGTACAGCCTCAATTCGTCAGGGCATGGACTCTGCAAGGTGTCAAACGTGTTCCACCGGGATGCTAGCCAATGTTGTTGACTCCAATGCTTCCCACAGTTGTGTCAAGTTGGCTGGATGTTCTTTGGGTGGTGGACCATTCTTGATACACACGGGAAACAGCTTAGCGTGAAAAACTCAGCAGTGTTGCAGTTCTTGACACACTCAAACCGGTGCTCCTGGTACCTACTACCATACCCCATTCAAAGGCACTTAAATATTTTGTGTTGTCCATTCACCCTCTGAATGGCACACATTCACAATCCATGTCTGTTGTCTCAAGGCTTAAAAATCCTTCTTTAACGTTTCTCCTATTGTTCATCTCCACTGATTTTAAGTGGATTTAACAGGTGACATCAGTAAAGGATCATAGCTTTCACCTGGTCAGTATATGTCATGGAAATGCTTTGCTGCTTATGTTTTGTACACTCAGTGTATATCCATGTCTTCGTTCAGTTCCGGCACCACGCACTAGGCCTAATGTGCGTGTCCCCAGCCCGGTAACACCAGTTCTGGCACCACGCACCATGCCTACAGTGCGCCTCAGCCGGCCGAAGTCTGCCGTCTGCACAGCCCTGCCTGAACTGCCCGTCTGCCAAGCGCCATCTGAGCCACTAGTCTGCCAAACGCCATCTGAGCCATCAGTCTACCCAGCGCCATCTGAGCCATCAGTCTGCTCAGCGCCATCTGAGCCATCCGTCTACCCAGCGCCATCTGAGCCATCCGTCTACCCAGCGCCATCTGAGCCATCCGTCTGCCCCGAGCCATTAGAGCCGCCCGTCTGTCCCGAGCCGTCAGAGCCGTTCGTCAGTCAGGAGCCGCTAGAGCCATTCGTCAGTCAGGATCTGCCAGAGCCGCCAACCAGACAGGATCTGCCAGAGCCGCCAACCAGACAGGATCTGCCAGAGCCGCCAACCAGACAGGATCTGCCAGAGCCGCCAACCAGACAGGATCTGCCAGAGCCGCCAACCAGACAGGATCTGCCAGAGCCGCCAACCAGACAGGATCTGCCAGAGCCGCCAACCAGACAGGATCTGCCAGAGCCGCCAACCAGACAGGATCTGCCAGAGCCGCCAACCAGACAGGATCAGCCAGAGCCGCCAACCAGACAGGATCAGCCAGAGCCGCCAACCAGACAGGAGCTGCCAGAGCCGCCAACCAGACAGGATCTGCCAGAGCCGCCAACCAGCCATGAGCAGCCAGATCCGTCAGCCAGCCATGAGCAGCCAGATCCGTCAGCCAGCCATGAGCAGCCAGATCCGTCAGCCAGCCATGAGCAGCCAGATCCGTCAGCCAGCCATGAGCCATCCAGCCAGGATCCGCCAGAGCCGTCATCCAGCCAGGATCCGCCAGAGTCGTCATCCAGCCAGGATCCGCCAGAGCCAGCCAGCCAGGATCCGCCAGAGCCAGCCAGCCAGGATCCGCCATCCAGCCAGGATCCGTCCCTCAGTCCGGAGCTGCCGTCCCTCAGTCCGGAGCTGCCCCTTATCCCGGTGCTGCCCCTTATCCCGGTGCTGCCCCTTATCCCGGTGCTGCCCCTTATCCCGGTGCTGCCCCTTATCCCGGTGCTGCCCCTTAGTCCGGTGCTGCCCCTTAGTCCGGCGCTGCCCCTTAGTCCGGCACTGCCCCTTAGTCCGGCGCTTCCCCTTAGTCCGGCGCTGCCCCTTAGTCCGGCGCTGCCCCTTAGTCCGGCGCTGCCCCTTAGTCCGGCGCTGCCCCTTAGTCCGGCGCTACCCCTTAGTCCGGCGCTGCCCCTTAGTCCGGTGCTGCCCCTTAATCCAGTGGGGTTAATGTGGAGGGTGGCTATTTGGAGGAGGCTACGAAAGCGGTTAGTGACTATGGTGGGGTGGGGACCACGACCAGTGCCAGAGCCGCCACCGTGGACAGACGCCCACCCAGACCCTCTCTAGACTTTATGCTGGTGCGCCCGGAGTTCGCACCTTAAGGGGGGGGTTATGTCACACCCTGGCCTTAGTTATCTTTGTTTTCATTATTATTTTAGTTAGGTCAGGGTGTGACATGGGGAAGTTTGTGTGTTTTTGTATTGTCTAGGGTGTTTGTAGGTTTAATGGGGTTATGTCTTGTCTATGTGTTTGTATGTCGATGGCTGCCTAGATTGGTTCTCAATTAGAGACAGCTGTGGTTTATTGTCTTTAATTGGGAGCCATATTTAAGGCAGCCATGGGCATCATGTGTTTGTGGGTAATTGTCTATGTTGTACGTTTGTTGCTTGTCTGTGCACTAACGTTTATAGCTTCACGGTCGTCAGTTTGTTATTTTTGTTAGTTTGTGTATAGTTGTTCGTTTCTTGTTTTGTTTTCTCTCTTCTAATAAAAGAAGATGTATTTTGCACATGCTGCGCCTTGGTCCAATCTCTCACAAGAAGAAGATCGTGACAAGTATGGTCAGGGCGTGAGTTGGGTGGGTTGTCTATGTGTTATTTTCTATGTTGGGATTTTGTGTTCGGCCTGGTATGATTCTCAATCAGAGGCAGCTGTCTATCGTTGTCCCTGATTGAGAATCATACTTAGGCAGCCTGGGTTTCACGTGTGTTTTGTGGGTGTTTGTCTACCGTGTTAGTGTTTTCACCATACGGTACTGTTTCGGTTTTCTGCACTTCGTTTATTGTTTTGTATTTCAGTGTTCAGTTTCGGTTTAAATAAATCATCATGAGCCCGAACCACTCTGCATATTGGTCCGATCCTTCTCGCCTTTCCTCGTCCGATGAGGAGGATGAAATAGACAATCGTTACAGAAACACCCACCAACAAAGGACCAAGCGGAGTGGAAAAGGGCAGCAACAGCAGCAGCAGCAGCGGAGAAAAAAACAGGACTCATGGACGTGGGAGGAGATTCTGGACGGCAAGGGACCCTGGGCTCAGCCAGGGGAATATCGCCGTCCTAAAGCCGAGTTGGAGGCAGCGAAGACAGAGAGGCGCTGGTATGAGGAGGCAGCGCGGCGACGCGGTTGGGAGCCCGAGAGTCAGACCCAAAAATTTCTTGGGGGCGGGAACACGCGGAGTGTGGCAAAGCCGGGTAGGATACCTGAGCCAACTCCCCGTGCTTACCGTGGAGTGAGAGGGCGTCGTACTGGTCAGACACCATGTTATGCGGTGGAGCGCACGGTGTCCCCAGTACGTGTGCTTAGCCCAGTGCGGGCTTTTCCACCTCGCCGCACTGGTAGGGCTAGGTTGGGCATCGAGCCGGGTGTCATGAAGCCGGCCCAACGCATCTGGTCTCCAGTGCGTCTCCTCGGGCCGGCGTACATGGCACCAGCCTTACAAATGGTGTCCCCGGTTCGCCAGCATAGCCCAGTGCGGGCTATTCCACCTCGCCGCACTGGCAGGGCTACGGGGACCATTCAACCAGGTAAGGTTGGGCAGGCTCGGTGCTCAAGAGCTCGTGTACTCCTTCACGGTCCGGTATATCCGGTGCCACCTCCACGTACCAGTCCTCCGGTGGCAGCCCCCCACACCAGGCTGTCTCTCCGTCTCCTCCCTACAGGTGTACCTGCCTGCCCAGCGCTGTCTGAGCTGCCTGCCTGCCCAGCGCTGTCTGAGCTGCCTGCCTGCCCAGCGCTGTCTGAGCTGCCTGCCTGCCCAGCGCTGTCTGAGCTGCCTGCCTGCCCAGCGCTGTCTGAGCTGTCTGCCTGCCCAGCGCTGTCTGAGCTGCCTGCCTGCCCAGAGCCAGTAGAGCCGTCCGCCTGTCCCGAGCCAGTAGAGCCATCCGTCAGTCAGGAGCCGCTAGAGCCGCCCGTCTGTCCCGAGCCGTCAGAGCTGCCCGTCTGTCCCGAGCCGTCAGAGCTGCCCGTCTGTCCCGAGCTGCTAGAGCCGTCCACCAGACAGGAGCAGCCAGAGCCGTCCGCCAGAACAGGAGCAGCCAGAGCCGTCCGCCAGACAGGAGCAGCCAGAGCCGTCCGCCAGCCATGACCAGCCAGAGCCGTCAGCCAGCCATGACCAGCCAAAGCCGTCAGCCAGCCATGACCAGCCAGAGCCGTCAGCCAGCCATGACCAGCCAGAACCGTCAGCCAGCCATGACCAGCCAGAGCCGTCAGCCAGCCATGACCAGCCAGAGCCGTCAGCCAGCCATGACCAGCCAGAGCCGTCAGCCAGCCAGGAGCTGCCAGAGCCGTCAGCCAGCCAGGAGCTGCCAGAGCCGTCAGCCAGCCAGGAGCTGCCAGCCAGCCAGCCAGGAGCTGCCAGCCAGCCAGCCAGGAGCTGCCAGAGCCAGCCAGCCAGGATCCGCCAGAGCCTGCAGTCAGCCAGGATCCGCCAGATGCTGCGATGCTAAAATCGCTCTTCACTCTGGAGCTGCCGGAGGCGTCCTTCACTCCAGCGCTGCCGGAGTCTCCCGCCTGTCCGGCGCTGCCGGAATTCCCCATGCGGTTGGGACCCATGGCTAGGGTCCCCAGGCCAAGGTCGGCGGCAAGGATTGCCGCTCATAAAAGGCCACGGGGGCGATTAAGGAGGCGGACAAAAACATTGTTTAAGTGGGGTCCACGTCCCGCGCCGCCACCGCGGACAGATGCCCACCCAGACCCTCCCCTAGAGTTTTAGGTGGTGCGCCCAGAGTTCACACCTTAAGGGGGGGGGTTCTGTCACGTTCCTGACCTGTTTTCCCTTGTTTTGTATTTATTTAGTATGGTCAGGGCGTGAGTTGGGTGGGTTGTCTATGTGTGATTTTCTATGTTGGGATTTTGTGTTCGGCCTGGTATGATTCTCAATCAGAGGCAGCTGTCTATCGTTGTCCCTGATTGAGAATCATACTTAGGCAGCCGGGGTTTCACGTGTGTTTTGTGGGTGTTTGTCTACCGTGTTAGTGTTTTCACCACACGGTACTGTTTCGGTTTTCTGCACTTCGTTTATTGTTTTGTATTTCAGTGTTCAGTTTCGGTTTTAATAAAAAATCATGAGCCCGAACCACTCTGCATATTGGTCCGATCCTTCTCGCCTCTACTCGTCCGATGAGAAGGACGAAATAGACAATCGTTACAGAATGAGAAAGAAGATGTACAGGCAGGAAGAGTAAACTGTTCTAAATTAGCAAGCCAAAGGGAATGATCCATCACGTTGCATCAGGAAACTCTAAGTACAGTACATGTTTTTTTTGCATAGACTATTTCATAAACTAACTCCTCTATTATTCTAAGCTCACCTTCACTGTATTGTTACCTGGTGATCTACATACTGTGCAGTGTGTGTGTGTGTGTGTAGTAATCACAGACGGTTACCATTGTTACAAGGGTACAATAATGCCAAGAACAAATGTCAGCTGATGTCGTAAGGAACCAAATAATGCAGTCAACTAGATACTCCATGGATTGGATCAGCTAGAGCTGTCATCTCCTTTCAATGAATAAACATCGTCATATGTTCTCCTCTATTACTTCATAATGAATATGCAGGCCTTGATTCAACACTCCATTGATTTGTGGTACTTATGTCTGAGTAGTTTCCCTTCAAGGTTTTCCATTTAAGTAGCCCTTTTCTTGCAACTTGAAACCACAGGCCATCATTAGCCCGTCCATGCAGACCCTCCTCTGCATTCGCCGGGGCTTTTCATTTGTTTACCCTGAAAGGAAGTCATTTCTCAGTATTTCCTGGGACATAATGACCTGCATTAGCCAATTGTAGCTGGGAATTGACGAGGTTTGATTATAGATGTCGGCATAGCATTGGAAAGTCACACAGTATGCATAATGCATGTTGGTCATTTCCTCAAATCGTTTAGACATTGTAATCAAATCTGTCATGTTCACCAAAACATTTCATGAGATTAGGTTGTGTCATTCGAGAATTATCTGTATTCTAAGGTACAGCTTTCAAAGTTCTTGACATTTTCCATATTGACTGACCTTCATGTCTTAAAGTAATGATATGAATGACTTTTCTCTTTGCTTATTTGAGCTGTTCTTTCAATAACATGAACTTGGTCATTTACCAAAAAGGGCTATCTTCTGTATAGCAACCCTACCTTGTCACAACACAACTGACTGGCTCAAACGCATTAAGAAGGAAAGAAATTCCACAGTTTAACTTTTAAGAAGGCACGCATGTTATTTGAAATGCATTCCATACCTCATGAAGCTGGTTGAGAGAATGACAAGAGAGTGTGCAAAGCTGTCATCAAGGCAAAGGGTGGCTACTTTGAATAATCTAAAACACTATTTTGTTTACTACATGATTCCATATGTGTTATTTCATAGTTTTGATGTCTTTACTATTATTCTACAATGTAGAAAATAGTCAAAATAAAGAAAAAAAAACTTGAATGAGTAGGTGTGTCCAAACTTTTGACAGGTACTGTGTGTGTGTCTGTGTATAAAATAGGGAATGGGTAAAACAGTAAGTTAACATTATTAAATCGATGTACATAGGGAAGCAGCCTCTAAGGTGCAGAGTTGAGTAACCGGGTGGTAGCCATCTAGTGACAGTGACTAAGTTCAGGGTAGGTTGTTGGGTGGAGGCCAGCTAGTGATGGCTATTTAACAGTCTAATGGCCTCGAGATATATAAGCTTTTTTCAGTCTCTCAGTCCCAGCTTTGTTGAACCTGCACTGACCTACTGGATGATAGTGGGGTGAACCGGTCCTTGATGATCTTCCTGGCCTTCCTGTGACACCGGGTGCTGTAGATGTCCTGGAAGAGAGGCAGTGTGCTCCCGGTGATGCATTGGGTAGACTGCACCACACTCTGGAGAGCCCTGCGGTTGTG
Source organism: Salvelinus fontinalis (assembly GCF_029448725.1). Taxonomy (NCBI): domain Eukaryota; kingdom Metazoa; phylum Chordata; class Actinopteri; order Salmoniformes; family Salmonidae; genus Salvelinus; species Salvelinus fontinalis. The sequence continues at coordinate 13,836,297 of NC_074674.1, forward strand.
GACGATGCAGTTGCCGTACCAGGCGTTACACAGCCGCCAGGATGCTCTCAACGATGCATCTGTAAAAGTTTGTGAGGGTCTTAGGGGTCAAGACAAATTTCTTCAGCTTCCTGAGTTTGAAGAGGCGAAGTTGCGCCTTCTTCACCACACTGTCTGTGTGGGTGATGCATTTCAGATTGTCAGTGATGTGTACGCCGTGGAACTTGAAGCTTTTCACCTTCTCCACTGCTTCCCCTTCGATGTGGATGGGGGGCATTTTTGATGTGGATGGGGGGCATTCAATCTTGATGATTGAGTTGGTGGTGTGCGTGGCCATGCAGTCATGGGTGAGCAGGGAGTACAGGACGAGGCTGAGCACACACCCTTGTGGGGCCCCTGTGTTGAGGATTCGTGTAGTGGAGGTGTCGATGTCTACCTTCACCACCTGGGGGTGGCCCGTGAGGAAGTCCAGGACCCAGTTGCACAGGGCAGGGTTCAGGCCCAGGGCCCCGAGCTTAATAATGAGCTTGGAGGGTATGGTGTTGAAGGCTGAGCTGTAGTCAATGAACAGCATTCTTACATAGGTATTCCTCTTGTCCAGATGGGATAGTGAAGTGTGCGGTGCGATGGCGGTTGCGTCATCCGTGGATCTATTGGGGCGGTAGGCAAATTGCAGTGGGTCTCGGGTGTCGGGTAAGATGGAGGTGATATGATCCTCAAAGTACTTCAGGATGACAGAAGTGAGTGCTTTGGGTCGATAATCATTTAGTTCAGTTACCTTCGCTTTCTTGGGTACAGGATCAATGGTGGACATCTTGAAGCATCTGGCGACAGCAAACTGTGTCACTCTGTCATGTCAGTCAACATCTTGTCTGGAACATTGACATTACTGCATTGTGATAGATATACGCCCATTGTTCATAAAGAGTGTTTCCACTGCCTTTTTCACACATCTCCATTCCAGCATCGTTGACAACACTTGCTACTCTTTTAAACTCATCTCAATATGGTGAGGGATTATTGTTTCTGAGATCAGGGCATCAGAATCTAAGCTTTGCTCCGTTAATGCTACAAGACAAGTCTGGAGCACATGGACCTCCACTAACCAGATGTTGCACTGTGTGGAGAGATAGTATGTCAAATGTGATTAATTTCAGGAAACTAGGTATATGTCGCAGATCAATACTTCACAGGAGAGCCATTTGAACGTAAACCTTTGGTAGAAGCCTACAATAAGGAAAAATTCCAGGTAAACAGAAAGTTGACAGATATAAATATTTTATAAATATAAGATGCTTACCCAGACACATTTGTCTAAATTGATGGGTCATGTGAAAGAAATGCTTTAACCCTCAGCCACATCTAGTGGTGAAAAAAATACTAAATTGTCATACTTGAGTAAAAGTATTAATCATTTCAAATTCCTTATATTTAAACCAGACAGCACAATTTATTTATCTTTTTTTTTTTTTTTTGACGGATAGCCAGGGACACACTCCAACACTCAGACATAATTTAAAAACATAGCATTTGTGTTTAGTGAGTCTGCCAGATCAGATGCAGTAGGGATGTTCTCTTGATAAGTGTGTGAATTGGACAATTGTCCTGTCAAAATGTACTTTTGGGTGTCAGGGAAAATGTATAGAGTAAAAAGTACATTATTTTCTTTCGGAATGTAGTGAAGTAAAAGTAAAAGTTGCTAAAAATATAAATTGTAAAGTAATGTACAGATACCCCCCAAAATTACTTAAGTGGTATGTTAAAGTATTTTTACTTAAGTACTTTTGACCACTGCCCAAATGCCTTTACAACAGTACATTAGCATACTGTATATACTGTTACACACGCACTTATCACATAGTATTCCATACATAAGTTAATGAAAATAATTTTCACCTTTAGTGCTGGTACTGCTTGATCTATGGCAGCGGGCTGAAGTACAGAGTCAGGTGTTGTTGCCAGCCATATCTTTCCACCTGCACCATACCATCCTCCAGTCCAACCAGCTGTGAGATGTTGACCTCTGTCACAGTGCTGTCCTTCACAACACCAGGAATCTCAGACAAAGTGCTCACTCTGGTCTTTCACTACACACACTTCATGCAAATAATGTTAGCTAGCTAGCCAGCCATCTAACATCAGCTGGTTAGCTAACAGCAAACTTTAACTAGCAATACAAACTGATTTTCATAGCTACCTAAAGTTAACCAAATAGGTTCAATGTTAGCTAGCTAACATTAGGCTATAACCAGCAATGCGAAATGGTATTCTGAGAAAACATCACTAACGTTAAACACAATTCATACATGTAAATTAATGTTAGCTAGCAAGCCAGCCATCTAACCTCAGCTAACGTTAGCTAGCTAACAGCAAGCTTTAACTTGGGGTATTTTGTTTAGACATGTCACGTTAACGTTAGCTAGATAAAAAATGAACTATAACCCCAATCCATAGAGTAACATTACTAGCAATACAAACCGATTGTCATAGCTAAATTTAACCAAATAAGTTAGGTTGAATGATAACATTAGCTAGCAAGCCAGCCATCGAAATCCAGCCGGCTAGCTACCAGCACGCCTTAACTTGCAATGAAAACAACGTTCTGACAAATTTACAAACGTATAATGTCTGATACTGTAGGTAGATTCTTCCTTGTGTACATGGATGAAAGCTTCACGGCAGACTGCAACCCCCTTTCATTGGACATCCTGTGTCGTTTCCGTTTAGTTTGCACAGCTTGTTTGGCCCGTTGGGTTCCACTGACTTCAAAACTCGGTAAACGTCTTCCGTGACAACAACACTGTTGATCGCCGTTTCTTTCCCATCACCGTCATCAGACGACTCTACAATGTCTTCTTCAATGAAAATGTTTTGACCTAAATCAGGGATTTCCTCGTCGTCTGATTCATTTTCAGAGTCAGAGAGAGTCAGCATGGCACAATCATCCTCCAGAAAGTAGTCCATTACAACTTTTTCCCAAAGACCTGATAAATTCAGGGCAGCGATGCTATTGAGGGCAGTAGCAACATATTTGCAGTTCTCCATGGCTAACGCTATATCTTTAGAAAAACTGCAGTAGAAAGGATTATCTACGCATAAAGAGCAGCTCATTTTATAGACACAAGATGCTACACCGCAGAATAATCTGAAACTCATCTCTCGGCATGTCCAGCCCACTCATTATCTCAACCAATCATGGCTAGCGGTAAGGTTCCTGTCTTTCTTTGGCTAAACCAACTAGGCTCTTAAAACTTCTTGTCAATACGGGGGCGCTGTTTTCACTTTGGGAAAAATCATGCCCAAATGAAACGGCCTCGTACTCTTTTCTAGATCATACAATATGCATATTATTATTACTATTGGATAGAAAACACTCAGCAGTTTCTAAAACAGTTTGAATTATATCTGTGAGTAAAACAGAACTCATTTTGCAGCAAACTTCCATACAGGAAGTGAAAAATCTGAAAACGAGGCTCTGTTTCAGGGCCTGCCTATTCAACTGGCTTTTATTTAGGGTTAATTTAACAACTTTTTTCGTATTTACAGATGGCATAAACGTTTGTTATTATTAAGGCACATGAAAGTTCACATGTTCGAGAAGGCATTTCTGCCAAAAAACGCATTTTGATAAAACAAGTTTTATGTTCAAACGGCTCTCCTGTGAAGTCGTGACTTGCGACATAAGCCTGGTTTCCTGAATCAAGTCACATTTTGTAATTGTCTCTGATTTTATCCAATGTAAAAAACACAATTTCCAATTTTGCTAAATAAGACCGAATCAGTGCGGTCGGTCACAAATAAACCCACATCAGTCGCCCCAGGATAAGGCCTTTCTGCAAAGCAAACAGACAATGTCATATCAATGTCATTTAGACATTACTCCATTCATGAAAAAACCATGGACATGTCATGTTTTCATAAGCTGCTAAAAACATCTAGACATCCATGACTGTTGGCTGGTGGATATTGAGTTCATCCCATTGGCCGGGTGTGGTCAGGGGAACTTCCTGGTGGCAGAATTAATTTCCTGTAATTCCACCTTGCTAGGACCATTGTAAATATTCCTCGGCGCGTTACGTTTGACAGGATATATAAGGTTAATCTCTTAAATGTGTAATCCATTCGATTACACTTAACAGGGCAAACTAATGTCTATGATTCAGAGTATGGTTTGAATAGGATGCTCTAGTGGGATCTCTACATAAGCACACTATTAGTCTTGTGTTTTTTCCTTGTGCCAAGTCCCTGTTCAGTGTTGTCAGAGGGGTTTGTCTGCTCTTGGGAATGTTATGTCTCTCTGCTGGTGCTTGGTTGTGCAGCATGGGAGCTGAAGAGGGAGATTGCTCCTTTAAGCCCATAGATCTAGATGGAACAAATGCGCTTAGTAGAATGTGTTTGGCTTTCTTGCTTTGATCTATTTTCTCCATCAGTGCCTGCATATTCACCATGGGTAAGAAGGCTTTGACGCTTCACAATCCCACTAGTACTCCTCTGCATCTCATACTATGTTAAATTGTTCTGAAGAGTTATATATAGCTGCTTTTCATCCGGGTTATCTTTCATTTTAATTTCTCTTTCTCACTTTTAACGTGACTACGATCCCTTTTCTCCCATTCACGCGCAATTGCGTAGTCAAAGTCGGTGAAGTTCTCTTTCTCTGCATGTCTCACTGAATCAGCAGTCTTTGTAAAATGTACACAAAGACTGAAATTAAATTGTGATTGGGTTTGTTTTGTCGCTGATGGGAGGGTTTTTCTTTGCCGCACTGAACCGCCTTCAAGACAGATTGTAGAATCTTTCATCAAGAATTCCATCATCTGTGTTGGGCCACTCATTTCTCATCTGTTCAGGTGATTGTTGCTTTGCTTCCGTTGCAAGATGTATACATATAGACACAGAGAAAGTACATGATGAAAGCAAAGGCAGCCACTTTTATAAGGAATGCCTGCTCCGTGACACTTCAGTATGGTGAACTAACTGTCACCAACCGACTCAATTCGGTTTTATGTACCAACATTTCTAATTGTGTTTAAAAAGTAGAGACTCAGAGCTAGAAAATGGTATATCATACACTACAGTTGAGGGACGATGAGAAAGTAATTCTGCTCAGAAAGTTGATAAACTTGTTACCCCACTTTTGAGAAAATGGCCCTTGAATGTTTTGGTACACATACTGGAGAGCTCGTCTTTGTCTACAGGTATTCCCAAACTGGTGTACTGGCAATGTTGTCGGGGGTACGCCCCCAAAAAATGTGAATCACTTTTTCTTTTTTTCTTCACATTTTCAAACAGTCCGTTTATATTTTTCAACGGGGCTATACATTTGGGTGAGTTTTTTCTCTCACCTGAGTAACCTCGTTTCACAGCCCAAAATAAAATTAAACCATCTAGTGTTCAGCAAAATAACAACACAATGTCAAATACCGGTAGCCTAGTCAAATAATTAACATCCAATCACATTAACCGTTACTCTCTCGCGGTAATTCCACTAACGGTCTGTATGTAGCCAAACGTAGCTGTGGCTCATTCCGTTTGCTCGAAAATGTATAAACAACACATGAGCACATCAGTGAGAACATACTGTGTCACATACTGTATCATCAGCTATTACAGGTATTCCCAAACTGGGGTACTGGGGGTACGCGCAATGCCGTCGGGGGTAAGCCAAATACAAATTTGATTCTCACCTGAGAAGCCTCGTTTCACTGCCAAAAATAAAATTACATCTAGTGTTCAACGAAATAACAACACAATGTCAAATACATGTAGCCTTGTCAAATAATGAATATTAACCGTTACTCTCTCACAGGAATTCCACTAACGGTCTTTATGGAGCAAAACGTAGCTGCTGCTCATTCCGTTTGCTCGGAAATGAATGGTTAAAAAAAAGTAAGGCCCGCATCCATAGAGACACGTACCAGCTCTACTGGTAGTACTGCTACTACCAGCAGTACTACACCTGCACCTGTCGACGACACAAGTTGTTCTGCTTCCACGAGCACATCCATTGCTAGCATCAGTAATTCTACATTTGTCGTTAGCCCAGCTAGCATGGACACTGACAGTTGTGAATCTGATGCAGCCGAAGAGCTACTGCCGCCTTACCTGGGAAAGCAATGAACAACAGACAGGGACGTTGGACTATCGAAGAGGCACAAATATGATGAGAACTACATTGATTTGGGGTTCATTTATATTGGCAGCAGTGCCTTTCCACAGCCACAGTGTGTTATATGTGCTAAAGTACTATCTCAAAACTCGATGAAACCTTCACTCTTAGAAACAAAACATGCCAATTTGAAAAATAAGCCACAGGAGTTTTTTGAACGAGAATTAAGACGACTTTCATTAATAAGAAGGGGCTAGAAGAGTCTTATATGGTGAGCTACTGAGTGGCTAGGACAGGGAATTGTGGAGGACTTAATTCTTCCTGCTGCCGCAGATATGGCTGGGACAATGTGTGGGGAAAAGGCCAAAAAAACAACACACACAACATCTTTATCAAACAACACTGTTTCACAACGCATCAGTGACATGGCAGGAGATGTCTTGAAACAATTACTGCTTCGCATACAAGCCAGTGAGTTCTATGCGTTACAGCTGGATGAGTCAACAGACGTGGCGGGCCTGGCACAGCTCCTAGTATATGTCCGTTACGTTTATGGTGGGTCAATTAAGGAAGACATCCTCTTCTGCAAACCACTGGAAACCAGAACAACAGGAGAGGATATTTCTAAAGTACTGGACAGCTTTGTGAAATCAAATGGACTTTGGTGGTCAAGATGTGTTGGTATCTGTACTGATGGTGCAAAAGCCATGACAGGGAGACATAGTGGAGTGGTAACGCGCGTGCAAGCAGTTGCTCCCGACACCACTTGGGTACACTGCAGCATCCACGAGAGGCTCTTGCTGCCAAAGGAATGCCTGGCAGCTTGAAATATGTATTGTACACTACAGTGAAAATGGTTAACTTTGTTCAAGCAAGAACCCTGAACTCTCGTGTATTTTCGGCACTATGCAAAGATATGGGCAGCGACCATGTAGCGCTTTTACAACATACAGAAGTGCGCTGGTTATCAATCAATCAATCAATCAATCAAATGTATTCATAAAGCCCTTCTTACATCAGCTGATGTCAAACTGCTGTACAGAAATCCAGCCTAAAACCCCAAACAGCAAGCAATGCAGATGTAGAAGCATGGTGGCTAGGAAGAACGCCCTAGAAAGGCCAAAACCTAGGAAGAAACCTAGAGAGGAACCAGGCTATGAGGGGTGACCAGTCCTCTTCTGGCTGGGTGGAGATTATAACAGAACATGGCAAAGATGTTCAAATGTTCATAGATGACCAGCAGGGTCAAATAATAATAATCAGAGTGGTTGAAGAGGGTGCAACATGTCAGCACCTCAGGAGTATATGTCAGTTTGGCTTTTCATAGCCGATCATTCAGAGTATGTCTATCACTCCTGCTGTCTCTGGAGAGTTGAAAGCAGCAGGTCTGGGACAGTGAACAAGTCAGGGTTCCATAGCCGCAGGCAGAACAGTTTAAACTGGAGCAGCAGCACGACCAGGTGGACTGGGGACAGCAAGGAGACATCAGGCCAGGTAGTCCTGAGGCATGGTCCTAGGGCTCAGGTCCTCTGAGAAAGAGAGAGAGAGAGAAAGAAAGATAGAACGAAAGAGAGAAATAGAGAGAAAAAGAAAGAGAGAATTAGAGAGAGCAGACTTAAATTCACAGAGGACACCGGATAAGACAGGAGAATTACTCCAGATATAACAGACTGACCCTAGCCCCTCGACACAAACTATTGCAGCAGAGAGCCAAACAGGCAGGAAGATCACGTCAGTGACTCAACCCACTCAAGTGACGCACCCCTCCTAGGGATGGCATGGAAGAGCACCAGTAAGCCAGTGACTCAGCCCCTGTAATATGGTTTGAGACAGAGAATCCCAGGGGAGAGAGGGGAACCGGCCAGGCAGAGACAGCAAGGGCGGTTCGTTGCTCCAGTGCCTTTCCGTTCACCTTCAAACTCCTGGGCCAGACCACGCTCAATCATAGGACCTACTGAAGAGATGAATCTTCAATAAAGACTTTAAGGTTGAGACCGAGTCTGCGTCTCTCACATGGATAGGCAGACCATTCCATAAAAATGGAGCTCAATCGGAGAAAGCACTGCCTCCCAAAAAATAAAGGGAACACTTAAACAACACAATGTAACTCCAAGTCAATCACACTTCTGTGAAATCAAACTGTCAACTTAGGAAGCAACACTGATTGACAATAAATTTCACATGCTGTTGTGCAAATGGAATAGACAAAAGGTGGAAATTATAGGCAATTAGCAAGACACCCCCAATAAAGGAGTGGTTCTGCAGGTGATGACCACAGACCACTTCTCAGTTCCTATGCTTCCTGGCTGATGTTTTGGTCACTTTTGAATGCTGGCGGTGCTTTCACTCTAGTGGTAGCATGAGACGGAGTCTACAACCCACACAAGTGGCTCAGGTAGTGCAGCTCATCCAGGATGGCACATCAATGCAAGCTGTGGCAAGAAGGTTTGCTGTGTCTGTCAGCGTAGTGTCCAGAGCATGGAGGCGCTACCAGGAGACAGGCCAGTACATCAGGAGACGTGGAGGAGGCCGTAGGAGGGCAACAACCCAGCAGCAGGACCGCTACCTCCGCCTTTGTGCAAGGAGGAGCACTGCCAGAGGCCTGCAAAATGACCTCCAACAGGCCACAAATGTGCATGTGTCAGCATATGGTCTCACATTGGAGCACTGCTTGCTGCAGTCTCAGTCACATGAACTCCTCAAGTATCTCCCACTCAATTTGGGAAAGGGGCTCTGAACGAGAATTACTTTACTGTACCTCCCAACACTGCATAATGAATGAAATACTGCTGCTCCAGTCCTGCAGTTCTCGTCGGCACACTTATCTCTACTTCTCTCATTTCGCAAAAGGTGACATTTGTAAGAATGGCAAACATTTTAAACAAAATTGCATTTCCTCACAGCGTTTGCTCAAAGTTTGTCTTTCATGATATGAGCGTTATTGATGGCACTATTGCTTTTCCCGTCCACGAAACGGCAGCTCACTCCCAAATTCTCTGTAGTTTTTTCCAAAAGGTTTATTTCCTCTCAAACTGTATAATGCAAAGTAATTCCTAGCTTGTTTCTGGGAGTAGAGATGGCTATTTCTGCAATTAATGCGTTCTGCATTAGCATCGAACAGCCCTCGTGAAATGCAACTTTCAGGGAAGTTAGAACCCAATATATACAGGCAGTTAGAAAAGCCAAGGCTAGCTTTTTCAAGCAGAAATTTGCTTCCTGCAACACAAACTCAAAAAAGTTCTGGGACATTGTAAAGTCCATGGAGAATAAGAGCACCTCCTCCCAGCTGCCCACTGCACTGAGGATAGGAAACTCTGTCACCACCGATAAATCCACTTTAATTGAGAATTTCAATAAGCATTTTTCTACGGCTGGCCATGCTTTCCACCTGGCTACCCCTACCCCGGTCAAATGCACTGCACCCCCCACAGCAACTCGCCCAAACAACTACAAATACCTAGGTGTCTGGTTAGACTGTAAACTCTCTTTCCAGACTCACATCAAACATCTCCAATCCAAAGTTAAATCTAGAATTGGCTTCCTATTTCGCAAAAAGGCATCCTTCACCCATGCTGCCAAACATACCCTCGTAAAACTGACCATCTTACCGATCCTCGACTTCGGCGATGTCATTTACAAAATAGCCTCCAACACCCTACGCAACAAATTGGATGCAGTCTATCACAGTAACATCCGTTTTGTCACCAAAGCCCCATATACTACCCACCACTGCGACCTGTACGCTCTCGTTGGCTGGCCCGCGCTTCATACTCGTCGCCAAACCCACTGGCTCCAGGTCATGTACAAGACCCTGCTAGGTAAAGTCCCGCCTTATCTCTGCTCGCTGGTCACGATAGCAGCACCCAGCCGTAGCACGCGTTCCAGCAGGTATATCTCACTTGTCACCCCCAAAGCCAACTCCTTCCAGTTCTCTGCTGCCATTGACTGGAACGAACTACAAAAATCTCTGAAACTGGAAACACTTATCTCCCTCACTAGCTTTAAACACCAGCTGTCAGAGCAGCTCACAGATCACTGCACCTGTACATAGCCGATCTATAAATAGCCCAAACAACTACCTCTTCCCCTACTGTATTTATTTATTTATTTGGCTCCTTTGCACCCCAGTATTTCTACTTTGCACACTCATCTCCTGTCAAATCTACCATTCCAGTGTTTTTATTGCTATATTGTATTTACTTCGCCACCATGGCCTATTTATTTCCTTTACCTCCCTTATCTCACCTCATTTGCTCACATTGTATGTAGACTTATTTTTCTACTGTATTATTGACTTGAGTTACACATGGAGTTTGTTTTACTCCATGTGTAACTCTGTGTTGTTATATGTGTCGAACTGCTGTGCTTTATCTTGGCCAGGTCGCAGTTGTAAATGAGAACTTGTTCTCAACTTGCCTACCTGGTTAAATAAAGGTGAAATAAAACATGTATTTTTTTAATGATTTTTATTTCAGAAAATTGGCAATTTAATTTGACGCGTTGCCTCTGGGTTGTCTTTTGTATTATGTATAATTTAGACGACAGTGTTTCTTCTGTCGCCACTATAGTTCATTTGAATTCTGATGTTTGAGGATCAGAAAGAAAAACAGAGCATTTTGCTATTTTCTCACAGATCAGTCAAGAAACTGTGTAAGCGAGAGAAAAAACCTTTGTGGCTTTCGAGTATCTCTTTGTTTGCTTCAGCTGTTGCTCTCAATCTACTCTCCCAGTCCTTAAGGACCACGGTAAATAATGATACGCCGTGCACGTAGCACTAATGATAATGGAGCTCCCTCCTTCTCCCTCTCCTCCATTGAATGACTGACTTCCTGCCCATAGCTCCATTACAGGCACTAGTGGGATGGGGCGGAGTGTGTGAATGTGTCAGACGGTTGCACACAGAGGTCTTTTAACTGAGAAACAAATGAGCCTTTACCACAGGCACCAGGCTGGCGGACAGGGGGAGGCGAGGACAGAGAGCCACGGCACTAACACACACCCAGGTTCTCCTTAATTCTTTCCCCTGTAATTGACTCAACTGCCCCTTTCTTGTCACATCAAAGCCAGAGCAAGGAGCCGAGGCTGGGACTATCCAGTGGTCATTCTTTACATTTATTAAGCCCCCTACATACAGTCGTGGCCAAAAGTTTTGAGAATGACACAAATATTAATTTCCACAAAGTTTGCTGCTTCAGTGTCTTTAGAAATTTTTGTCAGATGTTACTATGGAATACTGAAGTATAATTACAAGCATTTCATAAGTGTCAAAGGCTTTTATTGACAATTACATGAAGTTGATGCAAAGAGTCAATATTTGCAGTGTTGACCCTTCTTTTTCAAGACCTCTGCAATCCGCCCTGGCATGCTGTCAATTCACTTCTGGGTCACATCCTGACTGATGGCAGCCCATTCTTGCATAATCAATGCTTGGAGCTTGTCAGAATTTGTGTGTTTTTGTTTGTCCACCAGCCTCTTGAGGATTGACCACAAATTCTCAATGGGATTAAGGTCTGGGGAGTGTCCTGGCCATGGACCCAAAATATCGATGTTTTGTTCCCCGAGCCACTTAGTTATCACTTTTGTCTTATGGCAAGGTGCTCCATCATGCTGGAAAAGACATTGTTCGTCACCAAACTGTTCCTGGATGGTTGGGAGAAGTTGCTCTCAGAGGATGTGTTGGTACCATTCTTTATTCATGGCTGTGTTCTTATGCAAAATTGTGAGTGAACCCACTCCCTTGGCTGAGAAGCAACCCCACACATGAATGGTCTCAGGATGCTTTACTGTTGCCATGACACAGGACTGATGGTAGCGCTCACCTTGTCTTCTGAGGACAAGCTTTTTCCGGAAGCTCCAAACAATCGGAAAGGGAATTCATCAGAGGAAATTACTTTACCCCAGTCCTCAGCAGTCCAATCCCTGTACCTTTTGCAGAATACCAGTCTGTCCCTGATGTTTTTCCTGGAGGGAAGTGGCTTCTTTGCTGCCCTTCTTGACACCAGGCCATCCTCCAAAATTCTTCACCTCACTGTGCGTGCAGATGCACTCACACCTGCCTGCTGCCATTCCTGAGCAAGCTCTGTACTGGTGGTGCCCCGATCCCGCAGCTGAATCAACTTTAGGAGACGGTCCTGGCACTTGCTGGACTTTCTCGGGCGCCCTGAAGCCTTCTTCACAACAATTGAACCGCTCTCCTTGAAGTTCTTGATGATCCAATAAATGGTTGATTTAGGTGCAATCTTACTGGCAGCAATATCCTTGCCTGTGAAGCCCTTTTTGTGCAAAGCAATGATGATGGCACGTGTTTCCTTGCAGGTAACCATAGTTGACAGAGGAAGAACAATGATTCCAAGCACCACCCTCCTTTTGAAGCTTCCAGTCTGTTATTCAAACTCAATCAGCATGACAGAGTGATCTCCAGCCTTGTCCTCGTCAACACTCACACCTGTGTTAACGAGATAATCACTGACATGATGTCAGCTGGTCCTTTTGTGCCAGGGCTGAAATGCAGTGGAAATGTTTTTTGGGGATTCAGTTCATTTGCATGGCAAAGAGGGACTTTGCAATTCATTGCAATTCAATTCTGATCACTCTTCATAACATTCTGGAGCATATGCAAATTGCCATCATACAAACTGAGGCAGCAGACTTTGTGAAAATTTATATTTGTGTCATTCTCAAAACTTTTGGCCACGACTCTATATTCCACCATTAATGACTCGACAGGGAGCTTAGCTACAGCATGCCCTAAGTGCTGTCTCATCCGTGCCAATGATACAGCTCTCTGGCAGGATTAAAATCGGCCTCTATTTCTTTAAACCTCACTAGCTATGTTTTCATTAACTTTCCCAGTGATTTTTTTTTGGTCGACATTTAGAAGGTTCGCATAGAAAATAGAAGCAACAATTGCCTGCTCAGACGCGTTTCCATTGAACTATCTTGTGTCGATTAAAAACAGGTGGACGTAATGATGTCACACCTATTAAAAACATTTTGACAAATTGCACATTAATAAATTGGTGACAACCTGTACGCCCTCCCACCTACAATTTTCGTACTGTATCAGGTAGCCCGTGAAAGCATTATTGACTTCTAGCCTGCCTCCTCTTAGACCTTGTCCAGTATTTGTTCATAAAAGTTATGCTTGGCTGTTTTTGCCAAGAAAGCGCCTTATCATCTCCTAATGCACTCGCAACCTTCTTCCTGCCAATAGGCAAATAATCTGTCTCACTTTAAAATCTACGGTAGGATTTTTGTAGGCCAGGTCCTATCCTCTACCATAAATAATGGATTGAACTTCCTGTAAACGACTGCATGTATAAGGAAATAAATGTGTTTCCATTTAGCTGGAGGAATAATGACCACAACCGAGGGTGTCCTTTTTCATCTAATATTACAGAGGCGCATTGCCGATTTTCAGAATGAACATCTCGATAGTTGTAGCAGACACAATTACTTCTTGGATGAGAATTTTGGATCCAAGCGTTAGGTAAACCAATATTAACTAGGATACTTGAAAGTTTGGTGATGAAAGATTCCACAGGGTGTTAAATAATAAGCCTGATCAAAGATATAAATGCAACAATTTCAAAGATTTGACTAAGTTACAGTTCATATATCCGGAAATCAGTCAATTGAAATAAATAAATTAGGCCCTAATCTATGGATTTTACATCACTGGGAATACAGATATGCATCTATTGGTCACAGATACTGTACTTTAAAAAAAGGTAGGGGCGTGGATCAGAAAACCAGTCAGCATCTGGTGTGACCACCATTTGCCTCGTGCAGGGTGACACATCTTCACATAAAGTTGTCTGAGTATGCAGGACATGGAAGAACTGTGTCATTTTCAGTTTCCAGGACTTGTGTACAGATCTTTGCAACATGGGGCTGTGCATTATCATGCTGAAACATGAGGTGATGGCGGAAGATGAATGGCACGACAATGGGCCTCAGGATCTCATCACGGTATCTCTCTACATTCAAATTACCATCGATAAAATGCAATTGTGTTCGTTGTCCGTAGATTATGCCTGTCCATACCATAACCCCACCGGCACCATGGGGCACTCTGCTCACAACGTTGACAACAGCAAACCACTCGCCCACAAGACGCTATACACGCTGTCTAGGTAGAGCCAGGTACAGTTGAAACCAGGATTCATCCTTGAATCCTTCTGCAGCATGCCAGTGGCCATCAACGGTGAGCATTTTCCCACTGAAGTCGGTTACGACACCGAACTGCAGTCAGGTAAAGACCCTGGTGAGGATGATGAGCTTCCCTGAGACGTTTTCTGACAGAAATTCTAGAGTTGTGCAAACCCAAAGTTTCATCAGCTGTCCAGGTGGCTGGTCTCAGACAATCCCGTAGGTGAAGAAGCCGGATCTGGGCTGGCGTGGTCACATGCGGTCTGCGGTTGTGAGGCCGGTTAGATGTACTACCAAATTATCTAAAACGACAGTGTTCAATCAGCTTCTTGATATGCCACACCTGTCAGGTGGATGGATTATCTTGGCAAAGGATAAATGCTCACTAGCAGGGATGTGAACAAATTTGTGCACAACATTTGAGAGAAATACTCTTTTTGTGCATATGGAAAAATATTTTATTTCAGCTCACACTTTACATGTTGCGTTTAAGTTTTTGTTCAGTGTACCTTTGGCCTTTGATCAAGTTCAGAAACCACATTTTAATATTTATTACTTTCTGATCAACAGTGGATTATTAAAACATTTGTTGCCCGTAACATTGTTGGATAAGTCGACCATGACCAAACACTGTTGTACCCAATAATTTATATATACCCTAGTTGACTAACAGGGGGTGCTGTTTTGAAGCCACCACGCCTCCATCTTGGCCCTCCTCCACATTGTAAAAAAAATATTTGGGAAACTATAGAAATGCATGAATTAATGTCTACATTTGTTTTTGCCACGTTTATTCTATTACAGACACCTTAATGCATACTTTAATATTATATTATGTGAACTAAACATACAAATAATAAATAAACATTTTCCTTAAAGTATCATTTTTTGAAAGTACTAATATTCCACCCCCACTACAACTAAATACTTAAATACATGTAATTAAGTCCTTGAATCATTTAAATGAAATATTGTAGAATTCTATTCATTCCTATGGAGGACTGATTTCTGAGGAGTGCCAATATGGCTGACTGGTGGCTTTAAAGCCTCTCATTGGCCAATACATAGCATCAGCAATCCAGGGTTTACAGCATATACAGTACATCATTGGTTGTACCTTAAGTGTAGTATCTGGCAATCCAAGCACATTTGGCAACACCCATTTGGCTTAACCATTAGATATTGGCTAGGTTTAGGGTAACGTGACTCCATTCAATGAATTGATTTAACCTTAGAAGACTGGCAGCAGTTGCAGTCAGTCTTCTCTTAGGATTCAGTATGTCAAAGTAATTTCCTGGAATTTTCGTCTCTTTAGATATTCCTGAAGTTTTACCATGTCCTCAATTTATGTGACTACAGTTCACTACTACCCTTGAAATTGTACTCGTTTGATGTCAGATTAAAAATTCTCTCCTCTGGCGTCTTTCATCTCGCACGCTTTAATGCTTGTTCAGTGTCACACACATTAGCTTCCCCCTTCCTTCCTCTATCGTATGATCTGTATCATCTTGAAAGTCATTGAGCCCCGAGACAATTTGTGGTATTAGATGACGCAGTATCCCCGCCTGCCAAATTAAATGTATTTCATAACAGCACCTGTGATATGATTCCATAGACATCCATTGGTTTGCAGAGCTGTCCCCATACCAAATCTCTCTCCATTACTTGCAGTGGCTCATCATGCATAATTCAAATCACTGGGTCTTTACGACATGTGTTTGATCCGAGGCATGAGGTGCTATCAAATAAAAATATACCTCATTTGATCAAACCTCTCTTTTAAATGGCATAAATGTACTGTAAAGTTTAATATCAATATACAGACACCCAGATCCAGAGGATGAGAATAGCCACTTGACAGGAGGCCACTGTACTGACCCAAAGATACCATTACCGGTATTACTTCCTCTTGATGATTGAAAAGAGTCATGTGTGTGTCAATGGGAAGTGTGGCATTGGCTGGACCTTTTTGACTGTGGTCCTCCTCCTGGTTAAACCCCCTCACTTGCTCTCTCAGACCGCAGTCTTTGGATTGTCCTCCCAGCCTATTAGCACCAGGGGAAAGAGCTTAACAGCTCACCAGGGGGATGTCTTTGTTGTGCTGCTCAGGATCGTTAGGATATTGTGCTTAAAACCAGCCATGAAAAGTGTGGATTTTGTGACCAGTAATAATCCCGGCTCCTCTTGCATTGTGGCAGATGTGATTTGAGGGCCAAAGCAAATACGGATGGGCCGTGTGACAAACAAGACAGGGATTTTCTACGGAGGTGTAGTAAATAGCAGTGGAGGCTACTGAGGGGAGAACGGCTCATAATAATGGCTGGAACGGAGCGAATGGAATGGCGTCAAACACATGGAAACCATTTGATACCGTTTCACTGTTTCCGCTTGCCATTACCACAAGCCAGGTTCCCCAATTAAAGTGCCACTAACCTGCTGTGGTAAAGAGAGCATTCATTGTGCTGTGCATTTCTGAGCTATGCTTCTGAATGATGAGAAGTTGAGCTGGTTCTGTGTCCCATGAATTAGCAAGAAATCGTACTCGATATTACTATTCAGCCCGTCCAATACTGTTTCTTAACTTAAAGTAACGTCTATGAAGATATGGCCTTTGAATAACTTGGTGTAGTAATACATGTATGAAGTAAAGTAGTTCCCTAAAGAATAGTTTTATGGAAATTAGTTTTACCCATCTGAAGGTAAGGAGTCCCTGTGGGAAGAGACTCTTTTAGTGCTAATACATTTTGATTTAAGACTTTAAGACAGATTTAGTTAATTTATGTCCCAATCCCTTTTTTGTATTGACTGAATTGCCCAAATGTCAGAAGTCTAAGCTTTTATTTCCACACAGACACGCTAAAAACATGCATATGTGTCATATTGAAATTTGAGAAAAGAAGAACATCATGCCAGCTCTGAAATTTGCCTCTTTAGTATGAACAATTAAGCATGTTAAACTATGACAAAATTGTATTGTGTTTTGATAATGAGCGACTCCCTATTGGGTTATTTTAATGGAAAGTTCCCTATTTGGTTATTTTAATGGAAATATTACTTCACAGATTTTTCCTTTTATTGTCATTCACGCCAAATGAAGAACGATATCTGAGAAGAGCCATAAAACAATAGCTCAATCCCCTTGGGACGGATCATCTGTCTATTTCAATGGCTCCCACCCCTTGACAAAAAAAAACATACCCATTTTTGTATTAGCATAATCAATGGTCTAGTCAGAGGTTGAGAGAGAGAGCGAGGAAGAGAGAGGCCAGAGCCGTCTGCTTGCCTGTGATTTGTTGCTATTCCTCATAATTGGATCAAGTACGAACTTGTTCAGCTGTATGCTTTGTGTTCGGACTGGGAGCAGCCTGGGAAGAGTGCGTGGACATACCAAACAGAGCGAGACCGAGTGAGTGGGAGAGAGAGAAAAAGAGAGAGAGAGGCTAAAGGGGAGAGGAGGGGTGTGGAGAGGAAGAAAAGGGGAATATCCTGACTTGGCAATCCTTCCGCATTGTGCGTCTCTCTCTCTCTCTCTCCGCTAATGATCTGTTTCTCTGGACCTGCTGAGATGATTCCTCCCCTCTCGGCTGCTGCTTGAACACCACAGACAGACAGCATGTCACTCCTGCCACCGCAGTGCCTGCTTGATCTGTCCCAGCCGCTAGAGCCGCATCCTGCCCGTAGCGTTTACACAGCAGCTGGCTCCACTCTTCAAGTCCTCAGTTGAGTGAGCGCCTACTGATTCCACCCAGCGAACTGCACTGAACTCAACTGGATCATGTCTTCTGGGCTACTTTTGTTGTGCGTCTAAGCTGAGCTGAATCTGATGCTTCTATTTCGGGACTTGTTTTGTGAACACATTTCCCATGAGAATGCTGAGAGAGTGAACCTGTGAAGATATCTTTCTCCCTGTCACGTAAGTCTTATCGGTTTATCTACCAGACGTTAACAAGGTAAACCCCGCAAGGCTCTGAAAAGCATCCTCCTTCATCTCACCCAACCCCCACCATGGTGATCTGATAATGGACAACACACTTTACAGTACCCGCCGCAGCCAGCTGCTGTGTGCTTTGAGTTGAGTCCAGAGATCCTTCTGTCTGAGAGAGAGAGAGGGAGGATGGCGGAGAGTGTGGAGGCGGAGGACTCCTCCGCCGGGCTGGTTGTCCCTCTCGGATCAGCGTCCCTTACCCACTCCTGCACCGATCCTAGACGAGCCCCAGAGAAGGCGCCGGAGGGGGCTGCGGCAGGTGGAGAGGGCGGGGAAGAGGGCACCGAGGGAGGCGGTGACAATTGCGATGGAGGTCAAGCCGGGCCCCTGGGATTATTGGGCTTGGCAGGGACCTGCTGCGTGTGCATAGAGATGGAACAGGTGCGCAGTTGCCTGCGCTCGGAGAAGATCTGCATCCTCCCCATCCTGGCCTGCCTGCTCAGCCTGGCCCTCTGCACTGCCGGCCTCAAGTGGGTCTTTGTGGACAAAATCTTTGAGTATGAGCCGCCCACCCACCTGGACCCTGATCGCATGGAACAAAACCCCTTCATCATCATTTCTGACCCCACACAGGATCTGCCAGTGTCATTTCCCCACCCCTCCCTTGTCCCAATGCCGACGACCACCACCACAGGACAACCTGAGGTCATAGTAGAGGGGAAACCCACCAGAGGACCCTTTGTACCCCAGTCCCCCAGAGTGACTCAGTACACCCCTACTTCTGCATTGACGTACCGCACAGACCCGCCCACGCAACCTGGACCCCCTAACACCCCAAAACCAGTGAACAAGGGGACACCAAACCCCTACACCCAAACTACTGTGGAATCTAATGACGTTATTCTCCCTAAATTCTGTAAGTACGCCACACTTTGTATTTCCAATGAAACCATGTGGTATTTTCATTTCCTCTCAGTTTTAGTTTACTCTTATCTTCAGTAAATATGTTCAGTTATATTAGCCTTGGAGGTTTAGACAAGAAAGGATTCTGAAGTGTAATGTCGGATAAAGACAAATTCACAAAAATTAACTAGGGTAAGCATGTTTCTTTTAAGGAAACCAGATATTGTAGTCAGATGAAGGAAATCTACTGTCAGTTGATATTGAAATCAAACATCAGCATACTGGGTACAGACAGAAAGGAGATCTCCATGTGATACTATTCAGTGATAGTATACAATCCTCCAGTGTACAATACACAGCCTAAAAAGGCCATTACTTCTACATATAGTTTTTTTTTTAGCTTTTACAACCTTATTTCTTTCCTATTATGCAACTCTATAATGAGAATGATAAGGCCTGTTGCTGAGCACTCTGTCTGAAAGCAGACATGCTGTGACTTGCTGTGTAGCCCAAGTGGCCATGACTAAGCCTCAGAAGAATTACCAACCTACCTGGGTGTGCGCAAGAAACACAATCCCTTTCGAAACCACCACAGGCTATTACTACTAAACAACCGACTATAAACTAAACAACTAGCTACTACTGCCTAAACATGCCCCTTACAGTCCCACACACCACATGCGATACAGTTAATCACAAGCATGTTAATACCATGCTGTTATGTCAATTTCACCCAGCATTTCACCAAAACATGTTCTCATCTGCATATTTGAAAGCCGTGCATTATTTCCATTTCATATGAAAAATCATTAGCTGATGATGCACGACTTCCTAAAACTAAATGTTGTGGTGACGGAGAGGCTTCCTCCTGCCAGGCCGATGCTCCATTTCAATGTCAGAGCCTGCTGGAGGCTAATTGATTCACCCTCCACCTCTGAGCCACAGAGAAATACAATCCCAGTAATGCTATCTACCATGACTTTGAGAGCCGCCAGACTTAGAACTGCTGGGAAGCTGCTGAATCTACCAGCACTTTTGTCCTCTTGCATGTTTCCCCCCCCATTCCCTACGAGATTTCATATATGTTTTTCTCACCTGTCCTCATCTCAATTTGACTAGTATTGTCTCAGCAAAATAATCTTGCGGCAACAGGATTTTAACTTTTAGTCCAAAATGTGCTTAGCAACAAAAGAGTGATCAAATTAAAATCCTACATCTGTATTTGACTCTTGTGGTGTA
Organism: Salvelinus fontinalis; assembly: GCF_029448725.1. NCBI lineage: Eukaryota > Metazoa > Chordata > Actinopteri > Salmoniformes > Salmonidae > Salvelinus > Salvelinus fontinalis. The sequence continues at coordinate 13,856,603 of NC_074674.1, forward strand.
GCTGTGAGTTTTTGTGGCTGCATGCCCTTGATGCATTTCCTCATGCAAATGAGACTTTCAGTGTAATTCATTCACACTTGACAATTGCCTGTGGGAGACGTGATGAGTAGACTAAAGATCTACATCTCTCCGAAAGGCAGGACATTTGGCTAAGAACGCCTGCACTCTGATGGCTGACGTGTGTGCGTTTCCTTATGTTTGACACACCCCTGACGAAACAAAAGCATTGGCATTGAAATCTGCCAATCATCGGCCCAGATGAACATTTAGTACTGTGTGCGCAGCTTCGCTCAGAAACTATGAATGCCTCACACCGATTGAGGTTTTTCATAACTCATGCATTGATGACGTTTATATCATTTATTGGCTTGTTCCACCACAGCAGAGGCACATTTTAGAAATGGAAAGAAACAGGTGGTGTGTCTGCTTCATATGCATTCATTAGTCAAATCGAGGGCTGCTGCGAGGCAAGACACTCACCCTTTTTTAAGCTGCACGATCAATGTTTGGGATTTAAATTTCGAAATGCGATCTGCTGCTTTGGTAATCCCAGACCAAATCAATACCCAGAGAGCAGGTCAGCTGTCCAACCAGGAAGCACAGTGAATGTGATAGTGATTTGTCGCATTATTTGACACATTGAGCAAATTAGAAAATGTGAAGGAAGCTAACGAATACGCCAATACGGATGCCATATCAATCTGTGTAGGGGTTTCAAAGTTGTGTCAGACATTCCTATGACTGCATGTGTGTATGAGACAGTTGGTGTTGTCGGCGACCGACAGCACACCTGTAATTGTTCTGCAAAAAAAGATATATACAACAATAACTCAATGTTGCAAGTACATGGCATGCTCGGGCTAGTTGACTGTAACATACATTAATACAAATGGTGCACCCTCTTAAATCACAAATTCTAATGCGCTTCCTTTTACCCTAATTGGTATTTCCTAATAGTAATCAACTTTGCATTTCATTACAGTTTGGGTTGAACTGAGAAATGTCTAATTCCATTGTCACAATTCCCTTGCCAATTTGGTTTACCCACATGAAAAAAATACTACAGTTTACTATAGAATATTATAGTACTTACTATACAATTCTGTAATAGACTGTAGTATACTGGGAGACCTCCGGTCGGTTGATCTAAGAAGACGTGTTTGAGAGAGGTCCCCATTTAAACGTTAATTTTACATGCCGCTGTTAGTTTTTATGTAATGTATCAGTTGGTTATATTCTTAAATTTAATTTAAAAAAGAACTGCTACAACCAACATATCGTTGAAGGTCGAACCAACTACTCGGATGCCGAAAATGGCTGCCGTGGCCAGTCCTGGTGCAGAGTTGGAGGCCTTTACTATGACCACACTTGTAGCTGAGCTAGCTAAACAAAGAAGTAGCCTAAAAGAGGATATGGCTTGTCTCCTCAGCACCTCACTGGCACCTCTCCAAACTTCCATTGACGCCTTTCGAGAAACGGTCAACACGTTTGGGCGACGCCTCACTACACTAGAAGGTTTCTCCACTGACAACACCGAGCGGATTGCTGAGCTAGAGGCAGCTGTCTCTCATATGAAAACGGCCAATACAGCTCTACTTTCCAAGGTACATTCGTTGGAGAATTATGCCAGAAGGGAATACATCTGGATCATTGGCATCATGGAGGGAATTTAGACTGGAGTCAATTTGTCTCTGACATGCGGGTGGGTAACAGGACAAACCGCCAGAGCTCGACCGAGCGCACAGATCCCTTACCCCCAAACCCAACTCAGGGGAGCGGCCTAGGGCGATCATAGCCTACTTTTATCATTACCAAAACAAAGAACGGTCAATGTGCTGGGCAAAGGAGCATCAACCAAAATTCTGTGGCCAAGATATACGATTCTACCCGGACCTGAGTGCCAATATCATTAAGAAAAGAGCTGAATCAAAGAACCTAAAAACCTGTCTCTACAAGAAGGGGATAACGTTTCAGTTCCTACACCCTGCCCATCTTCGTGTCTTTTTTGCAAGGGAGAGACCCTAATTTTTGACACAGTGGCCGAGGCTAAAGGATTCTATGTCCAGCGCGAAGAGTAAAGTTGATAGAAGAAGCGACCCGGCTGGCTAGCCATGGCGGGAGGGATATGTAGCTGGCTACTTTGCTAGCTGGCAATGGACTGATTTTCATGACATCCACTTGGATATTACTTTTCACATGAAAACAATGTTTATTTTTCTTGTTCCGGGATTTTGTTATTTTGTTTTATTTGACTGAGATTAGTGGCATCGTTAGCTATAATACATCACAATCAATTTGGCTGGCTAGCGGGAGCTGGCTGGACACACTTGACTGTTTACTATCTGACTAGCTAACGCCACATTTATATTGAAATGTAATTTTACAATGTAACAAGATGATTGCTTAACTCCAGGAGCACCCAGGGAAAACTTTATGACATCTATACTTGGCTGAGAAGATTTCAGACAACAGGGACATTTGGCTGACTTGCTAGCATGCACAACAAAAACTGGAGTGCTGACTGGGTTATTTGAATGTGGCAGTGGATTTATCTGAGCACTTCTCTACCATTTCTAGTGGCTAGCTAGCTGACATATAGCTTGACATATGGACACCTAGCTAGCTACATCTAGAATCGACTGAACAAAGACCTGTATCCGTGCTAGCTGACTAGCATAGCTGGCACTAGTAACACATTAAATAGCCAACGTGGGTTTGGTATGTTTTGTTTGAACTAAGTTGGCATTAGCTAGTCTGTATAGACTATTTAGTAATGCTACAATCTCAGGGTTTGACTCGGATTCATTTCTTATTTGCATTCGCTTTCATGTGACTAATGCATTTGTTTGATTGAGTGGGTGTTCGGATATATTTAGCTTTCGCCTCAACCGAGACTCACTGATGTTGGAATATTTTGGCCTTCGTGTTTGTGGACTGCGTTCCCTGCTGTAGTCTTTGTGGTCGCGCTGTGCCTGAGTATCATATTTTACTCCCTGTGGTCGTGGACAGTGTGGCTGTGGGAGCGTGGCATGGAGCGCGCCCATAACACAACCCATGGGCCCGAAGTCTTGGCCAACAGAAGCACTTTATTTGGCTATTTTTGTTTAAGCCAATGGAGGATGTAACTGATCAACTATTGAGTGCCACTGTTAATATTTGAGTTCAAATTATTTAAAACTGGCGTTGTAAATAATTCTGTTAAAATCCGATCTGAATGGGAAAAGGAACTTGGTGGAGAGATCACTGGTGAAGTCTGGAATAGTGCCTCTTGTGCCCGACTCAGCCTTATACAGGTAATATTTATGGTACATGTGACAGGTGTAAAAGGTTCTTGGCGGACTTGACCCACATGTTCTGGTCCTTTCTGGCAGACTATTGGTTCACTATATTTAAAAGCCTTTCTGAAGCATTTGATTTAAAGTTGCAGCCTAGTGCAGAAATTACTATTTTTGGAGTACCAAAAAACAATCATTCTCTGACCTTTGCCTCCCTGTTAGCCAGCAGAAGGATTTTAAAGGGTTGAAAATCTATAAATCCTCCCTTAGCCTCTCTTTGGCTTAAAGATCGATCTGATGCTGTTCCTAAAATTTAAAAAAATGATGTATACTATTCGAGGGTCAACCACCTAATTGTATTCCACCTGGGACTCGATGATATCCTATTAACATTGTTGTATACTTTTGTTTGGTTTTCTGACATGTAACTCAATGACTTTCCCTTTTTAAATGTGTTTGGAGGCATTATGAGGGGGGACGGGAGGAAGGAGGTCGAAGGGCAACAAAAAGGGGGAAAATGGGGGAAAATGTCTCTTTTTATCTTTAATTCATTGTGAATATAAAATTATATATACAAAAAAAACTGTAGAATACTATTCTACACACTGTAGTATCCCTCGAGCATGTGTTGTACCTACTATAGAATGTTGTAGTATACTATGTCTGAAAAAACACGACACTTTAACTATGGTAAATACTACAGTATCAAATTTGCATATACCCTGCCCATTCCCCTCCTCCATATCGGTGGCACAAATTGGGATAAGTGAGAAACCTACATTCCAAGTATAGACCATATTGTGTTTCATACAGGTTAGAGAAAACAGCAGAAGTTCTGAACTATCCGGTCAGACCCCAGTGCTACAGTACCTACAGGTTATGGAAAATGTGCTCTTTTAGTATTTCTCCAGTAGGTTTTCCTATGTCGAAGATACCATAGTAGCACCATAGTATACTATAGCATTTTGTTCATGTGGGTAGCCACATTAAGTTGAATCAACTTCTTCACTCGAGTTCTGTATCATTTAGAGTTCGATATTCCTATTAAATATTACCTCGCCTCAGCAAAACTGGGCTTTGGAGTGTATTCACAGAACAGAGGGGCCTCTGCCTCAGTTTGACAGATAGCACACACACACACCCAATGATCTTTCCCTGTTCTGTTTATAAAGCCATTACTTGGGTAAATAACCCCTTCAGCTATCTTCCCAACACGTTCTCTTCAGGAAACAGCGCATTTACAGCGGCACAGTAGAAAATGAATTTCAAGCCAAGCTAATGAGCTATTCCCCATAAAGGCCGGAACTCAATAAAGGCAGTAGGTATAGGAAGCCATCATGTTGTGATAGAGCCAAATATGGACATTTGCGGTAAGCATTTTCTGTTCCCATTTACACATATTAATCCCTGTGGCTCATAGAAAATACCTGATATAGCACAATGCGCCCTTCCATGATCACAATGCTTAGAGATTAAACAGGCTTCTATAGTGTTCACCCAGCAAACATGCCCACATTGGCACGATGTGGACTCAATGTGGACTAAAATATTGGCCCCATGTAGGCTGCCCACATTGGGCCAATGCACCTTTCCGCAGATTTTTATAATTTTTTCATTGCAATGCATAAATTGTATCACTTTAAGCTTGAAAGATATTCAGTGAATGTGTTATATTGTATCAGAAAGACAACCAAGTTGTTACTATCATACATATACAGTATGTTTTTCATATGTCACATGGACTTGTTAAGACTTCCTCATTGGCAAGATTCAAGAGTCAAAAGAATTGGCATCACACAACAGAAATTCCACACAGCCTTGTTTACAAGTTTGAACACTGGAATGTGAGATGCAATCCACACCTCAGTTAGGATTATAGAAAGCCTCATTATTTAGTTGAATTCTTTTTCATTTTGAGCGTAATTATTTATATTTAGCCTACACTTTCTCGTTTTGAACTTATAACACCAGTGGAGCTTCATGACAATGCTGCTCACCTTAGTTCCACCTCCGACACTGTCAAAATATCCGCTATGTGGGTGTCTGCTATCACAGGTTATGCTTGATCGGATTCAATCTATGCCTTAAATTGGAATGACACTTCTCAGTAACGTTTGCACAAAAGCCAGATGAGCAAACCCAAATTATTTTAATGAATTTCCGCCTCTACATTATGTAATAGCTGGGCTTGGTGTGGGCTAGCCCGTGTTGGGCTTGGTGTGGACTTTGTTCGGCTGGCTTGGGTTTGCCCGTGTTGGGCTGGTGTAGGCTAGCCCATGTTGGGTTAATGTGGGATTGGTGTAGGTTAGCCTGTGTTGGGCTGGTGTAGGCTAGCCCGTGTTGGGTTAATGTGGGATTGGTGTAGGTTAGCCTGTGCTGGGCTAGCCCGTATTGGGCTGGTGTAGGCTAGCCCATGTTGGGTTAATGTGGGATTGGTGTAGGTTAGCCTGTGTTGGGCTGGTGTAGGCTAGCCCGTGTTGGGTTAATGTGGGATTGGTGTAGGTTAGCCTGTGCTGGGCTAGCCCGTATTGGGCTGGTGTAGACTAGCCCATGTTGGGTTAATGTGGGATTGGTGTAGGTTAGCCTGTGTTGGGCTGGTGTAGGCTAGCCCGTGTTGGGTTAATGTGGGATTGGTGTAGGTTAGCCTGTGCTGGGCTAGCCCGTATTGGGCTGGTGTAGGCTAGCCCATGTTGGGTTAATGTGGGATTGGTGTAGGTTAGCCTGTGTTGGGCTGGTGTAGGCTAGCCCGTGTTGGGTTAATGTGGGATTGGTGTAGGTTAGCCTGTGCTGGGCTAGCCCGTATTGGGCTGGTGTAGGCTAGCCCATGTTGGGTTAATGTGGGCTTGGTGTGGGCTAGCCTGAGCCCCTGCCCACCTTGCCCACAGAATACTCACATTGTGCCAGTTTGTAAGTCATGATTGCTGGGCAGTTTTATATACACACTGTCCTTTGGGTTGTTGTATCCCACTGATGCTAAAAGGCATGGTTACATTAACATTAATAATACAACATATTGTAATGACAAGAAGCAGTAGTTGCTGAAGTGAAAGAACTGGAAGAGGGAAGGCTGAGAAGAAGTGGGTCTAATAAAATGGGATGGGATTTATTTTCCTTCAGTGAACTTTCCTTGACAAAGCACCAGGGCATTAGTTTGTTTCAACTGAGCTAGATCATAAATTGGCATAAGCCTAACTCTATAACAAGAAAGAAGCTTCTAAACCACTTAAAAATGATTGACTGCATTGGAAATTTGACCTAGATCAAGTTTCTCTCGATTTAAAATAGTGTTCTCTATGACCCTGAGATATGATTGTTTGTCTTGAATTGGTAGCATTCTTCTTCCTTAATCTAGGCTGTGATTTAATTGTACCTTTTCCTTGACTTAAAATTGGATATCAATAGCAAAATTTAGTTGAATAATTTCTCTCACATTGTCTTGTAAAGATCAGTAATAAACCAGTCAAGGTGACGTAGCTACCACCTGACAGCACCATAAATCAGTACACACATATTTGCCTTTGTGGTTTCATTTTGCGTAAGTATACAGCTTCACCAAATAATGCAGCATTTCCCAAACTCGGTCCTTGGGAACCCAAGGGATGCACGTTCTGGTTTTTGGCTTTAACAGGAGTATGATGATGGTGCCGCAGGGCTCTGAACCAACCGTGCTATTTTGTTTGTTTTTTCATATTTTTTGTAACTCATTTTGTACATAATGCTGCTGCTACCGTCTCTTATGACCGAAAAGAGCTTCTGGACACCAGAACAGCGATTACTCACCTGGAACTGGATGAATAATTTTTCTTTAATGAGTCAGACGAGAGGGATTTACCCAAGACACCCGAACAGGCCCCCATCCCCGTCATTCGCAGGAGAAAGAGACGGAGGTTTCACGGAAGGAGTTAAGGGTGCCTTGTGAGGATCCAGCGACGAGTGGCTAATCAGCCTTTGCCATCGGTACTATTGGCCAACGTGCAATCGCTCGATAATAAACTACAAGCACGTATATCCTACCAACGGAACATTAAAAACGGTAATATCTTATGTTTCAACGAGTTGTGGCTGAACGACGACATTAATAAAAAAATAAAAAAACTTTTATTTAACCAGGTAGGCAAGTTGAGAACACGTTCTCATTTACAATTGCGACCTGGCCAAGATAAAGCAAAGCAGTTCGACACATACAACAACACAGAGTTACACATGGAGTAAAACAAACATACAGTCAATAATGCAGTAGAAAAAAAAATCTAGATACAATGTGAGCAAATGAGGTGAGATAAGGGAGGTAAAGGCAAAGAAAGTCCATGGTGGCGAAGTAAATACAATATAGCAAGTAAAACACTGGAATGGTAGATTTGCAGTGGAAGAATGTGCAATGTAGAAATAGAAATAATGGGGTGCAAAGGAGTGTGATAAACCCTCCCATGTCATAACCTTTCTGGGACCTGAGGCAGTGTTGAGTCGTTTGGATGAATGAGGTGCCCAATGTAAACTGCCTTTTACTCAGAAGCTAGGATATGTATATAATTGTTAGATTTGGATAGAAAACTCTAAAGTTTCCAAAACTGTTAAAATAATGTCTGTGAGTATAACAGAACTGATATGGCAGGCGAAAACCTGAGGAAAATCCATCCAGGAAGTGCCATTATTTTGAAATGGGTATTTTTCCATTGAAAGCCTATCCACCATATAAAGGGACATGACCCAGATTGCATTCCCTATGGCTTCCACTGGATGTGAACAGTCTTTAGACATTGTTTCAGGCTTTTATTCTGAAAAATGAGGGAGAATGACCACTTTGAATGAGTGGACAGTGGAAAGTCCCAGAGCTGTTTGGTGCTCGCGACCTAGAGCACGCCTTTCGTTGTTTTTGCTTTATATTGACAACGCTATTGTCCGGTTGAAATATTATTGATGATTATTTAGACAAAAAACAGCCTGAGGATCGATTATAAACATTGTTTGACATGTTTTTACGAACTTTACTATTTGGATTTTTCGTCTGCCTGTTGTGAGCCAATGGATTACTGAACAAAACGCGCCAACAAAACTGAGGTTTTTGGACATAAAGATGGACTTTATCGAACAAAACAAACATTTATTGTGTAACATGGAGTCTTGTGAGTGCAACCATATGAAGATCATCAAAGGTAAGTGATTAATCTTATCGCTATTTCTGACTTTTGTGACTCCTCTACTTGGCTGGAAAATGTTTGTATGGTTTTGTGTGCTGGGCGCTGTCCTCAGATAATCGCATGGTTTGCTTTCGCCGTAAAGCCTTTTTGAAATCCCACACATTGGCTGGATTAACAAGAAGTTAAGCTTTATTTTGATGTATTACACTTGTGATTTCATGAAAGTTAAATATTTATAATACTGTAATTTGAATTTCGCGCTCTGCAATTTCACCGGATGTTGTCGAGGTGTCCCGCTAGCTGCACGCCTTTCCCAAACAGGTTTTAAGTGTGCTTTCACCCCCCCCCCTGACGAATAGCCTCGCCACCATTACAAAGTAATCCCTTTGACTATGCAACTTGCGATAATAGCCAACAAGCGGATTAAGACATCACTGGTTTACTTTGACTCAATCAGCTGGGTTTTAATCTATTGTGTTTGATGGTCCAGTGGTTGATTTTGACAAACGTTCCGAGACCGTAGGCCATCGTTTAATTTGGAAATCAATTAAGGAAGTTTTATTTTAATGAAACAAGGACCATAATGTTTACACTTCAACCGGTTAGCGATAAGGAGCATTTGAATGGGGCCAAAGGGTTCATTATCATTAAGACGAAAGGCCAGCTGAGGCGATAGTCTCTAATTTAATTAGGCTAAAATGTTTTGCCATTGATTAAGGTACCACCACTATTCTGTAATGGCTCTGTGTGCGTTCCTTTGTCCCCATTTAGTGACTCAGCAAATTCAAAAACAGTATGTGTTCCAAGTCCTCATTGAAAAGCCTCACCTATTCTGTGTCTGGCCATTTAGAGACCTTCAGGTTTGGCTGACGTCGGTACAAATCAAATGAGCACTCCCATTTCTGAATTACAGAATTCTACTTCAGAAAATGTGTAGATTATTTTTTACCTAACCTATTTAAGATCATTCATATGTGAACAGATGCCAGAGTATAGTGCAGAATTTGAGAATGATCCACTTAAAACATTGGTTCCTTTTGGTGATTAATACACTTAATTGCTGATGAAAGTGCATCAATTGTGCTGTTTATCAAACAAGGTCCATTACCTAATGGTGAGCCATCAGGTTGGCTCCAGCGCTGAACCCTAGGTAACCCCATAAATACATATCCTCAACCCTGAGTGACTTTTTAGCTCACAGATAAAAAAGGCTTTCTCGCTCTGAGGTGTTGTCTGCGGTTTGAAAAACATGCGGTGTCTCCCCTAAATAAATAATACAGAGAACAGCTAGAAGAGGATTTAAAACCAAATGTGTCTGGCAGGAAGAGAATGTATTTAGGACAGATCTGTTCAAAGTTCTCCCCTGGATATTTTTAGGTTTCACCTGTCATGTATCTGTAAAGATTAGCTTCTGGGCTTTCACCAAACCCTTTTTTCTCTCTGAGGTGAAGTTCATGATAAAGAAGCTGTTAAAGCTAATTAAATGGGTAAGAATTTGAGGTCCTTAGCCAATCCTTACTACTTATCTTACTACTTATCTCACCTGTCAATCATTATATGAACCAATGGTAAAACGAGGTCTTGGATCGGCATCCTAAATCAATTGTCTTCCAATGTACTCAAAGTCATAGCTCCTGAAGGAATTTTGTTTATCACAGAGTGGAACACGGTCCTGATATGTAACACCAAAGCCTTGGCCAGAAGATATAGGCTCTATCGGCGACTCAACAAGACAGAAATGGAAAAGCTACATCACTGTACCTTTGTCATAACCTTTGATTCAGACTACAGCACTTGTATTTCCACCTTCAGTGTTGCCAATAAGAGACAATGGCTCAGTTGTGGAGTGCCACCGTAAGAGATGGATTGAAATTGACAGAAATGGTACCTGGAGGGTCATGCTTTTTCAATTTCAGTCAAGGGGAGGGTTTAGTATTTGTTGATGTAAACCAGGGGAGTGTCATGTAATTTGTAATTGATGAAATGGCAATATTTCTCAGTGTTTCAGAATTAGTTGCTTATTAGGCTATATATCGATGTGTGCCCGACGCCGCCCCTCATCTCTGAGAGGCTACAAAGTGCAAGCACAAGTCATATTTCTACGAAAATGTACTTCCTAGTGTTTTGCGCTGCTGGGATGGTGTAAATAAAACTGGGCTGCAGTACATCAAATCCAATCAAATCTTATTAGTCACATGCGCCGAATACAATAGGTGTAGACCTTACAGTGAAATGCTTACTTACGAGCCCCTAACCGACAGTATTCAAAAAAATATAATATCTTGCGCAACGACTAGTCTATAGCCTATGTTCTGTTCAGTTTGAAGAGGAGAGCGGGATGATGAGGAGGACAGAGGTCAACTTTGATAGCTTGCTACTACTGTAATTGATTTTAATAAAACAATGTTTCTTGCCCATGATGTATTTATCAGAGTTATTGACCTCACAATAATTCAGATTTAAGTAATTTACATTGTGGTGCTGAAACTTGACGCAATCAAAAAATGGACAGTTCATGGTGCTGAAAGTAGGCCAATTTCACTAGGCATAATTCATTTCAACCGTAGACTTTACTAACATTTTGTGTTGGAATCTATTTCTTCCTATTTAAGAAATAAGAGGTTAGCCTACCTGTTTGACAGACGAAATTAGGCTATAGGCTGCTATATCCATAGATTTGTCGGCAATTCCTCCACCCACCACTCTTTAAATAGCCCACCTCCGTGCTAGTGAAGGGCTGTTAAGTTAAAACCAGGACTAAAATGTTATGGGTATGAGAGGGTATGCCACAGGACTACCGTCCACATATTCTAAGTCAGAACCGTCCAGAGTAGTGATGCTAGACAGGCGGGCAGGTGCGGGCAGCGAGCGGTTGAAGAGCATGCATTTAGTTTTACTTGCATTTAGAGCAGTTGGAGACCACGGAAGGAGAGTTGTATGGCATTGAAGCTTGTTTGGAGGTTAGTTAACACAGTGTTCAAAGAAGGGCCAGAAGTATACAGAATGGTGTGGTCGGCGTAGAGGTGGATCAGAGAATCACCAGCAGCAAGAGCGACATCATTAATATATACAGAGAAAATAATCAGCCCAAGAATTGAACCCTGTGGAATCCCCATAGAGACTGCCAGAGGTCCGGACAACAGGAACTCCAATTTGACACACTGAACTCTGTCTGAGAAGTAGTTGGTGAACCAGGCGAGGCAGTCTTTTGAGAAACCATGTCTGTTGAGTCTGCCGATGAGGATGTGGTGATTGACAGAGTCGAAAGTCTTGGCCAGGTCGATGAATACGTCTGCACAGTATTGTCTTTTATCGATGGCGGTTATAAACACCGCTTTGGTCAATGATGTTTTATGCTCAAAACACGACGTAAAATACCAGGGAAAGATGTGACTCCGACGCATAGTGGGATATAATTGTTTAGTTTCTTTGACATTCATAGGCTGAGCTACAACCTTCTATAGTCGATTATACAAAGAATGGACTTTGCGTGGGAACTAATCTAATTCTGTCACTATCAATTCATTAAGTTGTTCACTTTATGTACAATATTAGATGTTTAACCCAGACAGCCTTCAGGGAAATACTTGTGACCTTCCATCATTGGGTTAAGCCATGGAAGAAGAGAAGCCAGGAGTTAAAGCTCACCTTTTTCAGGCGTCAGTAGGCCTACTCTCTGTCTGGGGTGGAAAGGTAGGTCCAACTTTTGAAAGTACCATGCTCAGATTCCTAATGACGGCTCAGATTTAATTATTTGGGATAGTTTCGTTGCAATCAACAAAACACTGGTTTGGCGTCGGAGAAATATGATAAGATGAACACAGGCCTATGTCTCTGTCCAGCCTTAGCCTGTAATTTAGGTAATTTGTGTGGTATTAAAAAAAAATCTGATAATATGTAAAATGACGTAGAATTGCATGACATTTTATCTGGACCTGCAAATACGATGATAGATTCATGCAATGATTTTAATATAAAGGAGATGTTTCCAACCCTATTCTTGTCCACGGTGGTCTGTGAACCCGGCGGCAGGTAGCCTAGTTGTTAGAGCGTTGGGCTAGTAACCGAAAGGTTGCTAGATCGAATCCCCGAGCTGACAAGGTAAAAATCAGTCGTTCTGCTCCTGAACAAGGAAGTTAGCCTATGAACAGTGAGTTGTCATTGTAAACAAGAATGTGTTCTTAACTGACTTGCCTAGTTAAATAAAGGCATAATAATAATAATAATAATAATTCACCCACTCAGCTTCTCTGAGAGGGGGATAGATGGGGGGAGAGAGAGTGGAGGAAGCGTGTGAAAGATGTGTGTGAGAGATGTTTTAATTGATGGAGTTTCCATAATCGAATACCCTAGTGGTTTTTACCGTCCCACTATAATCACTGATAATGTTATTCCTCATGGCCGACCACATTTATCAACATTTTAATGTCTTATTCTTTATTATGGCACTGCAGTGGATGAAAACACATCGATATTGGGCATCTTTTTGTCAGAGAGGGCATTTCATACTGGCTCTCGGTGAGACTTTATGGTACCGTATAATATATAAATCTATTCCCTAGCTGGCTGTTTTATGATTGCCAAAACACTTCAATATTGTGTGGAGTAGTACAGCAGTCGTGTAAGAACTGTATCAAGGTACGGGATGTGCAGGGGGACTATGTGGGAAGGGACATGTTACAATTGGCATATGAGGCAGTAATGAAACTGACATGATGGCTGTTGGCCACACTGGCCATTAACACTATTTATAAAATAAGGGTTACACGGAGAAAATCAGACCTCTCTGAAATGAAAATGGATGGCCCTCCCTTCAGTAAAATATATGTAACCTAAACCCACCCTGAACACTTGAAAAAAAACAAGTGACCCTCCCCTATACCCAAAATAATTATTAAAACAGAGTGGAAAGCAGAGAACATGCTTACCATTTACTCTCACTTCTTGGACAGATATGCCGTTTTAAAAACTGTTCTTTGTCCTGTAAAAATGGCATGGCAACGCAGGAGGTTTGATAGGAGACAGGGCTGCGGGATAGAAGGTTGTGGTTTTTTACCTTTATTTAACTAGGCAAGTCAGTTAAGAACAAATTCTTATTTACAATGACAGCCTACACCGGCCCAACCCGGACGACGCTGGGCCAATTGTGCGACGCCCTATGGGACTCCCAATCACGGCCGGATGTGATACAGCCTGGATTTGAACCAGGGACTGTAGTGACGCCTCTTGCACTGAGATGCAGCGCCACTCGCGAGCCTGAATCACTCGGTCTGCTTGTTTGAAACGCAGATTCAAGGTTTATAATTGCGATTTAAATTTAAACTATCATTATATACGCTTGGTAGAACCTGTCGAGAAGTGATGTTTCTCCGGCAATTCTGACACACCTGTAAGTGGCATTCAACAACAGGCCCTTTCTGTGTAATAGCCCCCTGCTCACCATAATGGCTGGTGTGTCCTCTTATTTGTCATTACAGGATAGCTGTGTAGACAGAGCAGGACAAACAATCAAGGTTAATATCGTGTGTGACGCCCAGTCTTCCCACTTCTACTGTGCTCTGCTAGGCTCTTTCCCACCTTGTTGATTAGCCCCTCGCTAATTCCCCATACTGCAATTAAAAGTCTCCCCGATGCCATTAGTAACCATCTGAACACTCCTCTGGAGGACTCTCTCTATTCTCTTTGTTTACAGGCTTCCAGTTGACTCATTCATCCCCCTCCTCTCCCCTGTAACTATTCCCCAGGTCATTACTGGAAATGAGAATGTGTTCAGTCAACTTACCTGGTAAAATAAATGGGCCAAAATGGCACACGTTTCTTCTTAACTCTTCAAAGATCCTTGAAGTCCTTGTTTTGAAGTGTGGATGCCATTTCCACTGTGTACAAAACCAATATTCAGTCGCAACCCCCTTTGCCCTCAGAACAGCCTCAATTCGTCTGGGGGAAGGACTCTACAAGGTGTCGGAAGCGTTCCATAGGGATGCTGGCCCATGTAGAGTCCAATGCTTCCCACAGTTGTGTCAAGTTGGCTGGTAGTGTATCTTTTTTCCGACTAGCTCGTTCCATCTCATTGCACAGAAGCTCAATTGGATTGAGAGCTGGTGACTAGGCTGGCCACTGCAGTAAACTGAGTTCACTGTCATGCTCGTGGAACCATTCCTGGGCAATCCTAGCCTTGTGGCATCCTGTTTCCTGTTGGAAAAATCAATTCTCAGATGAATACACTTTATCAAGGAGCCCAGTGTGTGCCATGTAAACACACCCCACATCACACCACCACAACCAGCCTGCAATGTTGACAAGCGACATTACGGATGCATGTACTCATGTGGTTTTCTCCATACCCATCAGTGTGAAACAACAGGAACCGGGACTCATCAGACCAGGCAATGTTTTACCAATTCTCCAGTGTCCAGTGTTTTCGTTCCTTAGCCCACTGCAATCGCAGTTTTTTGCTGAAGTGGATCTCTGCATGCAAAGCATGGCTTTCTGTCATACCTTGTCCATAGACTGCTTACAGGGTTGTCATTTGGGTGAACTATCCCTTTAACCAAGTCATTAAACCGGGGTGCTGACTGGAATAGGATTCTCATTATTCTACATGAGGAAATAGCAAGAGCAGTTGTTAAATTAGTATGGTTGTGTTTTTACAATTTCTCCATATACTTCATTCAAATCAAATAATATGTAATTTTATTGGTCACATATTCAGCAGAAGTTAATGCGGGTGTAGCGGATAGAGTGCAGTAGTGTCTAACAATTCACAACAGTAGTATCTAGCAATTCACAACAGTAGTATCTAACAATTCACAACAGTAGTGTCTAACAATTCACAACAGTAGTATCTAACAATTCACAACAGTAGTATCTAGCAATTCACAACAATACACACAATTAAAAAGTAGAAAAATGGAAGTAAGAAATATTTAAATATTAGCATGAGCAATTTCAGAGTGACATTGACTAAAATACAGTAAAATAGAATACAGTATATACATATGAAATGAGTAAAGCAGTATGTAAACATTATTAAAGTGACTAGTGTTCCATTGTTAAAGTGACCAGTGATTCCATGTCTATGTATATAGGGCAGCAGCCTCTAAGGTGCAGTTGATAGCGGTGATAGAGGTGGTAGCCGGCTAGTGATGAATATTTAACAGTCTGATAGCCTTGAGATAGAAGTTGTTTTTCAGTCTCTAGGTCCCAGACAAATCATTCACCAAACCCTAAACCTCAACTACATCTCGTAACTAATAATGTAAAAATTGAGCAAGTTGAGGTGACTAAACTGCTTGGAGTAATCCTGGATTGTAAACTGTCATGGTCAAAACATTCGATACAACAGTAGCTAAGATGGGGAGAAGTCTGTCCATAACAAAGTGCTGCTCTACCTTCTTAACACTATCAACAAGGCAGATCCTACAGGCCCTGGTTTTGTCACACCTGGACCACTGTTCGTGTGGTCAGGTGCCACAAAGAGGGACTTGAGAAAATTGTAGTTGGCTCAGAACAGAGCAGCACAGCTGGCCCTTAAAAGTACACGGAGAGCTAACATTAATGACATACATGTCAATCTCTCATGGTTCAAAGTGGAAGAGAGATTGACTTCCTCATTACTTGTTTTTGTAAGAGGTGTTGACAAGCTGAAGGTACTAGCACACAGCTCGGACACCCATGCATACCCCACAAGACATGCCACCAGAGGTCTCTTCACAGTCCCCAAGTCCAGAACAGACTATGGGAGGTGCACAGTACTACATAGAGCCATGACTACATGGAACTCTATTCCACATTAGGTAACGGATGCAAGCAGTAGACTCAGATTTAAAAAGCAGGTAAATAATACACCCTATGCACCTAGCGGGGACTGCGAAGTAACACAATAACACAAACATAGGCACAGACACATGCATACACACACATGATAACATACGCACTATACACACACGTACACGTGGATTTAATATACACACACGTACACGTGGGCTAATAATGTAAGAAATAACACACACAGAAAAAGATATATTGCAAAGTTGCTTAGGAACTAGAAGCAGAGGTGCCATGTCTGTTTGCACCATCTAGTCATTAACTTCTTTGATATAGGGGGCAGCATTTTCACTTTGGATGAATTGCGTGTTGCATTAAGAACAAGTGTATCTTTAATTCTGTGTAAAACATGTATCTTTCATCAAAGTTTATGATGAGTATTTCTGTTATTTGACGTGGCTCTCTGCAATTACTCCAGATATTTTAGAGGCATTTCTGAACATGGCGCCAATGTAAACAGAGATTTGTGGATATAAATATGCACATTAGCGAACAAAACATAAATGTATTGTGTAACATGATGTCCTATGAGTGTCATCTGATGAATATCATCAAAGGTTAATGATTAATTGTATCTCTATTTCTGCTTTTTGATACTACTATCTTTTGCTAGGAAAATGGCTGTGTTTTTCTGTGGCTATGTACTAAGCTAACATAATTGTTTGGTGTGCTTTCCCCGTATATCCTTTTTGAAATCAGGAATGGATTCACAACATGTGTAGCTTTAATTTGGTGTCTTTCATGTGTGATTTCATGAAAGATTGATTTTTATAGTAATATATTTGAATTTGGCGCGCTACATTTTTTCTGGATTTTGGTCAAGTGGGACGCTACCGTCCCACATTTCCCAGAGAAGTTAAGTTGCTATTACGAATGGGTAAGGGAACTGTACAAAGGTAAGAAGAGTAACCTTTAACTTGATCACCAGAAATGAAAGTATGAATATCGCTTTTAGTTTTCTAGGAGAATAATAATAATAATCTTTAACCTTTAGTTAACCTCTCTAACGTATGTGGGATGTTAGCGTCTCACCTCGTCAACAGCCAGTGAAACTGCAGGGTGCCAAATTCAAAACAGAAATCCCATAATTAATATTCCTCAAACATACATGTATTTTACACCATTTTAGAGATACACTTGTTGTAAATCCAGCCACAGTGTCCGATTTCAAAAATGCTTTACGACAAAAGCAAACCAAACGATTATGTTAGGTCAGAGCCAAGTCACAGAAAAACACTTTTCCAGCCAAAGAGAGGAGTAACAAAAAGCAGAAATATAAATAAAATGAATCACTAACATTTGATGATCTTCATCAGATGACACTCATAGGACTTCATGTTACACAATACATGTATGTTTTGTTCGGTAAAGTTCATATTTATATCCAAAAATCTGAGTTTACATTGGTGCGTTATGTTCAGTAGTTCCAAAACATCCGGTGATTTTGCAGAGAGCCACATCAACTTACAGAAATAGTCATCATAAATGTTGATGAAAATACAAGTGTTATACATGGAATTTTAGATCCACTCATTAATGCAACCGCTGTCAGATTTAAAAAAAAACTTTATGGAAAAAGCAAACCATGCAATAATCTGAGTATGGCGCTCAGACGACAAATCAACCCAGAGATATCCGTCATGTTGGAGTCAACAGAAGTCAGAAATAGCATTATAAATATTCACTTACCTTTGATGATCTTCATCGGAATGCACTCCCAGGAATCCCAGTTCCACAATAAATGTTTGTTTTGTTCGATAATGTCCATCATTTATGTCCAAATTCCTCCTTGTTGTTCGCGCGTTCAGTACACAATCTAAACTCACGAAGCGCGGGCAGGTCAAGGCAAAAGTTCAGACAAAAAGTCATATTACAGTCTGTAGAAGCATGTCAAATGAAGTATAGAATCAATCTTTAGGATGTTTAACATAAATCTTCAATAATGTTCCAACCGGAGAATTCCTTTGTCTTCAGAAATGAGATGGAACTCAAGCTAACTCTCACATGAACGCGCATGGTCAGCGCATGGTCAGCTCATGGCAGACCTTACTCAATCCCCTCTCATTCGCCCCCACCTCACAGTAGAAGCATCATATAAGGTTCTAAAGACTGTTGACATCTAGTGGAAGCCTTAGGAAGTGCATCATGACCCAATTTCCACTGTATCTTGGATAAGCAAAGAGTTGAAAAACTAAAAACCTCAGATTTCCCACTTCCTGGTTGGATTTTTTCTCAGGTTTTGGCCTGCCATATGAGTTCTGTTATATTAACAGACATCATTCAAACTATTTTAGAAACTGCAGTGTTTTCTATCCAAATCTACTAATTATATGCCTATTCTAGCTTTTATGGCTTTGTAGCAGGTCGTTTACTCTGGGCATGCTTTTCATCCGGACGTGAAAATACTGCCCCCTACCACAAAGAAGTTTTAACATCTGCTAACCATGTGTATGTGACCAATAAAATTTGATTTGATTTGTCTCTTATCAGGACGTTTTTTGATCATCAGGTGAGGCAAAAGTACAATGTTTCTGAGGTGTGGGAGAAAACAAACACATTTCTTGTCAACAGCTGTGATATAAGGCACCTCATCTCCGTGCACAAAACCCTGACCTGAAAATTAACAGAAGACACCATGAGAGTAATTAGCTGATCATATGACACAGCTGACTAAAACAGATGCTCCCTATGTCTGGTAGCCCTAGGAACTGTTAACCTATAGCCTGGAGTAGCCTCGCACACACAGGAAGTGGTCAGAGATAATGGGCTTCCTCTCTACTCTTTAACAGATCATTTGGTGTTCAGGCCCCCAAGGGATGTGGGTTGTGGATAGGATACTCTATCTGCAAGCATGTCAGTCGAATTAGCAACGAATGTTGCCCCTAACTGCACAGTTACTGGAATTCAAAGTGACTGTAATTTACAGTTACATTAACAATGCAAGCCAGTCCAGCGATTTAAACACAACGCTTAGTAGTATTTCATTGAAATGGAAGATGTTCGCCTCACCCCCTACAGGAAGCGTTTCCTTATAAGAATATGAATCTACCCTCCCCATCAACAAGCCAATGTGGTGCCCTCAGCTCAGTTACGAGGTGATCTTATATTCCTGCAGTCACTGCACATATGTATGCCATTTAGCAGATGCTTTTATCCCAAGTGACTTACAGTAGTGAGTGCATACGGGTGTCCCCAGCGGGAATCAAACCCATGATCCTGATATTTCTAACGCCATGCTCTACCAGCTGAGCCACATAAGACCACATCCAAATGTTGGTTCTGGTGATGTTTAGGTTGTAGAGTAGCATCAATCATCATCAGTGATGTAGAGGTAAAGAAATAAGTGGATAAACTATAAACACCAGTGGGCGATCGAGATAAGATGAACAATCACCGATATAAACCAAAACATATTACATTTTTGGAACTATGTTGTTTGATTCCCTTTTCAGGTAGTTAAAAATGACAGAAAACGCACATCAGGTCATGCCTCCCAAAATAGTTCATTTGGACTGGACACTAGAAATGTCCAGATTCTCTCAGGGGACCCCGTTTAACAAACAGATCACTGACCATTTCGAATCCCACCATACCTTCTCCGCTGTGCAATCCAGCTTTCGAGCTGGTCACAGGTGCACCTCAGCTATGCTCAAGGTACTAGACGATATCATAACCGCCATCGATAAAAGACAGTACTGTGCAGCCATCTTCATCGACCTGGCCAAGGCTTTCGACTCTGTCAATCACTGTATTCTTATCGGCAGACTCAAAAGCTTTGGTTTCTCAAATGACTGCCTCGCCTGGTTCACCAACTACTTCTCAGACAGAGTTCATTGCGTCAAATTGGAGGGCCTGTTGTCCGGACTTCTGGCAGTCTCTATGGGGGTGCCACAGGGTTCAAATCTCGGGCCAACTCTCTTCTCTGTATATATCAATGATGTCGCTCTTGCTGCTGGTGATTCCCTGATCCACCTCCACGTAGACCACATCATTCTGTATACATCTGGCCCTTCTTTGGACACTGTGTTAATTAACTAACTTCCAAACGAGCTTCAATGCCATACAACACTCCTTCCGTGGCCTCCAACTGCTCTTAAATGCTAGTAAAACCAAATGCTTGCTTTTCAACCGTTCGCTGCCCGCACCCACCCGACTAGCATCACTACTCTGGATGGTTCTGACTTTGAATATGTGGACAATTACAAATACCTAGGTGTCTGGTTAGACTGTAAACTCTCCTTCCAGACTCATATTAAACATCTACAATCCAAAATTAAATCTAGAATCGGCTTCCTATTTCGCAACAAAGCCTCCTTCACTCATTCCGCAAAACATACCCTCGTAAAACTGACTATCCTACCGATCCTCGACTTCGGCGATGTCATTTACAAAATAGCTTCCAATACTCTACTCAGCAAACTGGATGCAATCTATCAGTGCCATCCGTTTTGTCACCAAAGCCCCTTATACCACCCACCACTGCGACCTGTATGCTCTAGTCGGCTGGCCCTTGCTACATATTTGTCGCCAGACCCACTGGCTCCAGGTCATCTATAAGTCTTTGCTAGGTAAAGCTCTGCCTTCTCTCAGCTCACTGGTCACGATAACAACACCCACCCGTAGAACGAACTCCAGCAGGTATATCTCACTGGTCATCCCCAAAGCCAACACCTCCTTTGGCCGCCTTTCCTTCCAGTTCTCTGCTGCCAATGACTGGAAGGAATTGCAAAAATCGCTGAAGCTGGAGAGTTATATTTCCCTCACTAACTTTAAACTTCAGCTATCCGAGCAGCTAACTGATCTCTGCAGCTGTACACAGCCCATCCAATCTACCTACCTCATCCCCATATTGTTTTTATTTACTTTTCTGATCTATCACTCCCGTGTTAATTTGCTAAATTGTAATTACTACTATGGCCTATTTATTGCCTTACCTCCTCACGCCGTTTGCACACACTGTATATAGACTTTCTTTTTTTCTATTGTGTTATTGACTGTACGCTTGTTTATTCCATGTGTAACTGTGTTGTTGTTTGTGTCGCACTGCTTTATCTTGGCCAGGTCGCAGTTG
The DNA here is from genome assembly GCF_029448725.1 of Salvelinus fontinalis. Taxonomy (NCBI): domain Eukaryota; kingdom Metazoa; phylum Chordata; class Actinopteri; order Salmoniformes; family Salmonidae; genus Salvelinus; species Salvelinus fontinalis. Next base: position 13,877,914 of record NC_074674.1, read on the forward strand.
TAAATGAGAACTTGTTCTCAACTAGCCCACCTGGTTAAATAAAGGTTAAATTTAAAAGAAAATTAGCTGGTTGTGCCACCTTTAGCTGCAATGATTGCAATCAAATGCTTCCTGTAGTTGTTGATCAGTCTCTCACATCGCTGTGGGGGAATTTTGGCCCACTCTTGCATGCAGAACTGCTTTAACTCAGCGACATTTGTGGGTTTTAAAGCATGAACTGCCTGTTTCAAGTCCTGCCACACCATCTCAATTGGGATTAGGTCTGGACTTTGACTAGGCCAGAGAACAATCTATGACTAGGGTGGCTGGAGTCTTTGACAATTTTTAGGGCCTTCTTCTGACACCGCCTGGTATAGAGGTCCTCGATGCTAGGAAGCTTGGGCCCAGTGATGTACTGGGCCATGCACACTACCCTCTGTGGTGCCTTGCGGTCGGAGGCCGAGCAATTGCCATACCAGGCAGTGATGCAACCGGTCAGGATGTTCTCGATGTTGCACCTGTGTAGGACCCATGCCAAATCTTTGCAGTCTCCTGAGGGGGAATAGGCTTTGTATTGCTCTCTTCACGACTGTCTTGGTGTGTTTCGACCATGATAGTTTGTTGGTGATGTCGACACCAAGGAACTTGAAGCTTTCAACCTGCTCCACTACAGCCCCGTTGATAAGAATGGGGGCATGCTCTGTCCTCCTTTTCCTGTAGTCCACAATCATCTCCTTTGTCTTCATCATGTTGAGGGAGAGCTTGTTATCCTGGCACCACATGGCCAGGTCTCTGACCTCCTCCCTACGAGGCTGTCTCATCGTTGTCGGTGATCAGGCCTACTACTGTTGTGTCGTCTGCAAACTTAATGATGGTGTTGGAGTCATGCCTGGCCTTACAGTCATGAGTGGGAGTACAGGGAGTACAGATGGAGTACGCACCCCTGAGGGGCCCCAGTGTTGAGGATCAGCTTGGCAGATGTGTTGTTACCTACCTTTTGCCACTTGGGGTGGGCCGTTAGGAAGTCCAGGATCCAGTTGCAGAGGGAGGTGTTTAGTCCCACGGTCCTTAGCTTAGTGATGAGCTTTGAGGGCACTATGGTGTTGAACGCTGAGCTGTAGTCAATGAATAGCATTCTATTCAGGCATTTGAAAATCGCTCCCAAGGATGAACCAGACTTGTGGAGGTCTACAATTTTTTTGAGGTCTTGGCTGATTTCTTTTCCTTTTCTCATGATGTCAAGCAAAGAGGCACTGAATTTGAAGGTAGGCCTTGAAATACATCTCCAGGTACACCTCCAATTGACTCAAATGATGTCAATTAGCCTATCAGAAGCTTCTAATGCCATGACATCATTTTCTGGTATTTTACAAGCCGTTTAAAGGCACGGTCAACTTAGTGCCTGTAAACTTCTGACCCACTGGAATTGTGACAGTTAATTTTAAGTGAAATAATATGTCTGTCAACAATTGTTTGGAAAAAAACTTGTCATGCACAAAGTAGATGTCCTATCCGACTTGCCAATATAGTATAGTTTGTTAACGATACATTTGTGGAGTGGTTGAAAAACGTTTTAATGACTCCAACCTAAGTGTATGTAAACTTCTGACTTAAACTGTACATATCGTGTATATGCGTGAACTGTTTTGTCTGGGAAGGATACGGTAAGCTGCAATGGGCTGTTGGGTCGGCAAAAATCCACCACCAGCCCACCATTGGTTCAAGGAGCTGATGCAGGAGAAGGACGAGACACTCCATCAAGCAGTGTCTCCGCTCCCCAGTTTTGGGTTTCTTATTCACCACCCACCTTTTTTGTTGTTGATTGAACTGTATCTTTCTCTTCCACTGCATGATTCCATCAAACACGGTGGGTAAAAATGTGCAGCTTAAGCTCTGCAGCATTGTTAAATCTAGCCCTCATGACCTCCTCTCTCTCTCTCTCTCTTCTCTCATTAAGCCTCTGCTGTAAAACTAACAATATTTCAAACCATATTTCTCCCTGTTTTGATACTGGATTAAGAACTAGACTGTACAAGGGAGTAAGGTGTGTAGTGACTGATTTGGTACTGATCGCTTACAAGTTCTAATGCATACAGTATGTGCTGATGCATATCAGATAACAATGCTGACTTCTGCTGATTGAACCAATGTCAGTAATAGGGTTTGTATCAATAGCTGGTTGACATTTTGAAAGGTCCCAAACAAAAGCTGAAAACGTCAGTAATGGCAATCAGATGTGTTTTTTTTTTCCTCACTGGGCAATTACCCTTATCTAACAGAGCAATCTTAGGTAGGCCAGTTTCCTGTCTTGTAGTTGCAGTGCTGAAAAGGCTCACCATTTCTAATAGATAAACCGCCCTGCAATTTAGCCCCTGAAAGTTGGTGGATTTGAAAAAAGTGAAGAAGGCTGTCAGGGTCATATCGTTGGAATGGTTGGTATTCATGATTTGTTGAGTGTGTCATTACTTAAACTTGTCGCTTATTTAAGCCCTAATGTAATTGCATTGGTGTCTGTGAGGAGAGATTATTTCCCATATATTAGCTACAGTCTATCTGTATGCAGAGGGGAGCATACATTTGTTTTTTTAGAATGAAGAGTAGGATGCAGACTTGATTGATTTAATGGTGGCATAGCAAGTAATTCGATTTGGGGGAGATAAGCAATCTGTTGCATTGTCAATTAGTGTTGGCTGTTTACTGGGAAACAACAGTATGGCCCCTGGAGATTGAATTGCATTTAGTCAAAAGGTAATGTCTCTCAGTACAAAATGTAACCTGATGGTGTCTGTGACCTATGAAATCATTGCGTCATCTCAACAATAATCTATGAGTTAACTCGATTGTCTGTCAGGAAAGAGACACAGGCACGGGCACTACGTCGGAATCGAACGGAATCGTCAATGAGGCCTTAACCAGTCACATTGCCATCCGGGTCACGATCCTCGTACCATTGCAAATGGGGAATGAGGGAGTAAAAGACATCAGGTTGGGGGGGATAGGTTTTTAAAAAGGAGGAAGAGATGCAGCAATGCTCACCTCGTCCAGCTGGAATTAGCTAGGACCAAAATGTGGTCTTAAGCCAAAATGTTGTATGTGAAAGTATATTCCTCCTGCCCTTGTGGTGCTCTGAGCCTGAGATGGCCCGGTGGGTGGTTCACGGCCCAAGACAGGATTTTTTTTTGCCTTAATCACTGTCAAACCGACTAGAGCGTTCATCCATGCCAGGAAGTATGCCTGTTTGATTTAAACACAATCTCGCTCTGGCAGGTGTCTTGATTACTCTTTGCATATTTGTTTTGCAAGATAACTCATTCAACGCCCTAGTCATCGATCTCTGAAGTCTTTTCGACTGGTAGTTGCATCCATTGTATTTCCGATGCGCAAAGACTTCTGATGCCAGAAGTGACGTCTGGGTGAGATAGAGGGTTAGGGGGGGAAAAGTGCTTATTTGAAATGTTTATGGGCTTTCACACAGTGCAGACTGGGGAGGACAGGCTGTGGGGAGAGGCTGTAGAGACCTCCAGCAGACAGAGTGCTTAGAGCTCCAGCCTATTGATTCACTGGACGGCACTGGCCTGAGCTGCTCCAATGGGCAGAAAAGGAGAAATGCGTCTCCACGTCTTGAGACTGGTCCAATGCTGCATTGGACATCACTGGTCCAATGCTGGTTCATTGAAGATAAGAGAACCATTCTGAATTGATTTGAGGTTTGAAGTAATTATTTAGACAGTAAGTAGTTGTACATGTTTTATTTCTTATTTGAGTTATATCACTGCTCTTAATGTCTCTCCGTGCTATTTTATTGTAGCACTTTTCTATTTTAAAGCAAGTTTAGGCTAGTAGGAGGGAATGTCTTTCATCATCGTTTCAGGACTTCTCTCACAATTGAGCTCTGGAATAGCACATTCATATTTGAGTTGAAATGATCGCTCTACCGCAAGAGGTGTCTTTTCTTTCTTGTAAATATGTATGTACATCTTTATGTTGTAAAGGCGTATGTGCGATAAAGCATTTTATTGATACATTTACTGTCAAGGATAGCAGTAATCAATAGGCAAATCCTTGCTTTGTGGGTTTGGTTTACTATATCTCTTGCCATTCATTGTGTGTTCCGCTGTAACAAAGGGCACGGGTATAAATCATGGATGTACACTGAGCGCACAGAGAGGCCACAGTAGCTTTCTCTAAGCACTAGCGTTCAGCTGAACACTCCCCCAGGGGCCAATGGGATGACTGGATCCATTTCCTGCATTTAGTGCTAATCCCTGGTATCTTCCTGCAGCTGCCACCAGCACCACCGCTGTGGTGAAGACCTCCAGCCACATGACGCGCTGTCGTGACAGCCAGAAAAACTACTGCGTAAATGGCGGGGAGTGCTTCACCCTGGACATCACCCCTGGCAGGTCCAAGTTCCTCTGCAGGTAGGACATGATGAAACACAACACCATCCACACCACACACTGGATACTATGCAAACTATGTTTGACTTGATGTTTAATACAGTTCCTGATGGCTTATGACTGCTATTTCTAAATATTTAATTGTGCTCCCACATGATGTATCATTATAGAATTTTGCCAGTGCCGACTTCAGAACACTACTTTGCTATTTTGTACATGTCAAAAGGTAGCACATGCTGATACAGTAGATGCAGTCATAACATTTACTATCTATCACGTCTGAAGTCATGATCTTTTAGAATGCTGTATTGTCTCGACCCATTCATGCCTGCTGAATTAGGCACCAGAGCTTTTTAGGCCCAAACTGCCAAGTTTAGAGGAAAGTGCAAAGTCTTTTTACAGTAAAGCAAAGGTGTCAGCTGAATTTTTGGGGGAGTAAATCGTTAAACAATCCAAAGACCTGAGCAGAGATTTAAAGAAGGAATGCACAAGACATCATAGCGGTGTACAAATGTACTGCCTCTGCACTGTGAAACGTCTTTTTGGGGCAGACGTAGGGGGGCTGGATGGATGTTCTAATGGATGCTGTGCATGACACTAACTGGGCTAAGAAACAGGGAGAGCATGCAGAGCGGAGCAGGTGGAGGTCCCTATCCACATGCTCCTCTGCCCTCCTACATTATTAATGCCGGCTCCTTTCATCGCCACAGCCCAACCGCTGCGCTCCATTTCAGAAAAACAAACCCCAAATCTGGGGCGATGTTGTATTTATGAGGTTTTTCTTTCTGTCTTCTTACCCATTTCATTGTTTACTTTGGAACCTTAGAGCTGGGTCATGTTCATTAGGCACCAAATGTGACTAAACAGACTGTAATAGGGAGGGACTACCTAAACGTTGCGAAACGTTTTAAATAGTTTTCCGTCACATGCCCTACTGAACATGACTCTGTGCTGGTGTCAGGATCAGCCGTGTTCTTACAGCAGGACATTGATTCATGCTCCAGCATCGCACTCTGTTGTCAAGAGTGTTCAGCCCTGATCCAAGCGATAGAGCCGATGAGAGAACGAGGCAGGACGGGGCTTGATGTGCTTTCCCGGTGCCCCCTGTGGCTTGAATCTCTGTGACTTTCCTTCTCTGAGAGTTTGAGTTCTCAGCTCAAGGCACATGAGTAGCGAATCATCCCCAGCAGCAAACAAGCTGGCATGCACTTCACACGCTTCGTATGAGAAGCAACAGCATACATCGCTGACATCTGTATTTGACAAGATAATCACCTCTCTGCGGTCCTGTCCCCATTCTCCATCATTGTCATTCACATGAAATCCATCTGAGTTAAAATCATGTATTATCCAGACCAATTGACCACTAAGGCATTGAAGTACACTGTGGTCTGTATAGCAAAGTGGATTGACCCGTTAGAAACATTCAGAGGTTGTAAACTCTGCCTAATTACCTACAGCATCTCCCAATTTGTATATTACATCATTACATCTGTGGTTAGAACATCCAGTAGTTTTCAAAAGACATGGTGAGGTGGTGATACCTCATGGTATTATTGCTTCCATTGCAGCAGCAAATGCCTGACAAGAAAGATCACTGCAGCTCACTGCAGCCCCACCCTCTTTGTGCCTGACACAAGACTTGACATTGCCAAGGATACACTTTGGGTCTGGGCCATCCAATACATACATAAGACAGACTCTTAACGTCCACCGACAGATTGAGTTTCGTATTAAATACTTCAGTGACTAAGCGCAAAAATGCTGCTGTCTCCGGGAAATTTTGTTTTGTTTCAGTAAATGATGCAGCATGCCGTCACTGGAAGGGAGGGAGGGGAGAAAAATAACCTGTCGGTCTCCCTCAGAAATAACTCTATCTACAAAAATAACCTGTCTGCCAGGGGTCCCTGTGGAGCCCGATTCACTGAAGCCTGAACAGTCGGAGCACGGATTCTGTAACAGGCACACAGAACATCATGGAAGCAACGCTTTACATCCTGACCCCCTCAATTTATTTATAGCAAATTATGTTCTATTTTATTTATTTTCTTTAATCTTTATTTAACTATTCATATTTACATTTAAATATTCATAGCCAATATGAATGTCTTTCTTTAGCCATGCGGTTATTTGAAACGGCAGTACATTCGAATTACGACCTACTGTACTGTACCTGACAATGGTCACTGACCTCTGGGTAAACCAGCATAAATACCAGCAACACCTACCAGTTTCCTGCTATTTTCTATCACACTCCCATGTTCCCCTCTCTCTATCCCCCTTTTCTTTCTCTGCCTCAGAGAATGGGCTTGCCCAGCAGACCCTGTCAGAACTGAATCACAGCTGGACTGGCTTGTTGGATTCTTTCTCTGCATCTCACTCCACAATCTCTTCCTTAGCAAGGCTTTACTCAGCCTCCTGCTTTGTCATCAGACACCAGATGACCTGTCAGTCTTCGCCCCTAACCCACACGTTAATTCCCGCTTCAGTACACAAACAACTTACAAAACGAAGAAACGTCAAAAAGGGCAGATTTTTCAAAAAAAACTGAGCATTGGTCAGTAGGTTGCCCTTTTTTAATTAGCCTTTAGTCATTTAGATTTTAATGAAGGGCTTAATTTGTTAATGTGCCGCTACTTGGTAGACTGGTAGATGTTACATCAGGCCACCCCCAGGTGCTTAGCGGAATACATTGGGAAGCGAAATCAAGCCACTGTGCCTGTGAGAGTCATAAACCCCAAATATTTGTGCATTCAAGTGAAGCCAGCCATTAGTGTCCTCTGGTGTTTCATACCTGTTCAAAGTTCCAATCACGCTCTCTTCCAGAGCCAGACGGCCAATACATCCAGACAATTTGTTGTGTGTGTATGGAGTGGAGTAGAACGGCATACAAATAACTAATAGACACACATACACACTCATCCTTACTCATTTCTTTTCTCGATAGATCAAAAGAGGTTGATAATCAGACAATTATTCAGGCATGGTGTCCACAGCTAAGGCGTCACGCTAGCGGGACAACTTCCGGTGATACTGAAGGGCGCACATTTCAAATAAATAATTGTAAAATTATGGATATTAAACATTTAGGTACATACAAGTGTCTAATATCGGTTGAAAGCTTAAATTCTTGTTAATCTAACTGCACTGTCCAATTTACAGTAGCCATTACAGCGAAAGCATGCCATGGGATTGTTTGAGGACGGCGCTCCACATCAAAATATTTTTCCACCGCCACAGGTTTCATAAATTCACAAATAGCGTTTAAATATTCACTTACTTTTCGAAAATCTTCCTCTGATTTGTCATCCAAAGTGTCCCAGCTATAACATGTAGTGTCGTTTTGTTAGATTAAATCCTTCTTTATACCCCAAAAAAGTCTGTTTAGTTGGCGCCATCGATTTCAGTAATCCACTCATTCAACATGCAGAGATAGGAATCTGAAAGTCTACCCCTAAACTTTGTTTCAACAAGTCAAAATACATTTCTATTGACTCCGCAGATACCCTAAAATGTCAAACTATAATATTTCATACGGAAAGTAGTATGTTCAATAGGAAACCGATTTTAGCAGGTGAGTTCTGTCTTTATCTTGCGTGCATACACAAATGTCCAAGACTGTGTCCCTGTACTAAAACTGTTATTTCTCATTCGTTTTGGAAGTTACAAGCCTGAAACCTTGAACAGACTGCTGACACCCTGTGGAAGCCATAGAAATAGCATCCTGGGAGCTAGAATCATTATGCCCCTATACTTTCCATTGAAAGAGCATGGGCTCTCAAAAAAACTAAATTCTGGTTGGTTTTTCTTATACCATATCTATTGTGTTATAGTCTCCTACATTATTTTAACATTTCTACAAACGTCAACGTGTTTTCTTTCCAATGGTACCAATTATATGCATATCCTGGCTTCAGGGCCTGAGTAACAGGCAGTTTACTTTGGACACGTCAGTCAGACGGAAATTTTGAAAAAAGGACCCTAGCCCTAAGAAGTTTTAATTATATCTCCCTGGAATCAGAATGCATGAGCCAAACATTTGCTGAAATTCGAGGCCTGTTGAATAAGACATTGTTTTAGACTTCTCTCAAGTACATATGTTTTCGCAAACAGAACTGGCAATGGTTGCAAGACATATCAGTCTCCTTGACAACAACAGCGATGCATGTGGGTCTTCTGTAGATCTGGTGTAAACTCATCTTCTCTTCTTCCTTGTCTTCTGTTTGTGACTTTTTTTGTTCCCTCTCAGGTGTCCAAATGAATTTACTGGTGATCGCTGTCAAAACTACGTAATGGCCAGCTTCTACAGTACGTCTATTTTCTCCTCCTGTCTGTGCTTGTGTTTGGAGCATGCTCAATCAGCGCTACTTCCTGTTGCTTCATTTTTTAAATGTTGTATGTATCCCATAACGGTAGCTAACACACTTTTGTACGTTGCGAGGTTCCATACATTTGACCTTAATTTAGCACCCCAAAAACGTAATACTTCCAGGTCAACTGTAATATGAATACCATTGTAAAGCACAATTTCTCCCCTTTCCAGCAAAATCAATGACGAGACCTTCATGCTACCCGTCTCTGCATGATCGTCTTTAAAGAAATGGTGGGTGGGGAAGCAAAAGCTACTGCGTCATAGTGAAAGGGGGGATATGTCGTGTGGGGAAATGGCATTTTTCACCCGATTTGTCCAACTTATCAACTCTAAAATGAAAATATAACACTATAATGAGTTTATATAATGTGTCATTACATACCTATTTAAAGGTTCGTGTCGAATTAGAATATGGTTTTTAAGGCAGCGCTAAATTTATCTTCACAATTAAACTGTGGCTGTCGCAGTTTTTTTTAGAGTCATGATGGCTCGCAGTGATTACGCAAAAATGAACAATTGATTGAATTAACTATTGATGAACTCACGAGGAATTCACTTTACACTCACCATTGATCATTTCTTGTTTTTAATCTGTGAGAGAAGCTCTACACATGGTGGAAAGCGGCTGTGCGGCACAGAATAAGTTGAATAATGCGTGCAGTACGTTACGTTGTGACACGTCATACTTTAAAGTACAGCGTCAGCGGGGTCAGTTTCTCAACTTTTCTCCAGTACTATGGGCCCATTACCATGTCAATCGACACTGAATCGAGGCTTAGTTCACAACCCGGGCTTTGATGCCAACAGTCGCTACAGTCCCATTCAGTTCTCATTGCAGCCTCATTTAAATGCTGCAGTAACGCAAATGTGTACGGATCGTGGTTAGTCACCGTTACCTGGTTCTCGCATGTACATTTGTTTTGCCTTGTTTTGTTGAGTTGGATGAAATTTAAAGCAGTTCATTATAGTTTACTGATATTGTGTTAGTTATGTCATGATTGAATGGAACAATAATAGAAGAAAGATGGGGGAAATGAACACTCAAACTTATGTATATTCAACTTTCCAAACTTGAACCTTCAAATAGGAAGCAGGGGACAGTGTAGTTTGTAGTACTAAAAAAGCTCTATATTGCTACTTACTGCCTTTGAAAGGAAACAACTTAAGCCTGCAATGTATTTTATAATCTGAAGAGCAATAACACTTATGGGAGGTGGGTGGGGGTCATTGTGGATCATGGAGGCACTGTAAAAACCTGAACAGAGACCTCTTTGATGTCATGGAAAGACAAGAGACGGAGAGAGGCAGCCGCCCAGGCAACGGGCCCCAGTGCACTTTATCACTATGACTTACCCACTCACCTTACAGTCCAATTACCATAGGTTACCTGGCAACAGTTGCGGTGCGTGGGTAAAATCACTGAGGAAGCCAAGCCAAGCCAGTTAAAAAGCCATATTACAACCTGTGTTTTGATAATTTAATTGTTTGCTCTATAAATGGTGATTTATACTTCGTCTATTGACATGTCTGTAGACAGTTGGCGCAGTGACATCATGAACATTCTATTGTCGTCCGACATTATGAAAAAGTATAAACACAAAAACGACAGGCTGCACGACATCAGCACCCTGGTGGTCCAAAATAGCATAACTGGTGTATTTTGACACCAATAAACCCATCCATTTACAATTGTATTTAGTATATGTCAATCTAGCAAACCAGGCAACTAAAGCAACTCTCTAAATAATGTCTTGGTTTGCTTCCAGCTTGTTAGCTAGCTAACTAACATTAGCTGGCTAGCCAGTTAAAATAATGACCATATCATAGCTGACAACATCTTAACTTTAGCACATTTTTATTGATTATTACAGGAAAATAAACTGACAAAAATGTTATTATTTACAAGTTAATGGTGAGCAAATTAAAGAAAATAGCTTGTGACGAAATAAAAGTAGGGCATTCTACATGAGGATTTTAGAACTTGAGCATTGTCTCGTTGCTGACTCGGTCAGGTAACCATGACAACGGACACAGCGACAGGGTCAAAGTTGAACTTTTTTTCGTCTGTCTGCAACAAGGAAACGGACAGTCGCAGCGACGGTCTACAGACATTCCACCGGAGTATAAATTAAATATAATTTTAACCAGCGACACTTGTCACATTCTAATTGTCTAGAGACATGTCGATAGACAAAGTATTAACCAGCTTTAACCCATTCGTTCATACACAACCATGATATACAATGATGCTGTGACAACAAAAAGACAACAGTCACACATAGGCCTGTAACGGTGACCGTATTACCGCCACACCGGTGGTCATGAAGGCAGTCAAATTCCATGTGACCATTTAGTCACGGTAATTAGGCTTCTCCAAGCTCTGATGCCGCTGATGGTCATTAGTATTAGCATGTTGCGCAACATTACTATAAGCTATGCAATTGCGTGAGAAAACAGAGTGATGGCTTCTATTAAAAAGAGGAGGATCCCATCAGCTTTCTATAGGCTTAGGCTACTACATTGATTTCTCAACTTTCCTAATATTAAACACATTGCTTCTCTTTACAACAGGAGTATAGCCTACCTGGCTGGCATGAAAATGAGCCACGGGAAAGCGTCCTCCATTCGCTATTTAAGTGCTTAGTTGACATGCATTTTAACCCCTGCCCCGGTTTCGAGACAGGCGCATGATAACGGTCCATTCTAAATCAAATTTCACACATACATAATTTAGTATATGTAAAGACAAGATTAAATCAAGAATAATCAGATGGGTGACAATATTAGCCTATCACTTGTGAATTATATATTATCACTTGTGAATGACGCCCAGTGTAAGGCAAGAAACAATGCCTTTTTTCTAATCATAGTCGCACACCTTAAGTAGGCCCAGCAATAAACAGCTGTCTGATTGGAAACAACATAAACCATTAAACACCTAGATGACCCACCCTAGTCACTATCATGCCCCAACCAACAGAGAATAAACAGCTCTCTATGGTCAGGGCGTGACAATGTCTTTCAAGGTCTGCCTTCAAAACGCAGTGCCTCTTTGCTTGACATCATGGAAAAATCAAAAGAAATCAGCCAAGACCTCAGAAAAAAAATTGTAGACCTCCACAAGTCTGGTTAATCTTTGGAAGCAAACGCCTGAAGGTACCACGTTCATCTGTACAAGCAATAGTACGCAAGTATAAACACCATGGGACCACGCAGCCGCCATACCGCTCAGGAAGGAGACGCGTTCTGTCTCCTAGAGATGAACGTACTTTGGTGCGAAAAGTGCAAATCAATCCCAGAACAACAGCAAAGGACCTTGTGAAGATGCTGGAGGAAATAGGTACAAAAGTATCTATATCCACTGTAAAATGAGTCATATATCAACATAAACTGAAAGGCCGCTCAGCAAGGAAGAAGCCACTGCTCCAAAACCACCATAAAAAAGCCACACTACGGTTTGCAACTGCACATGGGGACAAAGATAGTACAATTTCGGAGATATTTCCTCTGGTCTGATGAAACAAAAATGGAACTGTTTGGCCATAATGACCATTGTTATTTTTGGAGGAAAAAGGGGGATGCTTGCAAGCCGAAGAACACCAGCCCAACCGTGAAGCACGGGGGTGGCAGCATAATGTTGTGGGGGTGCTTTGCTGCAGGAGGGACTGGTGCACTTCACAAAAATAGATGGCATGAGGATGGAAAATTGTGGATATATTGAAGCAACATCTCAAGACATCAGTCAGGAAGTTAAAGCTTGGTTGCAAATGTGTCTTCCAAATGGACAATGACCCCAAGCATACTTCCAACGTGGTGGCAAAATGGCTTAAGGACAACAAAGTCAAGGTATTGGAGTGGGCATCACAATGCCCTCCTATTAACAATGTGGGCTGAACTGAAAAAGCGTGTGCGAGCAAGGAGACCTACAAACCTGACTCAGTTACACCAGCTGTCAGGAGGAATGGGCCAAAATTCACCCAACTTAGGTGAATTAAAACATAAGTTAGTTGAAATCAAATAAAATTAAAATACAGTAAGACATTGTTAGTTTGGCAAAAAAGTCCTAAGCCAACATATTTGTGGGTTACATCTTTCGTCCAATGGAAAATAATAGCAAAAAAGGCAGATGACATATGTAGCAAATTAGGCTAAAGTATCATTTGAGGGCTCACTAATGCAAGAAAGTGATCAGAAAGTAAACAAAATGTACACAAAAGCTGCTTACCTATTGCAGATTCAGTCTTCCCAGCCTGGTGCAGGTCTACAATTTTGTTTCTGGTGTCCTTTGACAGCTCTTTGGTCTTGGCCATAATGGAGTTTGAAGTGTGACTGTTTGAGGTTGTGGACAGGTGTCTTTTATACTGATAACAAGTTCAAACAGGTGCCATTAATACAGGTAACGAGTGGAGGACAGAGGAGCCTCTTAAAGAATAAGTTACAGGTCTGTGAGAGCCAGAAATCTTGCTTGTTTGTAAGTGACCAAATACTTATTTTCCACCATAATTTGCAAATAAATTCATAAAAAATCCTACAATGTGATTTTCTGGATTTTCTTCCCTCATTTTGTCTGTCATAGTTGAAGTGTACCTATGATGAAAATTACAGGCCTCTCACATCTTTTTAAGTGGGAGAACTTGCACAATTGGTGGCTGACTAAATACTTGTTTGCCCCACTGTATGTTAGGGTCTGTTCAGAGTAGTATTCAGGAAAGAGTCCTTTGCTTCTGATTGGACTTGTCCTTGTTTGACCCAGCGAGAGTAGTTGAAGATGTTGTTGATATTGATAGTACTCTGTACTCTCCTGAGGCGTGACAGTTGCCCGTGACCATGTAGGGAAAGTTGCAAACCCTTTGAAACTCAGTCAGCGGTCATATGACACACGGTGAAAGCAGGACTTTGATATTTGTTAACAATGAGATGAGTCATAGAATTTGACCAAGAACAGAGTGGCTGTTATTGTTGTCACCAAGCATATTTTGAGTAGAGAACATGTATAGGTTACAAAAACATTTTTTGTTCACATTGGCATAATGGGACTAAATCTAATCCCATTTATAAAGTATTGGCTGAATTTCTATACATTTTCCAGAGCAGCGTTACTGGGGCAGTCATATGAAAGGTGCCTTGTAAGCTAAGGGTTCACAAGTGCAGAACAGCCATGTGTTTATGTTTTGCATTGTTTTTAAGGACCAACAAGATGTTTGAATATTAGTCAGATTTATTCAGGGAAAAATAGGCCTTCTGTTCCTATACTACCTCATTGCGTCAGTTTATACACAACTTTATAATCACGTCACAGCTCCTTCGATAACACAGCTATTAACCAAAATAACAGTATGATAATTGTAGCCTATTGTCAAAGAAAGAATAGGAAGTACATCACAGTACATAAGTGGCATTGGAATTTTATCCATTTTAGAATAAGGCTGTAAGGTAACAAAATATGTCAAAAGTGAAGGGGTCTTCCAACTTTCCGAATGCACTGTATATATACTGTACATATCATTTTTGTATTCCTCTAAACATATTTAACAGGCATGGCTGTTGATCGGCGTAATGGCAAATGAGAATTTGGTATGACGGCAAAGTTGACTTTGTAGATCTGCATTAGTGTGTGTTGGGAATAGAAATAGTACATGATCATCACACATCGTAATGCCCTACCAAGTGCCCGTAAACCTGCCTGATGGACCGTGTAGTGACATTACCATTGGTAATGCAAGCAAAGTGATGTTTGCATGTGCATGCCACTGCACCGGGAAAGTTCCTCTCACGGTAGCGATTATTAGATGGATACATTTTAATGCATTTTTTGACTAACTCATGTATTCGATGGGTTTAGGTGTTTGATCACTTTTCCTAATTGTGGTAACATCATCTTAGTTACTTAGTTAGCTGTTAGACTATAATAGAGTGGATATTCTAGAACAGGGTTTCCCAAACTTGGTCCTGGGGCCTCCCATGGGTGCATGTTTTGTTCAGCTGTGTAGTGCTAGGGCAAACAACAAAACATGCACCTATGGGAGGCCCCAGGTCCAAGTTTGGGAAACCCTCTTCTAGAATAATTATAGAATTATTCTATAAGGTGAAATAGTCGGTTATAATGCATTATTCCATTCTCTGTCGAAACAATTTGTGAGCAATATAGTTCTGAATAACACGTCATCTGAAAAAGATCTCTCTTTTCTTTTTGTCACGTGTCTGCATTGGCAGAACATCTTGGGATTGAATTTATGGGTATGGATAGTTCCTTTCTCGTCAGTTTGCAGACGTAGGACTCGAAGCTTGAGCCTGCCCCCCTCAACTCCAGTCAGTTTCCTTGTGCCAATGAAGGGATCATCCAGCCATAACATACAATATTTGTTATAGAATAATAAACATACATGCACGCTATATATGTAGCTCAAATATGCTGCCCATCTATCAAGCCTTTATGCTGTTATTCTGGCAGCATGCCCAAAAATGGCAATGTGATTAACGTCATATAGTTCCACTCAAGTTTCGAAGCCGCATGGTGTAGCCAGCATCTACAACGCTTGGGCATGACACCTTCAATTATACATTTCTGTAAAACCTCGATGTGTTAGCGTATAGTCTAATTAATCTGCACACATACAAATACCACCACACACATTAGGTTCTAAAATGTCCACCATAAACTCACATTAGACTCATTCAAACGTTTGACCTACAGTAGACTATCTCGTTGTTGTGTCCGACACACATTAGATAGTGTAGGTGCCCGGAGAGACTGCAGTGTGTTTATGCTGTATGTTCAGATCCCTTCAGCTCTTGCTTTTGCCTCTTCCTTGCGTCTCCCCTGATCCCTCCTCTGTTCCAACCAGTATTTCGCATGTCATGCCAGCTATGCTGATAGCGTCCTCCCTCGCTACCCATTCATTTCATCTCCTTCTTTCCTGTCTTCCTATTTCCTACTGTACCGTGTGGATGTACTGTATGTGTCCAACAGTATCCCATTTTGTTTTCCTGTCATCTCATGCTACCTCCCCTTGTCTCATCAGTGATGTCCGTTTTTGCTGTAGGTCTTTTAAGTGATCTTGATGTTGAAAAATTGACCAAATATGGTGTTCTTGACATCATGGAAAAATCAAAAGAAATCAGCCAAGACCTCAGAAAAGACCTCAGTTCTTCATTTTAAAAAGTGATTGTTTCTAGCATCATTTGTTCACAGGACACCTAATACTGAGGCAAAGTGACCAATTTTTTTTAAACGGAGTAGAGTACAAACTAGGTGCGATTACTGAACAGTTCATATAATTACACATTTCACTTGATCCCCTAATCTGGTGACTTGTAACCTATAAATATTTTGAAAGACAAATATTCCATAATTCCAAGCGCTGGGTCCTGTGAACAAACAATGTTGCACTGTTTGCAGTATTAGAATATTAACATTACACAAAGGAGTGATTTTAATTTTCTTGATGCATAACAATGTCTTATATACAGTATGCATCTGTTGTATTAGTAACACCTGGTCTGGTTAGAATGCATTGTGGAAAATGCATTTTCTGTGGTTTGCCTAGTCATGATTACTGAGCCCGACCTTGAACTAACACTTCCTCGCTTCCCGACTGGATTTAACAGAACTGCCTCCTCAGATCAATGTGTTCGATTTCCTCCGTCTCGGTCAACAGCCAACACCCACTAACACAATGTTATATCTGGGCCACGTTCAGTAGCCAAACATTGTTTAACATTGCAGAAAGAAATGCCATGAATAAAGCCAACGTGATTCCTCTAAAACGTTGTGCCCCGGTTTGTTTCTGTGAACGTATAACCCTATAATACATCACCTAACACACGTTTGTTCATTTCCCTTGCGATTTCCAAGTAGAGCTTGGTTTGTGTAACAGTAAGGCCTGCATGTTGTGGAGTTTTAAGAATGCATTGTCCTCTTTTCCAGAAGCTGAGGAGCTGTATCAGAAACGTGTATTAACAATAACAGGAATCTGCATTGCACTCCTAGTGGTTGGAATCATGTGTGTGGTTGCCTACTGCAAAACAAAGTAATTCACGTCACATTTTTACGCTAAACTCAAAATCATTATTTACTAGTATCCTTATTACGTAACTTGTAGTTTTCTCTGAGGTAATAGCCTGCACATTTGAACATTTAAATATTTTTTGGGGTCGATTCACAACCTCTGATGTCAACCTTTGACAAAATCTGTCATCCCTCTGATTTTTGGATTGGCTAAATGGCTGGTCATTCTCACAATTCAGTTTGTCTTTACGTGCACAGAAAGCAGAGGAAAAAGCTCCATCATCTTCTGAGGCAGAGCCTACGAAATGAGAGAAACACCATGGCTAGTATGGCTAATGGACCTCCGATTTATAACCCTTCCCTTGAAAACGTCCAGTTTGTCAATGTAAGTCACTCACGTAGCTTACACCTTATATGGTGACTAAGCAACTCTCACGCTAACTTTCAAATGTTCATTGATTTCAGAAAGTATTCACACCCCTTGACTTTTTCCACATTTGTTGTGTTACAAGATGGGATTAAAATGGGTTTAATTGTATTTTATTGTCAATGAGCTATACAAAGCACTCTGTCAAAGTCTAAGAATTTTTTAAACATTTGTAAAAAAAAGAATAAAAGAATAATAATACATTAATATATATTGATTAGATAAGTATTCAACCCCCTGAGTCAATTCATGTTAGAAACACCTTTTGGAAGCAATTACAGCGTTGAGACTTTCTGGGGAGTATCTAAGAGATTTTCAAATCAAATCAAATCAAATGTATTTATATAGCCCTTCTTACATCAGCTGATATATCAAAGTGCTGTACAGAAACCCAGCCTAAAACCCCAAACAGCAAGCAATGCAGGTGTAGAAGCACAGTGGCTAGGAAAAACTCCCTAGAAAGGCCAGAACCTAGGAAGAAACCTAGAGAGGAACCAGGCTATGAGGGGTGGCCAGTCCTCTTCTGGCTGTGCCGGGTGTAGATTATAACAGAACATGACCAAGATGTTCAAATGGTCATAAATAACCAGCATGGTCAAATAATAATAATCACAGTAGTTGTCGAGGGTGCAACAGGTCAGCACCTCAGGAGTGCTCACGTCCCTCACGACGCCAGGTCAGCGTAGTCAATCACCACCTTCCGGAGACACCTGAAACCCCACCTCTTTAAGGAATACCTAGGATAGGATAAAGTAATCCTTCTAACCCCCCCCCTTAAAAGAGTTAGATGCACTATTGTAAAGTGGTTGTTCCACTGGATATCATAAGGTGAATGTACCAATTTGTAAGTCGCTCTGGATAAGAGCGTCTGCTAAATGACTTAAATGTAAATGTAAATGTAATGAGTAAATGTCAATTGGCTTTTCATAGCCAATCATTGAGAGTATCTCTACCGCTCCTGCTGTCTCTAGAGAGTTGAAAACAGCAGGTCTGGGACAGGAAGCACGTCCGGTGAACAGGTCAGGGTTCCATAGCCGCAGGCAGAACAGTTGAAACTGGAGTAGCAGCACGGCCAGGTGGACTGGGGACAGCAAGGAGTCATCATGCCAGGTAGTCCTGAGGCATGGTCCTAGGGCTCAGGTCCACCGAGAGAGAGAAAGGAAGAAATTGAGAAAGAGAGAGCATACTTAAATTCACACAGGACACCGGATAAGACAGGAGAAATACTCCAGATATAACAGACTGACCCTAGCCCCCCGACACAAACTACTGCAGCATAAATACTGGAGGCTGAGACAGGAGGGATTAGGAGACACTGTGGCCCCATCCGATGATACCCCCGGACAGGGCCAAACAGGAAGGATATAACCCCACCCACTTTGCCAAGCACAGCCCCCACACCACTAGAGGGATATCTTCAATCACCAACTGAGACCAGGCCGAGTATAGCCCACAAAGAACTCCGCCACGGCACAACCCAAGGGGGGGCGCCAACCCAGACAGGAAGACCACGTCATTGACGCAACCCACTCAAGTGATGCACCCCTCCTAGGGACGGCATGGAAGAGCACCAGTAAGCCAGTGACTCAGCCCCTGTAATAGGGTTAGAGGCAGAGAATCCCAGTGGAGAGAGGGGAACTGGTTAGGCAGAGACAGCAAGGGCGGTTCGTTGCTCCAGTGCCTTTCCATTCACCTTCACACTCCTAGGCCAGACTACACTCAATCATAGGTCCTACAGAAGAGATGAGTCTTCAATAAAGACTTAAAGGTTGAGACCGAGTGTGCGTCTCTCACATGGGTAGGCAGACCATTCCATAAAAATGGAGCTCCATAGGAGAAAGCCCTGCCTCCAGCTGTTTGCTTAGAAATTATAGGGACAATTTGGAGACCTGCGTCTTGTGACCGTAGCGTACGTGTAGGTATGTACGGCAGGACCAAATCGAAAAGATAGGTAGGAGCAAGCCCATGTAATGCTTTGTAGGTTAGCAGTAAAACCTTGAAATCAGCCCTTGCCTTAACAGGAAGCCAGTGTAGGGAGGTTAGTACTGGAGTAATATGATCAAATTTTGGGGTTCTAGTCAGGATTCTAGCAGCTGTATTTAGCACTAACTGAAGTTTATTTAGTGCTTTATCCGGGTAGCCGGAAAGTAGAGCATTGCAGTAGTCTAACCTAGAAGTGACAAAAGCATGGCTACATTTTTCTACATGGATGAATTTTTGGACAGAAAATTTCAGATTTTTGCAATGTTACGTAGATGGAAAAAAGCTGTCCTTGAAACAGTCTTGATATGTTCGTCAAAAGAGAGATCAGGGTCCAGAGTAACGCAGAGGTCGTTCACAGTTTTATTTGAGACGATTGTACAACCATCAAGATTCATTGTCAGATTCAAGAGAAGATCTCTTTGTTTCTTGGGACCTAGAACAAGCATCTCTGTTTTGTCCGAGTTTAAAAGTAGAAAGTTTGCAGCCATCCACTTCCTTATGTCTGAAACACAGGCTTCCAGTGAGGGCAATTTTGCGGCTTCACCATATTTCATCGAAATGTACAGCTGTGTCATCCGCAAGGCAGTGAAAGTTAACATTATGTTTTTGAATGACATCCCCAAGAGGTAAAATATATAGTGAAAACAATAGTGCTCCTAAAATGGAATCTTGAGGAACACCGAAATTTACATTTACATATAAGTCATTTAGCAGACGCTCTTATCCAGAGCGACTTGATTTGTCAGAGGACAAACCATCCAAAGAGACAAACTGATATCTTTCCGACAGATAAGATCTAAACCAGGCCAGAACTTGTCCGTGTAGACCAATTTGGGTTTCCAATCTCTCCAAAAGAATGTGGTGATTGATGGTATCAAAAGCAGCACTAAGGTCTAGGAGCATGAGGACAGATGCAGAGCCTCGGTCTGACACCATTAAAAGGTCATTTACCACCTTCACAAGTGCAGTCTCAGTGCTATGATGGGGTCTAAAACCAGACTGAAGCATTTCATATACATTGTTTGTCTTCAGGAAGGTGCTATGACTACAAGGTCCGATAGGAATTCAGGGAAATCAGTGAGGAACGCTGTATATGGCCCAGGAGGCCTGTAAACAGTAGCTAGAAAAAGTGATTGAGTAGGCTGCATAGATTTCATGACTAGGAACTCAAAAGACGAAAACGTCGGGGGTTTTTTGTAAATTGAAATTTGCTATCGTAAATGTTAGCAACACCTCCGTCTTTGCGGGATGCGCGGGGGATATGGTAAGGTGAGGTGGGGCCTCATTTAGCACAGTAAATTCATCAGGCTTAAGTCATGTTTCAGTCAGGCCAATCACATCAAGATTATGATCAGTGATTAGTTCATTGACTATAACTGCCTTGGAAGTGAGTGATCTAACATTAAGTAGCCCTATTTTGAGATGTGAGTTATCCCAATCTCTTTCAATAATGGCAGAAATGGAGGAGGACTTTATTCTAGTGAGATTGCTAAGGCGAACACCGCCATGTTTAGTTTTGCCCAACCTAGGTTGAGGCACAGACACGGTCTCAATGGGGATAGCTGAGCTGACTACACTGACTGTGCTAGTGGCAGACTCCACTAAGCTGGCTAACAGCCTGCTGCCTGGCCTGCACCCTATTTCATTGTGGAGCTAGGGGAGTTAGAGCCCTGTCTATGTTCGTAGACGAGAGCACCCCTCCAGCTAGGGGGGTCACTCCTCAACAGGCCAGGCTTGGTCCTGTTTGTGGTTGAGTCCCCCTAATTATCTACTAATTCTATCTTTTGGGAATGGCAGAAAACAGTTTTCAACCAGCGATTGAGTTGTGAGACTCTGCTGTAGAGCTCATCACTCCCCCTAACTGGGAATGGGCCAGAGACAATTACTCAATGCCAACACATCTTTCTAGCTGATTTACACACTGAAGCTATGTTGCGCTTGGTGACATCTGACTGTTTCATCCTAACATCGTTGGTGCCGACGTGGATAACAATATTTGATCACCTGGATTGCACAGTATTGGTACATTATTATTTTTTTAATTCTTCAAGCTCTGTCAAGTTGGTTGTTGATTATGTCTAGACAGCCATTTTCAAGTCTTGCGATAGATTTAAGTCAAAATTGTAACTAGGCCACTCAGGAACATTCAATGTTATCTTGGTTAGCTACTCCAGTGTACATTTGGCCTTGTGTTTTAGGTTATTGTCCTGCTGAAAGGTGAATTTGTCTCCCAGTGTCTGTTGGAAAGCAGACTGAACCAGGGTTTCCACTAGAATTGTGCCTGTGCTTAGCCCTATTCCGTTTCGTTTTATCCTGGAAAAACTCCCTAGTCCTTGCCGATGACAAGCATACCCATAACATGATGCAGTGATGTTTTGTGTTGGATTTGCCCTAAACATAACGCTTTGTATTCAGGACATAAAGTTAATTTCTAAGCTCAATTTTTTGCAGTTTTACTTTAGTGCCTTATTGCAAACAGGATGCATGTTTTGGAATATTTTTATTCTGTACAGGCTTCCTTTTCATCCTGTCATTTAGGTTAGTATTGTGGAGTAACTACAATGTTGTTGATCCATCCTCAGTTTTCTCCTATCACAGCCATTAAACTCTGTAACTGTTTTAAAGTCACCATTGACCTCATGGTGAAATCCCTGAGCGGTTTCCTTCCTTTCGAAAAAACGTTATTCAACGTTGACATTATGGGCTGTTGTGTGTGTGTGTAGGGCAGTGACACAATCTCAATTTAATCCATTTTAAATTCAGGCTATAAAACAACAAAATGTGGAAAAAGTCAAGGGGTTTGAATACTTTCTTAAGGCACTGTATATATTTTTGTTGACTTGTTTCAGAGTACATAGAGCTACAGTATCTGCACATTTCATATTGTGAACGTGATTTCATGACCTTATTATTGACGCTTCTTTTGATTGTTTCCCGTTTCCCTTCTTATAGCAATTTGTGTCTAAAAATGCATTGCCCACACAGCATCTACTCGTGAAGGAAACGGAAATGCCTTTCTCCACGAGCCAGTACACATCATCAGTGCATCAATCCACAACGGTCACCCACACCTCCAGTCAAAGGTAACCCTATACAATCCGACACGACAGCTTTCCTTTTTCCTTTCCTTCCTCTCCTCCCATCTGTAAAAGTCGTCCGCTTTTAAAAAGAGATGAGCAATAGCGCTTGCTCTAAGAAGACACCGTAATAATGTGTCTAAGATAAAGTGCTTTTATATAATGTTCTTTTCATCTCCTTCAATCTGTCACAACTGTCAAGATGCATTACAGCCTCTCTACGCTATCTTAATCGAAGTCCTTCTCATTTCACCCCAGCCGACCTCCGCTTTTCCTCCTTTCCTCTTTCCCCTCCGTTTATGTCAGGGGTTTGAAAAGCAATGAATTGACATTGGGGTTGAATTCCGACCCCAGTTAAGGCACGTCAATTGAACGTAATGATCTTTTTAGGATCTTTTCTCTCCATGCGTATTCGGACCTTGAACTTAAGCATGAGAATAGTGTGTTTTTTCACCTGCTCTCCGTTTGGGGTGGAGACCGAATAGAGGAAGTGTATCTACAGATACGCCGTATTCTGACCTTCAACTTAATGCCCTTATAATTCCACCACCTTTACACGCGAGGAAACCATGAATAACATCTAGTGCAGGGGTGTCAAACATACGGCCCGCGGGCCGGAACCGGCCCCCAAGGAGGTTCGATCAGGCCCGCAGGATAATTTGAAAGTGGAAAAAATGCATAAAAGACATGGAATTAATATTTTTAATTCACTGCAATTCATGGATTATCCGCTAAGGGGCGCACTCTTTCCATCAGAGTAGAAGACAAGCCACATCACTGAGACAGACTGAAAACAGCAGACGGTATCAATGCGCCATCTGCTGCTTGTTACGACGTTGTTAATACCTTGGTCTCTACCTCTCCGCTACACCCTCATTAGCCAAAATGTCGTTATCCAAACGGAGAAAAGTAGATAAGGAGTGTAGAATTTTCAAAGAAAAATGGACCACGTCCTATTTATTTACAGAGATGCACGGAAAACCTTCGTGCTTGGTGTGTTTGCAACAAGTTTCGGTATTGAAGGAATATAATATTCGACGCCACTACGAGACTCATCACAGCGAAAAATATGACGGCTTGCAAGGACAACTGAGAAGAGATAAGCAAAAATGCGTTCAAGGCTCACAAACAAGCACTTAAATGACATTCTGAAAGTGACAGCTAGTCAGGACATGACACCTGGTGTTGATGCACTTGTACAGGCCAAAAGATGCCAAGTTTCAGGAACAAATACAAGTCCAGACTAGACTAACACCTTTAAAATGCTGCCTTAGATACTGTTTGCATTGAAAGAATACAGCTCTGTGAAGATGAATCCTTACTGTGGTGATTTAAAAAATGTGCACTTTAATGTTAGTCAGCAGCTTCAAAACAAAAGTTGTGTGATGGAATTCTACTGTTCATACAACTCCATAAATTTTCAGTATGTATTGTATGTGTATGTATGTTTCATGTATGAAGTTTACAGATTTACAGGACAGGCGAACACTTTCTTCATTACACATTTGAAATCACTCTCCTTAGTTTGTAAGGTGTACGCAGGGATTACATTTAGATTTTATATGCGTATGTGTAAGTGGTTTAAAAATTCCTTTCTTTAAAAGTCTCATTTAATCTTAAAGTGCATTACTATATTTTTCAGTACCAATTAAAGTTTTGTGCCTTTGTACAATCAGTGGGATCAGTTGCAATGCATATTTGTGAATGATAAAAGTAAATTGCACATTTGTCTAAGGAAATATGAGGTGTTTCATGAAATGTTTTGTAAAAGGATAGTTCATTAAATTTCAATATTTTCCTAATGTTCTTGTGCTTCTTTACACCAAAACAAAGGAAAGACATGATATTTTGGTTATTTATAGCAGAGTATGGTATAATTTTAATGGTCCGGCCCACTTGACATCTCCCTAGGCCGTATGTGGCCCACGATGCGAAATGAGTTTGACACCCCTGATCTAGTGAATCTACCGGTTCCAAGTAGAAATAGCATCTACTTTATGCTTTCCGATAGAAATAACATCATTCTCCATGCACTGTAATTTACAACTTGATAAGAGCTAGGTAAATGAGTAATCCGTTTTCGATAAGGGAGTTGTGTATATATAAATGACACTTGTTTTAGATTTATATTACCTTATAATCGATGGAGATGTGAAACCAGTCATATTGTAGCATACTGAAGCATGTCAACATATCCATTTCCCACAGTACAGCTTATGAAATGCTGTGCCATTATGCAGAATTGAAACTGTACAGCCTTTTAACTTATGTAGCCTGAGAATCAAGGTTCATGAAGTCAATAACTTGCTTGTGACAGATGACATTCATATTCTGACTATCTCTGAAACTCACTTAGATAATAGCTTTGATGATACAGTGGTAGGCAAACATGGTTATAACATCTACCGAAAAGAAAGAAATGCCAAAGGAGGCGGTGTTGCGGTCTATATTCAGAACCACATTCCTGTAAAGCTTAGAGACAATCTAATGTTGAATATTGTTGAAGTAATATGGCTACAGGTTTATCTGCCTCCCCTAAAGCCCATTATTGTGGGAAGCTACTATAGACCACCAAGTGCTAACAGTCACTATCTGGATAATATGTGTGAAATGTTTGATAATGTATATGATATCAACAGAGAAGTATATTTTCTGGGTGATTTAAATACTGACTGGCTCTCATCAAGCAGCCCACTCATGAATAAACTTCATACTGTAACCAGTGCCTGCAACCTGGATCAGGTTGTCAGTCAACCTACCAGGGTAGTTACAACCGCACAGGAATTAAATCATCAACATGTATTGATCACATTTTTACTAACGCTTCAGATGTTTGCTCTAAAGCAGTATCCAAATCCAATAGGATGTAGTGATCACAATATAAATAGCCATATCTAGGAAAACCAAAGTTCCAAAGGCTGGGCCTAATATAGTGTATAAGAGGTCATAAAATAAGTTTTTTAGTGATTCATATGTTGATGATGTAAAGAATATTTGCTGGTCCGTGGTGTGTAATGAGGAGCAACCAGACGCTGCACTTGACGCATTTATGAAACTACTTATTCCAGTTACTAATAAGCACGCACCCATTAAGAAAATTACTATAAAAACTGACTATAAAAATCCCCTTGAATTGATGAGGAATTGAAACATTTTATGGTTGAGAGGGATGAGGCAAAAGGTATGACAATTAAGTCTGGCAGCCCAAAAGATTGGCACTTGTCACGATCGTCATAATAAGTTGTCACGATCGTCATAATAAGTGGGTGAGAGAGAGGACCAATGCGCAGCGGGAAATGAAGACATCTTCTTTTATTGGAGATGAAGACAAAACGAAACGAACACTATACATAAACAGAAACAAAACAACAAACGACCGTGAAGCTACAAACGTTAGTGCACACACAAGCTACAAACGTTCAACATAGACAATTACCCACAAACAGCTAAAGCCTATGGCTGCCTTAAATATGGCTCCCAATCAGAGACAACAATAACCAGCTGTCTCTGATTGAGAACCAATTCAGGCAACCATAGACTCTTCTAGACACCTACACTGAACACTAACCCATCTACTCTATTTAACCCCCTAAACCATACAACACCCTAGACAATACAAAAACACACAAACTTCCCCATGTCACACCCTGACCTACCTAAAATAATAATGAAAACAAAGTTAACTAAGGCCAGGGTGTGACAAAACTAAATAAAAATAAACTACACCATGAAACAATATCAAGAATGATAGTAAAAAGCTTTGGGGCACCTTAAATTACATTTTGGGGAACAAAGCCAGCTCTGCTCCTTCATTTATTGAATCAGATGGCTCATTCATCACACAGCCCACTGATACTGCAAACTACTTTAATGACTTCTTTACAGGCAAGATAAGCGAACTTAGGGATGACATGCCAGCAACAAACACTGACACTACACATCCAAGTATATCGGACCAAATTATGAAAGACAATAATTGTACTTATGAATTCTGTAAAGTCAGTGTGGAAGAGGTGAAACAACTATGGTGTCTATCAACAATGACAAGCCACCAGGGTCTAACAATCAGGATGGAAAATTACTGAGGATAATATCAGACGATAATGCCACTCCTATTTGCCACATCTTCAATTTAAGCCCACTAGAGAGCGTGTGCCCTCAGGCCTGGATGGAAGCTAAAGTCATTCCGCTACCCAAGAATAGTAAAGTCCCCTTTACTAGCTCAAATAGCTGACCAATCAGCCTGTTACCAACCCTTAGTAAACTTCTGGAAAAAATTATGTTTGACCAGATACAATGCTATTTTACAGTAAACAAATTGACAACAGACTTTCAGCATGCTTATAGGAAAGTACTCTCAACAAGCACAGCACTTACACAAATGACTGATGATTGATGATAAAATGATTGTGGGGGCTGTCTTGTTAGACTGCAGCTTTTGACATTATCGATCATAGTCTGCTGCTGGAAAAACATCTGTGTTATGACTTTACACCCCTTGCTATAATGTGGATAAAGAGTTACTTGTCTAACAGAACACAGAGGGTGTTCTTTAATGGAAGCCTATCAAATATAATCCAGTTAGAATCAGGAATTCCCCAGGGTAGCTGTTTAGGACCCTTGCTTTTTTCAATTTTTACTAACGACATGCCACTGACTGAGTTAAGCCAGAGTTTCTATGTATGCGGATGACTCAACACTATACATGTCAGCTACTACAGTGACTGAAATGACTGCAACACTCAACAAAGAGCTGCAGTTAGTTTCAGAGTGGGTGGCAAGGAATAAGTTAGCCCTAAATATTTCTAAAACTAAAAGCATTGCATTTGGAACAAAACACTCACTAAACGCTAAACCTCAACTAAATCTTGTAATAAATCATGTGGAAATTGAGCAAGTTGAGATGACTAAACTGCTTGGAGTAACACTATATTGTAAACTGTCATGGTCAAAACATATTGATGCAGTAGTAGCTTAGACGGCGAGAAGTCAACATTATCAACCAGGCAGTCCCTAGTTTTGTCGCACCTTGACTACTGTTCAGTTGTGTGGTCAGGTGCCACAAAAATGAAAATTGCAGTTGGCTCAGAACAGGGCAGCACTGCTAGCCCTTAGATGTGCACAGTTAGCTAATATTAATAATATGCATGTCCATCTCTCCTGGCTGAAAGTGGAGGAGAGATTGACTTCATCACTGCTTGTATTTATGAGAGGTAGTGACATGTTGCAGGCACCGAGCTGTCTGTCTAAACTACTGGCACACAGCTCAGACACCCATGCATACCACACAAGACATGCCACAAGAGGTCTCTTCACAGTCCCCAAGTCCAGAACAGACTATGGGAAGCGCACAGTACTACATAGAGCAATGACTACATGGAACTCTATTCCACATCAAGTAACTGATGCAAGCAGTAAAATTAGATTTAAAAACACCTTATGGAACAGCGGGGACTGTGAAGCAACACAAACATTGGCACAGACACATGCACACACACACACGATAACATACGCACTATACATACACATCTATTTAGTACTGTAGATATGTTGTAGTGGTGGAGTAGGGGCCTGAGGGCACACAGTGTGTTGTGAAATCTGTGAATGCATTATAATGTTTTTAAAATGGTATAAACTGCCATAATTTTGCTGGACCGCAGGAAGAGTAGCTGCTGCCTTGGCAGCACCTATTAGGGATCCATAATAAATAAAAAAACAAAAAATTATTTTATGTTTTTTTTTTCTCTGTAAATGTCCATGAATACATCTGAGATATATGAGAAATAGCTTATCCTGTAATTATTATTTGGTTTCTATGGTATAACTCTCCACAATTCTAACCTAATTGTCTAAACTACTGGCACACAGCTCGGACACCCATGCATACCCCACAAGACATGCCACAAGAGGTCTCTTCACAGTCCCCAAGTCCAGAATACACTATGGGAGGTACACAGTACTACATAGAGCCATGACTACATGGAACTCTATTCCACATGGAGATAACACTCCCTCAAGTAACTGATGCAAGCAGTAAATTAGATTTAAAAAACAGGTAAAATGGAACACATGGATCAGCGGGGACTGTAAGCAACACAAACATTGTCACACACACACACACACACACACACACACACACACACACACACACACACACACACACACACACACACACACACACACACACACACACACACACACACACACACACACACACA
Source organism: Salvelinus fontinalis (assembly GCF_029448725.1). Taxonomy (NCBI): domain Eukaryota; kingdom Metazoa; phylum Chordata; class Actinopteri; order Salmoniformes; family Salmonidae; genus Salvelinus; species Salvelinus fontinalis. The sequence continues at coordinate 13,906,378 of NC_074674.1, forward strand.
ATAACATATGCACTATACATACACATGGATTTAGTATTGTAGATATGTGGTAGTGGTGGAGTAGGGGCCTGAGGGCACACAGTCTGTTTTGAAATCTGTGAATGTATTGTAATGTTTTAAATTTTATAAACTGCCTTAATTTAGCTGGACCCCAGAAAGAGTAGCTGCTGCTTTGGAATCAGCTAATGGGGATCCATAATAAATACAAAAACAAATGCAAACTTACAGGGATGGGCACTCTCGAATGTCGTAATCATAAGCTACCCCAATTTTCTCTGTTTCCTATTTCTTTCATGTTAAATGTTAGCCACTATCAGCAGACCCGGCGCCAGGGGGCAGTTGAAATCGATGAGGGGGCTACATTTATTGGGGTTCTTGCATTGGAATTATATTGAATTCTGCTTATATCACGCTATATCACAATAAACACAAGTTCAAATGCAGAGACTCTTGAGATCATTGCGTGCTTTTGAAGTGACAGGCTACAGATTTCACAACAACCTATCTCCCTTGCGCTGCATCAGCGTAAAATAAGGGCCTTCTGGCAGTGTTTGCCCCCCCCCCCCTATTCTGGTCTCGACATTTTCAATTATGTTCGAGACACATTCCTCACACATAAGCAGTAACCTCAAACATTGCCAGGACATAGCTTTGGTCATTTTCCCTTCAAATGAAATCATTACGGTTCGGTATATTCTGACCACCCCTCTTAAACGGACACACTACCCAAACTTGTGACAGCAAGGCAGAATGGTACATTCCAAACGAGCACTGGGTACATGATTCATATTGACCAATATGGTATGTCCATTTGGTGAATGTAGATAAGTGGAGCAAAAAATGAACATCATAGCAGTTGCCCCGAGGCAGATGAACTCCTTCCCCAGGCCCTAAACACTGTCCACTACCCTTTTGGCAATGCGAGGGCACAAACTTCCCCACATGGGCTTTTGTTGAAGCAGGTAAGGGAGTGTTCTCTACAAAACGATACACGGCGAATCCTTGGGTTGTCTCCAGACCCCCCAACACAACGTCCGTTCCAAACCAAGGAACATTTTTTGCAGTGCAGTCATTTTCTCTCCAAGCTTGGGGAAAGGGTCAGAGCACACCCTCTCCTCTCTAGGCTCTGGAGAGAGCTTGTTCACAATCAATTCAGTATCCGTCAATGTCGGGATGAAAACCTCACACGCCCTATCATAGGGCCCCCTATAAGAACAGCAGAGGAGCAGGAAAGAGACAGCTTGGCCTCCAACACGGCGTCCTCACCAGGGCCTGACTGGTAAACCTGACTCCGCCCTTATAAACATAATTCAAATATTACAAGCGGAGGCGTATCACATTACTCACTTAGCCTACCGTGTTTTTTCCTTCTTTTTATGGAAACGCAAAAGGAGTCATACCTAACCACCCCAGTGGCTTTCCATAGCCCCCATACACACACCAAGGCGCGCTCTGTCCATTGTGCTGACAGCGCAGCAGAGTATACCGATTTATTTAGCACCAACCTGTCACTCAATCATTTAAAGTTTTTTTGTTGCTATTTTTATATAGGGACATAAAACTAAAACTGAGGGGGCACAAGTTGGAACTGAGGGTGCTAAGCCACCTTTAACCCACTCGTGGAGCCCTGTATGACTATCAATATCTACCATCATTAGGCCTAATAACCACACAACTATTGTTAGTGCCCTTCAGCTGGTACTGTATAGCCAACATTATCATTCCATCTAATTCCATTGTTTCGTTTACATGAATTTGCTTCCTCTGTAAACACTGTCGTGGCCATGTGGTTGTTGCTGAGGATCATTAGTTACAGTTGATAATATAAAAAAAGCCATGTTGGCTAATTCAATTGTTATGGAGCAGTTGTTGAACAGTTTGAACCCGACGCATTGCGCAATACTTGGCCGTGTCATCACACAGTTCCATGGTTAGTGCAAGCGATAGTGTCACGTTCCTGACCTTATTTCTTTTGTTTAGTCTTTGTTTAGTTGGTCAGGACGTGAGCTGTTTCAAAAAAATCAAATCAAATTTTATTAGTCACATACACATGGTTAGCAGATGTTAATGCGAGTGTAGCGAAATGCTTGTGCTTCTAGTTCCGACAATGCAGTAATAACAACAAGTAATCTAACCTAACAATTCCGCAACTACTACCTTATACACGCAAGTGTAAAGGGATAAAGAATATGTACATAAAGATATATGAATGAGTGATGGTACAGAACGGCATAGGCAATGGTGCAGTACATGGTATAGAGTACGGTATATACCTATGAGATGAGTACTGTAGGGTATGTAAACATAAAGTGGCATAGTTTAAAGTGGCTAGTGGTCCATGTATTACATAAGATGGCAAGATGCAGTAGATGATATAGAGTACAGTATATACATATACATAAGAGATGTGTAATGTAGGGTATGTAAACATTATATTAGGTGGCATTGTTTAAAGTGGCTGGTGGTACATTTTTACATAATTTCCATCAATTCCCATTTTTAAAGTGGCTGGAGTTGAGTCAGTATGTTGGCAGCGGCCGCTAAATGTTAGTGGTGGCTGTTTAACAGTCTGATGGCCTTGAGATAGAAGCTGTTTTTCAGTCTCTCGGTCCCTGCTTGGATGCACCTGTACTGACCTCGCCTTCTGGATGATAGCGGGGTGAACAGGCAGTGGCTTGGGTGGTTGTTGTCCTTGATGATCTTTATGGCCTTCCTGTGACATCGGGTGGTGTAGGTGTCCTGGATGGCAGGTAGTTTGCCCCGGGTGATGCGTTCTGCCGACCTCACTACCCTCTGGAGAGCCTTATGGTTGTGTGCGGAGCAGTTGCCGTACCAGGCGGTGATACAGCCCGACAGGATGCTCTCGATTGTGCATCTGTAGAAGTTTGTGAGTGCTTTTGGTGACAAGCCGAATTTCTTCAGCCTCCTGAGGTTGAAGAGGCGCTGCTGCGCCTTCTTCACAACGCTGTCTGTGTGGGTGGACCAATTCAGTTTGTCCGTGATGTGTACACCGAGGAACTTAAAACTTTCCACCTTCTCCACTACTGACCCGTCGATGTGGATAGGGGGGTGCTCCCTCTGCTGTTCCCTGAAGTCCACAATCATCTCCTTTGTTTTGTTGACGTTGAGTGTGAGGTTATTTTCCTGACACCACACTCCGAGGGCCCTCACCTCCTCCCTGTAGGCCGTCTCGTCGTTGTTGGTAATCAAGCCTACCACTGTAGTGTCGTCCGCAAACTTGATGATTGAGTTGGAGGCGTGCATGGCCACGCAGTCGTGGGTGAACAGGGAGTACAGGAGAGGGCTCAGAACGCACCCTTGTGGGGCCCCAGTGTTGAGGATCAGCGGGGTGGAGATGTTGTTACCTACCCTCACCACCTGGGGGCGGCCCGTCAGGAAGTCCAGGACCCAGTTGCACAGGGCGGGGTCGAGACCCAGGGTCTCGAGCTTGATGACGAGTTTGGAGGGTACTATGGTGTTAAATGCTGAGCTGTAGTCGATGAACAGCATTCTCACATAGGTATTCCTCTTGTCCAGATGGGTTAGGGCAGTGTGCAGTGTGGTTGCGATTGCGTCGTCTGTGGACCTATTGGGTCGGTAAGCAAATTGGAGTGGGTCTAGGGTGTCCGTTAGGGTGGAGGTGATATGGTCCTTGACTAGTCTCTCAAAGCACTTCATGATGACGGAAGTGAGTGCTACGGGGCGGTAGTCGTTTAGCTCAGTTACCTTAGCTTTCTTGGGAACAGGAACAATGGTGGCCCTCTTGAAGCATGTGGGAACAGCAGACTGGGATAAGGATTGATTGAATATGTCCGTAAACACACCAGCCAGCTGGTCTGCGCATGCTCTGAGGACGCGGCTGGGAATGCCGTCTGGGCCTGCAGCCTTGCGAGGGTTAACACGTTTAAATGTTTTACTCACCTCGGCTGCAGTGAAGGAGAGCCCGCAGGTTTTGGTAGCGGGCCGTGTCAGTGGCACTGTATTGTCCTCAAAGCGGGCAAAAAAGGTATTTAGCCTGTCTGGGAGCAAGACATCCTGGTCCGCGACGGGGCTGGTTTTCTTTTTGTAATCCGTGATAGACTGTAGACCCTGCCACATACCTCTTGTGTCTGAGCTGTTGAATTGCGATTCAATTTTGTCTCTGTACTGGGACTTAGCCTGTTTGATAGCCTTGCGGAGAGAATAGCTACACTGTGTGTATTCGGTCATGTTTCCGGTCACCTTGCCCTGGTTAAAAGCAGTGGTTCGCGCTTTCAGTTTCACGCGAATGCTGCCGTCAATCCACGGTTTCTGGTTTGGGAATGTTTTAATCGTTGCTGTGGGTACGACATCGTCAATGCACTTCCTAATGAACTCGCTCACCGAATCAGCATATTCTTCAATGTTGTTGTTGGACGCGGTGCGGAAACATATTCCAATCCGCGTGATCGAAGCTGGGTGGGCATTCTATGTTTTGTGTTTCTATCTTGGGTTTGTTGTTTGGCCTAATATGGTTCTCAATCAGAGGCAGGTGTTTGTCATTGTCTCTGATTGGGAACCATATTAAGGTAGCCTGTTTTCACTGTTTGTTTGTGGGTGATTGTTCCTGTTCGTGCGTTCATGTGTTTTATGTTCTCTAGTTCAGGACTGTAGCTTCGTCGGTTTTCGTCTGTTTATTGTTTTTTGTTCATATTGAAAAGTGTTCCAATAAATATGGAAATGTACCACGCTGCGCTTTGGTCCTCCTCTCTTTCCACCGACAGAAGCCGTTACAGATAGACAAGTGTATAGCCTACTATTGAACACAATTTTCCCTACTATAATTCTATGTACACTAATCTTCCAACATTACCATGGGTTGAAGAACTGAATGTGGCAATTTTCAGAATGAATAAAAAACACCATTTGCGTAAAGGCTCTCCAAACCAGTTTTTTATGACACATTAATACTTTCCTGAACTTAAATAATCTACAAAATCGAAGTATTTTCTAATATACCAATTGGTGCTGAAACAGAGATGCATATATAATATAAAATAATATAATATAATATGCATATATTTAGATGGCTTTCTTTCATTGATCATTGATCCCTAATATTCTGAATATATTCTTGTGAGCCTGTCAACAAAATTTGAACTAAAAGGTACACCGTATTTTAAGAGATGGCTTGTTACATGATTGCCTGCGAATCACCTCGCTCACTGAATGATTGACGCTGGATTCAACAAGGAAAGCGGTTCTGTGATCTTGAACCGTAAAACAGCAGTGGACAATGTATTCTAGTGCAACATTAACTACTATGGGACAACTGAGGCTCAGGTTGACCATGTAGAGCAACCTGGGTTTAAGTGCTATTTTAATCCTTTAAATACTTTGTGGTTTTATGCCAGCCTGCTTGGAGTGTAAGATAGGCAGTTTTAGCAGATTTGGGACTATTCTGTTGGTCCATTAAGCCAGGCAAGCTCAATCAAGCCCAGCGGAAGTATTTGAAATTATTTCTAAAAGTATTTGAACCCATGTTGGCAATAGACATGTTTTAACATGTTTACAGCTTACGTCAGTGTCTGAAGCAGCCAGTGTTTTTGCCGTCATTTAAGAGAAGCAATTAATTCCCCTCTTCTGTCTACCCTCTACCTTCTCCTCTGTCTCCCCTCAGCTGGAGCAACTGCCGCAGCGAGTGTGCCTTCTCTCACAGCTGCTCTGTCTTGGTGATGTCATCAACGGAGAACAGCCGGCACGCCACGCCCATCCACCGGGGTCGTTTGGACGCCACGGGCGGCGCCAGAGACCTGAAGAACACCCGAGACACGCCAGACTCCTCCAGGGACTCACCGTTCAGAGACAGGTAGGAGGAAGATGCCTTAATGTAGCTGATGGTGCTCCGTGCTGCTTTACACACAATAACCTCCCTTCAGCCCATACAACTAATGGAGGGTTTGTGACTAATGATAGTGTCTGCCACTTCTTAATGACCTGAGTTAAATAGAGATATCCATTTAAGAATAATGTATATTTTAGAGATTATACTTGATATCATTTTTAGGGAATAACATAAATGTTATATATCAGGGCATTTTTTTATAAATATACAGTAAATCAAAATTTTATCCAAGATTTGTGGTATTTCCATTGCCACGCTATCATTTTCTTTCTTCTGAATGAAATAGTTATTTGTTAATTATTAGAGGTTTCCTATGAGCTGTCCTTTTGTAACGGTGTGCACTGAGAGTCAGGAAGCAAGTTCAGGGAGTGTTTTAATAAATAAACACAACATAATGTAAAACAAGAAACACGAACAACGCACAGACAGGAAACAGAAACAATAACGCCTGGGGAGGGAACCAAAGGGAGTGACATATATAGGGAAGGTAATCAGGAAGGTGATGGAGTCCAGGTGAGTCTGATGATGTGCAGGTGCGCGTAACGCTGGTGACAGGTGTGCGCCATAATGAGCAGCCTGGTGACCCAGAGGCCGGAGAGGGAGCACACATGACACCTATATTTAGACTTCACAAACAGTCCCTCCTAGATCAAACCTAATGGACAATGATGACTTCATAAATCCTCATTAGTAAACCAATGTGGTGCTGATGAGCGCAGGTGTAACCGTGTTGTCAGAGTCGAGCTGTGCAGCAAAGATCACAGGCCACACTGAGTCAGAGAGGACCCATCTGTGCACATAACTCCAATGACTGGCTAGGGCACACGGAGACAAATGCTCCAGTGTTCTTCACATCAGTGTCTCTGTACTCCCCACACATACAAAGAGAAGGGCCTATACAGTCCTACACCTGATTGATGAAATGGATCGGGAATGGATGTGTATCCTGAACGAGAGTAGAGGAATGTAAAAAATAAAGTATTTGAGTGGAGACTGGTGAATTGCACTGCACTTTAGTAAAGGAGCCTACGCTCATCGGACGTGCACTTGAGGATTTGACTGTACCTATAGGGAACAAAATATAATGCTATGGATTTAGTTAATTTAGCTAAAAAGCATGTGTTAACCGTATGTGTCCCTAATAAGGATTCAAGTGTTGTCCATACATACAGTTGTGTTTTCTGACTTTTCTGTTCCTAATCGATAGTGGCTTCTCTTTTGGTCCTGTCTGTCAGGTATGTATCAGCAATGACCACCCCAACACGCCTGTCTCCTGTGGAGTTGCTCTCTCCCGTGACCCCGGCCTCCCCTCCTTCTGAGATCTCGGCCCCACTGTCCAGCTTGGCCACCTCAGTCCCCTCGGTGGCAGTCAGCCCCTCTGGCGAAGAGGAGCACCCCCTGCTGTTCACCACCACGCTGTGGCCCCGTGACAAGCCGCCGCGCCCCGACCACCACCACAGCCAGTCCAAAAGGAACTCTGCCCACTACAATTATGGCCACAAGGCCCACAGCCCCCCGCCCAGCCCGCTGAGGATTGTCGAGAACGACAAATGCGAGACCACGCAGGAGTACGAGGCAGTCGCCGCCACGGTTGTGGTACCAACCTTCCCCCCGCAAAGCCTACCGAAAAAACTCACAAACAGCAACAATGGCCGCCGTGCCAATAGCACAAAGCTCAACGGCCACACAACGGGCCACGAAACGGAGTCCAACGAGCGAGTCAGCAGTACGGCGAGGAGCAGCTCGGAGAGCGACATGGAGGAGTCCTATTGCGTGGGAGAGGACACGCCCTTCCTGAGCTTACAGGATTCCATGGCTGCGGGTGTGGAGCCGCTCACAGACATTTGCAGAACTTACCCAGCACTCCGACTCTCCCCGCAGGATGACCTGCAAGCCAGGTTATCCAGCATCATCGCCAACCAAGATCCAATTGCTGTATAATGTCAAAAATTTAAAATATCGCTTAGAAAAATACTTATGTCAGATTCAAAAATAAATAAGTCACTACTCAACTTTTATTTTCTATAAATTAAATATTTGCACAAAAAAAAAGAAAACATTTATTTTAGCGAAGTAGTGAATAAAGTATTTTATAAATAAATAGAAATGTGTACAAACATGCTCATGTCATGAAAGAAAGTGCCATACAATACTATATACCAATGGTTCAGAGTATTTCAATGGAGAAAGATATCAATGGTGCCTTTAATTTCCATTTGGTGTGCTTAAGGGAACTGCATCACGACTCTGGTCCATATATTCATCATTTCCATCTCGCTGTTGGCATTTCTACCTGACCCTTAAAACAAAAGAAACCACCAGCACTATGCATTACCTAAAATGACCTGTATGAACTACTCACTGTAAGCTCAATACACTGGTGTTCTACTGAATCTGCGGTGTTGCTTATGTGTTCAAGTGCATGTCATTTCTCCTCATTCACAGTAATGCAGTCATAGCCTACTAAACAAGGTGCATACAACAAAGTATTTAGTGTTTACCTAACACAGCACCAAAATATTATACAGGATTTCAAGATTTCCCCCCACTCACTTTTGGTTGACTCAAATGGTCAAATAAAATTGGATTTGTATTTTTTTATGCTTTTCTTGGCCCGTTAGCTAATAACACATTCATTACCAAGTCAATCACCTAGGAAGAATGTTGAATGTGTAATCTGACTAACATGATGAAATATTTGTATGAACATAACAAGATTCAACAACTGAGACACAAACTGAACAAGTTCTACAGACATGTGACTAACAGAAATGGAATAATGTGTCCCTGAACAAAGGGGGGGGGGGGGGGGATCAAAAGCTGCATTAAGTACTGCAGTGGATCTCCTCCTCATGGACTGCACCAGATTTGCCAGTTCTTGCTGTGAGATGTTACCAACACTCTTCCACCAAGGCACCTGCAAGTTCCTGGACAATTCTGGGGGGAATGGCCCTAGCCCTCACCCTCCGATCCAACAGGTCCCAGACGTGCTCAATGGGATTGAGGAGGGTCATGTCAGGGTGAGCCTGCAGGAAGGGTACCACATGAGGGAGGAGGATGTCTTCCCTGTAACGCACAGCATTGAGATTGCCTGCAATGACAACTTCTCAGTCCGATGGTGCTGTGACACACCGGCCCAGACCATGACGGACCCTCCACCTCCAAATCTATCCCGCTCCAGTGTACAGGTCTCGGTGTAACGCTCATTCCTTTGACGATAAACGCAAATCCAACCATCACCCTTGGTGAGACAAAACCGCGACTCGTCAGTGAAGAGCACTTTTGGCAGTCCTGTCTGGTCCAGCGACGGTGGGTTTGTGCCCATAGGCGACGTTGTTGCCGGTGATGTCTGGTGAGGACCTGCCTTACAACAGGCCTACAAGCTCTCAGTCCAGCCTCTCTCAGCCTATTGTGGACAGTCTGAGCACTGATGGGGGGATTGTGCATTCCTGGTGTAATTTGGGCAGTTGTTGTTGCCATCCTGTACCTGTCCCGCAGGTGTGATGTTCGGATGTACCGATCCTGTGCAGGTGTTGTTACACGTGGTCTGCCACTGCAAGGACGATCAGCTGTCCATCCTGTCTCCCTGTAGCGCTGTCTTAGGCGTCTCACAGTACGGACATTGCAATTTATTGCCCTGGCCACATCTGCAGTCCTCATGCCTCCTTGCAGCATGCTTAAGGCACGTTCATGCAGATGAGCAGGGACCCTGGGCATCTTTCTTTTGGTGTTTTTCAGAGTCAGTAGAAAGGCCTCTTTAGTGTCCTAAGTTTTCATAACTGTGACCTTAATTGCCTACCATCTGTAAGCTGCTTGTGTCTTAACAACCGTTCCACAGGTGCATGTTCATTCACTGTTTATGGTTCATTGAACAAGCATGGGAAACAGTGTTTAAACCCTTTACAATGAAGATCTGTGAAGTTATTTGGAGTTTTACGAATTATCTTTGAAAGACAGGGTCCTGAAAAAGGGACATTTATTTTTTTGCTGAGTTTAGAAGAATTCATAAAATGGGTAACGGTTAGTATCTTGGGATATTTACTGAATGCACTATGTATATCCTTGCCATTATTCTGTGTGTTGCGTTCTTTATAATAGATGTATTTAGTAATCTCTGGTTAAGCAATACTAGCAGTACGATTCTTGCTCTCACTATAGTCACATCTCATGACTTGCAAGTCCAAATTGTAGAGATATGTACTGAATGAATGATTGAATATATGACTCAGTCTTTCAAAAACACATCTGTGGGTAGTGCATTCTGGGGATCAAAGATAAAGCACCAATATGAAAAAAGGTACATAGCGAAAGCTTTTTCATATGTTTCAATTGTGTTTTAGTATGCTCGTCAATTTCTGCATTTTTGTCCTTCTAAACATTGTTGATAATGTAAACATTTTAGATGTTACATTATCCAATCTGTTCTTTTGTGTGAATACAGTACATATTTGTTTTCAACTGTCCGCCTTTGTGTTATCTCTGTGTAATATCATCGACTTTAACATATTTTATTACATCATATTTATGATATATCGCAAGGATACATTTAGGAGTCATGCTAGACAGGAACCACATGAGATATGGGTCGAATGAGTATGCATGGCCTGCCGAAGACAGAATAATTTATCACTATAATGAATAGGTAACTAGACAAATTTTCTTTACTACATGATCACTTTTGGGACTTCATAACCAACCCGTAAAGATTCATAGTTTCCAAATGGTAATTTCCTCTTAACAATCGACAGTCTTCAATCTGCTTGTCGCCAGCATTAGCATGACACTATGGTTTGAAGGCTTCCCCTCCCCCTTAATTATATGTTTGTAATGATGATGATACATTTCAGATTGGGCCAACAGATTTCTATTTATTTATATTATTTATTTAGTTTTTATTTATTTAGTGGTTCTTATTCTATCTTTTAATTACAGATTACATATTTTAATCAGTGTTTTATATATTTAGTTGGTATATATTTGAAAAGTGTGGAAATGTTATATTTTGAAACCATTGTGTTTCTCTGTCCCCATTATATATGTTGTCTTCAATATAGGGTCAAACGTCTGTTTGCCTTTAAGCATTGATACCGCTATGTTATTCAACATAAATGAATTCAAATTAAAAAAGGCACAAGTACTTTGAGTGTACATACACACTGATGATTAGCTACGTGGCTAGAAACCAGAACAAAGTCTCCCGTCAATCACATCTTGATATACCCCTTGATGAATTGCTTTCAATTTATGTAAACACCATGAAAATCTTAAGTACTTTTTCAAAATAAAAATATTAAACCAATGTTTTGTGTTTGAGAACCAAAGCCTTTGTCTCTGTCTTAAATATTTTCCAAAACCAGCGGCTTAAAGTACTTAAGTAGTACTGCGTGCATATGTATTCACCCCCTTGGCTATGAAGCCCCTAAATAAGATATGTTGTAACCAATTACCTTCAGAAGTCACATAATTAGTTAAATAAAGTTCACCTGTGTGCAATCTAAGTGTCACATGATCTGTCACATGATCTCAGGATATATACACCTGTTCTGAAAGGCCCCAGAGTCTGCAACACCACAAAGCAAGGGGCACCACCAAGCAAGCAGCACCATGAAGACCAAGGAGCTCTCCAAACAAGTCAGGGACAAAGTTGTGGAGAAGTACAGATCAGGGTTGGGTTATAAAAAAATATCCGAAACTTTGAACATCCCACGGAGAACCACAACAAACCTGCCAAGAGAGGGCTGCCCACCAACACTCATGGACCAGGCAAGTAGGGCATTAATCAGAGAGGCAACAAAGAGACCAAAAATAACCCTGAAGGAGCTGCAAAGCTCCACAGCGGAGATTGGGGTATCTGTCCAAAGGACCACTTTAAGCCGTACACTCCACAGAGCTAGGCTTTACGGACGAGTGGCCAGAAAAAAGCCATTGCTTAAAGAAAAAAATGAGCAAAAACATTTCATGTTTGCCAAAAGGCATGTGGGAGACTCCCCAAACATGTGGAAGAATGTACTCTGGTCAGATGAGATTAGAATTGAGCTTTTTGGCCATCAAGGAAAACACTATGTCTGGCGCAAAACCAACACCTCTCATCATCCTCATCACCTCTCATTTTTCATCGGCAGGGACTGAGAAACTAGTATGAATTAAAGGATGGCGTTGAATACAGGGAAATTCTTGTGGGAAACTTGTTTCAGTCTTCCAGAGATTTGAGACTGGGACGGAGGTTCACCTTTCAGCAGGACAATGACCCGAAGCATACTGCTAAAGCAACACTCCAGTGGTTTAAGGAGAAATATTTAAATGTCTTAGGATGGCCTAGTCAAAGCCCAGACCTCAATCAAATTGAGAATCTGTGGTATGACTTAAAGAGTTCTGTACACCAGCGGAACCCATCCAACTTGAAGGAGCTGGATGAGTTCTGCCTTGAAGAATGGGCAAAAATCCCAGTGGCTAGATGTGCCAAGCTTATAGAGACAAACCCCAAGAGATTTGCAGCTGTAATTGCTGCAAAACGTGGCTCTACAAAGTATTTACTTGGGGGGGGGGGGGGGGATGAATAGGTATGCATGCTCAAGTTTTCTGTTTTTTGTTTTATTTCTTGTTTGTTTCACAATAAAAAATATTTTGCATCGTCAAAGTTGTAGGCATGTTGTGTAAATCAAATGATACAACCCCCCCCAAAAAAATCTATTTTAATTCGAAGTTGTAAGGCAACAAAATAGGAAAAATGCCAAGGGGGTTGAATACTTTCGCAAACCACTGTAAACCTGTAGATGTCCACTGTCTGTTTGAAGGTCTTGTAAGAAGGAGCTGGCATTTTTCCACTCTACCTCTGTTCAACTTAGTCACACGGTCTAGACAAAGAGCCTCTGAGAGTGACCACAGTTTTTCAGTCCATCCTGTCTTTTACTATCTTCCAAGGGCACAGTTGTGTAGAGATATGAAGAGAACAGAGGCTGGCTTGAACCGAGAGGAGTAACGGAACTATGGAGCACCACATCTTTACTAATGCTGCAGAAATTTTCTTTAAAGCAGTTTCCAAATCCATAGGATGTAGTGATCACAATAGAATAGCCATATCAGTTGTTTGTGCGCTATGACCCGATACACATGGCCACAAGAAGGAAACAAGGTGGCTTATGATGTCCTGATCTGCTGGGGAGGGGTGGAACCAGCCATGACTAAGCATTTCTAGATCCACTGTATAAGACCTCAGCACTTCCTGTATTGTCAGGCTCTCATACGGGTGGTCGTTGACCAGCTCCATTATTACAATAATTCATCGATATTAAAGTATGATTGCTTGAATAATTATCCAAGTCTCTCCTGATTCTTTAGAACTTGCACGACACTCACTAAGCACACATGCTACATTTGTAAATTATGTCTGAGTTTTGGGGTGTGCCCGTGGCTATCTGTAAATAAAACAATGTTGCCATCTTGTTTGCTTAATATTAGAAATTTGAAATGATGTATGCTTTTACTTTCGATACTTATTGTATCGACTTATCGTATCGACGTATATTTTAACAATTACATTTACTTTTGATACTTAAGTATATTTAAAAATAAATACTTTTAGACTTATTATTTTACTGGGTGACTTTTACTTTTACTTGATTCATTTTCTATCTTTACTTTTACTGTTACGTCCATTGTTGGAATGAGACCAAGGTGCAGTGTGGTAGGCGTACATTTTCATGGTTAGAAATGACACCGAAAAACAACAAAATACAAAAACGAACGTAAAGCTATATGCAGTGCCGAAAGCAACTACACACAAACAAGATCTGACAAACTAAGGTGGAAAACAGGCTGCCTAAGTATGATCCCCAATCAGTGACAACGATAGACAGCTGCCTTTGATTGAGAACCATACCCGGCCAACAAAGAAATAGACAAACTAGTATGCCCACCCAAATCACACCCTGACCTAACCAAATAGAGAAATAAAAAGTCTCTCTAAGGTCAGGGCGTGACATTTACTCAAATATGACAATTGCATACTTTTTCCACCACTGTCCAAAACCATACATATTATGCAAAACTTTTTTGTAGTGATTGTCTCAATAACATATCTTGTGTTAGAACAGCAGACCCTAATTTAGTTGTTAAAACCTGTCTAGGACAGACATTCCGCTAGCGGAACCCCCCAACATTCCGCTGACAGTCATATGACATCATGTTACACAATACATTTATGTTTTGTTCGATAATGTGCATATTTATAGCCACAAATCTTGGTTTACATTGGCGCCATGTTCAGAAATGCTAATAATTAATTACAGAGAGCCACGTGAAATAAAAGAAATACTCATCATAAAACTTTGATGAAAGATACACGTTTTACATATAATTAAAGATACACTGGTTCCTAATGCAACCGCTGTCAGATTTTTTTTTTTTTACTTTAGTAAAAAAGCACACCATGCAACAATCTGAGACGGCGCTCAGCCATTCTCCACCATGTTGGAGTCAACAGAAATACGAAATTACATCATAAATATTCCCTTACCTTTGATGATCTTTCATCAGAATGCAGTGCCAGGAATCCTAGTTCCACAAGAAATCGTTGTTTTGTTTTATAATGTCCATTACTTATGTCGAATTAGCAACTTTGGCTAGCATGTGTAGTACACGTGTCCAAACACTTGCGCATTTGAACGAAAACGTTGAACGAAAACTTCAAAAAGTGATATTACAAGTCGAATAAACTGGTCAAACTCAGTTGAAAATCAATCTTCAGGATGTTTTTATCATATATATATCCAATAACATCCCAACCGGAACATTTCTTCATGTCTATATAACTCATGGCAAACATGGACATCACATGCCTAGCGTGCGTGGCCAGGAACAGTCTGCCAGACCAGTCACTCCAATAGCTCCCATCCGGCCCCACATCATGCTATAGGCTTCATTCGACGTTCTACTGACTGTTGACATCTAGTGGAAGGCGTATGAAGTGCATACAGATCCATAAATGACAGAGATTTGAATAGGCGATGACTTTCCCATCGACCCATTTCAGATTTTTCACTTCCTGTTTGGAAGTTTGCCTGCCAAATTAGTTCTGTTATACTCTCAGACATAATTCAAACGGTTCAGAGTGTTTTCTATCCAATAGTAATAATAATATGCATATATTATCATCTGGAACAGAGTAGGAGGCCGTTTAATTTGGGCACCAATTCATCCAAAGTGAAAATGCTGCCCCCTATCCCAAACAAGTTAAAATGAAGGCCAATACTGATATTCTGATTTCTGATTGAGACTACATACTGTGTGCAGGGCTTACTGTGAATGAAGTCTCCGCGAATGTGGCAACATTGCCTTTAAATTTAAATCGAGCTGTAACACGGATCTTCTGTGACACTTCTGCAATAAGTATTGAATCCAGCCCCAAATTACTGCTACTGGAATAAAAGTGCGCTTGTTTACTCTACTCTGCTCTCCTGCACCTGACTTCGCCTCCCTTACACAGCCTTAACACCCTGGTTTCAAAAGCAAAACATCCACCAGCTATCTAGGAAGCAAAACAATGGAAGGTGCACAATCCATGGCTACAAAGCTAGCTGGCTAGGTAGCTACCTACTCTGTAAGTTAACTTGACGTGCTAACTTAGAAACAAGTTGAGAAAAAAAGTAACTCAAAGAAACATGTTTTTATTAACTTCTGAATCAATTTGTTTCTCCTGTCTTGAATGTAGAAGTTATATTTTGCGATCTCCCAAAATAAATGTGATCTCCTTGACCAGATGTTTATTCATTGAATCAGGTCTCCATAGTAACCAGACTCTTTTTGTCCTACATGCCTTCAAACTACCATAACATCCTTAAATGGTGCCTTTACCTAAGGAAATGTTTGAGGGGCTCTATGCAACACCCTTAAACAATTTCCATAGGTAACAGGAAATGATTCTTTAAGGTAAACCCTTAAGGGAAATACTTAACATGTTTTATGCAACCGGGCCCTGTACTTTACTTTACTCTTTATATATATATTTTTTTTACTTCACTACATTACTTTTAACTTTTTACACCATACATTTTCCCTGACACCCAAAATAACTTGTTACATTTTGAATACTCAGCAGCACTTATCAAGTGAACATCCCTGGTCATCCATACTGCCTCTGATCTGGCAGACTCACTAAACACACATGATTAGTTTGTAAGTTATATCTGAGTGTTGGTGTGTGCCACTGGCTATCCATACATTTAAAAAACAAGAAAATGGTAATAAGAATTTTTTTATAATTTTTTGATACTTAAGTATATTTTATCAAATACATTTACTTTTGGAACTGAAATATATTTAAAACCAAATACTTTTAGACTTACTCAAGTAGTATTTTACTGGGTGACTTTCACTTTTACTTTAGTAATTTTATATTAAGGTATCTTTACTTTTACTCAAGTATGACAATGGGTACATTTTCCACCACTAGTGAGAAGGTTGATTCTGAAAATCTTTGAATAATTACGCAACCTTTCCTAAAGCATTGGTCAAGATTTTGCCTTGAAGATTTCCTTGGAATTTCATATTCCCATATAGTCATGTTTGTAAAAATGATATTGTATGATCGTCTTTACATAATTAGAGAGACTAGACAGGTACAGATTAGACAGCAGTGGTATAACCCATTTTACGACATGTACTTTATCATCCCACAAAACCGATTCTCCTGAAATCAGAATTTAATAGCCCAAAACATTTCAGCTTGAATTGTTAAATTTCTCATAAAAGAATTGACAAAACAAGAAACATTGAACTCTCCAATCCTACATTATGATGAGGGTGCATTTTAGTGCTGCAGTGTGAAAAACAATGGCCCGGGTTAGGCTACATGCTTATAGGCTTATATTTAGGCTTATATTTTTAATATTGAATTATAAAAATATCCTACCCCTCTAATTTCCAGCCACTGAAACAGAACAGTGTGTGGGACTATTTGGGATGCATGTGTGTGTGTGTTTCTGTGTCTTGTGCTGTGTGTGTGTTGGACGGGTTGGTTTGGGATAAGGGTGCAGCAAAACAAAGCTTCATATACAATAGAGATAGCACCTCAGTAATTGTGAAATACCAAAGTGGATTAATTCACTCGGTGCCTGGATGGTGATGCAGCCTGAAATTAACCCTGGGTGGAGTGAAAGCACAGAGGGCACACACTAGACATCAAACACTGTGTTCCTGGAAGATAATTACCTTTCTGAGTACAGTATGGTGGGACTGTCTCACCCTTTTCACAATATCATGCCGACCCGGTGCTAGACTGCACGGTGCACAGCAGACTCACGTTCAGTCCTAACTTTCAGAGTAGGTCTATATGGCTTTATGAACATACTTGGCACTGTGTCATGTGCAACCAATGCTAGTTCCAATTGTGTGTCACATTGCAGGGCAAAGTGAACCCTCTTAGGATGAGCAGTCGGTGAATAACTTGAATGGGCCAAATTGCTTTTCTGTCATGTTAGAGAGCTCACTTGAATATACTGATGAACGTTTGGAGATGACTTCACAAAATAGTAAGTAAAACCATTTGTGTAAGTAAGATTAGGATAAACTAAAATCCTCAATAATAAACAATACAATTCTAGTATTATTATAAGCCTGAGCTTATCATACAAAGTTCATACAAAAAGTTGTGTAGGTGTATTCTGTTAGATTATCTGCTGTGCGGTACTCCTGTGCACCTGATCTACATGAGTATGAAATAGCCTACCTCCTTGTCCCTCGGTCCAGTGAAGCCATGGAGCCTCTGTTTTTGTAGCTCTTCTGCCCACTGAGCCCAGCAGTGCTTTATAGACCTCTCTATGATGCGCTGTGCTATAGATCAGTGTCTTGCAGTCATTACCCGAGTGGAGAAGAACAAATATTCATCAACAACAAAAAAGAATTATACTCCCATCCACCCATTTATCTCAACTGTAAGATCTAGATCCATCTATAGTGCAGTTAACGTGATTTTCCTGTTTTTTTAATGATAATTACGCACTACGAGGTCAAAGAAAAACTCTGAAATTGTGAAAATTATAATAAATCCCTTTGTGTGTAAGAACTGTTTACAAACAATCTTGGAATTTCAGCCTGTTAAAAGTGGGATGAAACTTAGGGAATAAAATGATATAAAATATATTTTGGAGTTATTTTCATTAAATAAACACACACAGTGATTTTATTATAAATACAGTTATAATATAGAAATACAATTAGAAAGACTGCATGGGGGCTGAAGTAATGTGATGACAGTAAATAGAACGATGCGTTAACAACAATCTGCCTGTAGCTCAGGACCTTGTAACGGCTGTCTATCTCTTCCTCCTCATCTGACGAGGAGAGGCGAGAAGGATCGGAGGACCAATACGCAGAGTGGTAAGTGTCCATGTTTTAATAATATAAACTGAACACTGAACACACCGAAACAGTACCGTGTGGCGACAAACACTGACACGGAAGACAAACACCCACAAACCAACAGTGCAAACAGGCAAACCAAATATGGCTCCCAATCAGAAACAATGCAAAACACCTGCCTCTGATTGAGAACCATATCAGGCTAAATGAACAAACCTAAACATAGAAACAAATAACATAGACTGACCACCCCAACTCAGGCCCTGACCATACTAACTAAAGACAAAACAAGGGAAAATAAAGGTCAGAACGTGACAGACCTGAAGCAAGGATATGCATATTCTTGATTCCATTTGAAAGGAAACACTTTGTTTGTGGAAATGTTAAACTAATGTAGGACAATATAGCACATTAATCAGGTAAAATATAATACAAAGAAAAAAAACATGTTTTTTAGTATGTTTTTTATTCCATCAGCTTTGAAATGCAAGAGAAAGGCCTCTTTCTAATATTCCAGGTTAGGGGCAATTTAGATTTTGGCCACTAGATGGCAGCAGTGTATCTGCAAAGTTATAGATTGATTAAATGAGCAATTGCATTTCTGTTCAAAATGTTGTCTAATTGGTATATTAATCAATTTAAGTTCATAACTGTGCACTCTCCTCAAACAATAGCATGGTATTCTTTCACTGTAATAGCTACTGTAAATTGGACAGTGCAGTTAGATTATAATTTAAGCTTTCTGCCCATATCAGATACAGTTGAAGTTGGAAGTTTACATACACCTTAGCCAAATACATTTAAACTCAGTTTTTCACAATTCCTGACATTTATTACTAGTAAAAATGCACAGTCTTAGGTCAGTTAGGATCACCACTTAATTTTAAGAATGTAAAATGTCAGAATAAGATAATGATTTATTTCAGCTTTTATTTCTTTCATCACATTCACTGGGTCAGAAGTTTACATACATTCAATTAGTATTTCGTAGCATTGCCTTTAAATTGTTTAACTTGGGTCAAACGTTTTGGGTAGCCTTCCACAAAATTCCTCCTGACATAGCTGGTGTAACTGAGTCAGGTTTGTAGGCCTCCTTGCCTGCACACACTTTTTCAGTTCTGCCCACAACTGTTCTATGGGATTGAGGTCAGGGCTTTGTGATGGCCACTCCGATACCTTGACTTTGTTGTCCTTAAGCTGTTGTCCTGTTGTCCTGCCACAACTTTGGAAGTATGCTTGGGGTCATTGTCCATTTAGAAGACCCATTTGCGACCAAGCTTTAACTTCCTGACTGATGTCTTTAGATGTTGCTTCAATATATCCACATAATTTTCCTCCCTCATGATGCCATCTATTTTGTGAAGTGCACCAGTCCCTCCTGCAGCAAAGCACCCCCACAATCTGATGCTGCCACCCCCGTGCTTCACGGTTGGGATGGTGTTCTTCAGGCTTGCAAGCCACCCCCTTTTTCCTCCAAACATAACAATGGTCATTATGGCCAAAACGTTCCATTTTTGTTTCATCAGACCAGAGGATATTTCTCCAAAAGGTACGATCTTTGTCCCCATGTGCAGTTGCAAACTGTAGTCTGGCTTTTTTATGGCGGTTTTGGAGCAGTGGCTTCTTCCTTGCTGAGCGGCCTTTCATGTTATGTCGAGATAGGACTCGTTTTACTGTGCATTCAACATGTCAATACCTCTCATAAATACATGCAGTGATGAAGTCAATCTCTCCTCCACTTTGAGCCAGGAGAGATTGACATTAATATTATTAATATTATCTCTCTGTGTACATCCAAGGGCCAGCCGTGCAGCCATGTTCTGAACCAATTGCAATTAAAGTCCTTTTTTTGTGGCACCTGACCACACGACTGAACAGTAGTCCGGGTGCGACAAAACTAGGGCCTGTAGGACCTGCCTTGTTGACAGTGCTGTCAAGAAGGTAGATCAGCACCTTATCATGGACATACTTCTCCCCATCTTAGCTACTGCTGTATCAATATGTTTTGACTATGACAGTTTACAATCCAGGGTAACTCCAAGCAGTTTAGTCACCTCAACTTGATCAATTTACAAATGATTTTTACAAGATTTAGTTGAGGTTTAGGGTTCAGTGAATGATTAGTCCCAAATACAATGCTTTACTTTTTTTATAAATATTTTGGACTAACTTGTTCCTTGCCACCCACTCTGAAACTAACTGCAACTCTTTGTTAAGTGTTGCAGTCATTTCAGTCGCTGTAGTAGCTGACATGTATAGTGTTGAGTCATCCACATACATAGACACGCTGGCTTTCCTCAAAACCAGTGGCAATTCATTAGTAAAGATTTTAAAAAGTAAAAGAGCTTAGACAGCTGCCTTGGGGAATTCCTGATTCTACCTGGATTATGTTTGAGAGGCTTCCATACGCCGGTGGCTTGTCATTGTAAACAGACAACAACAACAAAAAATTCACCTCTTCCAAACTAACTTCCCAAAATGTCAAATTACAATGCTTGTCTTTCATAATTTGGTCAGTTATACTTGAATGTGTAGTGTCAGCATTTGTTGCTGGCATGGTATGCCCAAGTTTGCTAATCTTGCCAATTAAAAAATCATTAAAGTAGTTGGCAATGTCAGTTGTTTTTTTGATGAATGAGGCATCTGTTTCAATGAATGATGGAGCTGAGTTTGCCTTTTCTCCCAGAATTTCATTTAAGGTGCTCCAAAGCTTTTTACTATCATTCTTAATTTCATTTTTCTTTGTTTCATAGTGTAGTTTCTTCTTCTTTTTATTCAGTTTTGTCACATCATTTCTCAATTAGCAATACGTTTGCCAATCGGTTGTGCAGCCAGACTTATTTGCCATTGCTTTTGCCTCATCCCTCTCAACCATACACTTTTTCAATTCCTTATCAATCCACGGGGATTTAACCGTTTTAACAGGGATTTAACTTATTATATGACCTCTTATACACTATATTAGGCCCAGCATTTGGAACTTTGGTTTTCCTAGATATTGCTACTATATTGTGATCATTACATCCGATGGATCTGGATACTGCTTTCAAGCTAATTTCTGCAGCATTAGTAAAGACGTGGTCAATACATGTTGATGATTTCATTCCTGTGCTGTTTGTAACTACCCTGTTCGGTTGACTGATAACCTGAACAAGGTTGCAGGCCCTGCTTACAGTTTGAAACCTTGACCCGTCCCGTCAGTACTGGTGAGCCTGGTATTTTAGTGGACAGGAGGACACGAAATGACCAGTAGTCCCGCAATACAGGCAACTCTTCTTGTGAAGCCAGTGTAGACGTTCGGATGGGGACAGCCTAGCTCTGCCTAGTTGCATCGGCTCGGGAAGAGGTGAACCGGCAGACTTAGGAGACTCTCAGGGGAACTCGGGTAGCCTTGGGTCCTCTCGGCCACGGAGGCGTCAACAAAAGTAATGTATTCCTGGCCTGGTAAAGTCATATGTGATAGTACTGCTGCATTAAGGACAGAATGTACAGTCATTTTCTATGGCGTGGTTAGATGGCCGGGAGTTTGGGGGTCATCGCTCATTCTCTATTTGTAATGTTTTTCTGTTGTATTAATGTTGATCTTATTGCAGGGGTGGCCAACTCCCATCGGCTGTGCTAACACAGGCAAGACAATTCTGATCTTTTTTTCACTAATTGCTCTTTTGACCAATCACATCAGATCTTTTCCAGACCTGATTTGATTGCTCAAAAGAGCAATTAGTGGAAAAAAAGATCAGAATTGCGCTGCTTGTGTAAAAGAAGCCTTAGAGAACTATAGAAGTACATGGGATGAGGGAGAGGCTGAAAGCTGTGGCTAGCGATCAATCGTTGATAAACAAACAATCAAACTTAACTCGGTGTGGCGGCGTTTCGGCATGGCTGTGCTGTGACTGGGTCAGAGATGGTAGGAGATAGTGATGGAGAAGAAACTGGAGCAAGTACGGAGCATAGTGGGACAAATAAAGGGGGGAGTAAGAAGGATAAAAAGAAAGCGGGAGAGAAAGGGAGTAGGGGTTTGAAGGGAAGCGAGAGGTCTATGGAGGCAAAAAAGGAAAAGGTTTGAGGAGAGCAACATAGTTTCCAACGCTCGCGGCAGTTCGGAGGTAGAGAACGCAGAGGAAGGGCAAGATAAGTTGAGGGGAGCATGGAGGTGAGGCGGAGCATAAAGTGATTCTGAAGTTTAGGGAGAAAGGGGGAGTTGGGGCAATGAGTCCGATAAAGTTGACGGCTGTGATAAAAGAGTTGATTGGGGAAGTTGTCAAAGTGTTAAGATGGGAGCTCTCAGAAAGTGTAAGGTAGTGTCGAGCAGCTAGACTGATCAAGCAGAGAAGCAGTGGATTAATTAAAGGGGTGATAGCAGGAGTGCCTGTGAGTGTTAGCACTAAAGAGGTAAGCGACAACTTGAGAGGAGGCGTTCTAAATCAAATCAAAGTTTATTTGTCACGTGCGCCGAATACAACTGTAACGGCTTTCTTCCTGGGATGAAGGAGAGGACCAAAATGCAGCGCGGTTATTGTTCAACATGTTTAATAGGACGATAAACGATGAACATTAACAAATAACAAAATAACAAACGTGAAAGCCGAGACAGTCCTATCTGGTGCAGAACACAAACACAGAGACAGGAAACAACCACCCACCCAGATGTGCTGCTCAGAATGAATAAATTAAATGTGAGTCCTGTGTGTGTTATATAATACTACTTACTCTATTTTATTAAGCACTTAATTTAACATGTTATTTTTTTTCGATGGCCGTGAGGTGTTTTTGGATTTTGAGTTCCTCCTGTGTGCATTTTTGTTTTTAGACTTTTTGTCTCAGAGAAAACACAAAATTCACCTATTTAAATCAGTTTTTAAAGAATAAAAATTACACTACCTACCCCAACTATTTTTTAAATATATACACTATAGCAGGTACATCTTCATTTTCTAACTTAAAGAATTAGCCTACTGTCCAATTCACAGGACCAAAAAAAAGGTACTCCAATCCGTGTTGTTCATTATGAAAACACTTCCTCAGAGAAAGGGTTTTATGGTGTGGTTTTAGTAGTGGTCTACAGAGCCTGACGGAGGTCTGTTTAGATGACTAAAGGGGCTGGAATTCCAGGAACCTACAGTTGGCTTCCAAATGTTCTAGAAGGTGTTCTAATGATTGTAGATGTAACAGTTAGCAGATGTAACTTAAAACATAAGTTAGTTGAAATCAAATAAAATAATTTAAATACAGTAAGACATTGTTAGTTTGGCAAAAAAACCTAAGCAAACATTTGTGGGTTACATCTTTTGTCCAATGGAAAATAATTGCAAAAAAGGCAGATGACCTGTGTAGCAAATTAGGCTAAAGTATCATTTGAAGGCTCACTACTGCAATAAAGTGAGCAGAAAGTAAACAATTTACACTCAATTGTTTGTCTTTCACAGATACCATTTAAAACAATCTCAAACACGTAATAAATTAACACAATTAAGTTGAATTATTTTTTTTAAATACATTTTTAACAAGCCACCTATATATGATTCTCAATCAGGGACAACGATTGACAGCTGTCTCTGATTGAGGACCATATTAGGCTGAACACAGAAACAGACGAACTAGACACACAACATAGAATTTGCACCCAGCTCACGTCCTGACCAACACTAAACAAGCAAAACACATAAGAACTCTGGTCAGGACGTTACAGTACCCCCCTCCTGAGGTGCGGACTCCGAACGCACCCCTAAAACTCAAGAGGAGGGCCTGAGTGGGCATCTGTTCGTGGTGGCGGCTCCGGCACAGGACGAGGACACCACTCCACCACTGCCTTTGTCCCCCTCCTTAGCGTCCTTTGAGTGGCGACCCTCGCCCACGACCTCGGCCTAAGAATCCTCCCCAAGGCCCCCACATGATTTAGGAGGTAGCTCAGGACAGAGAGGTAGCTCAGGACAGAGAGGTAGCTCAGGACAGAGAGGTAGCTCAGGACAGAGAGGTAGCTCAAGACAGAGAGGTAGCTCAAGACAGAGGGGCAACTCCGGACAGAGAGGCAGCTCTGGACTAATGGCAGCTCCGGACTGAATGGCAGCTCAAGACAGCGCTGGGCAGACGAGCAGTGCAGGCAGCTCATGACTGGAAGGCAGCTCATGACTGGAAGGCAGCTCATGACTGGAGCGCAGCTCATGACTGGAAGGCAGCTCATGACTGGAGGGCAGCTCATGACTGGAGGGCAGCTCATGACTGGAGGGCAGCTCATGACTGGAGGGCAGCTCATGACTAGAAGGCGGCTCTGGCAGCTCCTGACTGGCTGGTGGCTCTGGCGGCTCCTGACTGGCTGGCGGCTCTGGTGGCTCCTGACTGGCTGGCGGCTCTGGCGGCTCCTGACTGGCTGGCGGCTCTGGCGGCTCCTGACTGGCTGGCGGCTCTGGCGGCTCATGACTGGCTGGAAGCTCTGGCGGCTCCTGACTGGCTGGCGGCTCTGGCGGCTCCTGTCTGACGGACGGCTCTAGCGGCTCCTGACTGACGGGCGGCTCTAATGGCTCGGGAGAGACGGGCGGCTCTAATGGCTCGGGACAGACGGGCGGCTCTGAAGGCTCGTGGCAGACGGATGGCTCAGATGGCGCTGGGCAGATGGATGGCTCAGATGGCGCTGGGCAGACAGATGGCTCAGATGGCGCTGGGCAGACAGATGGCTCAGATGGCGCTGGGCAGACGGATGGCTCAGACGGCGCTGGGCAGACGGATAGCTCAGACCGCGCTGGGCAGACGGATGGCTCAGACGGCGCTGGGCAGACGGATGGCTCAGACGGCGCTGGGCAGACGAGCAGTACAGGCGGCGTTGGGCAGACGGCCGACTCTGACCTACTGAGGCGCACAGTAGGCCTGGTGCGTGGTGCCGGAACTGGTGTTACCGGACTGGAGACACGCACCTTAAGGCTAGTGCAGGGAGCAGGAACAGGGCACACTGGACTCTCAAAGCGCACTATAGGCCTGGTGCGTGGTACCGGCACTGGTGGTACCGGGCTGAGGGCACGCACCTCAGGGCGAGTGCGGGGAGAAGGAACAGTGCGTACAGGGCTCTGGAGACGCACAGGAGGCTTGATGCGTGGTGCCGGAACTGGAGGTACTGGGCTGGAGACACGCACCACAGGGAAAGTGCGTGGAGGAGGAACACAGTTCTAGAGACGCACTGGAAGCCTGGTGCATGGTGTAGGCACTGGTGGTACTGGGCTGGGGCGGGAAGGAGGCACCGGATATACCGGACCGTGCAGGCGTACTGGCTCCCTTGAGCACCGAGCCTGCCCAACCTTACCTGGTTGAATGCTCCCCGTAGCCCGTCCAGTGTGGGGAGGTGGAATAACCCGCACTGGGCTGTGTTGGCGAACCGGGGACACCATGCGTAAGGTTGGTGCCATGTACACCGGCCCGAGGAGACGTACTGGAGGCCAGATATGTAGAGCCGGCTTAATGGCACTTGGCTCAATGCTCAATCTAGCCTGGCCAGTGCGGGAAGGTGGAATAACCCGCACCGGGCTATGCACACGTACAGGAGACACCGTGCGCTCTTCCGCATAACACGTGTCTGCCCGTACTCCCACTCTCCACGGTAAGCATGGGAAGTGGGCGCAGGTCTCCTACCTGACTTCGCCACACTATCCTTTACCCTCCCCCCAAGAAATGTTTGGGGTTTCTTCACGGGCTTCTTACCGCGTCGTTGTGCTAACCTCATTCGCCGGTATCCCTCTGCACATTGCTCCATCGAATCCCAGGCGGGCTCCGGCACTCTCCCTGGGTCAACCGACCACCTGTCTATTTCCTCCCAAGTGGTGTAACCCAGATCCGGCTCCTGCTGCCAAGCTAGCTCCTCGAAACGCCGCCTCTCTGCTTTTGCTGCCTCCAGCTCTGCTTTGGGGCGGCGATACTCCTCTGGCTCTGCCCAGGGTCCTTTTCCGTCCAGCTCGTCCTCCCATGTTCATTTCTCCTGGTCCCGCTGCTGCTGCTGCCGCTGCTGCCCGTTGCTACGCTGCTCGGTCCTAGTTTGGTGGGTGGTTATGTAACGGCTTTCTTCCTGGGATGAAGGAGAGGACCAAAATGCAGCGCGGTTATTGTTCAACATGTTTAATAGGACGATAAACGATGAACATTAACAAATAACAAAATAACAAACGTGAAAGCAGAGACAGTCCTATCTGGTGCAGAACACAAACACAGAGACAAGAAACAACCACCCACAATCCCCAACACAAAACAAGCCACCTATATATGATTCTCAATCAGGGACAACGATTGACAGCTGTCTCTGATTGAGAACCATATTAGGCTGAACACAGAAACAGACGAACTAGACACACAACATAGAATTCCCACCCAGCTCATGTCCTGACCAACAATAAACAAGCAAAACACATAAGAACTCTGGTCAGGACGTTACAACAACAGGTGTAGAACTTACAGTGAAATGCTTACTTACAGGCTCTAACCAATAGAGCAAAAAAGGTATTAGGTGAACAATAGGTAAGTAAATAAATAAAGGCTATATACAGTAAAAAAGACAGGCTATATACAGTAGCGAGGCTATAAAAGTAGCGAGGCTACATATAGACACCGGCTGTCAGGCTGATTGAGGTAGTATGTACATGTAGATATGGTTAAAGTGACTATGCATATATGATGAACAGAGAGTAGCAGTAGCGTAAGAGAGGGGTTGGCGGGTGGTGGGTGGCGGGACACAATGCAGATAGCCCGGTTAGCCAATGTGCGGGAGCACTGGTTGGTCGGCCCAATTGAGGTAGTATGTACATGAATGTATAGTTAAAGTGACTATGCATATATGATAAACAGAGAGTAGCATCAGCGTAAAAGAGGGGTGGGGGGCTCACAATGCAAATAGTCTGGGTAGCCATTTGATTACTTGTTCAGGAGTCTTGTGGCTTGGGGGTAAAAACTGTTTAGAAGTACTTTTTGACCTAGACTTGGCACTACGGTACCGCTTGCCATGTGATAGTAGAGAGAACAGTTTATGACTAGGGTGGCTGGGGTCTTTGACAAATTTTAGGGCCTTCCTCTGATACCGCCTGGTGTAGAGGTACTGGATGGCAGGCAGCTTAGCCCCAGTGATGTACTGGGCCGTACGCACTACCCTCTGTAGTGCCTTGCTGTCAGAGACCGAGCAAATGCCGTACCAGGCAGTGATGCAACCAGTCAGGATGCCCTCGATGTTGCAGCTGTAGAACCTTTTGAGGATCTCAGGACCCATGCCAAATCTTTTTAGTTTCCTGTGGGGGAATAGGCTTTGTTGTGCCCTCTTCACGACTGTCTTGGTGGTCTTGGACCATTCTAGTTTGTTGTTGATGTGGACACCAAGGAACTTGAAGCTCTCAACCTGCTCTACTACAGCCCCGTCGATAAGAATGGGGGCATGCTCGGTCCTCCTTTTCCTGTAGTACACAATCATCTCCTTAGTCTTGGTTACATTGAGGGAAAGGTTGTTATTCTGGCACCACCCTGTGGCACCACTCTGACCTCCTCCCTATAGGCTGTCTTGTCGTTGTCGGTGATCAGGCCTACCACTGTTGTGTCGTCTGCAAACTTAATGATGGTGTTGGGGTCGGGCCTGGCCATGCAATTGTGTGTGAACAGGGAGTACAGGAGGGGACTGAGCACACACCCCTGGGGAGCCAGGATCCAGTTGCAGAGGGATGTGTTTAGTCCCAGGATCCTTAGCTTAGTGATGAGCTTTGATGGTACTATGGTGTTGAACGCTGAGCTGTAGTCAATGAATAGCATTCTCACATAAGTGTTCCCTTTGTCCAGGTGGGAAAGGGCAATGTGGAGTACAATAGAGATTGCATCATCTGTGGATCTTTTTGAGTGGTATGCAAATTGGAGTGGGTCTAGGGTTTCTGGGATAATGGTGTTGATGTGAGCCATTACCAACCTTTCAAAGCACTTCATGGCTTCGGTCGTGAGTGCTACGGGTCTGTAGTCATTTAGGCAGGTTGCCTTTGTGTTCTTGGGCACAGGGACTATGGTGGTCTGCTTGAAACATGTTGGTATTACAGACTCAATCAGGGACATGTTGAAAATGTCAGTGAAGACACCTGCCAGTTGGTCAGCACATGCTCGCAGCACACGTCCTGGTAATCCGTCTGGCCCCGCAGCCTTGTGTATGTTGACTTATTTAAAGGTCTTACGTCGGCTACGGAGAGCGTGTTCACACAGTCGTCCAGAACAGCTGATGCTCTCATGCATGTTTCAGTGTTATTTGCCTCAAAGCGAGCATAGAAGTAGTATAGCTTGTCTGGTAGGCTCGTGTCACTGGGCAGCTCTTGGCTGCGCTTCCCTTTGTAGTCTGTAATAGTTTGCAAGCCCTGCCACATCCAATGAGCGTCAGAGCTGGTGTAGTACCATTTGATCTTAGTCCTGTATTGACGCTTTGCCTATTTGATGGTTTGTCGGAGGACATAGCGGGATTTCTTATAAGCTCCTGGGTTAGAGTCCCGCTCCTTGAATGCAGCAGCTCTAGCCTTTAGCTCAATGCGGATGTTGACTGTAATCCATGGCTGCTGGTTGGAGTATGTACGTACGGTCACCGTGGGGACGATATCATCGATGCACTTATTGATGAAGCCAATGACTGATGTGGTGTACTCCTCAATGCCATCGTAGGAATTCCGGAACATAAAACCGTCCTCTAGATTAGCATCTGCTTAATCTGGCCACTTCTTTATTGATCGAGTCACTGGTACTTCAGGCTTTATTTTTGTTTGTAAGCCGGAATCAGGAGGATATAAGTATGGTCAGATTTGCCAAATGAAGGGTGATGGAGAGCTTTGTATGCGTCTCTGTGTGTGTGTAAAGGTGGTCCAGAGTATTTTCCCCTCTGGTTGCATATTTAACATGCTGATAGAAATGTGGTAAGATGGATGTAAGTTTCCCTGCATTAAAGTCCCCGGCCAGTAGGAGCGCAGCATCTGGTTTGCTTATGGTGGAATACAGCTCATTGAGTGCGATCTTAGCGCCAGCAACAGTCAGTGGTGGTATGCAGACAGCTACAAAAAATACAGATAAACTCTCTAGGTGAATAGTGTGGTCTACAGCTTATCATGAGATACTCTACCTCCGGCGAGCAAAACCTTGAGACTTCCTTCGATATCGTGCACCAGCTGTTATTTACAAAATGCATCGTTTGCCGCCTCTTGTCTTACTAGATGCCGCTGTTCTGTCCTGCCGATACAGCGCATAACCAGCCAGCTGTATGTCGATAATGTCGTCGTTCAGCCACGACTCCGGGTTTTGAATGTCCCGTTGGTAGTTTAATCTTCCGCGTAGGTCATACATTTTGTTTTCCAAAGATTGCACGTTTGCTAGCAGAATGGAAGGAAATGGGAGTTAATTCGATCGCCTACGAATTCTCAGAAGGCAGCCCGCACTCGGGCCCATTTTTCTCCGCCTTCTCTTCACGCAAATGATGGGGATCTGGGCCTGTTCCTGCGAAAGCATTATATCGTTCATGTCGGGCTCGTTAAACTCGCTAAAAGACTAAAAGGATTCTGCCAGTCTGTGGTGATTAATTGCAGTTCTGATGCAGTTCTGATGCCCAACAGTATGTAAAAAAGTAAAAAACAGCAAGGAGTCATCATGCCCGGTAGTCCTGACGCATGGTCCTTGGGCTCAGGTCCTCCGAGAGAGAGAAAGAAAGAGAGAAGGAGAGAATTAGAGAGAGCATACTTTAATTCACACAGGACACCGGATAAGACAGGAGAAGTACTCCAGATATAACCAACTGACCCTAGCCCTCCGACACATAAACTACTGCAGCATAAATACTGGAGGCTGAGACAGGAGGGGTCAGGAGACACTGTGGCCCCATCCGATGATACCCCCAGACAGGGCCAAACAGGAAGGATATAACCCCACCCACTTTGCCAAAGCACAGCCCCCACACCACTAGAGGGATATCTTCAACCACCAATTTACCATCCTCAGACAAGGCCGAGTATAGCCCACAAAGATCTCCACCACAGCACAAACCAAGGGGGGGCGCCAACCCAGACAGGAAGATCACGTCAGTAACTCAACCCACTCAAGTGACGCACCCCTCCTAGGGACGGCATGAAAGAGCACCAGTAAGCCAGTGACTCAGCCCCTGTAATAGGGTTAGAGGCAGAGAATCCCAGTGGAGAGAGGGGAACCGGCCAGGCAGAGACAGCAAGGGCGGTTCGTTGCTCCAGAGCTTTTCTGTTCACCTTCACACTCCTGGGCCAGACTACACTCAATCATATGACCTACTGAAGAGATAAGTCTTCAATAAAGACTTAAAGGTTGAGACCGAGTCTGCGTCTCTCACATGGGTAGGCAGACTATTCCATAAAAATGTAGATCTATAGGAGAAAGCCCTGCCTCCAGCTGTTTGCTTAGAAATTATAGGGACAATTAGGAGGCCTGCGTCTTGTGACCGTAGCGTACGTGTAGGTATGTACGGCAGGACCAACTCGGAAAGATAGGTAGGAGCAAGCCCATGTAACGCTTTATAGGTTAACAGTAAAACTTTGAAATCAGCCCTTGCCTTAACAGGAAGCCAGTGTAGGGAAGCTAGCACTGGAGTAATATGATCAAATTTCTTGGTTCTAGTCAGGATTCTAGTAGCCGTATTTAGCACTAACTGAAGTTTATTTAGTGCTTTATCTGGGTAGCCGGAAAGTAGAGCATTGCAGTAGTCTATCCTAGAAGTAACAAAAGCATGGATAAATTTTTCTGCATCATTTTTGGACAGAAAATGTCGGATTTTTGCAATGTTACGTAGATGGAAAAAAGCTGTCCTTGAAACAGTCTTGATACGTTCGTCAAAAGAGAGATCAGGGTCCAGAGTAACGCCGAGGTCCTTCACAGTTTTATTTGAGACGACTGTACAACCATCAAGATTAATTGTCAGATTTAACAGAATATCTCTTTGTTTCTTGAGACCTAGAACAAGCATCTCTGTTTTGTCCGAGCTTAATAGTAGAAAGTTTGCAGCCATCCACTTCCTTATGTCTGAAACACAGGCTTCTAGCGAGGGCAATTTTGGGGCTTTACCATGTTTCATTGAAATGCACAGCTGTGTGTCATCTGCATAGCAGTGAAAGTTAACATTATGTTTTCGAATGACATCCCCAAGAGGTAAAATATATAGTGAAAACAATAGTGGTCCTAAAACGGAACCTTGAGGAACACCGAAATGTACAGTTGATTTGTCAGAGGACAAACCATTCACAGAGACAAACTGATATCTTCCCGACAGATAAGATCTAAACCAGGCCAGAACTTGTCCGTGTAGACCAATTTGGGTTTCCAGTCTCTCCAAAAGAATGATCGATGGTATCAAAGGCAGCACTAAGGTCTACTAGCACGAGGACAGATACAGAGCCTCGGTCTGACGCCATTAAAAGGTAATTTACCACCTTCACAAGTGCAGTCTCAGTGCTATTATGGGGTCTAAAACCATACTGAAGCATTTCGTATACATTGTTTGTCTTCAGGAAGGCAGTGAGTTGCTGCGCAACAGTTTTTTCGAAAATGTTTGAGAGGAATGGAAGATTCAATATAGGCCGATAGTTTTTTATATTTTCTGGGTCAAGGTTTGGCTTTTTCAAGAGAGGCTTTATTACTGCCACTTTTAGTGAGTTTGGTACACATCCGGTGGATAGAGAGCCGTTTATTATGTTCAACATAGGAGGGCAAAGCACATCAAGCAGCTCTTTCAGTACTTTAGTTGGAATAGGATCCAGTATGCAGCTTGAAGGTTTAGAGGCCATGATTATTTTCATCATTGTGTCAAGAGATATAGTACTAAAACACTTAAGTGTCTCTCTTGATCCTAGGTCCTGGCAGAGTTGTGCAGACTCAGGACAGCTAAGCTTTGGAAGAATACGCAGATTTAAAGAGGGGTCCGTAATTTGCTTTCTAATGATCATGATCTTTTCCTCAAAGAAGTTCATGAATGTATTACTGCTGAAGTGAAAGCCATCCTCTCTTGGGGAATGCTGCTTTTTAGTTTGCTTTGCTACAGTATCAAAAATACATTTTGGATTGTTCTTATTTTCCTCAATGAAGTTGGAAAAATAGGATGATCAAGCAGCAGTGAGGGCTCTTCGATACTGCACGGTACTGTCTTTCCAAGCTAGTCGGAAGACTTCCAGTTTGATGTGGCGTCATTTCCGTTCCAATTTTCTGGAAGCTTGCTTCAGAGCTCGGGTATTTTCTGTATACCAGGGAGCTAGTTTCTTATGACAAAAGTTTTTAGTTTTTAGGGGTGCAACTGCATCTAGGGTATTGCGCAATGTTAAATTGAGTTCATCAGTTAGGTGGTTAACTGATTTTTGTCCTCTGACGTCCTTGGGTAGGCAGAGGGAGTCTGGAAGGGCATCAAGAAATCTTTGTGCTGTCTGAGAATTTATAGCACAACTTTTGATGCTCCTTGGTGGGGGTCTGAGCAGATTATTTGTTGCAATTGCAAACGTAATAAAATGGCGGTCCGATAGTCCAGGATTATGAGGAAAAACATTAAGATCCACAACATTTATTCCATGGGACAAAACTAGGTCCAGAGTATGACTGTGGCAGTGTGTAGGTCCAGAGACATGTTGGACAAAACCCACTGAGTCGATGATGGCTCCAAAAGCCTTTTGGAGTGGGTCTGTGGACTTTTCCATATGAATATTAAAATCACCCAAAATTTGAATATTATCTGCTATGACTACAAGGTCCGATAGGAATTCAGGGAACTCAGTGAGGAACGCTGTATATGGCCCAGGAGGCCTGTAAACAGTAGCTGTAAAAAGTGATTGAGTAGGCTGCATAGATTTCATGACTAGAACCTCAAAAGACGAAAACGTCATTTTTTTTTTTGTAAATTGAAATTTGCTATCGTAAATGTTAGCAACACCTTCGCCTTTGCGGGATGCACAGGGGATATGGTCACTAGTTTAACCAGGAGGTGGGGCCTCATTTAACACAGTAAATTCATCAGGCTTAAGCCATGTTTCAGTCAGGCCAATCACGTCAAGATTATGATCAGTGATTAGTTCATTGACTATAACTGCCTTTGAAGTGAGGGATCTAACATTAAGTAGCCCTATTTTGAGATGTGAGGTATCACGATCTTTTTCAATAATGGCAGGAATGGAGGTCTTTATCATAGTGAGATTGCTAAGGCGAACACCGCCATGTTTAGTTTTGCCCAACCTAGGTCGAGGCACAGACACAGTCTCAATGGGGATAGCTGATCTGACTACACTAACTATGCTAGTGGCAGACTCCACTAAGCTGGCAGGTTGGCTAACAGCCTGCTGCCTGGCCTGCACCCTATTTCATTGTGGAGCTAGAGGAGTTAGAGCCCTGTCTATGTTGGTAGATAAGATGAGAGCACCCCTCCAGCTGGGATGGAGTCCGTCACTCCTCAGCAGGCCAGGCTTGGTCCTGTTTGTGGGTGAGTCCCAGAAAGAGGGCCAATTATCTACAAATTCTATATTTTGGGAGGGGCAGAAAACAGTTTTCAACCAGCGATTGAGTTGTGAGACTCTGCTGTAGAGCTCATCAGCCTTGTTCTCTGGCGCCATCTTGTTATTGGAGTTGGGGCGAGGTAAGGTTGGCGCAACAGATGAGAGTAGGAGCCTGTTGGAGACAAAGCAGATTAACAGCACAGCCCCTCTCACAGCATAGAATTATTTAACCTTTCACGAGTATCTACCCCGGATCCGGGCGCACCCCCCCCCCCCCCCCCCCCCACACTGATTAGCATCGCTAGCATAGCGTCACAATTAAATAGTAGCATCTAAATATCTAAAAATCATTAAGTCCAAGACACCTAATGAAAGATACAGATCTTGTGAATAAAGTCACCATTTCAGATTTTTTTAATGTTTTACAGGGAAGACAAAATATGTAAATCTATTAGCTAACCATGTTAGCAAAAGACACCCTTTTTCTTTGTCCACCATTTTTCTCAACACCAGTAGCTATCACCAATTCGGCTAAACTAAGATATTGATAGCCACTAACCAAGAAAAAACCTCATCAGATGACAGTCTGATAACATATTTATGGTATAGGATAGGTTTTGTTAGAAAAATGTGCATATTTCAGGTATAAATCATAGTTTGCCATTGCAGCCAGCATCACAAATCTCACCAAAGCTCCTAGAATTACTACAGACAGCAACCTGTATTACCAATTTACTCATCATAAAACATTTCTTAAAAATACACAGCACATAGCAATGGACAGACACAGATCTTGTGATTTCAGACAACATTTCAGATTTTCTAAGTGTTTTACGGCGAAAACACAATAAATCGTTATATTAGCATACCACATACGCAAACGTTACCCGAGCACTGATTCTAGCCAAAGAGAGCGATATCATATCATCGCCAAAATATATTAATTTTTTCACTAAACTTCTCAGAATTCTTCAGATGACACTCCTGTAACATCATATTACAACATACATATACAGTTTGTTCGAAAATGTGTATATTTAGCCATAAAAAAACGTGGTTATACAATGAAAATAGTAGCAAAACAAGCCTGGAAATGTCGGTCGCCATCTTTGAGTGATCTAGTTTAATCAATAGCTAATCATATACTTGACTAAAAAATACAGGGTTGACAGGAATCGAAAGACAAATTAGTTCTTAATGCAATCGCTGATTTACATTTTTTTTATTATCCTTACTTTTCAATACAGGTTGCGCCAAGCGAAGCTATACAAAACAAGATGGCGGCGTAAGCTTTAACATTTTTCGACAGAAACACGATTTATCATCATAAATTGTTCTTACTGTGAGCTGTTCTTCCATCAGAATCTTGGGCAAAGAATCCTTTCTTGGGTCTAATCTTCTTTTGGTCGAAAGATGTCCACTTGTCCGTCGAAATGCCCACTAACGTACGACCGGGAGCCCGAAATGTGCCCAGCGCGTCAAAGTGCACAACAAAGCAATGCCTCAAAATCGCACTAAAAGGATATAAATTGCTATACAACGGTTCAAATTAACTACCTTATGATGCTGTTACCACCTATAACGGATGAAAACATGACCGGAGAAATATTACTGGCTACACTAATGCTTGGAAAAAGAGCAGAGCGGTGTCCACCGCGCGTCCAGCGCAGCTGGAAAAGAGTTCCTACCTACAGGTTTTTTTCTTTTATAGTGGCTGTGATTGCGCAATCGATACCATTCAAAGCGTCATCACGTAAAGGCATCCAGGGGAAGACGTAAGCAGTGTCCGTATCCTCATAGCGTTCACAGTGGCCTTTAAACTGACTCCAGATCAGGGGCCAAAATGTGTGAAATCTGACTCCATGTCAGGGAAATTGCTGTAGAATGAGTTCTGTTCCACTCAGAGACAAAATTCCAAACGGCTATAGAAACTAGAGAGTGTTTTCTATCCAATAATAGTAATAATATGCATATTGTACGATCAAGAATTGAGTAGGAAGCCGTTTCATCTGTAGAGACAATTATGCTAATTTGAAACAGCACCCCCTATAGTCGCAAGAAGTTAACCACAAGTTCTCATTTGCAACTGCGACCTGGCCAAGATAAAGCAAAGCAGTGCGACACATACAACAACACAGAGTTACACATGGAATAAACAAAAATACAGTCAATAATACAGTAGAAAAAGTCTATATACAGTATGTGCAAATGAGAAAGGATAAGGGAGGTAAGGCAATAAATATGCCATGGTGGCGAAGTAATTACAATATAGCAATTATACACTGGAAAGGTAGATGTGCAGAAGATGAATGTGCAAGTAGAAATCCGGTGCAAAGGAGCAAGACAAATAAATAAATACAGTATGGGGATGAGGTGGTTAGATGAGCTATTTACAGATGAGTAGAGTGTTGGGGGCTATTTTGTAAATGACATCGCCGAAGTCACGGATCGGTAGGATGGTCAGTTTTACCAGGGTATGTTTGGAAGCATGAGTGAAGGATGCTTTGTTTGCGAAATAGGAAGCCGATTATAGTTTCAATTTTGGATTGGAGATGTTTAATGTGGGGCTGGAAGGAGAGTTTACAGTCTAACCAGACACCTAGGTATTTGTAGTTGTCCACATACTCTAAGTCAGAACCGTCCAGAGTAGTGATGCTGGACGAGCGGGCATGTGCAGGCAGCGATCGGTTGAAGGGCATTCATTTAGTTTTACTTGCATTTAAGAGCAGTTGGAGGCCACGTAAGGAGACTTGTATGGCATTGAAGCTCATCTGGGGGTTAGTTAACACAGTGTACAAAGAAGGGCCAAAGGTATACAGAATGGTGTCGTCTGCGTAGAGGTAGATCAAAGAATCACCAGCAGCAAGAGCGACATCATTGATGTATACGGAGAAGAGAGTCTACCCAAGAATTGAACGCTGTGGCACCCCCATAGAGACTCCGATTTGACACACTGAACTCTATCAGATAAGTAGTTGGTGAACCAGGTGAGGCAATCGTTTGAGAAACCAAGGCTGTTGAGTCTGTCGATAAGAATGTGGTGATTGACAGAGTCGAAAGCCTTGGCCAGGTCTATGAATACAGCTGCACAGTAATGTCTCTTATCGATGGCGGTTATGATATCGTTTAGGACCTTGAGCGTGGCTGAGGTGCACCTAAGACCAGCTCTGAAACCAGATTGCATAACGGAGAAGGTACTGTGGGATTCGAAATGGTCGGTAATCTGTTTGTTAACTTGGCTTTCAAAGACCTTAGAAAGGCAGGGTAGGCTAGATATAGGTCTGTAGCAGTTTGGGTCTAGAGTGTCTCCCCCTTTGAAGAGGGCACTTTTAAAGAATAACCAGGCATCCTCTACTGACAGGATGTTAATATTCTTCCAGGATACCCGGGCCAGGTCGATTAGAATGCCTGCTCGCTGAAGTGTTTTAGGGAGTGTTTGAAAGTGATGAGGGTTGATCGTTTGACCGCAGACCCATTACCGATGCAGGCAATGGGGCAGTGATCGCTGAGATCTTGGTTGAAAACAGCAGAGGTGTATTTGGAGGTCAAGTTGTTTAGGATGGTATCTATGAGGGTGCCCATGTTTACGGATTTGGGGTTGTACCTGGTGGGTTCATTAATAATTTGTGTGAGATTGAGGGCATCAAGCTTAGATTGTAGGACGGCCGGGGTGTTAAGCATGTCCCAGTTTAGGTCACCTAGCAGCACGAGCTCTGAAGAAGGATGGGGGGGCAATCAATTCACATATGGCGTCCAGGGCACGGCTGGGGGCAGAGGGTAGTCTATAGCAAGTGTCAACGGTGAGAGACTTGTTTCTGGAAAGGTGGATTTTTAAAAGTAGAAGCTCAAATTGTTTGAGTACAGACCTGGATAGTAATACAGAACTCTGAAGGCTATCTCTGCAGTAGATTGCAAAACCGCCCCCTTTGGCAGTTCTATCTTGTCGGAAAATGTTATAATTAGGGATGGAAATGTCAGGGTTTTTGGTGATCTTCCTAAGCCAGGATTCAGACAAGGCTAAGACATCCGGGTTGTCAGAGTGTGCTAAAGCAGTGAATAAAACAAACTTATGGAGGAGGATTCTAATGTTAACATGCATGAAACCAAGGCTTTTCCGGTTACAGAAGTCAACAAATGAGAGCACCTGGGGAGTAGGAGTGGAGCTAGGCACTGCAGGGCCTGGATTAACCTCTACATCAACAGAGAAACAGAGGAGGAGTAGGATAAGGGTACGGCTAAAGGCTATCAGAACTGGTCATCTAGTACATTCGGAACAGAGAGTAAAAGGAGCAGGTGTCTGGGCGCGATAGAATAGATTCAAGGCATAATGTACAGACAAAGGTATGGTAGGATGTGAGTACATTGGAGGTAAACCTAGGCATTGAGTAATGATGAGAGAGATATTGTCTCTAGAGACGTTTAAACCAGGTGATGTCACCGCATATGTGGGAGGTGGAACTAAATGGTTGGTTCAGGCATGTTGAGCAGGGCTAGAGGCTCTACAGTGAAATAAGACAGTAAGCACTAACCAGGAGTGTAATGGACAAGGCATATTGATATTAGGGAGAGGCATGTGTAGCCGGGTGATCATAGGTGTCCAGTGAGTGGTTGGGCTGGCTGGAGACGCGGCGATTCAGACAGCTAGCAGGCTGGGGCTAGCAAGCTAGCAGAAGGGCCCTAGAGGGACGTCTATTTTAGCCTACGCGTGCGGTGACGTCGATAGACCAGTCGTGATGGATTAGTAGGGATCCGAGTAGCAGAGGGGTCCAAGTCCAATTGGCAAAATAGGTATTGTGGCCCAAGAAATTTGGCCGATGGATCTAACAGTCCAATATGCTCTAGACAGCTAGCGGGCCGCGGCTAGCAGATGGGCATTCAGGAGACGTCGTGATGTAGGGGCCAGTTGAGTACCCCCTCAAGCAGATTACGTCGTAGTCCAATCGTGAAGGATCGGCGGGATTCCATGCCCCGTACCGGCAGTAGAAGGGGTCCGGTTATTGTAGCCCAGGAAGGGCTGATGGGCTAGCCGGGAGAATGGGCCTAGCATGGCTAGCTCCAAGTTAATTGGTGCTTGCTTTGGGACAGACGTTAGCCTGGAGTAGTCACTCGGATAGCAGCTAGCTAGCTGTGATGATCCAGGCGAAAAGGTTCAGAGCTTGCGGTAGGAATCCGGGGATATGGAGAGAAAATATGTCCAGTATGCTCTGGTTTGAGTCGCGTTGTACAAACTGGCAAGAGCTTTCCGAGCTAAAGGTTAGCTGATGACCGCTAGCAGTGGTTAGCTGACTACTAGCTAGTAGCTAGTGAGCTGGCTAACTTCTGTTGGGGGATTCCGGTTCCGAGGTAAATAAAAATACTTTAGAAAAAACAGATCCACACAACATTGGGTGATGCTGGTTGCAGGAGAGTATTTTGGAGTTGAGGTTTAGAAAAAAAAAAAAAAGATATGCGAAGAAAAAGATATAAAACGGTATATACAGTGGGGAGAAGAAGTATTTGATACACTGCCGATTTTGCAGGGTTTCCTACTTATAAAGCATGTAGAGGTCTGTAATTTTTATCATCGGTACACTTCAACTGTGAGTGACGGAATCTAAAACAAAAATACAGAAAATCACATTGTATGATTTTTAAGTAATTCATTTGCATTTTATTGCATGACATAAGTATTTGATATGTCAGAAAAGCAGAACTTAATATTTGGTACAGAAACCTTTGTTTGCAATTACAGATATCACACGTTTCCTGTAGTTCTTGACCAGGTTTGCACACACTGCAGCAGGGATTTTGGCCCACTCCTCCATAAAGACCTTCTCCAGATCCTTCAGGTTTCGGGGCTGTCGCTGGGCAATACGGACTTTCAGCTCCCTCCAAAGATTTTCTATTGGGTTCAGGTCTGGAGACTGGCTAGGCCACTCCAGGACCTTAAGATGCTTCTTACGGAGCCACTCCTTAGTTGCCCTGGCTGTGTGTTTTGGGTCGTTGTCATGCTGGAAGACCCAGCCACGACCCATCTTCAATGCTCTTACTGAGGGAAGGAGGTTGTTGGCCAAGATCTCGCAATACATGGCCCCATCCATCCTCCCCTCAATACGGTGCAGTCGTCCTGTCCCCTTTGCAGAAAAGCATCCCCAAAGAATGATGTTTCCACCTCCATGCTTCACAGTTGGGATGGTGTTCTTGGGGTTGTACTCATCCTTCTTCTTCCTCCAAACACGGCGAGTGGAGTTTAGACCAAAAAGCTCTATTTTTGTCTCATCAGACCACATGACCTTCTCCCATTCCTCCTATGGATCATCCAGATGGTCATTGGCAAACTTCAGACGGGCCTGGACATGCGCTGGCTTGAGACGGAGGACCTTGCGTGCGCAGCAGGATTTTAATCCATGACGGTGTAGTGTGTTACTAATGGTTTTCTTTGAGACTGTGGTCCCAGCTCTCTTCAGGTCATTGACCAGGTTCTGCTGTGTAGTTCTGGGCTGATCCCTCACCTTCCTCATGATCATTGATGCCCCACGAGGTGAGATCTTGCATGGAGCCCCAGACCGAGGGTGATTGACCGTCATCTTGAACTTCTTCCATTTTCGAATAATTGCGCCAAGAGTTGTTGCCTTCTTACCAAGCTGCTTGACAATTGTCCTGTGCCCATCCCAGACTTGTGCAGGTCTACAATTTTATCTCTGATGTCCTCACACAGCTCTCTGGTCTTGGCCATTGTGGAGAGGTTGGAGTCTGTTTGATTGAGTGTGTGGACAGGTGTTTTTTATACAGGTAACGAGTTCAAACAGGTGCAGTTAATACAGGTAATGAGTGGAGAACAGGAGGGCTTCTTAAAGAAAAACTAACAGGTCTGTGAGAACCGGAATTCTTACTGGTTGGTAGGGGATCAAATACTTATGTCATGCAATAAAATGCAAATTAATTACTTAAAAATCATACAATGTGATTTTCTGGATTTTTGTTTTAGATTCTGTCTCTCACAGTTGAAGTGTACCTATGATAAAAATTACAGAACTCTACATGCTTTGTAAGTAGGAAAACCTGCAAAATCGGCAGTGTATCATATACTTGTTCTCCCCACTGTATGTGGGACACGACAAGACGAAGGTCAAAGACATCTGACTGCTATGCCATCTTGAACTTCTCAGTGTCTTTCCTGTATCTTCATTCATAATTTTTTTTGGTCTCATATAGGCTGTGTGTTATGTGTTAGGGGCACTTTGAAATATACACTTTTTGTAATTATACTTGAGTGCCAATTTGAACAGTATGTAAACTCAGCAAAAAAAGAAACGTCCTCTCACTGTCAACTGCGTTTATTTTCAGCAAACTTAACATGTGTAAATATTTGTATGAACATAACAAGATTCAACAACTGAGACATAAACTGAACAAGTTCCACAGACATGTGACTAACAGAAATGGAATAATGTGTCCCTGAACAAAGGGGGGGTCAAAATCAAAAGTTAGTATCTGGTGTAGCCACCAGCTGCATTAAGTACTGCAGTGCATCTCCTCCTCATGGACTGCACCAGATTTGCCAGTTCTTGCTGTGAGATGTTACCCCACTCTTCCACCAAGCCACCTGCATGTTTCCCGGACATTCCTGGAGGGAATGGCCCTAGCCCTCAGCCTCCGATCCAACAGGTCCCAGACATGCTCAATGGGATTGAGATCCGGGCTCGTCGCTGGCCATGGCAGAACACTGACATTCCTGTCTTGCAAGAAATCACGCACAGAACAAGCAGTATGGGTGGTGGCATTGTCATGCTGGAGGGTCATGTCAGGATGAGCCTGCAGGAAAGGTACCACATGAAGGAGAAGGATGTCTTCCCTGTAATGCACAGCGTTGAGATTGCCTGCAATGACAACAAGCTCAGTCCGATGATGCTGTGACACACCGCCCCAGATCATGACGGACCCTCCACCTCCAAATTGATCCCGCTCCAGAGTATAGGCCTCGGTGTAACGCTCGTTCCTTCGACGATAAACGCCAAGCCGACCATCACCCCTGGTGAGACAAAACCGCGACTCGTCAGTGAAGAGTACATTTTGCCAGTCCTGTCTGGTCCAGCAACGGCGGGTTTGTGCCCATAGGCAACGTTGTTGCCGGTGATGGCTGGTGAGGACCTGCCTTACAACAGCCCTACAAGCCCTCAGTCCAGCCTTTCTCAGCCTATTGCGGACAGTCTGAGCACTGATGGAGGGATTGTGCCTTCCTGGTGTAACTTGGGCAGTTGTTGTTGCCATCCTGTACCTGTCCCGCAGGTGTGATGTTCGGATGTACCGGTCTGTGCAGGTGTTGTTACACGTGGTCTGCCACAGCGAGGATGATCAGCTGTCCGCCCTGTCTCCCTGTAGCGCTGTCTTAGGCGTCTCACAGTACGGACATTGCAATTTATTGCCCTGGCCACATCTGCAGTCCTCATGCCTCCTTGCAGCATGCCTAAGGCACGTTCATGCAGATGAGCAGGGACCTTGGGCATCTTTCTTTTGGTGTTTTTCAGAGTCAGTAGAAAGGCCTCTTTAGTGTCCTAAGTTTTCATAACTGTGACCTTAATTACCTACCGTCTGTAAGCTGTTAAGTCTCTTAACGACCGTTCCACAGGTGCATGTTCATTAATTGTTCATGGTTCATTGAACAAGCATGTGAAGCTGTTTATACCCTGTGAATGTTATTTATACATCTGTGAATGTTATTTAGATTTTTTACAAATTATCTTTGAAAGACAGGGTCCTGAAAAAGGGACGTTTCTTTTTTTTGCTGAGTTTAATTTGTACATTGCGAAACTGGATGGATATCAGTTTGGCATTAAGAGGATTCTGTCAACTTACTTTTTCACACGCATCTATTTCTATAAACTCAAACATACATCTTTATACCGTATGTATGTGGTAGAATATGCCTCCTCAAAAGTGTTTCTTCTCAATGTGAAGGACAGTGGTTGGTACAACAAGGAGATTCCCCTTTCCGTCCATTACCAGTATGCAGTTTTGTTTGGGGTGAACAGAAAGCAAGCGTGTTATGACTGAAAAACAGATGTACTTCAGTATCTTGCACAATAGGGTCTCTGAGTCACTGGCTGCAGCCCAAATGGCACCTTATTCCATTTACAGTGCACTACTTTTGTAGGGCTCAGGTCAGAAGTAGTTTACTATATAAAGCATAGGCTGCCATTTTGGGACGCACCCCAACCCAATGACTAGAGAAACATGAAGCTCATCCTTGTTTTGACCCTATGCTGTTCTTTAGAAAACATATCATTCACGGAGTCATTGAACACAAACTCATCAGTCCAAGTCTATGGTTTGCCTGTTGGGACTGAGCAGCACAAAAAAAAAGAATTTCCGTGGCCGTAATAAACAAAGCTTGGGGATCCACAGTTAAAGTGTGGGACATATGTCAAACTAACAGATCTTTTCAGGGGAAAATAAAGGAAAATGTAATAAATATATATATTTACAAAAAAATATATGGGGTTTTGGAAATGATGCAGACAATTGATGGAATTCACAATCTGCAATATTAAAGCTGATATACCCCCATAGAGTTGATATATTTTTATTAACACTTGACCCTAAATAATGGACCGACTTGGTAAGGTAGAGAGGGGAGGAGATTTTATTTTCTGAGCATACCAAAACAATATTGTGAACTGCTACTTCCTCCCTGTACGATGGACTAATATATTCTGTTCTATTAATGTTGAAGGTCTCTCTGAAAATAAAGCTCTATAAAGATATGCTGACTTAGAAGCGTAGTCAATTATTAGTTCACATGGATAACACTTTTGGTTTATTTCATATTGTATAATGTCACACATTCACAGACCATGCTCCAAAAAGGCCACATGTATTCTGGTGGCATGCAGTGAAGTACTAGGCTATGTTATGTTTCCCGTATATGTGGAAAAGTAGTGTTAACTGAGTGATGGTGTAAGAATATTTCTCAGAACCCTCAAAGTAGCAATATTTAAATAGTCCGTACATGTAACATCCCTTTCTGAGCATATTCTCTGTAGGAACAAATATGGGAGTTGGTCCTGTTGAGCTCTGTACATATGTTCCAAACAAAAGAATCTCAAACAAATGAACAAAATGTACTACACTTTTCAGTCTTCAGAAAATTCATAACACAAAAATTCATATGAAAAACATTTCCCAGAAACATATTATACATAAACTTCCCTTTCAGTATATATAATAATGCAACAGTAAGATCTCTATATCTGACCTTGAACAAGATATTTTCAATGGGCAGGGAACTTGCATAGCATTTCTTCACTTCATTCATGACGTAAAGTCAACAAGACTTTGAGAAAAAAAAAGGAATAAGGCATTGTAAAAAGGCCAAATATACATTTGTCAAACAGTTTTTCTATCTGGAAAGATTTGTCACTAACCATACACCTACTAGTGTAGCATACAGTGCCTTCAAAGTATTCACACCACTTGACTTTTTCCACATTTTGTGTTAGTCTGAATTTAAAATGTATTCAATTGAGCTCGTATCTCACTGGCCTACACACAATAGCCAATAATTTCAAAGAGGAACGATGTTTTTACAAATTAATAAAAAATGAAAAGCTGAAATGTTGAGCCAATTATTCAACCCTTTTTATGGCAAGCCTAAAGTTCAGGAGTAAAACTTTGCTTAACAAGTCACAAGTTGCATGCACTCACTGTGTGCAATAAGTATTTAACATGATTTTTGAATGACTACCTCGTC
Organism: Salvelinus fontinalis; assembly: GCF_029448725.1. Classification (NCBI taxonomy): domain Eukaryota; kingdom Metazoa; phylum Chordata; class Actinopteri; order Salmoniformes; family Salmonidae; genus Salvelinus; species Salvelinus fontinalis. The sequence goes on from NC_074674.1 coordinate 13,950,788, forward strand.
TCTGTACCCCACACATACAATTACTTGTAAGGTCCCTCGGTTGAGCATTGAGCAAGGAGGTTTTCCAGTGCCTCAAAGAAGGGCACCTATTGGTAGATGGGTAAAAAAAAAAAAAAAGCAGACATTGAATATCCTTTTGAGCATGGTGAAGTTATTAATTACACTTTGGATGGTGTATCTATACACCCAGTCACTACAAAGTTAAAGGCGTCCTTCCTACCAGAGTTTAATGGCTGTGATAGGAGAAAACTGAGGATGAATCAATAACATCGTAGTTACTCCACAATACTAACCTACATGACAGAGTGAAAAGAAGGAAGCCTATACAGAATACAAATATTCCAAAACAATATTCCAATGTATCCTGTTTGCAATAAGGCACTAAAGTAAAACTGCAAAATATGTGTCAAAGAAATGTAATTCATGTCCTGAATACAAAGCATTATGTTTGGGGCAAATCCAACACATCACTGAGTACCACACTTTATATTTTCAAGCATGGTGGTGCCTGCATCATGTTATGGGTATGCTTGTCATCAGCAAGGACTAGAGTTTTTTTGGGGAAAAAAATAATAATAAATGGAATAGAGCTAATCACAGGCAAAATCCTAGAGGAAAACCTGGTTCAGTGTGCTTTCCAACAGACACGGACACAAATACAGCTTTCAGCAGGACAATAAACTAAAACAAAAGTCCAAAAATACACTGTAGTTGCTTACCAAGATGACATTGAATGTTCCTGTGTAGCCTAGTTACAGTTTTGACTATAATTAGCTTGAAAACCTATGGCAAGACTTGAAAATGGCTTTCGAGCAATGATGAACAACTAACAACTTGTACAATCCAGCCTCGCATAGCTCTTGTACTCACAGCTGTAATTGCTGTCAAATAGGATTCTAACGTGTATTGAGTCAGGGGTGTGAATACTTATGTAAATCATGTTTTTCATTTTCAATAGATTTGCTAAAATTTCAAAAACACATGTTTCACCTTGTCATTATGGGTATTGTGTGTAGATACTTTCTGAAGGTACTGCATTTCAAGAGGGTCCTGTTGTATTGGCTAGCATCACCTTTTCGCTTCCTTCAAGTCCTCTTTCTTGGAATGATGCGTCATCACACTTTGTCCATTCAAAGTTCATCTTGGCCGGCTTGTAGAGAATAGGGGTCCACATCTAGGCTATGGATACTGTTTTCTTTGGAGGTCAATGGGTGACGCCAACTACCTAGGTCAGTAATTAACTGAAAATAAATGGGTCTGCACGTAGGCATCTATTTGCTTTTTAGGATGTTAAAACAATAGAACCTCGACATACAGGCAAACTATATCATCCACTTAAATTTAACAAGGCAAGTCACGAAGCCCACATGAAGTTCATGATTGCCATTTGGGTAAGTGCAAAAATAGGCTGATATTCATAATTTAAAAGTGAAAGTGAATGAGTGAAGTGAATGAAATTAACAAAGGCGCAGAGGAAGAGTCACTGTACATGAAGTGTGACAACCTCAAACTAAGTCACCATACGTCCTCCTAACACTGAGGCCTGTAGCCGCTGAGCTGAGGCATGTAGCTAGGGTCAGGGCCTGGCTGTACGTCAGGTGACTGACCCTCCTCTGTGGGTGTGGTCTGCTGAAAGTCCTCCTCCAGGGGGCAGAACTGGCGCAAAGCCAACCCCTGCTTCTTCATCTCCATCTGGTTCAAGTCCTCCAGGTCTCCGCTGTCGCCATTGTTCCCCGCAGGCAAGCGCCCGAAGTAGGGGTTCCGCAGGTAGCGCTGTGACTCGGGGCCCTCCGGGTGCTCCTCGCTGTCCAGCAGGGGTTGGGTGGACTCGGAGCGGGCGAAGCTGGGCGTCTGGGAGGAGCCGGACTGGGGGAGAGGGCAGGGGGTCTGGCCCTTGTAGCCGCAGGATGCCACCACCGACGAGTACTGGACGGTGCTGGCTGTAGTCTGGCCCTCGTCGCCACCCTCGTCGCTGTCCGAGACGCTCTGGTGAGGCGACGACAGGCAGGAGGAGCCGCCGATGCCGCTGCTATGCTCCTCCGACAGGTACTTGTCCTTCTTGAGCGGCAGGCCTGCCTTGTCCTCCTCACACAGAGACTTCCTGTCGAACACGTCCACCTCTACAATACTCACGTCACCCAGCGCATTCTCCTTAGGAGTGTCAGCCTGGAACAAAAAGGGAGGGTTAAGTCAAGTCAAGTTGTCTTTAAAAGTGCATTTCACATCTATGTTACAATACGCTGAAAAAAAGAGTGAAATGTTAAAATGACTGAAATGGACACATCTGCATTTAGCAACATGTGCCTATAGATGCAGTAAAGCAGTCAAAAGAGCGCAGACTTTCCATTGACCAGATTGTTAGATCAGAATTGAAGGTGAACCAAAGTGGATACTCGTCAAATCCATCATGATTTATGTATTGTAACAGGCCCACAGTGTTTCCTTAAAGATGCACTATACAGAAATTGGTCCGCCATTTTCTGGTTGCTAAAATTCTAATAGTTCGCCTAATTTCAGTTTATGTGATATGACATGCAAGTCAAGTCTAGAGAATTATTGTACCATCTAAACCACTGTGAAATATCTTTTCCATAACCCAAAATATTGTATTTTCAACTGGTGTAGAAAACAGAAAGTAAGACACAAAAACAACTTAGAAATAGCATAGAAATAGCACACATAGAACAGTTTAGAGCAATTTCAGTGCCAACAGAAATTGTATTTGTATTCCATAATTTTCATTTGTATTAGGATATAGAATTTGAATGTAATACTTTCAAATTTGTAATGCACAAATTGAATCGTTGAAATAACACACTGAACTTGTATTTCATGATTTGAAACTGAATTAAGTGAATATTGCATTCAGTTTTAAAATGTATTTCAATTTAATTGAATATTCAAATCCAATATGGTGGATATTACATTCATTGTCTGTGTATCAAGCTTACAAACTATAATTTCAAGTGGATCAAAGTTTATTATATTGAATTTCTCTAATGCATTCCGATTCAGTTTTCAAATTCAGATTCAAAACCAGAGACAACATGCTGGGACTTTGCCAGCTAAGAAAAGTAGAGAAGAACCGGATACAATTAAATGCTCACTGTGGTAAACAGACGTTTCTGGCGGTTTCTGAAGCAAATGTGGCATGTAGAATTTATTTTCTTCCTATGAATTTGGCTCTAGTGTTTGAACCGTTTTGGCTATAAACTATTATGACACCATTCAAGAAATTGGCCACCATAAGAATACAGTTGATTCGCCCTGTCATAGACATAAGGATAGACGTTCCACTCCTGATTTAATCTTGCTCTTTTGAACTAGGTCTCCTGCATGTCACAAGACTGTGTTAGCCCACTTAGCTAAAGTCCAAAGTGATCAGTTCTGGAAGCTAACACAAGTCTTCACGTCTCCGGTAAGGTTACTCATCAAAAGAGGCTGATTCATCGAACCATCTCGGTTACATTTCACCCTTCTTTGACCTCGTACTTAGATATCACGGAACCAATACAACTTGCGGCGAAATCCTGCACGGAGCTTTCACCATGCGCTGCCACTTTAAGAGCGCATCAGCAGTCAGGAAGGAGGAAATAAATAAATAGCTCTTCAGCCTCTCTGTGTGGAGCTCCTGGTTGGCACGGCAGTTGGACAGTGTGTGTAACTCTACAGAAGTCTTGTTTATTTTCAGCGTGCTTAGTTGTAAAGTATTTAAGTCAATCTGCGGTGTTACCACTCTAGGTCATGGTTGTAATCTTTTGGGACCGCTCCGGTCACTGTTCACGTGTAGTATTTTTTACTTTTACCCCTTTCTCTCCAAATTTCGTTGGTATCCAATCGGTAGTTACAATCTTGTCTCGTCGCTGCAACTCCCGTATGGACTCGGGAGAGGCGAAGGTCGAGAGCCATGCGTCCTCAGAAACACAACAACCAAGCCGCACTGCTTCTTGACACAATGCCCACTTAACCCGGAAGCCAGCCACACCAATGTGTCAGAGGAAACACCGTGCGTGGACTGTGCCCGGCCCGCCACAGGAGTCGCAGGTACGCGATGGGACAAGGACATCCCTGCCGGCCAAACCCTCCCCTAACCCGGACGACGTTGGGCCAATTGTACGCCACCCCATGGGTCTCCCGGTCGCGGCTGGCTGCGACAGTGCCTGGACTCGAACCCAGAATCTCTAGTGGCACAGCTAGCACTGCGATACAGTGCCTTAGACCACTGCACCACTCAGGAGGCCTAGTAGTAGCAACATTGTTGCCAAGCTTTGAAAAGCAAACCATCAGGTGTATCAGATGGACAGACAGTGCACCTGCAAGCCTGAAGTCAACAGCTAAGACCTCCCCTCCCTCTCTCGCTCTCCTTTTTCCCCTCTATCCCTCCAGTGCCTTTCACTGCAGCAGACGGTCTTTTTTCCGTATGCGTTGATGTTTAGTGTCGTTGGACAATTAGTCCCCTGACAGTTGTATTTGGTGTGACATTTTAGTTAGAGGAAGTTTGCGTAAGAGTTGATATTGTGTAGGACTATTTACATTTGGCCGAGAAGATGTGACATTTTAAGGCCTTTATTTTGTCTATGAACACCCCCCTACACACACACACACCCATTCATACCCCCCTCACTATATAGGTAATACACTATACTGGAAATCCTCTAATGTTGATGACTGGGTTCTGTCTTGTCAATTGTTTCTATGAAGTTTCCGTTAAATTGCTCTGCCATTATTATTGTATGAGGTATTATTGGTGGGGTTACCCCTGTGCTGTGATGTGTGTTTTTATATGGTGTGTCTTATCTTTTCTCTCCACTGGCTATCTGGCCAACAGGCAGTCTCTTCTGCTGATGTGTGTGTGTCTGGTAGTGGTACTCCATCGATCCTACTCATCCCCTTTCAACAGGGTTAATACCTGCCTGGCGCCTGAACAAAATCTTTCTCTTTACCCCTCTCTAACAATACCGCTACAGAATTGGAGCCCAAACAGTGGCTTGAAGAGAAAAGCACCCATGACACCACCCACACAAAGCTGAATCATGTCTTTTGTTGGAACCCCATACTGTGTAAATGTGGACACACCTAATGGAAATTATGACTGGGATTCTTTCATTGTGGAAGGACTCGGTGATGTAATGGAGTTGGAGAGCACTGGTCCTTATCCTCAGGCTTCAGGCTCAGCTATAACTTCTCCGCCATTACCCTCCCCTCAACCTCTTCCTGTTACCTTGCCCAGACAGACTGGGAGAGGTGTCTCTGTGCTCACTGGGCAAAGGGAACAACAATGGACACACACCAACCATAGTTTGACAATGCAGGGGAATTCCATTTCGCAAACACAGTGAAAGTGCGGAGGCTGATCAGAAAGATGTGCAGCTGAAGTTGGCTCACCTCCCCGTCAAATGGAGGAAAACCAACAACAAACTGCTCAGAGACAGAACTATTTGCTAGATTCTCTGAAGCAGGATGTTCAATGGAAAATGCTAAGTTTCAAAACACTCAGAAACTAACCATCTAGTCATAATCTATCTTGAGGAGGAACAAAAACAGAGAGCAGAGGAGTCAGCCTCTGTTGTGAAGGGAGTGTGTTCTTATCTGAAAGAGGTTATGAAGAACTCTCTGAAGGGAACTATTATTTTTGATTGAACAGACTCAAAAGGAGACCTGTATTGAGATGTAAAAATCACAGAAGGCCACAGACCTTCAACTGGAGGAGCTGCACCAGGAGGTAATGCAGTGCTTTTCCCTTCTGGACAAATCCCCTGTACCCCTCTTTGGGTTTACCTCTGCCTCAGGCTCTGCCATTAAGGGAATAGGAACAGGTAGTACTACAAAAACCCCACTGAAGATACTGTTAAACAACAGAACTCCCATTTCCCCAAGACCTCTTGCCACTGTCATGCCTCCTGTAGAGAGCTCCCTCCCTATCAAACTACTTTTCCCCACTTTTGGCAGCCCAGAAGATGTTGATCCACTGTTTTTCCTATCTAAGTGTAATGATTTCATTTCTATCCGGCCCCTTACTGACTTGGAGGTTCTTGCCACCCTCCGCATTGTTCTCCATGGTACAGCAAGAGACTGGTTGGAGATAGCTGGTGAACATGTGTCAACCTGGGAGGAGATTCATAAACGATTCTAATCCTCTCTATGAGGATGAACTGGTGGAGTCCAGGGTGAAGCAGAGCCAATACGGGACTTTGGCTTCTCCTATCGAGTTATATGTAGGAGATGGAAGGCTGACATTAGTGAGCAGGAGATGGTCAAACTCATTCGTAAGAACATGGTACCCCGCCTTGTCAGTCAACTTCGGGAACGTGTACAGAATGTGGATGATCTGGTGTGTCTTGGGACTCAGTGCTTCCAGTCCTTCACAAACGACCTCCAAACTCAAAACCCTGTTCCCTCATCCCAGTATCCCAACAACTCTACTGGGGCTAAACCGTCTTAGCCGTTTATGCCCAAGATCCAAGACAAAAGTCCAGTGATGTGCTGGAGGTGTAAAGTCCAACATCCTCCAGGTTCTTGCCCCCTTCTTGCCCCCTCTATGGAAAATACAAAGAAGAGGAAGACAAAAACAAGTTCCACCAGTAATGCCAGAGAACCCGGCTACCACCCTGCTTAAGGCCATACCCCCCCACATGACGAGAGGTGGCAACTCTCCCAGGTGTTGGAGATGAACAGTAACATCTGTACACTTATACCCGGCCATACAACTGTCTTCAAACACAAAATCTATACCCAGCATGAAGTCCCCATTAAGCAGCGTACTTACAGGCTGTCCCCCGCAATGAACAGCTCAAGAGCATCAATTCTGTGTCGATTGCAGGAAGTAATGCCTACCCTCTATCGAACATCAATGACATACTGGAATCTCTGGCAGGAACATCCATCTTCAGTAATCTGGATCTGAACAGCGGATATTGGCAGGTGGCAATGGGTCCCGCCAGTCAGGACAAGACTGCCTTTGTCACCCCTGCTGGTTTGTACTCCTTCAAAGTCATGCCTTTTGGTTTGAAGAACGCTCCAGCAACCTTCCAAAGGCTGATGGAGACTGTCCTGGGAGATCTGAGGGGAAGAAATTGTCTTGTGTATCTGGATGACATCATAATCTACTCTGCCTCTGATCATCTGCAAAACATACAGTCCATATTCGACAGACTAAAGGCTGCAGGTTTGACCCTGCAGCCAGAACTCAAGTTCCTTGGTCATGTGGTTAATGCTGAAGGTATCCATGCAGATTCAGCCAAAGTTTTAGCAGTGCGGGAGTTCCCCATTCCCACATCCCTCAAGGCTGTTCAGCACTTCCTTGGTATGGCTGGATGGTACCACAGGTTAGTGCCTGACTTGTCAAAGGTTGCTGAACCACTCAACCACCGTAAGAAGGGGTTGAAATTCCAATGGACCACTGCATGCCAAAGTGCATTTATAGCACTGAAACACTCCTCCAGTGCTTGGACATCCTAACCTGAATGCTCATTTCATCGTGTACACCGATGCAAGTAAACAGGACTTGGAGCAGTCTTGGCTCATCAAACAGGACCTGGAACATAATAATTTCTTGCCTATGCAAGTCACACCCTTAATTCAGCCGAGAGGGATTATTCAACGACAAAGGGAGTGCGTCTTGTGGTCTAGGCTTTGGAGAAATGGAGCTACTACTTGGAGGCGAAGGTCTTCACCATTGTCACAGACCACGCTGCTCTGCAGTGGGTTCTGGCATCAGGCAAGACCAACAGCCGTCTTATTCACTGGTCTATCAGACTTCCGAGGTTTGACTTCATCATTGAGTATCGCAAAGGAAAACTGAATGTTGTATCAGATGCCTTTTCTCGGATTACAGAGACTGTCAATGTTTGTCTTCCATTGTGCAGCACTACCGCTAAGTGTCTGGATGATGAGTGTGTGGAGAGCACGGCAGAATGATGCCGCCATCATGGGGATCCACAAGAGTCTGTCTGAAGACTCAGAGTTGCTTCAATGAGAAGTTCAGCATAATTCAGGATAAAGTGTATCGAAAAACTCCAAGAGGAGATGGAACACACAGCACCCATTACCGTGTCTTCATTCATCCCCTCTACATTGAGTGACCAGATGATCCAAGCTTATCATGCCAACCCCATGAGTGGACCTTTCTGTTTACCACAGTGAGCGTTTAATTCTATCTGTTCTCTTCTATCTTTCCTGGCTGGCAAAGTACCAGGATGTTGTCTCCGGTTTTTCTCATTTGAATTTAGAGAACTGAATTCGAAAACTGAAACTGAATGCATTTGAGAAGTTGAATATATTGGTCCTCTATTTAGGAGTTATAAAAAAGCTCAGGAAATATATATACACATTACCGTTCAAAAGTTTGGGGATCTTAGAAATGTCCTTGTTTTTGAAAGAAAAGCAACAAAAAATGGTCCATTAAAAAACATCAAATTGATCAGAAATACAGTGTAGACATTGTTAATGTTGTAAATTAATATTGTAGCTGGAAACGGCAGATTTGTAATGGAATATCTACATAGGCGTAGAGAGGCCCAATATCAGCAACCATCACTCCTGTGTTCCAATGGCACGTTGTGTTAGCTAATCCAAGTTTATAATTTTAAAAGGCTAATTGATCATTAGAAAACCCTTTTGCAATTATGTTAGCACAGCTAAAAACTTAAATAAAAAACTGGCCTTCTTTAGACTAGTTGAGCATCAGCATTTGTGGGTTCGATTACAGGCTCAAAATGTCCAGAAACAAAGACCTTTCTTCTGAAACTCGTCAGTCTATTCTTGTTCTGAGAAATGACGGCAATTCCAATGCGAGAAATTGCCAAGAAACTAAAGATCTCGTACAACGCTGTGTACTTCTCCCTTCACAGAATAGAGCAAACTGGCCCTAACCAGAATAGAAAGAGGAGTGGGAGGCCCCGGTGCACAATTGAGCAAGAGGACATGTACATTAGTGTCTAGTTTGAGAAACAGACATCTCACAAGTCCTCAACTGGCAGCTTCATTAAATAGTACCCGCAAAACACCAGTTTCAACGTCAACAGTGAAGAGGCGACTCCGGGATGCTGGCCTTCTAGGCAGAGTTCCTCTGTTCAGTGTCTGTGTTCTTTTGCCCATCTTAATCTTTTCATTGGCCAGTCTGAGATATCACTTTTTTCTTTGCAACGTTGCCTAGAAGGCCAGCATCCCAGAGTCGCCTCTTCACTGTTGATGTTGAGACTGGTGTTTTGCGGGTACTATTTAATGAACTGCCAAAATCATATTAGTTTGTAGCCCACGGTTCGGATGCTACAGACGCTTTAGTGAGAATACTGATTTTCGGATTGTTTAATGGTCTGACAGTCCGATTTTAGATATATTTGACTGTTTTCGCTGCATAACATGTAGATGTCCCGTTTCAGGTTCAGAAAAAGTGACTACTAAATGCTAACTCCCGTTCGTATAAACTGGTAAGCATAGCTAACATACAGAAATCGGTGGTGTTAGTCAAAGTCATTTTCAACCGTAATGCGGTTAATTGGTAACGATGAACATGTGTTTGGATTGACATCCATACAAGCATTATATTACAATTTTTACCCCAACAAGCTGTAAAATAAACAATGGTCTAAATGTAGGCAGATTTTTCTGGGGGGCACTTGAGGAGACTCAGGATCTATACCCCACGGCCCTTTACCCCCCACGTTACGTTTCCATGGCAATTCCATTGTTTTGGTCAAGTTCGATTGATCTCTTTACCGCATCTATCGAATAGGAATGCATGGGTGGTAAAATGGTGAAATGCAATTCCTGAACTGAAAATCAACCCATTATTTTCAAAGACTTTGCCACTCATGAATATCATTTATTATGCTCCTCTTGAACTGAATTGGAATTGAGCCCAACCCTGATGCATAGTAGTGAGGAGGGTTATAGATCCTCCTAGTGGTGAGGGAAGAACATTTGGTGTAAAATGGATCAGGACCTACTCCTAACTAAATGCATAAAAAAAGTGTCAAGTTCCTCTATAGCTCCCCAAATTGTGTGAACTGTCAAATTAGATATTTTCTTTTACCTTTTGGTCCTATCACTTGTCATCTAGGTAAATCACACCTGCTGGTAACACAATGACTCATGTGGGTCATTCCATGTCATTTCAGAAAACCATGACACCCACCATCTCAGATTGTTCTAAAATTGTTTCTGCAGTTAGTAAAAGATAAGATTAACATTCATAAATTATTATTTTGTTGAAATATAATTTGATCTCTGAGAAATTAAGCTAATTGATTGCAACCAAATTGCTCAGTGTATTCAAATAATATTGAATATAGTACCTCAAATCCGATTTGAACCAAACTTTTTTCTAACAATGGTTAAGACAATTAGAATGGAGCAGCGGCCCGAGTACTCTCATCCTATATAATGTATTCTCTGTGAATTTGGTGATGTTTTCCCCCCTGTTCACAGAAATTAGTAATTGAAAATTGTTAGGTTTATGTCCCATCCTACATCTTGATATTTACCAGGTTCTGACCCACCCCAAAATACACTCGCACACACAGAGAGTATCTCTCAGATTCCAACTGCTGATTCATGCTTGGACAATCAAATATTCTAAACCAGGGATCCTCAACTGGCAGCCAGCGGGCCGAAATTTGGCACGCGGGTGAATTGTTGGACATAACGTAAAAACACCAGCTCCAAGTAATCCCATAACGGAGAGATATATGTGACCGTATACAAATGTAAGCAAGTTTTTTATGTTTTAGTCAGGATCTGTTTGGTCAACTTGCAGTCTACAAATTATGTTCCAGCCCCCTGACCATACGCTGAAGAAATAATTGGTCCGTGGCTGCATCTAGTTGGTGATCCCTACTCTAAACTTACCAAAGAAATGTCTGTTGATTGCCAATTTGAATATGTGCAGTTTAAGGAATAAAGATTCATGAAATAGGCTGTGTAGTGCAGTCATTAGATTCATGTATTAGCAATATCAGACTCATTAGGAGTTTCCATATGAGGATGCTGAGATCTAAATATAGGGACATCTTTTGTTCAGAAGGGACAGGAATAGATATGGAGGTGGAGTCACAGTTTACATCCAAAGTCATATTCCAGCCAAACAACGCAATGACTTAATGTTGAGTGAAATAGAGGCTCTGTGTCTACAAGTGCATTTACCACATTTGAAACCCTATACTAGTTGGCTGCTACTACAGGTCTAATGCTGATGTGAAATAGCTTGATGTAATTTGTGAAATGTTTAATAAGGTACACTATATATACACAAAAGTATGTGGACATCCCTTCAAATGAGTGGATTCGGCTATTTCAGCTACACCCAGCCATGCAATCTCCATAGACAAACATGGGCAGTAGAATGGCTTTACTAAAGAGCTCAGTGACTTTCAACGTGGCACCGTCAAAGGATGCCACCTTTCCAATAAGTCAGTTCATCACATTTGTCCTGCTAGGGCTGCCCCAGTCAACTGTAAGTGCTGTTATTGCGAAGTGGAAAGCACAAAGAGCGTAAAAATCAGCAACACTCACTTCCGAGTTCCAAACTGCCTCTGGAAGCAACGCCAGCACAAGAACTGTTCGTCGGGAGCTTCATGAAATGTGTTTCCATGCAGCCGCACACAAGCCTAAGATCACCATGCGCAATGCCAAGAGTCGGCTGGAGTAGTGTAAAGCTTGGACCTGACCTCAACCCCATCGAAACACCTTTGGGATGAATTGGAATGCCGACTGCGAGCCAGGCCTAATCCCTAAATCAGTGCTCGTCCTCACTAATGCTCTTGTGGCTGAATGGCACTCACTAGAAAAACCAAAACACCAAAATGCTGGCCCTAAGGTACAGTAATCTACCAAAGGTCCTACAAGGGGTTCAATCAGGACTCATTTGTGGATGAGGATAAAAATGTGCGATGGCTGGAAGTGTGTAGTGAGGATGATCCTGAAATGGCACTGAGTGTGTTTGTGAAATGATTTATATGAGTATTGTTGATAAGCATGCCCCATTAAAAAAACACACTGTGAGGTCAAACAGTGCCCCATGGATTGATGATGAGCTGAGAAATGTAATGGTTCAATGTAACGATGCCAAAAAGGAAGCAGATAGATCTGGCACTGTCTGATAAGCAAAGTTATTGTACATTTAAGAAATCTTGAGACCAAGGTAAAAAGAAAGGATATTATCAGCACAAAATATATGAAGTCAAGGGTGACGGGAAAAAAAATATGGAGAACTTTGAATGTTATAATGGGTAGGTATTCAAACATGTTTGCCTCCTTTCTTGAATCAAAGGGTATGTTTTTTACAAAACAACATTGCAAATTACTTTAATGAATATTTTACAGGCAAAGTAGACAAATGGAGAAATGCCATGAGTCCAACTGATGACTGTCATACACACTTATAAAAGATTGCATTACGAATGAGAGGCATTGCAAGTTTGGATGAAGGATAGGATGAATAAACAATACTCTGAGGCGCAGCTCCATACTACTTGTCTTACTCGTAGTTAGAAAAAAAAAACTTGGTCCAAATTAGATGATAGGTATTATATATATTGAATATTATATAAATATAAATGGCCAATTTGGATGCAATCAATTAGCTTAATTTCTCAGAGATCAAATTATATTTCAACAAAATAATCTTCTGTTTCTAACAACCGAAACGATTTTAGAACAATCTGAGATGGTGGGTGTTTTTGTGGTGGAACGACCCATGTGGATGTTACGGTCAGTGGAGAGCAAATAGGAGCAATAAATGTTTTGAGAGTTCAGCAACACAGATAAACTTAATTGACAAGTGGCTCAGCCGGTGAGTTGTACTATAACGTTTTTAAATAAAGTACCATCTTATCTTACGTAAACATCCTCTTTGACTAGCACAGGAGGCACTTAAACTTACTTTGGATGTGAAATCAGGAGACCATTTGGCGATAGTGCTGTTGGAGGGGTCTGGAACCGGTGGCCAGATCTTCTTGATTATCCTACATAGAAAACAACAGTGGGGTTTGAAATGATTGACATCCTTGATAAAGATGAGCAAAAATGACTGTATACAATAAATAATTCAAATACTGAGCTATATTGTGTCGACAAATTTTGGTAAATTATAGTCTTTTATACTAATACAATTGTTCCGAGATAAATATTTTGTTGATTTACTTAATATTGTCATCATCGCTAATCTTTATCAAGGGTGTCAATTTCGGACACCACGATACAGGATGCATCCCAAATGGCAACCTATTCCCTATGGGCCCTGGTCAAAAGTAGTACACTATAAAGGGAATAGGGTGCCATTTGCGACGAGGCTTTAGTGTCACACACTAGTCTTACCTTGTATTAACAATAGTGATGGCTGTTGTCCAATTGACAAGGGCGCTGGGGATAAGAGCCTCTACATACACATTCCTATGTTGTTCCTTGGTAAACTGAGTGGGGCCATACTTGCGAACATGACACGAAGTTTAACTTAAACTATTTGATACTAGTACTAACGTTACTTTTTCCTTGTTTAGACAGAGACCGACTGATGTGTGATAGGAAGCATACTCCCCAGCAGTAACGCATCAGCGAGAGAGCATGTTTGAACTAATCCTCTAGAGTTTATTAGTCCTTCGATAAACATTTTTTTCTGAGTAACTAGTCAAAAGTGCAATTGTGCAAGAATATTAAAGTCGTTTTTGACTCATGGTGGAAAGAGTAAAAAAAAAAAAAGAGAAAAAGTCTGGATTTAATAACAATTACTTTGTGTTACTCAAATCTGTGTAAATTGCTCTTACAATTGAACATCACACGTCAGCCATTTTAAAACATCCAAATCTAAAATGTAGAGACATTTTAGATTTTCATACAATTCAAGAGTGTAGTTGAGACTTACGAGTCCATTTTGTAAATGCAGCAGAGCATGGTCAGCACTACGGAAAAGAGGAAGCTGATGCACACAGACACCACGATGGCTTCTATCTGCCCGGAAGCTGAGGGATAGACACACAGAACTAGAATGGACATTGGGAAGCTAGCAACATGCCTTAAAAATCGACCATGTTGGTCAAGAAAAATGTCCTTCTAGAAACTGTGGACTAACACGGGTTGGAGATACAGTAACTGTACAACTAAAATAGACTACAACAAAAAGGAGAATAGACAAAAGGGCACAATGAATAGGTTGAAGTAGCGACTACCAAATGTATTTGGTGCATTGGGTGTTCAGGACTGCTACTTTGAAAAAGCTTTACTGGGACACGTTACAAAATATGAAAATATATTACTGGAATACAAAATATATAGAAATATATTGAAAAGTTCTAGGATGGAACATACTGTATATACAGTACCAGTCAAAAGTTGACACATCTACTCATTCAAAGGCTTTCTTTATTTTGAAAAAAATGTCTACATTGTAGAATAATACTGAAGACATCAAGACTATGAAATAACACATATGGAAACATGTAGTAACCAAAAAAGTGTTAAACACATCAAAATATATTTTATATTTGAGATTGTTCAAAGTAGCCACTCTATGCCTTGATGACAGCTTTGCACACTCTTGGCATTCTCTCAAACCTTTTCATGAGGTAGTCAACTGGAATGTATTTCAATTAACAGGTGTGCCTTGTTAAAAGTTAATTTGTGGAATTTCTTTCCTTCTTAATGCATTTGAAACAATCATGTTGTGTTGTGACAAGGTAGGATTGGTATACAGAAGATAGTCCTATTTGGTAAAAGTCCATACTATGGCAAGAACAGCTCAAATAAGCAAAGAGAAACGACAGTCCATCATTACTTTAAGACGTGAAGGTATGTCATTGTGGAACATTTCAAGAACTCTGTGCAGTCGCAAAAAAATAATCAAGCGCTATGATGAAACTGGCATTCATGAGGACCGCCACAGGAATGGAAGACCCAGAGTTACCTCTGCTGCAGAGGATAAGTTCATTAGATTTACCAGCCTCAGAAATTGCAGCCAAAATAAATGCTTCACAGAGTTCAAGTAACAGACACATCAACTGTTCATAGGAGACTGCGTGAATCAGGCCTTCATGGTCGAATTGATGCAAAGAAACCACTACTAAAGGACACCAATAAGAAGAAGAGACTTCCTTGGTGCAAGAAACACGAGCAATGGACATTAGATCAGTGGAAATCTGTCCTTTGGCCTGATGAGTCCAAATCTGCGATTTTTGATTCCTACCGCCGTGTCCTTGTGAGACGCAGAGTAGGTGAAGGGCTGATCTCCACATATGTGGTTCACACCGTGAAGCATGAAGGATGTGTGATGGTGCTTTGCTGGTGACACTGTCTGTGATTTATTTGGAATTCAAGGCACACTTAACCAGCATGGCTACCACAGCATTCTGCCGCAATGACCCAACACACCTCCAGGCTGTGTAAGGGATATTTGACCAAGAAGGAGAGTGATGGAGTGCTGCTTCAGATGACCTGGCTTCCACAATCACCCGACCTCAACCCAGTTGAGATGGTTTGGGATGAGTTGGACTGCAGAGTGAATGAAAAGCAGCCAACAAGTGCTCAGCATATTTTGGAACTCCTTCAAGACTGTTGGAAAAGCATTCCAGGTGAAGCAGGGTGAGAGAATGCCAAGAGTGTGCAAAGCTGTCATCAAGGCAAAGAGTGGCTCCTTTGAAGAATCTAAAATAACTTATTTTGATTTGTTTAACACTTTTTTGGCTACTAAATTATTCCATATGTGTTAAACCCTTGAATGAGTGGGTGTGTCCAAACGTTTGACTGGTACTGTATACACAGAGTGCAGTCAGAAACTATTCAGACTTCTTGACCTTTTCCACATTTTGTTACATTACAGCGTTTTTCTAATATGAATTACATACATTTTCCCCTCATCAATATACACACAATACCCCATAATGACAAAGTGAAAACAGGTTTTTAGAAATGTTATTTACAAAAGTATTCAGACCCGTTCCTATGAGATGTGAAATTGAGTGAAATTGAGCTCAGGTGAATCTTGCTTCCATTGATCATCCTTGAGATATTTCTCCAACTTGGAGTCCACCTGTGGTAAATTCAATTGGTTGGACATGATTTGGAAAGGCACACACCTGTTTATACAAGGTCCCACAAGTTGACAGTGCATGTCAGAGCAAAAACCAAGCCATGAGGTCAAAGGAATTGTCCATAGAGCTCCGAGACAGGATCGTGTCGAGGCACAGGTCCTCAGCAAAAGCCCACTTGGAGTTTGACAACAGGCGCCTAAAGACTCTCAGACCATGAGAAACCAAGCTTGAATTATTTGGCCTGAATGCCAAGTGTCACGTCAGGAGGAAACCTGGCACCATCCCTACGGTGAAGCATGGTGGTGGCAGCATCATGCTGTGGTAATTGTTTTTCAGCAGCAGGAACTGGGAGACTAGTCAGGATCGAGGGAGAGATGAACGGAGCAAAGTACAGTGAGATCCTTGATGAAAATCTGCTCCAGAGCACTCAGGACCTCAGACTGGGGCGAAGGTTCACCTTCCAACAGGACAACAACCCTAAGCACACAGCCAAAACAACGCAGGAGTGGCTTCGGGACAAGTCTCTGACTGTCCTTGAGTGTCCCAGCCAGCGCCCGGACTTGATCCCGATCTAACATCTCTGGAGAGACCTGAAATTAGCTGTGCATCGACGCTCCCCATCCAACCCGACAGAAATTAAGAGGATCTGCAGAGAATAATGTGAGAAACTCACCAAATACAGGCATGCCATGCTTGTAGCATCATACCCAAGAAGACTTGAGGTTGTAATCACTGCAAAAAGGTGCTTTTTCTTATAACTAGGCAAGTCAGTTAAGAACAAATTCTTATTTACAATGATGGCCTAGGAACAGTGAGTTAACTGCCTTGTTCAGGGACAGAACGACAGATAGGCTACCTAGGCTACCTGCCGCCTCTTCAATAAACTACTGAGTAAATGGTCTGAATACTTATGTAAATGTAATAGGTTTTTATTTGTAATAAACTTGCACAAATTTCAGTTTTTGCTTTGTCATTATGGGGTATTGTGTGTAGATTGATGAGGGAAAAACATACATTTAAGAATAAGTCTAATGTCACAAAATGTGAAAAAAGTCAAGGGGTCTGAATCATTTCAGAATGCACCATACACACACTCTATACCTTGTATCAAGAAGTGTCCAGTAAACAATGCTTCACTCACCATACATCAGAGTATTGAATGACAGGTCCGAGCTGTTTGTAGAGCCTTGTACTGTAGATGCCATGACCCGCACAACATACTTGCTGTTGCTGGCCATGCGCTTCACAGTGTAAGAATAGGTGTCGTTAGAGACAACTATTGCTGAAAAAAAACAAAAGAAATTTGTACCATTTTTTTATTTTTTATTGCAGCTGTAAATGTTTAGGTTGGACAAAAAAAAAACATATACTGTACTTAAAAATATCAGTACTGACAAGTACTGCACTTACAAATACCAGTACTTGCAAAGACTTACTGGTATTTTCAAATAGCAGTAAGGGTCCAACTATAGCCAAAGAAACACATTCATAAAGAGGTATGATTGTGTAGTAACGTCTACAAGGGGTGGTTCCTTACAGTGTTCCTTGCCCCCTGTGATGAAGAAGATGGTGTAGTTGGTGATGAACCCTCGCTGTTTGTCCAGTGGAATCTCCATCCACTCCAGCTCAGCGTCGTTTTTCCCTGTCCGCCTCACTTTCACAGAGGGACCCTCCAGAGGAACTGCATCAACCAGAACAGGTGGTGCAATAAATATGTTATTAACATTATTCGGCGATGTCATTTACAAAATGGCCTCCAACACTCTACTCAACAAATTGGATGCAGTCTATCACAGGGCCGTTCGTTTTGTCATCAAAGCCCCATATACTACCCACCACTGCGACCTGTACGCTCTCGTTGGCTGGCCCTCGCTTCCTTCTCGTCGCCAAACCTACTGGCTCCAGGTCATCTACAAGTCTCTGCTAGGTAAAGCCGTGGACGTTAAAGCGTTGGACTAGTAACCGAAAGGTTGCGAGATCGAATCCCCGAGCTGACAAGGTAAAAATCTGTTGTTCTGCCCATGAACAAGGCAACTATAGGTATACTTAACCCACTGTTTCTAGGCCATCATTGAAAATAAGAATTTGTTCTTAACTGATTTGTCTAGTTAAATAAAGGTAAAAAAATGTAAAAAAATAAAATGAATTAGGTCCAGGAATAGTCTTAAGCTGTGTCCGGGAAACCGCCACTATAGGTATATTACACAGAAAATACTGTGTATACTTTACAGTAGTTCAGTGACTAGTACTATTTCTTACCTCCTTGTTCCAGAAAGGCTGCTATGGTCAATGGCTTCCCAGTCCACCCAGAGTACATGGGATACACAGATATATTGTAGCGATTGAACTTCTGAAGGTTACCTTGATTGGGAAAATTAGACATAAGACAGTACAATAAGGTTTGGATTTATTTGATCCCTGTGACCCGTTTACCAATACAGTCAACATTAGGGATGAGTTCCACACAAGTTTTTCCAGAATCAAATCAGTTGATGGGTGTCACTTACATTGTATTTTAATCGAACCCATCCTCAGTCAACATAAGACATCAAAACCAGCAGAAAGACAACCAAAGAGTTTATAGCCAAACTACAAGACAATACTCAGTAAAAACTCAGTGTCTCCTTCTTACCTTTAATGGCTGCCGTCCTAGTATGCCTACGTTCTCTCTGCCAGTCCATAGCGCCATCGCTGACAGACACCCACTCCAGTATGTACTCCGTCACCTCGGACCTGTAGGGCTCCCCCGTGGCCGTCACATTGGGGGGCTGCCATTTCACCCACAGCCTCCCCTGCTGGGTAAACCAGCTGAGCGATTCCACCGAAGGGGGCTCTGAAATACACAGCACACACAAATACAACGTGACACCATGATATGAGCATCTCAATGCCAAACTACAACGCTTTACGAACACAAATATGCAGGACACGTGAGATACGTGAACCATTTACATCAATATACTGTAGTCTCTCCTGACACACATTCGTATAAATATATGAACAGAGCTAAACCAAGCTAGCTAGATGGCACAAGATAAACATAATATCACAATTTCTAAACCCAGAAGCACAACATTGCAAGATTTCTGGGAATGCTTGTGAAGCAGACACGGCAGACCAGACCAGGGTTTGGCAAGTCAATGGGAGAAGTAAAAAGTCACCCTTTAGTTGTACATTTTCTTTAAATCTAAATGGAAAACCTAGATCCCGCACATTGACTCCGTACCGGTACCCCCTGTATATAGCATCGTTATTGTTATTTTATTACGCTACTTTATCAAATTTTTTACTTTAGATTATTTGGTAAATATTTTCTCAACTCTTTCTTTAACTGCATTGTTGGTTAAGGGCTTGGAAGTAAGCATGTCACAGTAACGTCTACTACTACTGTTGTATTCGGCGCATGTGACAAAGTTTGATTTGATCAAAAAAAAATCTTCAGCGTGTGCAAATTCTGCAAGCACCTTTACTCTCGTGCTCTATGCCAGCATGCAAAATGGGTGTTAATGCATGCAATGCTATATTATAAAGGTGGTTTTCCTTATGCTTTCCGGTACCTCAGAGCCCTCCAGTTCACCCCCCCTCGGGTGAACTTTTTTTGCGACACCTCCCAATTTACAAAGGAAGCACTGTGCACTCCTGAACGCTACAACTCTCAGGAAGACATGCATGCTTTCGGTTTTCCTTTCTGATGCTCACAAGGACTCGTTAGAAAGGTGTGTGACAAAAAAAATCTGCACCTAATGGCTGAGGGAAATGAATTGAAAGCATACATCGTTCAGACTGGAATTTGGCATTATCCTTGTATTATTTATTGAGATGCTTAGTTTTCAGATGACTTTGAAATGACCTAATTACTTTTAAGAAGCTTTAAATAGTTGTTGAAAAACATTTAAAAATGGTGAGCGAGCATTGTGCAATACTATAGTTGAGATTAACTTCCCTTGCTCTTAGGACATTTCCGCAAACACTGCAGCCGACTCGGGAATACATCAACGTGCAGAGTGTACTCTGCTTCTAATAATACACGTTTCTGCTTTGTGGGGGACTATCACCCCTTACAATGACACTCAGTCACGCAACTGAACCAATGACTCCCACTGGTGAAACACTAGGCGATATCACAGAAAACCCGCCTCAGTTCGCAGGTACTGAAACGGTTGCCACACGGGGACGCTGTGGTGACTGACAGGCCTCGACAGCCACTGAGCATTTTGAAGCACAAACACACCAGGAGATTTGGTTGAAAGATTACAGCCAATCTAATCTTTTTGTTTGTGCCTTGGATACCAACACCAACCCCTGGTGGGGTGTGTGGGGGGGGGGGGGGGGGTTATACAAACAGGGGGGGGGGGGGGGGGGGGGGGGGGACTAGCCCAGACCCATAATGATCCTTAACGGGGGGGGGGGGGGAGACTACGTGCAACACTGTACGAGCCCACCAGAGCAGAAAACAAATCTAGTTGTAAACTTCCCCATGAGAACAGAGTTAGAACACTTCCTTGCCATTCCTTGCCATATGTCATTTCAACTACAATGCAACTAGTAAAATGCTTTAAATCA
This sequence comes from Salvelinus fontinalis, assembly GCF_029448725.1. Lineage (NCBI taxonomy): Eukaryota > Metazoa > Chordata > Actinopteri > Salmoniformes > Salmonidae > Salvelinus > Salvelinus fontinalis. The sequence goes on from NC_074674.1 coordinate 13,971,370, forward strand.
TGTGTTCTGGTAGGAGGACATTTCAGAATAAAATCGGTAAGATAACTGGCCCCCTTGAGTACCAGTACCAATGCCGGCACAGTCAGCCCAGCCAAAACCAGTACGAAGGTTAGAGACCTCACAAGTCAAATTGATATTGATAATAGCGACAGAGGAGTTAGTAGTCTCTCAGATTGCAACACGTGGAAGGGAATCTCCAGAACACTCTTCTGATGGTTAACACACACGCTACTAATAAATAGAACCCTCCATTCAGGAGGAAAGTTATCAAAAGTCATGATCACACCGCGTATGACTCAGTGCTGGTTCAGTGCTTATAGAGTACTTCCGTCGTGAGGTTAGCTCCTCCATGGATAACATGGCTACAACTCCTTCATACCTATCACCACTACAATAGTGTAAGACACATTGACGTGTAGTAAAACTACTACAGGCCCCCTTTGGATATGGTTTGAGGTCGACATCACTTCTTACTGACCTCCAGGCATTGACATGAAAACAATCTGATGGCGTCAGACTCATTCTGGCTAGGGGATTTTCATTGAATCATGTTAGTGACCAATGTATAATCTATTCTGTGTGTTTATGTAATTCTGTGTGAGTATTTAGTTAGTAAATAAATAATTAAGCCAATTTGTGCATGGCTGATTCATCATGGAGAATAGGGTTCATGCAGATTTGAAGTCAACGGCGTTCAGAATTAGACTGATGAGGTAATAATGGTAATTAATGGATGACTGTTATAACGATATATTTATATATAAACTCCGCAAAATAGAAACATCCCTTTTACAGGACCCTGTCTTTCAAAGAATTTGTAAAAATCCCAATAACTTCATAGATCTTCATTGTAAAGGGTTTAAGCACTGTTTCCCATGTTTGTTCAATGAACCATAAACAATTAATAAACACCTGTGGAACGGTCGTAAAGACACTAACAGCTTACAGACGGTGGGCAATTAAGAACACTGTTATGAAAACTAAGGATACTAAAGAGGGCTTTCTGCTGACTCTGAAAAACACAAAAAGAAAGAAACAAGAAACAAAATAAAGATGCCCAAAGTCCCAGCTCATCTGCGTGAAAGTGCCTTAGGCATGCTGCAAGGAGGCATGAGGACTGCAGATGTGGCCAGGGCAATAAATTGCAATGTCCGTACTGTGAGACGCCTAAGACAGAGCTTCAGAGAGACAGGACGGACAGCTGATCGTCCTCACAGTGGCAGACTGTGTGTAACAACACCAGCACAGGATCGGTACAGCCGAACATCACACCTGTGGGACAGGTACAGGATGGCAACAACAACTGCCCGAGTGACACCAGAAACACACAATCCCTCCATCAGTGCTCAGACTGTCCGCAATAGGCTGAGAGAGGCTGGACTAAGGGCTTGTAGGCCTGCTGTAAGGCAGGTCCTAACCAGACATCACCGGCAACAATGTCGCCTATAGGCACAAACCCACTGTCGCTGGACCAGACAGGATTGGAAAAAAGTGCTCTTGACTGACGAGTTGTGGTTTTGTCTCACCAGGGGTGATGGTTGGATTCGCGTTTATCGTCGAAGGAATGAGCGTTATACCGAGGCCTGTACTCTGGAGCGGGATCGATTTGGAGGTGGAGGGTCCGTCATGGTCTGGGGCGGTGTGTCACAGCATCATCGGACTGAGCTTGTTGTCATTGCAGGCAACCTCAACACTGTGCGTCCCAGGGAAGACATCCCCCTCCCTCATGTGGTACCCTTCCTGCAGGTTCATCCTGACATGACCCTCCAGCATGACAATACCACCACCCATACTGCTCGTTCTGTGCGTGATTTCCTGCAAGACAGGAAGGTCAGTGTTCTGTCAAGGCCAGCGAAGAGCCCGGATCATGTCTGGGACCTGTTGGATCGGAGGGTGAGGGCTAGGGCCATTCCACCCAGAAATGTCCGGGAACTTGCAGGTGCCTTGGTGGAAGAGTGGGGTAACATCTCACAGCAAGAACTGGCAACTCTGGTGCAGTCCATGAGGACTGTACTTAATGCAGCTGGTGGCCACACCAGATACTGACTTACTTTTGACCCCCCCCTTTGTTCAGGGAAAAATTATACATTTTCTGTTAGTCACATGTCTGTGGAACTTGTTCAGTTTATGTCTCACTTGTTCAGTTTACAGTATATCACAAAAGTGAGTATACCCCTCACATTTTTGTAAATATTTGAGTATATCTTTTCATGTGACAACACTGAAGAAATGACACTCTGCTACAATGTAAAGTAGTGAGTGTACAGCTTGTATAACAGTGTAAATTTGCTGTCCCCTCAAAATAACTCAATACACAGCCATTAATGTCTAAACCGCTGGCAACAAAAGTGAGTACACCCCTAAGTGAAAATGTCCAAATTGGGCCCAAAGTGTCAATATTTTGTGTGGCCACCATCATTTTCCAGCACTGCCTTAACCCTCTTGGGCATGGAGTTCACCAGAGCTTCACAGGTTGCCACTGGAGTCCTCTTCCACTCCTCCATGATGACATCACGGAGCTGGTGGATGTTAGAGACCTTGCACTCCTCCACCTTCCGTTTGAGGATGCCCCACAGATGCTCAATAGGGTTTAGGTCTGGAGACATGCTTGGCCAGTCCATCACCTTTACCCTCAGCTTTATTAGCAAGGCAGTGGTCGTCTTGGAGGTGTGTTTGGGGTCTTTATCATGTTGGAATACTGCCCTGCGGCCCAGTCTCCGAAGGGAGGGGATCATGCTCTGCTTCAGTATGTCAAGTACATGTTGGCATTCATGGTTCCCTCAATGAACTGTAGCTCCCCAGTGCCGGCAGCACTCATGCAGCCCCAGACCATGACACTCCCACCACCATGCTTGACTGTAGGCAAGACACACTTGTCTTTGTACTCCTCACCTGGTTGCCGCCACACACGCTTGACACCATCTGAACCAAATAAGTTTATCTTGGTCTCATCAGACCACAGGACACGGTTCCAGTAATCCATGTCCTTAGTCTGCTTGTCTTCAGCAAACTATTTGCGGGCTTTCTTGTGCATCATCTTTAGAAGACGCTTCCTTCTGGGACGACAGCCATGCAGACCAATTTGATGCAGTGTACGGCGTATGGTCTGAGCACTGACAGGCCGACCCCCCACCCCTTCAACCTCTGCAGCAATGCTGGCAGCACTCATACGTCTATTTCCCGAAGACAACCTCTGGATATGACGCTGAGCACGTGCACTCAACTTCTTTGGTCGACCATGGCGAGGCCTGTTCTGAGTGGAACCTGTCCAGTTAAACCGCTGTATGGTCTTGGCCCCCGTGCTGCAGCTCAGTTTCAGGGTCTTGGCAATCTTCTTATAGCCCAGGCCATCTTTATGTAGAGCAACAAAAAACATTTTCAGATCCTCAGAGAGTTCTTTGCCATAAGGTGCCATGTTGAACTTCCAGTGACCAGTCAGTATAAGGGAGTGTGAGAGCGATGACACCAAATTTAACACACCTGCTCCCCATTCACACCTGAGACCTTGTAACACTAACGAGTCACATGACACCGGGGAGGGAAAATGGCTAATTGGGCCCAATTTGGACATTTTCACTTAGGGGTGTACTCACTTTTGTTGCCAGCGGTTTAGACATTAATGGCTGTGTGTTGAGTTATTTTGAGGGGACATCAAATTTACACTGTTATACAAGCTGTACACTCACTACTTTACATTGTAGCAAAGTGTCATTTCTTCAGTGTTGTCACATGAAAAGATATACTCAAATATTTACAAAAATGTGAGGGGTGTACTCACTTTTGTGATATACTGTATGTCTCACTTGTTGAATCTTGTTATGTTCATACAAATATTTACACATTAAGTTTGCTGAAAATAAACGCAGTTGACAGTAAGACGTTTCTTTTTTTGGTGAGTTTATATATAGTCAACTACTCACCACATTTTATGCACTGCAGTGCTAGCTAGCTGTAGCTTATGCTTTCAGTACTATATTAATTCTCTGATCCTTTGATCAAGTGGACAACATGTCAATTCATGCTGCAAGGAGGACGTCCTCCGGAAGTTGGCATAATTACTGTGTATGTCTATGGAAGGGAGTGAGAACAACGAGCCTCGTAGGTTTTGTATTGAAGTCAATGTACCCAGAGGAGGACAGAAACTAGTTGTCCTCCAGCTACACCATGGTGTAACCTTACGGAGTGCTTTTGAGCCTACTGTAGACCATCGCAAAACAGTGCGTTTTAATCAATTATTTGGTAACGTGAATATATTTAGTATAGTTTTATGAAAAAAGGTTAACTTTTTTAATGTTTCATTATTTTCATAAAATTCACTGAGGATGGTCCTCCCCTTCCTCCTCTACAAAGCCTCCACTGATGTACTTGATAGTGAAATACATTTTTTATCAATACTATTGAAATTGTGAAATTTTTCCAATGACTCAAGAGTCTAATTTACCTGCTTATGAAATTGAGCACATTTATAGATAGTCAACTTTGAATTAGAATGTAATTGAAACTGTACAGGCTATGGACTGTTTGATGTCAGTCATCATTGGAGTACCTGTGCTGGAGGACATCTGCAAGTCAGCTGAAGATGAATGGGCTGTATAACATAATGGGGTTTATCACAATGTGTAGCCTGATAGAGACACTTCAACCATTGATCAGAGTTATTGATCCTCTAGCTTTTACGTCACAAAGAAATGGATGGTCCAGTTTTCAAAGATAGTGGTTTCATTCTGCTTTTGTACACACAAAGATCAGTCGATAGATTTGATTAATCTTGTTTCTTCTCTGGATTTGCCTCCCTCCCCTACAATTTCTAGAAAGCTGACCACTCTGATTGGTCCCAGAAACCGATGGGTTGAGCCAGAGCTGGCCCATATATGACTTTATAAATGTGATACTCTGGTTAAAGACGATCCAAATGCAGATTATTTTGTTTTGTATAATACCCCTCATATTGAAGTTACAAAAAACGAATTCTAGATGGCAGATTCATACTGAATGTATGTAGCGATTGATATGTAAAGTAAGCAGACAGGCTGGTTTTAATTCAGATCAAGCGTTTACCTTCTATACACTCATAACAGATGACTACACAACTTTATTTATGGAGTTTACAGTGCCTTCGGAAAGTACTCAGACCCCTTGACTTTTTCCACATTTGTTATGTTACAGCCTTATTCTAAAATGTATTAAATACAACAACAAAAATCCTCAGCTAATCTACACACAATACCCTAAAATGACAAAGCATGAACAGGTTTTTTAGACATTTTTGCAAAATGTATTAAAAAAATATTATATATAAATATTTACATAAGTACTCAGACCCTTTTCTATGAGACTCGAAATTGAGTTCAGGTGCATACTGTTTCCATTTATCCTTGATGTTTCTACAACTTGGAGTCCACCTGTGGTAAATTCAGCAAAAACCAAGCCACGAGGTTCAAGGAATTTCCCGTAGAGCTCCAAGACAGGATTGTGTCGAGGCACAAATCTGGGGAAGGGTACCAAAAGAATCTGCAGTCACCAAGTTTGGAACCACCAAGACTCTTCTTAGAGCTGGCCAGCCGGCCAAACTGAGCAATCGTGGGAGAAGGGCCTTGGTCAGGGAGGTGACCAAGAACCCGAAGGTCACTCTGACAGAGCTCCAGAGTTCCTCTGTGGAGATGGGAGAACCTTCCAGAAGAACAACCATCTCTGCAGCACTCCACCAATCAATCCGTTATGGTAGAGTGGCCAGACGGAAGCCACTCCTCTATAAAAGGTGCATGACAGCCCGCATGGAGTTTGTCAAAAGGCTCCTAAAGACTCTCAGACCATGAGAAACCAGATTCTCTGGTCTCATGAAACCAAGATTGAACTCTTTGGCCTGAATGCCAAGCATCATGTCTGGAGGAAACCTGGCACGATCCCTATGGTGAAGCATGGTGGTGGCAGTATCATGCTGTGGTAATGTTTTTCAGCAGCAGGAACTGGGAGACTAGTCAGGATCTAGGGAATGATGAACGGAGCAAAGTACAGAGAGATCCTTGATGAAAAACTGCTCCAAAGTGCTCAGGACCTCAGACAGTAATCACAGCCAAAAGTGCTTCAGCAAAGTACTGAGTAAAGGGTCTGAATACTTACCGTAATTGCTGGACTATTAAGCGCACCTGAATTTAAGACGCACCCACTGAATTTAAAAAAAAGAAGGTATTTTGTACATAAATAAGCCGCACGTGTCTATAAGCCGCAGGTGCCTACCGGTACATTGAAACAAATGAACTTTACACAGCCTTTAAACGAAACACGGCTTGTAACAAAAATAAATAGGCTTTAACGAAACACGTCTTGTAACAAAAATAAATAGGCTTTAACGAAACAGGCTTGTAACATTTTTTTTTTTTTTTTTTAAATAGCAGTAAACAGTAGCCTACCAAGAAAGTCCTTGGTCACTATCTTCCTCCTGTGCACTGAAACCACTGAAGTCATCTCCTTTGGTGTCGGAGTTGAATAGCCTCAGAATTGCTTCAGCCGATGTTGGATCGTTTTCATTGTGCTCTCCTCACTTTCATCCGGAGGCAAATTCCCCGCTGAGCTTATGCTGCCCTCTTCAATACGCAGCAGCTCCACACTGTCAGGACCCACTGGCAGACTTGACCATAAATCGCTCTCCGCATGCGGCCCGTTTTAGTGAAGGATTTCTCCCCACTTGTCATCCAAGCCTCATTTTCTAGTTCGGGCCATCTGCTTTTCTTTCCTCTGAAAGCTTTTGTTGTCTTTTTGCACTTAGTCAGTTTCTCACGCTGCTGTTTCCAACGTCTTATCATCGACTCATTAAGGCCAAGCTCCCGTGCAGCAGCTCTATTTACTTTTCAAACAGCCAGATCGATCGCCTTCAAATTGAAAGCTGCATCATATGCATTTCTCCGTGTCTTTGCCATGATGAGGGTGACAAAATGACTACCGTAATCAGAATGATGGAAAGTTTGAGCGCGCTCGATTTACTTCACATTATGTGACGGTGCTCAGTTTTTTGGCGGCATGAATTTGTGAAAGCGGGAAAAATCCATAAATTAGCCGTGTCATTGTATAAAGCGCAAGGTTCATAGCGTGGGAAAAAAGTAGCGGCTTATAGTCCGGAAATTACGGTATGTAAATGTGATCGTTTTTAAAATTTTATACATTTGCTTAGTCATGAGGAATTGTGTAGTTTGATGAGGGGAAAAAACAATATAATCAATTTTAGAAGAAGGCTGTAATGTAACAATGTGTAAATAGTCGAGGGGTCTGAATACTTTCCGAATGCACTGTATAAAGTTAAATATTGTTGGTTGGATTGGGAATTTTGGGGGTGGTTGCCTTTGGCTACAACCCTGTGTGTGTGCCTTGACGGTAGGTAAGGAAGTGAGTTATTATATCAAATCGCAATTGCAACCATTGTAAAGTACAGTTCATCAGAACAGTCTATAAATTATTCACACGATAAAACAATCTTGGAGAATTAAAGCAAAAATGCCGACGTGTTCTCCACATATAATGTGCACCAAACTCGTAACTCCCAATAATTTTTTTGTTGTAAAACAGCAATTGTTTAGTCAGGTGTGAATATCTAACCCAGAATGCAGTCGTTATGAACTTTTGTGATGCTGTGTCTATCAATGTTGAAATAACTTTCTCTCTCTTACTGAAAAATTGCCTTTGGAGATATTCGGTTTCCATCAGAGAGCGACGATACACACTGAACAAACATAAGCGCAACATGTAAAGTGTTGATCCCATGTTTCATGAGCTGAAATAAAAGAGCCCAGAAATGTTCCATATACACGAAAAGCTTACAGAGATAACGTGACGAGATCCTGAGGCCCATTGTCGTGCCATTCATCCGCCGCCATCACCTCATGTTTCAGCATTAAATCTAGAATCGGCTTCCTGTTTCGCAACAAAGCATCCCTCACTCATGCTGCCAAACATACCCTCGTAAAACTGACTATCCTACCGATCCTTGACTTCGGTGATGGCATTTACAAAATAGCCTCCAACACTCTACTCAGCAAATTGGATGTAGTCTATCACAGTGCCATCCGTTTTGTCACCAAAGCCCCATATACTACCCACCACTGCGACCTTGGCTGGCCCTCGTTTCATATTCGTTGCCAAACCAACTGGCTCCAGGTCATCTATAAGTCTTTGCTAGGTAAAGCCCCGCCTTATCTCAGCTCACTGGTTACCATAGCAGCACCCACCCATAGCACGCGCTCCAGCAGGTATGTTTCACTGGTTCCCCCAAAGCCAACTCCTCATTTGGCCGCCTTTCCTTCCAGTTCTCTGACTTGAACGAATTGCAAAAATCACTGAAGCTGGAGACTTAGATCTCCCTCACTAACTTTAAGCATCAGCTGTCATAGCAGCTTACCGATCATTGCACCTGTACATAGCCCAACTATAAATAACCAATCTGTAAATACTACCTCATCCACATTTGTAAATAGCCCACCCAACTCCCTCATGCCCATACGGTTATTTATTTTTTTGCTCCTTTGCACCCCAGTATCTCTACTTGCACATTCATCTTCTGCACATCCATCACTCCAGTGTTTAATTGCTAAATTGTAATTATTTCACCACTATGGCCTATATATTTCCTTATCTCCCTAATCTTACTACATTTGCACACACTGTATGTAGACTTTTCTATTGTGTTATTGACTGTATGCTTGTTTATCCCATGTGTAACTCTGTGTTTGTGTCGCACTGCTTTGCTCCATTTTAGCCAGGTCGCAGTTGCAAATGAGAACTTGTTCTACCTGGTTTATCTGGTTAAATAAAGCTGAAATAAAAATAAATAATTCACGGACCGAATGTCGCAAGGATGTGTACACAATTCCTGGAAGCTAAAAATGTCCCAATTCTTCCACGTTCTGCATACTCAACAGACATGTCACCCATTGAGCATGTGTGGGATGCTCTGGATTGGCGCGTTCCAGTTCGCGCCAATATCCAGCAACATCGCACAGCAATAAGACAACATTCCACAGTCCACAATCAACAGCCTGATCAAATCTATGCGAAGGAGATGTATTGCGCTGCATGAGGAAAATGGTGCACACCAGATACTGACCGTTTTTTTTTGCCCATACCAACAGATGCATATCTGTATTCCCAGTCATGTGAAATACATAGATTAGGGCTTAATACATTTATTTACATTGACTGATTTCCTTATGAACTGGAACTGTAATCTTTGAAAATGTTGCATTTATATTTTTGTTCAGTATATTATTACCCAACATTGTTCATTATCATTGGTAAGATTGAGAAGGAGGTATGAGTGTAACACCCTAGTGTATAGCTGACAAGGTCAACATACCGTGTGTCAATTCTGGGATGACCAAAGACGCTTGGGGAGACTCGCCAACAGAATTCCAGGCCTTCAATTCAATGAGGCCTCTTCTCTTGTCAGACCAGGGAATCTGGTAAAGGGGGATAATTTTCCTCTCTTGCGACCTAGAATCCAGGTCAGAGTCATTGACCGCCACAGTCTCCCAGGTTCCATCTTGGATCTTGATGCTGTAGCCCCGTATCCTTCCATTGGACTCCACTGGATCCTGTAGTAGGGAAAAGAAGAAGGCAACAATCAATCACCTGTTATTATTCAAGCCGTAGATAGAGCTGATAATAAATCAGTAGTATAGAGAACAACAGTGCGAGTCATACAGTAATACCCATAAAACTTAGCGGTCAAACACGGAAATGGTTCCAATAATTTTTTCACCATACACTTTCACATTTGGGATTTTATAACCTTTTCAAATAAGGTATTTCATATAGGGTTACCCTAGCATAACTTTTTGAGAACCATGTAAATCTCTCTCGGACATTTTTTTAGATTGCCTAAAAAAAAAAATGTTTTTTGATGTGTGTCAAATATACACAAATGTCAAATATACACTGAACAAAAATATAAAAATGCAACAAGTGTTGGTCCCATGTTCATTGAGCTGGGAAAAAAAGGTTATTTCTCTCAAATTTTGTGCACAAAAGCAAGTGAGCATATCTCTTTTATCAAGACAATCTATCCACCTGACAAGTGTGGCATATCAATAAGCTGATTAAACAGCATGATTATTACACTGGTGCACCTTGTGCTGGGGACAATACATGGCCACTCTAAAATGTGCAATTGTATCACAACACAATGCCACAGATGTCTCAAGTTGAGGGAGAGTGAAATTGGCATGCTGACTGCAGGAATGTCCACAAAAGCTGTTGCAAGATAATTGAATGTTCATTTCTCTACCATGAGCCACCTCCAACGTCATTTTAGAGAAAGACTTACAACTGCAGACCACGTGTATGGCGCTGTGTGGGCAAGCGGTTTGCTGATGTCAACGTTGTGAACAGAGTGCCCCATGGTGGCGGTGGGGTTATGGTAAGGGCAGGCATAAGCTACGGACAACAAACACAATTCCATTTTATTGATAGCAATTTGAATGCACAGAGATACCGTGATGAGATACTGAGGCCCATTGTCGTGCCATTCATCCGCCGCCATCACCTCATGTTTCAGCATAATGCTGCAAGTCCCCATGTCCCAAGGATCTGTACATGAATCCTGGTAGCTGAAAATGTCCCAGTTCTTCCATGGCCTGCATACTCACCAGACATGTCAGTCATTGAGCATGTTTGGGATGCTCTGGATCGACATGTACAAGAGCATGTTCCAGTTCCAACCAATATCCAGCAACTTCGCACAGCCTTTGAAGAGGAGTGGGTCAACATTCCACAATCTACAATCAACAGCCTGATCAACTCTATACGAAGGAGAAGTGCCGCGCTGCATGAGGCAAATGGTGGTCATACCAAATGCTGACTGGTTTTCTGATTGCCAAAACTACTTTTTATTTTTATGGTATCTATGACCAACATATACATATCTTTATTCCCAGTCATGTGAAATCCATATATTAGTGCTTTTTGTTCAGTATACGTCAACAATCCTTATCCAAAAGGACACTTCTTCTATGGATTATATTTTGTGAAAATCAGTCCTTTTATGGCTGGGTTTTGTGAGGAATCACTCGTTTGTAACTCACTCACCAAAAATCACAATTTGCGGTTTACATTGTGTCATTTGTGCTGGTCCAATTTGTATAATGGAAAAGCAGAAAAATCTGTGCGCTCTCACAGTGTAATTATGGTTGCTTTTCAATGTCTCAGGATTGTGGCATTGATAAATAAATAATTGAATATTTACTTCAAGTCAGGTGTTATGTATAAAAAGGCATATGTAGGCATTATTTACTATTTTGAATGAAAAAAAAAAAAATGCAATTGTTGGGAGTTAATGTGTTTGACGTGATTGATAGGTGACTAGGTGCATTCTTGTCAAATAAATATGCTTATTCATGGTTATGGATACATTCTGCATTGAGATTCTGGCTTTGAATCTGCAAAGGAACATGTCAACAAGTTACTTCTGAATTGCTTGAATACAGCAGTGCATTCTGACAGCATGAATTGAAATAGATTTTACCTCGTTCATATAGTTGGCAGACATTGTGAGTGAAAGCACCGCCAGCATTCAAAAGTGACCAAAACATCAGCCAGGAAGCATAGGAACTGAGAAGTGGTCTGTGGTCACCATCTGCAGAACCATTCCTTTTTTGGGGGTGTCTTACTAATTGCCTATAATTTCCACCTTTTGTCTATTCCATTTGCACAACAGCATGTTAACTTTATTGTCAATCAGTGTTGCTTCCTAAGTGGACAGTTTGATTTCACAGAAGTGTGATTGACTTAGAGTTACATTGTGTTGTTTAAGTGTTCCCTTTATTTTTTTGAGCAGTGTATATTGAGCTTTACGATGGATGAATATCCAATTATCCACTGATGTGACTGTTGTTTAACTTGCTTTGAACAATAGACACACACAATAACATGATTTGATTGCAAACTTCTCCGGAGAGCTAACGCTTTGCATTGATTACATACCTGTATCCCGGGGATCCAATTCTAATCTGTCCGAGACAATCTCCCAAACTGTGCTTTTAGATCGCAGTGATATAATTTCGCTTGAAAGCATCGGCAGGCTCTTCAAAAGAGCATGACGTGCTTTCAGAACTACAATTATCACTCCCATTCGTCTTGTCTCATTTCCTTAACAAAAAGAGGCAGTGAAAACAAACTTGCATTACTTTGCACACTATTCTGTATGAAAGAGGAATCTTGCTACCTAAATGGCTATAAGAGGAAGGTGGGGAAAACCAAATACATTTTGGGTCAAAACTCACCATTTCCTATAAACTGTGTAGATACTTTCGATGTGGATTCAATGTTGTGCTCCCAGTGACATGTCAACTATTATTGTGAGATATACAGCACCAGTCAAAAGTAGAACACACCTACTCATTCAAGTGTTTTTCTTTTTCTTTTTTACTATTTTCTACACCGTAGATTAACAGCGAAGACATCAAAACTACAAAACATGTAACCCCAAAAAAGTATTAAACAAATCAAAATATATTATTTATATTTGAGATTCTTCAAAGTAGCCACCCTTTGCTTTGATGACAGCTTTGCACACTCTTGGCACTCTCTCAACCAGCTTCATGAGGTAGTCAACTGGAATGCATTTCAATTAAGTGTGCCTTGTGAAAAGTTAATTTGTGGAATTTCTTTCCTTGTTAATGCATTTGAGCCAATCAGTTGTGTTGTGACAAAGTAGGGGTGGTATACAGAAGATAGCCCTATTTGGTAAAAGACCAAGTCCATATTATGGCAAAAACAGCTCAAATAAGCAAAGAGAAACAACAGTCCATCATTACTTTAAGACATAAAGGTCAGACAATCCAGAGAATTTCAAGGACTTTGAAAGTTTCTTCAAGTGCAGTCGCAAAAACCATTAAGCACTATCAGGAAACTGGCTCTCATGAGGACCAGCAGAGGAATGGAAGACCCATAGTTACCTCTGCTGCAGAGGATAAGTTCATTAGAGTTACCAGCGTCGGAAATTGCAGCCCAAATAAATGCTTCACAGAGTTCAAGTAACAGACATCTAAACATCAACTATTCAAGACTGTGAATCAGGCCTTCATGGTCAAATTGCTGCAAAGAAACCACTACTAAAAAGACACCAATAATAATAAGAGACTTGCTTGGGCCAAGAAAAACAAGCAATGGACATTAGACCGGTGGAAATTTGTCTTTTGGTCTGGTGTCCAAGTTGGAGATTTTTGAATTCGACCGCCGTGTCTTTGTGAGACGTGGTGTGGGTAAACGGATGATCTCCGCATGTGTATTTCCCACCGTAAAGCATGGAGGATTAGGTGTTCTGGTGTGGGGGTGCTTTGCTGGTGACACCGTCTGTGATTCATTTCGAATTCAAGGCATACTTAACTAGCATTGGCTACCACAGCATTCTGCAACGATATGCCATCCCATCTGGTTTGGGCTTAGTGGAACTATCATTTGTTTTTCAACAGGACAATGACCCAACACACCTCCAGGCTGTGTAAGGGCTATTTTAACAAGGAGAGTGATGGAGTGCTGCATCAGATGACAAACACTTTTTTGGTTACTACATGATTCCATATGTGTTATTTAATAGTTTTGATGTCTTCACTATTATTCTACAATGTAGAAAATATAAAAAAATATAAAAAAATACCTTTGTATGAGTAGGTGTTCTAAAAATTGACCGGTAGTGTATATTAGCCATTTCTGAGACTCCTAACCAATTGTGCTATAGTTCGTTTTTTCGCGTTATTTGTACATAATGTTTCTGCCACCGTCTCGTATGACCAAAAATAGCTTCTGGATATCAGGACAGCGATTACTCACCGCGTAATGGACAAAGATTTTTTCTTTCACAAGTCGGACGTGAAGGATTTACCTCAGACACCCGACAAGGGCCCGTCATTCGCATGAAGAAGAGATATCAGGGACGTAGGTCGGGGTGCCTTGTAAGGATCCGACGCGAGTGGGTAATCTTCCTCTACCATCAGTCCTATTAGCCAACGTGCAATCATTGGATAATACAATGGAGGAGCTCCGATCAAGACTATCCTACCAACGGGACATTAAAAACTGTAATATTTGTTTCACTGAGTCCTGGCTGAACGACGACATGGATAAGATACAGCTGGCTGGGTTTTCCGTGCATCGGCAAGACAGAACAGCTACCTCCGGTAAGACAAGGGGTGGCGGTCTGTGTCTATTTGTAAATAACAGCTGGTGCACAAAATCAAGTATTAAGGAAGTCTCAAGATTTTCCTAGCCTGCGGTAGAGTATCTCATGATAAGCTGTAGAGCACACTATCTACCAAGGGAGTTCATCTATATTTATCGTAGCTGTCTATTTACCACCACAAACCGATGCTGGCACTAAGACCGCAATCAACGAGTTGTATAAGTCCATAAGCAAATAAGAAAATGCTCATCCAGAGGTGGCGCCACCTCCTGGTGGCTGGGGACTTTAACGCAGGGAAACTTAAATCGGTTTCACCTAATTTGATGACGGGTAGACCGTCACTGTAAAAAATAATTTGTTCTTAACCGACTTGCCTAGTTAAATAAAATGAATTCTACCAGCATGATACATGTGCAACCAACTTTACTCCACACACAGACGCGTACAAAGCTCTCCGTCACCCTCCATTTGGCAAATCTGACCATAACTACCCTCCTGATTCCTGCTTACAAGCTAAATCTAAAGCAGGAAGTACAAATGACTCGCTCAAAACGGAAGTGGTCAGATGACGCAGATGCTAGACTACAGGACTGCTTTACTAGCACAGACTAGAATATGTTTTCTTCTTCTTCCGATGGCATTTTTTAATTTAAAAATGATTTCACTTTTATTTAACCAGGTAGGCCAGTTGAGAACAAGTTCTCATTTACAACAGCGACCTGGCCAAGATGAAGCAAAGCAGTGCGACAAAAACACCACAAGAGTTACACATGGGATAAACAAATATACAGTCAATAACACAATATAAACATCTGTATACAGTGTGTGCAAATGAAGTAAGGAGGTAAGGCAATAAATAGGTTAATAGTGGTGAAGTAATTACAATTTAGCAATTTACACTGGAGTGATATATGTGCAGATCTGGATGTGCAAGTAGAAATACTGGTGTGCAAAAGAGCAAAAAAACAAATATGGGGATGAGGTAGGTAGTTGGATGGGCTAATCACAAATGGGCTGTGTACAGCTGCAGTGATCAGTAAGCTGTTCTGACAGCTGACACTTAAAGTTAGTGAGGGAGATAAGTCTCCAACTTCAGTGATTTTTCCATTGACGAGTACACCACATCCGTCACTGGCTTCATCAATAAGTGCATCGATGAAGTCGTCCCCACAGTACCGTACGTACCCCAACCGGAAGCCATGGATTACTGGCAACATCCGCATTGAGCTAAAGGGTAGAGCTACCGCTTTCAAGGAGCGGGACTCTAACCCGGATGCTTATAAGAAATCCCACTATGCCCTACGACAAACCATCAAAACAGACAAAGCGTCAATTCAGGACTAAGATTGAATCGTATTACACCGGCTCCGACGCTCGACGGATGTGGCAGGGCTAACAAAGTATTACGGACTACAAATACAAAGGGAAGCAGACACGAGCTGCCCAGTCACACGAGCCTACAAGATGAGCTAAATGACTTCTATGCTCGCTTCGAGGCAAGCAACACTGAAGCATACATGAGAGCAACCGGTTAACATGCCTAAATGACTACCGACCCATAGCACTCACGTCTGTAGCCATGAAGGGCTTTGAAAGGCTGGTCATGGCTCACATCAACACCATTATCCCAGAAACCCTAGACCCACTCCCTAGACCCGCCTCATCAGATCCACAGATAATGCAATCTCTATTGCACTCCACACTGCCCTTTCCCACCTGGACAAAAGGAACACCTACATGAGAATGCTGTTCATTGACTACAGCTCAGCCTTCAACACCATAGTACCTCAAAGCTCATCAATAAGCTAAGGAACCTGGGACTAAACACCTCCCTCTGCAACAAGATCCTGGACTTCCTGACGGGCCACCCCCAGGTGGTAAGGGTAGATAACACATCTGCCACGCTGATCCTTAACACTGGGGCCCCTCATGGGTGCGTGCTCAGCCCCCTCCTGTACTCCCTGTTCACCCATGACTGCATGGCCAATGCACAACTCCAACACTATCATTAACTTTGCAGACCAAAGTAGTGGACCTGATCACAGACAACAAGACAGCCTATAGGGAGGAAGTCAGAGACCTGGCAGTGTGGTGCCAGGATAACAACCCCTTTCTCAACGTGATCAAGACAAAGGAGATGATTGTGGACTACCAGAAAAGGAGGACTGACCACGCCCCCCTTCTCATCACCAGTGCTGTAGTGGAACAGGTAGAGAGCTTCAAGTTCCTTGGTGTCAACATCACCAACGAACTATCATGTTCCAAACACACCAAGACAATCGTGAAGAGGGCACGACATTGCCTATTCTCAGGAGACTGAAAATGGGCCCTGGCATGGGTCCTCAAAAGTTATTTAGCTGCACCATCGAGAGCATCCTGACTGGTTGCATAACCGCCTGGTATGGCAACTGCTCGGCCTACGATGACAAGGCTCTACAGTCGTGGCCAAATGTTTTGAGAATGACACAAATAGTAATTTTCACAAAGTTTGCTGCTTCAGTGTCCTTAGATATTTTTGTCAGATGTTACTATGGAATACTGAAGTATAATTACAAGCATTTCATAAGTGCCAAAGGCTTTTATTGACAATTACATGAAATTGATGCAAAGAGTCAATATTTGCAGTGTTGACCCTTCTTTTTCAAGACCTCTGCAATCTGCCCTGGCATGCTGTCAATTAACTTCTGGGCCACATCCTGACTGATGGCAGCCCATTCTTGCATAATGTTTGTCCACCCGCCTCTTGAGGATTGACCACAAGTTCTCAATGGGATTAAGGTCTGGGGAGTTTGCTGGCCATTGACCCAAAATATCAATGTTTTGTTCCCCGAGCCACTTAGTTATCACTTTTGCCTTATGGCAAGGTGCTCCATCATGCTGAAAAGGGCATTGTTCGTCACCAAACTGTTCCTGGATGGTTGGGAGAAGTTGCTCTCGGAGGATGTGTTGGTATCATTCTTTATTCATGGCTGTGTTCTTAGGCAAAATTGTGAGTGAGCCCACTCCCTTGGTTGAGAAGCAACCCCACACATGAATGGTCTCAGGATGCTTTACTGTTGGCATGGCACAGGACTGATGGTAGCGCTCACCTTGTCTTCTGAGGACAAGCTTTTTTCCAGATGCCCCAAACAATCGAAAAGGGGATTCATCAGAGAAAATGACTTCACCCCAGTCCTCAGCAGTCCAATCCCTGTACCTTTTGCAGAATATCAGTCTGTCCCTGATGTTTTTCCTGGAGAGAAGTAGCTTCTTTGCTACTCTTCTTGACACCAGGCCATCCTCCAAAAGTCTTCGCCTCACTGTGTGTGCAGATGCACTCACACCTGCCTGCTGCCATTCCTGAGCAAGCTCTGTACTGGTGGTGCCCCGATCCCGCAGCTGAATCAACTTTAGGAGACGGTCCTGGCACTTGCTGGACTTTCTCGGGCGCCCTGAAGCCTTCTTCACAACAATTGAACCGCTCTCCTTGAAGTTCTTGATGATCCGATAAATGTTTGCTTTAGGTGCAATCTTACTGGCAGCACTATCTAGCACTAGAAGAACAATGATTCCAAGCACCACCCTCCTTTTGAAGCTTCCAGTCTATTATTCGAACTCAATCAGCATGACAGTGATCTCCAGCCTTGTCCTCATCAACACTCACACTGGGTGTTAACGAGAGAATCATTGACCTGATGTCAGCTGGTCCTTTTGTTGCATGGCTGAATTGCAGTAGAAATGTTTTTGGGGGGATTCAGCTCATGTGCATGGCAAAGAGGGACTTTGCAATTAATTGCAATTCATCTGATCACTCTTCATAACATTCTGGAGTATATACAAATTGACACCATACAAACTGAGGCAGCAGACTGAAAATTAATATTTATGTCATTCTCAAAACTTTTTGCCACGACTGTTTAGAGGGTAGTGCGTACGGCCCTAAAAATCAACCTGTCCACTCAAGAGGAAGCTTCTCACTGTAACCAGTGTCTGTAATCTGGTTCAGGTTATTAATCAACCTACCAGGGTGTTTGCAAACAAGATCATCCACATGTATCGATCACATTTGACTAATACTGTAGAACTTTTTTCTAAAGCTGTAGCCGTACCCATTTGATGCAGTGATCACAATATAGTGGCTATATTGTGAGAGAAAAATTACATATTTACCTGATTTGTTTAATATTAATAGTTAACAATTAACCTCTTGACGCTAGGGTTCAGATTTATTATTATTATTTTTTTTTAAATAACGTTCCCAAGGTAAATGGACTATTTCTCAGGTCCAGATCGTAGAATATGCATATCATTTACAGATTAGGATAGAAAACACTCCAAAGTTTCCAAAACTGTCAAAATATTGTCTGTGAGTATAACAAAACTGATTCTGCAGGCGAAAACCTGAGAAAATCTAACCCGGAAGTGATCAAAATAAAATCTGTGTTTCCTGGCCTGTCTTTCTTCCATTTAAAGGGGTATCAAGCAGATTCCTTTTCCAATGGCTACCTCAGGCTGTGACCAGGCTTTAGACATAGTTTCAGGCTTTTATTTTGAAAAATGGGCGAGATTTTCCAAAAGTAGTCAGGTGTCCTCTGAATAGTTCCTACGCGCGAGAGGGTAGCTCTCCATTTGCTTTTTCTCTCTTATTGAATAGGTTACGGTCGAAATATTATCGATTATGTTTGTTAACATGTTGAGGACAGAGGGCGCTGTTTTCACTTTGGGGGAAAATCGTGCCCAATTTAAATGGCCTCGTACTCAATTCTTGCTCGTACAATATGCATATTATTATTACTATTGGATAGAAAACACTCTCTAGTTTCTAAAACCGTTTGAATTATATCTGTGAGTAAAACAGAACTCATTTTGCAGCAACCTTCCTGACAGGAAGTGGAAAATCTGAAATCGATGCTCTGTTCTAGGGCCTGCCTATAAATGTCCTTGATATTTATTAATATACATGCACTTCATACGTCTTCCACTAGATGTCAACAGGCAGTGAGAGAAGAAATTGAGTGTGTAACTTGATCTGGGGTCGAATGAAAGCTCTTGGAATGACGTGTCACCAGTTTTCTGTTTTCTGGAGCGCGCGAGAAGGGACCTGGTATTGCCTTCTGAAAAGCTGTCGTTATAGACGACTAATATCTCCGGCTTTGATTTTATTTGATAAATGTGACAATATCATCGTAAAGTATGTTTTTTCAATATAGTTTTATTAGATTATTGAAATTTATTCGGGACGTTAGGCGTGTTGCGCCTTTGTTCAGGAAGGAGAGCTTCACGCTACTTTGCTAGCTTTCCGTGCTAATTGACTGGAGAAGAGGACATTCTAAAACCAAACAACGATTGTTCTGGACAAAGGACCCCTTGTACAACATTCTGATGGAAGATCATCAAAAGTAGGACCCATTTTATGATGTTATTTCATATAGCTGTCGTACATGTGTACTAGTAGTTTGCGTCCAGGTTTTGGGCACGCTCTCGCCATAACGTAAACTGCATATCGTAATGAAGTTATTTTTAGAATTCTAACACGGCGATTGCATTAAGAACTAGTGTATCTATCATTTCCTATACAACATGTATTTTCTAGTAACGTTTATGAATAGTTATTTGGTCAGAATAGTTGAGTGTCATAAAAATATAAAACTGATTTATAAACTGATTTATACCACAAATATGCAAATGTTTCGAACAAAACATAGATTTATTGTATAACATGTTATAAGACTGTCATCTGATGGTTGTTTCTTGGTTAGTTTGGTTGGTTCTTGGTTAGTTAGGTTGGCTTTGTGCATGCTACCTGTGCTGTGAAAAATGTCTGTCCTTTTTTGTATTTGGTGGTGAGCTAACATAAATATATGTGGTGTTTTCGCTGTAAAACATTTTAAAAATCGGACATGTTGACTGGATTCACAAGATGTGTATCTTTCATTTGCTGTATTGGACTTGTTAATGTGTGAAGGTTAAATATTTCTCAAAAATATATTTTGAATTTCGCCCTCTGCCTTTTCAGTGGAATGTGGGAGGAGTTCCGCTAGCGGAACCCCAGTGCCAGACAGGTTAAAAACAACCTGAGGATTGATTATAAAAAACATTTGACATGTTTCTACGACCATTACGGATACTTTTTGGAATGTTCGAACGGAACGACTCTTTGGTTTTCTGAACATAACGCGCAACCCAAATGGCGTTTTTTTGTTATAAAAGTAATATTTATCGAACAAAAATAACATTTATTGTGTAATTGTGAGTGCAAACATCCGAAGATTATCAAAGGTAAGCGATTAATTTTATTGCTTTTCTGACTTCCGTGACCATGCTAATTTGGGGCTAGCTGTTGTAGCATTGATTGAAACACTCACATAAGCTTGGATTTCTTTCACTGTAAAGCATATTTTCAAAATCTGACACGATAGGTGGATTAACAACAAGCTAAGCTGTGTTTTTGTATATTTCACTTATATTTCAACAAACAGAAGAAGAAACTGTATTATGAAGCCAAGATAAAAAAATTAAATAATAATTTGACGTACTCAAGTTATGGGCAGAAAGACAAATTCAACTCCATTTTTCCTCGAATCAGATGGCTTATTCATCACAAAACCATTTGATGTTGCCAATTATTTGAATGATTACTACATTGGCAAAGTGGGAAAACTTAGGGGGAAAATGCCAACAAAGAACAGTGAGCCATCCTATTCATGCTTAAAAAAACTAATAATGAAAGAAAAGCATTGCAAGTTTGAGAGAGGTGGAAGAATTAATGTTATCATTCAATAATGACAAACTTCCTGGCATCGACAACATAGATGGAAATTTACTGATGATGGTAGCTGCATCTATGGCCACTCCTATCTGTCAGATCTTTAATCTGAGCCTAGAGGAAAGTCTTTGTCCTCAGGCCTGGAGGAAAGGCAAAGTCATTCTGCTACCCAAGAGTGGTAAAGTGGCCTTTACTGGTTCTAATAGCCGACCTATCAGCTTGCTGCCAGCTCTGGGAAAAATTGTGTACACAAAATTGTTCTATTTCTCTGTAAACAAATTTACAACAGGACTTTCAGCATGCTTATAGAGAAGGGCACTCAACATGTACTGCACTGACAGAAGATTGTGGGAGCTGTACTGTTAGATTTTAGTGCAGCCTTTGATATTATTGACCATAACGTGGTATTGAAAAAATGTATGTGTTAAGGCTTCTGAATTCAGAGCTATCTATCTAATAGAACTCAAAGCGTTTTCTTTAATGGAGGCTTCTCTAATGTCAAACATGTAAAGTGTGGTGTACCGCAAGGCAGCTCTCTAGGCCCTCTACTCTTTTCTATTTTTACCAATGACCTGCCACTGCCATTAAAACAAAGCATGTGTGTCCATGTATGCTGATGATTCAACCATATACGCATCAGCAACCACAGCTAATGAAGCCACTGAAACCCTTAACAAAGACTTGCAGCCTGTTTTGGAATGGGTGGCCAGTAAAAAAAAAACTGTCCCTGAAAATCTCTAAAACAAAGAGCATTATATTTGGTAGAAATCATTCCCTAAGTTCTAGACCTCAGCTGAATCTGGTTCGGATTAGTGCAGCTGTTGAACAGGTTGAGGGGACTAAATTATTTGGAGTTACCTTAGATTGTGAACTGTCATGATCAAAACATATAGATTCAATGGTTGTAAAGATGGGGAGAGGTCTGGCCCAAAATAGAGCGCCACATCTTGCTCTTCATTGTAATCAGAGGGCTGATATAAATACTATGCATGCAAATCTCTCTTGGTTAAGAGTTGATTAGAGACTGACTGCATCACTTCTTTTATAAGAAACATTGTGTAGAAAATGCAAAATAATTTGCATAGTCAATTTACACACAGCTCTGACACACACACTTACCCCACCAGACATGCCACCAGGGCTCTTTTCACAGCCCCCAAATCCTAAACAAATTCCATAAAGCGTACAGTATTATACAGAGCCAGTATTGCATGGAACTCCATTCTATGTCATATTGCTCAAGTGAACAGCAAACTTGATTTTAAAAAACAGATAAAGCAACAACTCACCGCACCGTGCCCTATTTGACATAGTTTATGCGTATGTACTGATATTGTAGGCTACGTGTGCCATTTGGTAAATAAAAAAAATGCATACCGTTGAAGTCGGAACTTTACATACAACTTAGCCAAATACATTTGAACTCAAACTCAGTTTCACAATTCCTGACACTTAATCCCAGTAAAAATTAACCCCGTTTTAGGTCAGTTAGGATTACCACTTTATTTTAAGAATGTGAAATGTCAGAATAATAGTAGCTGTCAGGAGGAATTCACCCAACTTATTGTGGGAAGCTTGTGGAAGTCTAGTGGAAACATTTGACCCAAGTTAAACAATTTAAAGGCAATGCTACCAAATACTAATTGAGTGTATGTAAACTTCTGACCCACTGGGAATGTGATGAAAGGAATAAAAGCTGAAATAAATAATTCTCTCTACTATTATTCTGACAATTCACATTCTTAAAATAAAGTGGTGATCCTAACTGATCTAAGACAGGGTTAATTTTTACTGGGATTAAATGTCAGGAATTGTGAAAAACGGAGTTTAAATGTAGTTGGCTAAGGTGTATGTAAACTTCCGACTTCAACTGTAGCTCTGCTTGCAGTGATAATGACTATCAAAATGTACATAACCAGATATATAACCAGCAGTCTATGGTCTAGCTACCGGTATACTCACCATCACTGGGGTCCAACGAAATCCAACCACCTTTCTGCATGGTAGGGTATTATGCAGAGCATGGAAACCATAGTTGGCTGTGCATCCTGCTGGAAGGAATCCGTCTCGAAACGTCCGTGAGCCTTTGAACACGTTGGGGGCGATGAAACAATGGAGCCCCATTCAATGAAGGGAAGCGAAGTGGGCTGAGGGGCAATTTGCACGTGGAGCTTCACAAAAAGGGGCATGAATTGTTGACAATTGTATTCCAAACCCAACTTTAAATGTACTCGTTGTGACGGGCACTCAGGTTCCAAACTCTGTTTTAGAAGAGACTGGCGATATGACAAATGATCCTATTTACACTTTGTAGTCAATTTTGACACTAGAATACATTTTCTGACTCATATCGATACCACATAGGCCGTTTCCAAAGGGATTAGTTGTTTTTTAGGGCAGTCACTCTTATATCACCTGTGCCAGCACAGATGAAACTAATCACTGACTAACGAGGCAACCAGTGCAACACGTCCTGCCCAACGAGGATGATTCCAATCAGTGTTCGTCAACACCTAAACAGAACCAACCTCAAAACTAAAATCAAAGCCTGGAAGTCACCTTGTCCGAGATAGATTTACATGGTTATCAAAATGTAACCCTACACAAAACACTGACCTTCTTTGAAGTATTTGAGAAATTCCCTATTAGAAAAGAATGGTGAAAAAAAAACCTATTGCAATCATTTCGATGTTTGACCACTAGGTTTTATGGGTATTATGACGACATCACTGTGGCACTCTATTTTCAGTATGGCCTTCATTACCTTACACATCACTTGCACTCTCCGCTCACTTTTGACTTGGCTGGGAAGGACGACTCTCCATAGGTCTGGCTTACTTGTAGGCTCTAGGCAAAGAACAGAGCCGAAATCGATACAACTCAGCCATCCGAGATATGACAAACTGAGCAGTCCATTGACTAGCTACCTGGATCACACTCACGATTGTTGAACTAAATCACTCATACACTGACTTCACATATGAGTTCTACAGCTCAACATGGTTGGCCACAATGCTAAATGAAACATATTAGAATGATATATGCGTGTTGTCATGGATACTCACTGTCCTCTGGGGTCCTGGCGGTAGAGTTAGCGCTCCAGTCACTCCAATAGCCATAGCCCCTATAATGAATGCATCGCACCTGCACTACATACTCCGTGTCCGGCTTGAGGTACTGAAGACGGAAAGACTCCTTGTAGCTTTCGGTGTCATTTGGGGGTACCTAAAAGAGTCAATTAAATGGATATAATGACAAACGGAGCCGAGGGCAACAATGTGTCATATTACAGTTCATTTGCAACACCAACAATACAAGTAGAATGTATGATTCACTGTTGATAACACCTATCAGAATAAGGATAGGATAGATGGCTTTAAACATGAGAGACATTTCACTCCAACGTTAGCCAGATGTTTACACACCTTATAACAAGTCTAACTTCAAGCCCATGCCATACACACCCCATGCCATCGGTTGTGTAGATCATACTATATTCCTTTACCAGGAAATTAGATGATACTTATCCTTTCATTTTGGGATTAAGGTTGGCTCCGTAATCAACATTAGTCTACTTCTGAGGTCTAAAGAATATCCTTTGAACATGTATTGTGATTGTGGCTATTTACCTCAGTCCAGTCTCGAGAGCCCACAGTGCAGAACCTGATGTTGTATTTCAGCGTTACATAGGTTACATGGATAGGGTGCTTCCAACGCACTAAGAGAGTCCTGGAAAAGTTATTCTCGGAAATAATATTGACATCTGATGGGGGATTCGTTTTCACTGCAAAACAGGACAAACCATTAAACTATATGGGGGAGGTGATAATCATTGTAACCTCAAGGGCAATCAGAAAATACATTTCACTCTACCTACCCAAATCAGCAGCAAAAATATCCAGAATGTCAGATCGAACCTTCCCCAACTTGTTTTCAACTTCTACCCATATAGCAAGTTCCATGAAGCTTGGAAAGGTATCGAAGTCGATGTATCCACAGCTTCTGTGAGCTTTGCTGCTCTTATTTGAACCACTGAATAAACACAACAATGATCTACATTGTTAAACGATCAGAAATCAGTAATTAACAAATCGCATACACTGTCTAAGAACCTTGATATTTAAGGGGTTCTCAGAACTGAAGCCAGGTTTTCCATTCACCGATTTGAAAAATAATGTTTGTATCCACCATGTATCTAACCTTATGTATGACACTCACATTAGACTGCCAAACAAGGTATAAGTCGTTTTCAGCATCTCGTCTCTTGTCCCAGGCTGCCATGTGCACGTCACGTTGGAGGAAATCTTTCGGCCAAACTGGACAGCCATGCAGGACAGGTTCGCAGGCTTCTCAGGGGGATCTGACCAATAAACCAAACAGCTGCCATTATTTCATGTGAGAGAAACATACCAACGGCCATGTACCTACTGCACTGAGCAGGATGGGGTCAAAATTCATTTCGATTCAGGAAGTCAGTTGAAATTCACTTCCTCAATTGAAAACCGAATTGAACCCAAACCTGACAGTGAGAAAGCTTTAGGATCATTCAGTGTGAACATGAAAGACCGGAAAATTGTTAAAGACTACAGCCACGATCTGCTGCTACTCTGTGCTGTACCCCATCTCTATATTTATATTTGGCTTAACTACACTGCTTGTAATGACTATATCCTGTCTTCTAATACATGTACCACCTAATAGGATTTTGTTTTATTTTGTGTATGTGAATTAACTTTTGTTTTGTCCTCTAAATTGGCCATCCCATTCAACAGTACAATGAATGTCATTGTTTGTATTGCTGTCTTTTTTACTTTATTTTTATTGGAAAATAATAAACATATTCTATTTTTTTTTTTTTAAAGACTCCAGCCACAGACTGTTCTCTCTGCTTCCACATGGCAAGTGGTACCAGAGCATCAAATCAAATGTATATACAGTGGGGAGAACAAGTATTTTATACACTGCTGATTTTGCAGGTTTTCCTACTTACAAAGCATGTAGAGGTCTGTAATTTTTATCATAGGTACACTTCAACTGTGAGAGACGGAATCTAAAACAAAAATCCAGAAAATCACATTGTATGATTTTTAAGTAATTCATTTGCATTTTATTGCATGACATAAGTATTTGATACATCAGAAAAGCAGAACTTAATATTTGTTACAGAAACCTTTGTTTGCAATTACAGAGATCGTACGAGAACCATGATATGAAGAAAATGTGGTCTATTTCAGAAGAACAGAATAGCATACTCCAAGTTGTCCTTATGTTAGGTCCTGAATGTTGAGTACCCCCACAACATCACGTTCACGGTGGGAACCACACATGCGGAGACCATCCGTTCACCTACTCTGCGTCTCACAAAGACATGTCGGTTGGAACCAACAATCTCAAATCTGGACTCATCAGACCAAAGGACAGAATTCCACCAATCTAATGTCCATTGCTCGTGTTTACTGGTCCAAGCAAGTCTCTTCTTATTATTGGTGTCCTTTAGTAGTGGTTTCTTTGCAGCAATTCGACCATGAAGGCCTGATTCACACAGTCTCCTCTGAACAGTTCATGTTAAGATGTGTCTGTTACTTGAACTCTATGAAGCATTTATTTGGGCTGCAAATTCTGAGGCTGGTAAATCTAATGAACTTATCCTTTGCAGCAGAGATTTGGGTCTTCCATTCCTGTCTGGGTCCTCATGAGAGCCCGTTTCATCATAGGGCTTGATGTTTTTTGCACCTGTACTTGAATAAACTTTCAAAGGGCTTGAAATGTTCCCACATTGACTTCCCTTCATGTCTTAAAGTAATGGACTGTCGTTTCTCTTTGCATATTTGAGCTGTTCTGGCCATAATATGGTATTTTACCAAATAGGGCTATCTTCTGTATACCACCCCTACCTTGTCACAACACAACGGATTGGCTCAAACGCATTAAGAAGGAAAGAAACCGCACAAATGAACTTAACCAGGCACACCTGTTAATTGAAATGCATTCCAGGTCACTACTTCATGAATCTGGTTGAGAGAATGTCAAGAGTGTGCAAATATGTCAAGGCAAAGGGTGGCTACTTAGAAGAATCTCAAATATAAAATATATTTTTTATTTAACACTTTTTTGGTTACTACATGATTCTGTGTGTTATTTCATAGTTTTGAAGTCTTCAATATTATTCTACAATGTAGAAAATAGTAAAAATGAAGAAAACCCCTTGAATGAGTAGGTGTGTCCAAACTTTTGACTGGTACTGTGTGCACACACACACACGCACACAAAAGTATGTGGACACCTGCTCGTCGAACATCTAATTGCAAAATCATGGGCATTAATATAGAGTTGGTGCCCCTTTGCTGCTATAAGAGCTTCCACTCTTCTGTGAAGGCTTTTCACTAAACGTTGGAACATTGCTGCGGGGACTTGCTTCCATTCAGCCACAAGAGCATTAGTGAGGTCGTGCACTGATGATGGGCGACTAGGCCTGGCTTGTAGTTGGCGTTCCAATTCAGCTGAAATAGTTGATTCCACTCAGTTTAATGTCCACATACTTTTGTAGGGTATGTTTATTACTTTTGTTGCCTAAATCGCTTACATTTTTGAGAAATAGGTAAAAATTTCTATACGTTCCTATAACTCTAATTCCCTTGGAATGAGCCGATCAAAAACAAATCTCATCTCCAAAACTGCAAAAGGCACAGTCTTAATAAAATGTGAGCCAGGGCTACACACGGGCTACACTTGATGTAATCGATGATGTAATCCAGATAATAAAAAATACAATGGGGTAAAGGCTTGAAAAGGAAGCTTGAAACGTTTAAAACCCAGAAAGAGCAACAAAACCAGGACTTGGTCACTCACCTCGAAAATGCCGTTTCAGGTCTCCCGGTCAAACCAAACTTGAATTTGCGCCTTCTCCAGATTCTCACTGGTGTGGTGCAATCTGTATCGAAAAGCACTAACGAGCTCCAACAGATTTGTTTTTAAGGTGTTGCCCTGCAACAACCTCTCTCTCAGCAAGCTCAAAAGGACCTCTGACATGATGTCCAAACACGAGCTCATTCGGACTAAACCCGAGAGATTCCTGAACAACCTCCCATGCTGCAAACAGCACAAGAGGGAACCCTTCATCTCAGTCTCTCAAACTCAAAGCTGTAAACTCTCAACATAGAAAGTCTGATGAAATCTCTCAAGAGCACCTTGAGACTCTGGGTGGTAGACACCAGAGGGGCAGTGGGTTACACCCAACTGTTGTAGCACTAGCTGGAAGACCTTTGACATGAACTTTGAACCTGGGTCTGATTGCACTACCCGTGGAAGTCCAAACGTTGAAAATAATTTCACCAGGGCCTTAATAACAATACTGGGAGCTGTGATTTTCCTCAGTGAAATGGCCTCAGTGAAATGAGTTGCAGCGCACATGATGGTTAAGAGAAACTGGTTACCACTTTTTACGTTTGAAAAAAAAAGACCAACACAACTAGAGGTCGACCGATTATGATTTTTCAACGCCGACACCAATTATTGGAGGACCAAAAAAAGCCGACACCGATTAATCGGACGATTTATATATATACTTCTTTTTTTGTAATAATGAAAACTACAACAATACTGAATGAACACTTTTATTTCTACTGAATATAATACATCAATAAAATCAACTTATTCTCAAATAAATAATGAAACATGTTAAATTTGGTTTATATAATGCAAAAACAAAGTGTTGGAGAAGAAAGTAAAAGTGCAATATGTGCCATGTAAAAAAGCTAACGTTTAAGTTCCTTGTTCAGAAGATGAGAACATATGAAAGCTGGTGGTTCCTTTTAACATGAGTCTTCAATATTTACAGGTAGGAAGTTTTAGGTTGTAGTTATTATAGAAATATTTCTCTCTATACCATTTGTATTTCATATACCTTTGACTATTGGATGTTCTAATAGTTACTTTAGTATAGCCAGCCTAATCTCGGGAGTTGATAGACTTGAAGTCATAAACAGCGCAATGCTTGAAGCATTGCGAAGAGCTGCTGGCAAACGCAGTAAAGTGCTGTTTGAATGAATGCTTACGAGCCTGCTGCTGCCTACCACCGCTCAGTCAGACTGCTCTATCAAATCATAGACTCAATTATAATATAATAACACACAGAAATACGAGCCTTGGGTCATTAATATGGTCGAATCTGGAAACTATCATCTCAAAAACAAAACCTTTATTCATTCAGTGAAATACGGAACCGTTACGTATTTTATCTAACGGGTGGCATCCATAAGTCTAAATATTGCTGTTACATTGCACAACGTTCAATGTTGTCATAATTATGTAAAATTCGGGCAAATTAGTTCGCAAGGAGCCAGGCGGCCCAAACTGTTGCATATACCCTGACTCTGCGTGCAATGAACGCACGAGAAGTGACACAATTTCCCTAGTTTAATATGGCATGCTAACATTAATTTATTTATTTTAACTAAATATGCAGGTTTAAAAAAAATATACTTCTGTGTATTGATTTTAAGAAAAGCGTTGTTGTTTATGGTTAGGTACACATTGGTGCAACGACAGTGCTTTTTTCGCGAATGCGCTTGTTAAATCACCATGTTAGTTAAATCAGCATGTTAGTAAAAACCCAGCTGGAGAGAACTTATTTGTCACATCTTAAAACCAGCAGCATACCACCCTGCATCCCAGTGCTGGCTTGCCACTGAAGCTAAGCAGGGTGGGTCCATGGATGGGAAAACAGATGCTGCTGGAAGTGGTCTTGGAAGGTCAGTAGGAAGCACTCTTTCCTCTGATAATAAAAAAAAAAAAAGAGATCCCAGGGCAGTGATTTTGGCCATTGCCCTGTGCAGGGTGCCGTTTTTCGGATGGGACGTTAAATGGGTGTCCTGACTCTCTGTAGTCACTAAAGATCCCATGGCACTTATCGTAAGAGTAGGGGTGTTAACCCTGGTGTCCTGGCTAAATTCCTAATCTGGCCCTCATACCATCATGGCCACATAATCATCTTCAGCTTCCAATTGGCTCATTCATGCCCCCTCCTGTAACTATTCCCCAGGTCGTTGCTGTAAATGAGAATGAGTTCTCAGTCAACATACCTGGTTAAATAAAAATAGTTAACTTAATAGTTATAAGATATATAGCTGGCAAAAAATGTAACTTTATCACATCTCTTAAATTGCAGGAGTGACTCACCTCAAGAAGCTCCCATTTTGCTTGTTGTGCTTCTTTGTAAACAAACACACTGATAATACAGCTGTTTTGGGAAACTAGTATTGGTAAGCTTCATAACCAAAAATAATCTAACAGGCAAAAATATAAACGCAATCTGCTTTATCTATTACCTAGAGTTGACTGCAGGTATTTATTTAAAAAGTACTAATATTCAAATGCATGTATTTTTGTAAATGATAAGACAAAATTGGAAAATCATACTGAGGGTATTTCAAAATACCCTGGGAAACAGTATACCACCCAAGCCTACTGCACACAAACATTCTTCATTTGCTCACACACACACACACATATTCATACTGACTCGACACACAATCATCAAATACACTGCTGCTACTCTGTCTGTCATATGTCCTGATGCCTAGTCATCTATCCCTATACATATCTAATCCTACCACTCCAGTATCCCTGCACATTGTAAATATTAGTGGTGTGTCAAGTAGTCTGCCAAAATGAGTATATGGGCAATTTAATGAATATGATTTTGAACAGAGTATTTTTTGTAATTATCTGTGATCAGGAAAAAAAAATGTTTGCATCCTTCTCAGTCAGTCAAGGGAGGTGCTACATGGTCTAAATAACTCAACTGGCTAGCTTGCCTGTCTGTAAAGAGAAAGGCGGGCTGTGCGTTGATCCTGCTGCTCTGATTGGAAAGACTGAAACTTCATTTCTCCAGCCACTCGCTTCATCATTTCACAATTCCTTTTCCTCGCATATTTTCAGTCCGAATCATTAAGATTGCTGCTGCCTGCTACTATGATAAATCACATGGCCAGGACGTTTGCTCTCAAGCTGTCAATGTGCATAATATCTAACAAGTAAGGCAAGGGAAAAAATATGAAATGCTAATGCACATTCTGACTGAGTGACCGCAAACTTGGCTACCCCCTGCAGTTTTTTTGCAGTGAGAACATGCTAATCAAATTTTATTTGTCACATGCACAGGTGTAGACCTTACAGTGAAATGATTACTTACAAGCCCTTAACCAACAATGCAGTTTTTGGAAAAATACATGTTAAGTAAAAAATTAAAGTAACAAATAATTCAAGTGCAGCAGCAAAATAACAACAGCGAGGCTATATACAGGGGGTACCGGTACAGAGTCAATGTGCGGCAGGGACCTGGCTATATAAATACATTTGATTTGATTTGGTTAGTCGAGGTAATATGTACATGTAGGTAGAGTTAAAGTGACTATGCATAGATAATAAAGAGAGTAGCAGCAGCGTACGGGGGGTGGGGGGCCAATGCAAATAGTCTGGGTAGCCATTTGATTAGCTGTTCAGGAGTCTTCTGGCTTGGGGGTAGAAGCTGCTGAGAAGCCTTTTGGACCTAGACTTGGCGCTACAGTACCGCATGCCGTGCGGTAGCAGAGAGAACAGTCTATGACTAGGGTGGCTGGAGTCTTTTGCCATTTTTAGGGCCTTCCTCTGACACCGCCTGGTACAGAGGTCCTGGATTTAAAAAAAAGCTGTTGCACAGCAACTCAAGGCCTTCCTGAATGTATACGAAATGCTTCAGTCTGGTGTTAGACCCCATCATAGCACTGAGACTGCACTTGTGAAGGTGGTAAATTACCTTTTAATGGTGTCAGACCGAGGCTCTGCATCTGTCCTCGTGCTCCTAGAACTTAGTGCTGCTTTTGATACCATCGATCACCACATTCTTTTGGAGAGATTGGAAACGCAAATTGGTCTACACGGACAAGTTCTGGCCTGGTTTAGATCTTATCTGTCGGGAAGATATCAGTTTGTCTCTGTGAATGGTTTGTCCTCTGACAAATCAACTGTACATTTCGGTGTTCCTCAAGGTTCCGTTTTAGGACCACTATTGTTTTCACTATATATTTTATCTCTTGGGGATGTCATTCGAAAACATAATGTTTACTTTCACTGCTATGCGGATGACACACAGCTGTACATTTCGATGAAACATGGTGAAGCCCCAAAATTGCCCTTGCTGGAAGCCTGTGTTTCAGACAGAAGGAAGTGTATGGCTGCAAACTTTCTACTTTTAAACTAGGACAAAACAGAGAAGCTTGTTCTAGGTCCCAAGAAACAAAGAGATCTGTTGAATCTGACAATTAATCTTGATGGTTGTACAGTCGTCTCAAATAAAACTGTGAAGTACCTCGGTGTTACTCTGGACCCCGATCTCTCTTTTGACGAACATATCAACATTGCAAAAATCAGACATTTTCTGTCCAAGAATGATGCAGAAAAATGAATCCATGCTTTTGTTACTTCTAGGTTAGACTACTGCAATGCTCTACTTTCCGGCTACCCAGCTAAAGCAGTGCTAGCCTCCCTACAAAGGCTTCCTGTTAAGGCAAGGGCTGATTTCAAGGTTGTACTACTAACCTACAAAGCATTACATGGGCTTGCTCCTACCCATCTTTACAATTTGGTCCTGCCGTACATACCTACACGTACGCTACGATCACAAGACGCAGGCCTCCTAATTGTCCCTAGAATTTCTAAGCAAACAGCTGGAGGCAGGGCTTTCTCATTATAGAGCTCCATTTTTATGGAATGGTCTGCCTACCCATGTGAGAGACGCAGACTCGGTCTCAACCTTTAAGTCTTTATTGAAGACTCATCTCTTCAGTAGGTCCTATGATTGAGTGTAGTCTGGCCCAGGAGTGTGAAGGTGAACGGAAAGGAAGGTTTCAACTGCTCTGTCTGCGGCTATGGAACCCTGACCTGTTTACTGTGATTACTATTACTTGACCATGCTGGTCATTTATGAACATTTGAACATCTTGGCCATGTTCTGTTATTATCTCCACCCGGCACAGCCAGAAGAGGACTGGCCACCCCTCATAGCCTTGTTCCTCTCTAGGTTTCTTCCTAGGTTTTGGCCTTTCCAGGGAGTTTTTCCTAGCCACTGTGCTTCTACACCTGCATTGCTTGCTGTTTGGGGTTTTAGGCTGGGTTTCTGTACAGCACTTTGATATATCAGCTGATGTAAGAAGGGCCACTCCCGCTATATCCCGGGTGGCGCAGTGGTCTAGGGCACTGCATCGCAGTGCGAGCTGCGCCACCAGAGTCTCTGGGTTCGCGCCCAGGCTCTGTCGCAGCCGGCCGCAACCGGGAGGTCCGTGGGGCGACGCACAATTGGCATAGCGTCGTCCGGGTTAGGGAGGGTTTGGCCGGTAGGGATATCCTTGTCTCAGTATGTAAATGTAATAAAATGTATGCACTCTACTGTAAGTCGCTCTGGATAAGAGCGTCTCCTAAATGACTAAAATGTAAAATGTATATAAATACATTTGATATGGATAGCAGGAAGCTTGGCCCCAGGGAGGTATTTTACGAACATATACTTAGGAATATTGAAACACTTCAGTTTTTTTTCCCGATCCCGAGTATCATGTGATCCAAATGTCAACTGTCAATTTACAGATACGATAACAAATACGAGTATGGCCATGTCGGCACACCCCTAGTAAATATGGTATTGGCACTGACCCTTCATATAGCTTCCTTACTTTATTGTTCTTATTTCTATTACCCATGTCTTTTGTTCTACTTTACTTTTTAACAGTACTACTGCATTGTTGGGAAAGAGCAAGCAAGGCATTTCACTGTACTAGTGCACGTGAAAATAAAAACTAGAAATGTGTACATTACAATTTCTTGAATATCAGTACAAAGGCATGTCCTTTGGATACATTTTCACTTTATTTCTGTATGAAATTGTTGCACTTGTATCCAAATGAATTACTCAGAAATGAAATTGAAATAGAGATATTAGAGGAAAATACTTGCGTGGACATTTTGTTCTATTTTAATATGAAATAACCTTATATTGACGTGAAATCATTGGAGGCATACTTACACCCTTTGGTCAATAGAATCCCATGGATTACTTGATTTAGGTTTAAGGATAAGGAAGACCCTTTCTTCTCACAAAGTAACCAGTTGGCCGTTTCATTGGTGATGGTGATGGTCACGCTAACAGCCGAGTCATTTATCTTGGTGTACTGCTCTTTGGGCACTGTGACGTTTTTCAACTTCCAGTAGATGTCCTCCGCTGTGGCTTTAGCAGCTTTGTAGAGCACACATGTGGCGGTGAATTCCTTCCCAATTTCCACTGATGGAGATTGTGGGATTATTGTTCCATAGGTGGTGATAGAACCTAGAGAAAACCCATGCATTAAGTCAATGCTACTAGGAAATGCATGGTGAATTTTACACAGAGGGAAAAGGCCATATGTGGTTGTTTTCATGGTTATTTAGAAACATCACTAGGGTCAGTACAAAGCTCACTATCATTAAAGCACAGCAACTTAAAAAAGGAAGAAGACGGCTCATTCTCGGGTTTATGTGCAGCAGAGAGGTTAAATCAAAACATATCAGACTGTATGACGCTGTGGAAAAGAGCACCTGCTAAGCAGCACTTCATGACAAAAATTGTTATTGAAATGTAGTGGTACACTTACTGTAGGTGGGCCTACAGGCCAGCCATGCCAAGGACAGAAGCTGCAGCAAACGGTATGATGACTTGTCCATGATGCCTGAGGGAAGATTCAGAAATTCACAGACTCGCCAAGCATAGCCTACATTTTATCACAAACCATCCCCCCCCCCCCCCCCCCAATGAATTGCTAGTGTTGGGGAGCAGTTAAATTACTAGTGGAACTACATGTAGTTAACTAAGTTTTGCAGTAGCGTGGTGGTAGTTAAAGAGATACTTTGAGATGTTGTCAATGAGGCCTTTTGTCTACTTCCCCAGTCAGATTAACATGTGGATACCATTTTTATGTCTCTGTCCAGTATGCAGAAAGTTAGTGGTAGTTTCACGAGCCAATGCTAACCAGGGTTAGCATAATGACTTGAAGTCTACGGGTATCTGCTAGCATATACCCATAGACTTCCAGTCATTTCGCTAATGCTAGTAAGCAATTGCGCTAGCACTAATGAGCAACTTCCTTGAAACCGCACGCATAGACAAACATTTGCGCCACGAGTTCATCTGACTATGGGGAAGTAAAAGGACTCATTGCCAAAATCGCTCAGTATCCCTTTAAACTAAATAATATTTGCAGTGTTTCAGTAGGTAATTACCTTCTTGCCAGGTAACAGTGTAGCTAAGTACTGAAATACACAGTACCTTTTTTTTTTAAACAACAGAAAATATGGGTGAAGTAGGCATCAGACCTGCCGAATTCTGACTTGAAACGTAGTTTTGGGGTTAAATAGACTAAATTACACATTCTGTTAACATCTGACTCCAGAGTGATCAGTCTTTCAATTTGTGGTCTATGACATTTCAGATTTAGACACCAAAATGTATCACAAAGTAGTTTGGATGTAGTGATCTACTTTAAAAGATGCACTATGCCAAAATCGCTCCGCCATTTCCTGGTTGTTAAAATTCTAATAGGTCACCGAATTTCAGTTTGTGTGACAAAACAAGCACGTATATTGTAGAGAATCACTGTACCATCTAAACCACTAAAATATACTTTCAATAACCCAAAACATTGCATTTTCAGCTGTTTGAAG